>NC_037335.1:77078680-77703680 GCF_002263795.3 Bos taurus | reverse complement strand
TTTGACTTTGCTTGTGGATATATATGTATATGTGCATATTCCTTTATTTTAATTATTATTTGCCTGATTCTGTAACTGCCATTTGTCTGGTGTTCATCTTTGGTTTCCCATTTTGGGGTATTTGTTTTAATCTCACTTAATGCCATAACAAACCACTTGTGGAATCTTCATTCCTGAGCAGAGATCAAGCCCTGAGCCTTTGGAGTGGGAGCACTGACTCCAAGACCCTAGACTACCAGAGAACTAACCCTAGAGGGTATGAAATAGTGAGAACTCACACAAAGGTAACCACTTGAATACAAGACCCAGCATCACCCAACCACCAATAGCACCCTATGCAGGATGCTTCATCTAAACAACAAACAAAACAAAAATACAAACTCAATCATCAGCAGACAGGATGACCACCTCACTCAGCCTTTCTGCTGCAGTCCATGGGGTCTCGAAGAGTCAGACACGGCTGAGTTACTTCACTTTCACTTTTGCATTGGAGAAGGAAATGGCAACCCACTCCGGTGTTCTTGCCTGGAGAATCCCAGGGATGGCGGAGCCTGGTGGGCTGCCGTCTATGGGGTCATGCAGAGTCGGACATGACTGAAGTGACTTAGCAGCAGCAGCCTTGCCCATCAGAGGAAAAACAAACAAAGAAAAAAAAAAAAAACTCAGCACAAATCTCACCCTATAAAAAGCTTACACAAACAACTGGACCAAATTTAGGAGGGAAGAAACCAAAAAGAAGAAAGAATTCAGCCTTGAAGCCTGGGCAAAGGAGACCTCAAGCAGAATAAGTTTAAAAAAAATAATAATGAAAAGGCAGAGAAATACTGCCCCAAAAAAGGAACGAACTAGAAACACAGAAGTCCAAATAAATGAAGAGGAAATAGGCATACCACCTGAAAAAGAATTCAGAACAATGATAGTAAAGATGATCAAAAACCTTGAAAGCAAAATGGAGAAAATGCAAGAATCAATTAACAAAGACCTAGAAGAATTAAAGAATAAACATGAAGAGACAAACAACACAATTACTAAAATTAAAAATACCCTACCCTGGGGTTTCTTTGGAAGGAATGATGCTAAAGCTGAAACTCCGGTACTTTGGCCACCTCATGCGAAGAGTTGACTCATTGGAAAGGACTCTCATGCTGGGAGGGATTGGGGGCAGGAGAAGAAGGGGATGACAGAGGATGAGATGGCTGGATGGCATCACTGACTCGATGGACGTGATTCTGAGTGAACTCCAGGAGTTGGTGATGGACAGGAAGGCCTGGCGTGCTGCAGTTCATGGGGTCACAAAGAGTCGGACATGACTGAGCAACTGAACTGAACTGAGGAGCAATCAATAGCAGAATATCTGAAGCAGAAGAATGAATCAGTGAGTTGGAAGATAAAATGGTGGAAATAACTTCTGAAGAGCAGAATAAAGTAAAGAGAATGAAAAGACCTGAGGATAGTCTCAGAAACCTCTGGGCCAATATCAAATGCACCAACATTCGAATTATAGGGGTCCCAGAAGAAGAAGGCAAAAAGAAAGAGTATGAGAAAAATTTTGAAGAGATTATAGTTGAAAATTTCCCCAACATGGAAAAGGAAATAGTCAATCAAGTCCAAGAGGCACAAAGAGTCCTGTACAGGAGAAACCCAAGGAGAAACATGCTAAGACACATACTAATCAAACTAACAAAGACTAAACACAAAGAAAGAATATTAAAAGCATCAAGGGAGAAGCAACAAGTAACATACTAGGGAAACCCCATATGCTTAGCAGCTGATCTTTCAGCAGAAACTCTGTAGGACAAAAGGGAATGGCAGGATATATTTAAAGTACTGATAGGGAAAAACCTACAACCAAGATTACCGTACCTGGCAAGGATCTCATTCAAAACTGATGGAGAAATAAAAAGTTTTCAGACATGAAAAGGTTAAGAGAATTCAGTACCACCAAACCAGCTTTACAACAAATGTTAAATGGACTTATATAGTCAAAAAATACAAGATCTACAAAATCAACCCCAAACAGTTAAGAAAATGGCAATAGGAACATATATATTAATAATTACTTTAAGTGTAAATGGATTAAATGTTCCAACCAAAAGACCCAGACTGGCTGAATGGTTACAAAAACAAGACCCACATATACGCTGTCTACAAGAAGATCTGTCTACCCACTCCAGATCTCAAGACACATATAGACTGAAAGTGAGAAGATGGAAAAATATATTCCATGCAAATGGGAAGCAAAAGAAAGCTGGAGTAGCAATCCTCATATCAGATAAAACAGATCTTAAAATAAAGATTAAAAGAGATAAGGAAGGAAACTACATAATGATCACGGGATCAACATAAGAGGAATACATACCAATTGTAAATATCTATGCACCCAACATAGGAGCACCTCAATACGGAAGACAAACACTAAAAGACATAAAAGGAGAAACTGACAGTAACACAATAATAGTAGGAGACTTTAACACCCCACTCACACCAATGGACAGATCATCAAAACAGAAAATTAATAAGGAAACACAAGTCTTAAATGATACATTAGATGAGATGGATCTCACTGGTATCTTCCAGAAATTCCATCCAAATGCAGAATACACCTTCTTCTCAAGTGCACATGGAACATTCTCCAGGGTAGACCACATCTTGGGTCACAAGTTAAACCTCAGTAAATTTAAGAAAATTGAAATTGTATCAAGTGTCTTCTCTGACCACAATGCTATGAGACTAGATATCAATTACAAGAAAAAGCTGTAAGAAACACAAACATATGGAGATTGAACAACACATTTCTAAATAACCAACAGGTTACTGAAGAAATCAAAAGGGAAATCAAAAAATTTCTAGAAACAAATGACAATGAAAACACGACAACTCAAAACCTATGTGATGCAGCAAGAGCAGTCCTAAGAGGGAAGTTTATAGCAATACAATCCTACCTCAAGAAACAAGAAAAACATCGAATAGACAACCTAAGTTTACCCCTAAAACAACTGGAAAAAGAAGAACAAAAAAACCCCAAAATTAGTAGAAGGAAAGAAATCATAAAGATCTGAGCAGAAATAAATGAAAAAGAAATGAAATAAACAATAGTAAAGATTAATAAAACTAAAAGCCAGTTCTTTGAGAAGATAAACAAAATTGACAAGACTTCAGCCAGACTCATCAAGAAAAAAAGAGAGAATCAAATCAACAAAATTAGAAATGAAAAAGGAGAGATTACAACAGACAATGCAGAAATACAACAGATTATAAGAGACTATTATAAATAACTATATGACAATAAAATGGATAACCTAGAAGAAATGGACAGGTTCTTAAATAAGAATCAATACTGTGAAAATGACTATACTACTAAATGCAATCTACAGATTCAATGCAATTCCTATCAAATTACCAATGGCATTTTTCACAGAACTAGAACAAAAATTTCACAGTTCATATGGAAACACAAAAGACCCCGAATAGCCAAAGCAGTCTTGAGAAAGAAGAATGGAGCTGGAGGAATCAACCTTTCTGACTTCAGATTATATTACAAAGCTACAGTCATCAAGACAGTATGGTACTTGCACAAAAACAGAAATATAGACCAAAAGAACAAGATAGAAAGCCCATAAATAAATTCATGCACCTATGGGTACCTTATTTTTGACAAAGGAGGCAGAATATACAATGGGGGCAAAGACAGCCCCTTTAATAAATGGTGCTGGGAAAACTGGACAGCAACATGTAAAAGAATGAAATTAGAACACTTCCTAATACCATACACAAAGATAAACTCAAAATGGATTAAAGACCTAAATCTAAGACCAGAAACTATAAAACTGTTAGAGGAAAACATAGGCAGAACACTTGATGACATAAATCAAAGCAAGATCCTCTGTGACCCACCTGTTACAGAAAAAAAACAAAAGTAAACAAGTGGGACCTGACTAAACTTAAAAGCTTTTGCACAGCAAAGGAAACTATAAGCAAGGTGAAAAGACACCCCTCAGAATGGGAGAAAATAATAGCAAATGAAACAACTGACAAAGGATTAATTTCCAAAATATACAAGCAGCTCATACAACTCAATGCCAGAAAAACAAACAACCCAATCAAAAAGTAGGGGAAAGACCTAAACAGACATTTCTCCAAAGAAGACATACAGATGGCTAACAAACACATGAAAAGATGCTCAACATCGCTCATTATTAGAGAAATGCAAATCAAAACCACAATGAGACATCACCTCACACTGGTCAGAATGGCCCTCATCAAAAAGCCTACAAACAATAAATGCTGGAGAGGGTGTGGAGAAAAGGGAACGCTCTTGCACTGTTGGTGGGAATGTAAATTGATACAGCCACTATGGAAGACGGTATGAAGATTCCTTTAAAAAGTAGGAATAAAACCACCATATGACCCAGCAATCCCACTCCTAGGCGTATACCCTGATGAAACCAGGGTTGAAAAAGCCATATGTATTCCATTATTCATTGCAGCACTACTTACAATAGCTAGAACATGGGAGCAACCTAGATGCCCATTGACAGATGAATGGATAAAGAAGGTGTGGTACATATACACAATAGAATATTACTCAGCCATAAAAAGAATGCATTTGAGTCAGTTCTGATGAGGTGGATGAACATAGAACCTATTATACAGAGTGAATGAGTCATAAAAAGAAAGATAAATATTGTATTCTAATGCACGCATATGGAATCTAGAAAAATGATACTGAAGAATTTATTTACAGGGCAGCAATGGAAAAACAGACATAGAGAATAGACTTATGGACATGGCGAGAGGGAAGGAAAGGGTGAGATGTATGGAAAGAGTAACATGGAAATTTACATTACCATATGTTAAATAAATAGCCAGTGGGAATTTTCTGTATGTCTCAGAAAACTCAAACAGAGTCTCTGTATCAACCTAGAGGGTTGGGATGGAGAGAAAGATGGGAGAGAGGTTCAAAAGGAAGGGGATATGTGTATACCTATGGCTGATTCATGTTGAGGTTTGACAGAAAATAACAAAATCCTGTAAAGCAATTATCCTTCAATAAAAAAAAAGAAAAAGAAAAAAAAAAAAGAGTAGTCTTCACCAAGAGAATATGAGTAGAAATGATGTGCACCATTTCAAAGCAGCCTTTATGAAGGAGGTGCTTCTCCTTTGGTTTTCCTTTCCCCTGAACTCTTCTACCTGAAGGCAGATGTCTCAAGGATCTAGATGAAAGACACTTTGAATCCTGAATCACTGCATGAAAGAGAGAAACCCACTGACCAGGAATAGCTCCTTTAGACTGCTACATGAACAAGAAACAAACCTATATAGCATTTGAGCCATTATATAATTTGGAGTCTAATTTGTTACAAGAGCTTACCTTACCTTAACTATGGTAGTAGCTCTGAGTCAGGAGTACCATACAACTGCTCCCCGACCAGGCACAGTTATAGCCAAAGGGTGAGTTCTGATGGTTCCTGCCATCCAGGGTACTATCATTTCTTCCATGGAGGTCTTGGAAGGTAGTATGGGGATATTGAGTGGTCCCATAATCTCCATTCATACACTGATACTTTGATAAGGACTACAGACATTTTCATATTTTTAATGGAAGAAAAAAATTTAATTGAAATATAGTTGATTTCAACATTGTTAGTTTCAGGTGTGCAGTAAAGTGAGTTGGTTATACATACATATATATGCATGCATGCATGCTCAGTTGCTTCAGCATGTCCAACTATTTGCTGCTTCATGAACTGAAGCTTGCCAGGCTCCTCTGTCCATGGGCTTCTCCAAGCAAGAATACTGGAGTGGGTTACCATGCCTTCCTCCAGGAAATCTTCCCAACCCCGGGATCAAACCTGCATCTCCTGTGACTCCTGCATTGCAAACAGATTCTTTACCCACTGAGCCACCTGAGAAGCCCCCACATACATATATATTTCAGATTATTTTCCATTATAGGTTATTACAAAATACTGTATATAATTTCCTGTGCTATACAGTAAATCCTTGTTGTTTATTTTATAGAGACTAGGGTGTATCTGTCAGACTTTTTCTCAATGTTATACAAAGGCACTAATCAATCCCATACATGGTCCACCTTCCAACAAGATAGCTGGAGCCAAGCTCCTTCCATGTGGAAAGTCAGGACCCAACACAGCAATACTCAAGAAGTTGGTTAAAGAGTTCTACTCACCATACTACCATCTGCATTGTCTCCTCAGATCAGGTCACTTCTGAGCCATGTGGTGGTCATCACACCACACTGACAAAGAGCTCAGCTCAGCTATAGGAGCTCTACAAACACAGGAGTGCCAAGGTGCAGCCCAACGAAGTTTTTCTGTACCCACAGGTACATGCCTGACAACACAACAGCCAGTGGAGGACACTTCCAGGTGGCTGCCCCTCATGGACTCAGAAGCATAGCTCCCTTTTGACCACCTGATTCTATACAAGAGTCAGCCCTCTGACCTCATCTCTTTTGATCCTCATATTGAGATTATTTTAGTCAACTTGCTGATGGCCTTTCCTCCCACTGGGTCTATCTCAGTACCTCTGGTACCCTGATAACTTTCAGTCACTTTGAAAATTTCCCATATCAAGTTTCTCTATCCAAAAAAAAAGTTTCACCTTGCTGGACATCTGACGACTCTTACTTAAAGTTTCTGCCTTTTGATACCCACTGAAACCTCATTCACATAGAACTAGGGTTCTGAAGATACCCAGAACAATAACTTCTCTTCATGGTAGTCCTCATGAAAACAAGAATAACTTCAGACCCCAAAGTTGTCTTTTGGTTGTGCCAGATATTCCTAGTTCCAAACATCTACTAGTCCTTGAGAAGTTAAATAAGAAGAAATGTGAGAGGAACACTTTGTGATCCCTTGAGCTCCCAGCAAATGCTGGTCAGAGTTGTGGCTGCTATAGATGATCTTGAATCTCCCCTCTGTCCTTGTCTTGCCTCTGAGCATGTCTGCATGAAGAAGAAAACTGGGAGATATGGGTTGGAGAGCACAGGCTGCCTGGAGGAAGAGGAATCTGAGCTGGATCTTGAGGATATGTGTCACTTGGATGTGTGTGATGGGTGAGAAATCAGGTGGGGAAGAGGACGTGAGTAAAGGCAGAACTAAAGAAGGTTCTAGTGGATAGTTAGAAGGGTTCTTCACCTGATTCCACACAGGGGTGGAATCACACAAACAGTTCCCCACACAAACAGTTGATGTTCTGACCCAAGCTGAGTGTCCTACAATTTTACTCAATTCTGACACTCTCTACCTGGAGTTAGCATCAGATCCCAGAGCTTAAGGGTTCAGTCCTATAAGACTACTAGCTCTCCCATTTCAGACATCAATCTGAAGTCCAGTAATCACCTGTGTTTCTGGTTCAATTAATTTTCTAGAAGAGCTCACGGAACTCAGGGTAATATTTTACTTACTAGATCACAGGTTTATTATAAAAGGATATAACTAAGGAACAGCGAGATGGAAGAGATGCACAAGGCCAAGGTATGGGAGAAGTTCTACAGAGCTTCCACGCCCTCTCCAGACAGACCACTCTCCCATCACCTCCACATGTTCACCAACCTGAACTCTCTCTGAGAGAGTGATGATGAGTCTCATCATTCTGGGTTCTTACAGAGGCCTCATTACATAGACAAGATTGATTAAGTCATTGGCCATTCATTGTTCAGCCTCCAGCTCCTCTTCCTTCTCTGGAGGTCAGGGAGTGGGGTAGGACAAAAAGTTCCAACCTTCAGATCATATGGTTCTTTCCCCTGGAAACCAGCCCCCATCTTTGAGTATTTTCCAAAAGCCATCTCATTAATATGACAAAAACATCTTTATCACTCTCATCACTTAAGAAATTCCAACAGATTTAGGAGCTCTGTGCCAGGAATGGGGTCAAAGGCAAGCTATTTCTTATCATAAATCACAATATCTCAATGATTGACAAGGAAGTTCATTTCAGTTCAGTCAGTCATGTCTGACTCTTTGAGATTCCATGGACTGCAGCATGTCAGGCTTCCTTCTCCATCACCAACTCCTGGAGTTCACTCAAACTCATGGCCATTGAGTCGGTGATGCCATCCAACCAGCTCATCCTCTGTCGTCCCCTTCTACTCCTGCCTTTAATCTTTCTAGCATCAGGGTCTTTTCTAGTGAGTCAGCTCTTGGCATCAGGGGGCCAAAGTATTGGAGCTTCAGCTTCAGTATCAGTCCTTCCAATGAACATTCAGGACTGATTTCCTTTAGGATTAACTGGTTGGATCTCCTTGCAGTCCAAAGGACTCTCAAGAGTCTTCTCCAACACTACAGCTCAAAAACATCAATTCTTTTGGCGCTCAGCTTTCTTTATGGCCCAATTCTCACATCTATATTTGACTACTGGAAAAACCACAGCTTTGACTAGACAAACCTTTGTTGGCAAAATAATGTCTCTGCTTCTTAATATGCTGTCTAGTTTTGTCATAGATTTTCTTCCAAGGAGCAAGTGTTTTTAATTTCATGGCTGCAGTCAACATCTGCAATGATTTTGGAGCCCAAGAAAATAAAGTTTGTCACAGTTTCCTTTGTTTCCCCATCTATTTGCCATGAAGTGATGGAACCAGATGCCACGATCTTCGTTTTTTTAAACGTTGAGTTTGAAGCCAGCTCCTTCATTCTCCTAATTCATCATCATCAAGAGGCTTCTTAGTCCCTTTTCGCTTTCTGCCATAAGGGTAGTGTCATCTGCACATTTGAGGTTATTGATATTTCTCCCAGCAATCTTGATTCCAGCTTGTGCTTCATCCAGCCAGCACTTCTCATGATGTACTCTGAATATAAGTTAAATAAGCAGGGTGACAATATACAGCCTTGATGTACTCCTTTTTCAATTTTGAACCAGTCCATTGTTCCACGTCCACTTCTAACTGTTGCTTCTTGACCTGCATACAGATTTCTCAGGAGGCAAGTCAGGTGGTCTGCTATTCCCGTCTCTTGAAGAATTTTCCACAGTTTCTTGTGATACACACAGAATCACAAGATTCTGTAGTCAATGAAGCAAAGGTAGATTTTTTTAAAAAAAATTCTCTTGCTTTCTTATGATCCAACAAATGTTGGCAATTTGATATCTGGTTCTTCTGCCTTTTCCAAATCCACCTTGAACATCTGGAAGTTCTCAGTTCACGTACTGTTGAAACCTGGCTTGGAGAATTTTGAGCATTACTTTGCTAGCATGTGAGATGAATGTAATTGTGTAATAGTTTGAACATTCTTTGGCATTGCCTTTCTTTGGGATTGGAATGAAAATTGACCTTGTTCAGTCCTGTGGTCACTGCTGAGTTTTCCAAATTTGCTGGCACGTTGAGTGCAGCACTATCATAGCATCATCTTTTAGGCTTTGAAATAGCTCAGCTGGAATTCCATCATTTCCACTAGTTTTATTTGTAGTGATGCTTCCTAAGGCCCGCTTGACTTCGCACTCCAAAATATCTGACTCTAGGTGAGTGATCACAACCATTGTGGTTATCTGGGTCATTAAGATCTTTTTTGTATAGTTCTTCTGTGTTTCCTTGCCATCTCTTCTTAATATCTTCTGCTTCTGTTGGGTCCATAACATTTCTGTCCTTTATTGTGCTCATCTTTGCATGAAATGTTCCCTTGGTGTATCTGATTTTCTGGAGAGATCTCTAATCTTTCCCATTCTCTTGTTTTCCTCTATTTCTTTGCATTGATCACTGAGGAAGGCTTTCTTATCTCTCTTTGCCATTCTTTGAACTCTACATTCAAATGGGTATATCTTTCCTTTTCTCCTTTGCCTTTCACTTCTCTTCTTTTCTCAGCTATTTGTAAGGGCTCCTCAGACAAACATTTTGCCTTTGATAAGGAAGTAAGTTGGCCTAAAGCTGAAGGTATCTATAATTTGGGAAATAAGAAGTGGAGGACATTGATAGCTAGCAAGAAAAAAAAAAAAGTGTAAAACATTGAACAATGGATTTTGAGCAGATAAATGCTGAACATCATGACAATGGATTTTGAGCAGGTGAATTACGTAACATCAATCCTAGAAAGGTAAATTTGGCATGAATAATTGGAAAGTACAGGGGAGAAGCTATGGCAAGAATTTTGGAATGATGAGGTAAGAGAATTAACTAGTTTGGTAACAAGAACATCTCAGAGGAAAAGTTGGATGATAGACATCTTCAGAGATTAAATGACAGGTTGGATTCAGAGATGTATTCATTTCCAGAACGTTGCCCTTGGATAACTGGGCTTCCCTTGTGGCTCAGATGGTAAAGAATCTGCCTGCAATGAAGGAGACCTGGGTTCGATCCCTGGTTAAGGAAGAGCCCCTGGAGAAGGAAATGGCTACCCACTCCAGTATTCTTGCCTGGAGAATTCCACGGACAGAGGAATCTGGTGGCTACAGTCCACGGGTTCACAAAGTCAGACATGATTGCACGACTAACATTACTACTAGATAACCAAGACAGTGACTTGTCATCCATGGAAATCTGAAGAGGCAAGGCTGGTTTGAAGAAGATGAATTCCTTTGTAAATTGTTAAATTTAAGGCAATAGTAAACTATCCTAGTAGAAATGATTAGTAAACAGCTGGAGATGTGGAACTAACAATTTAATTGAAAGAGCAAGTATAGATATATAGTCATCCCTCTCATGGTGAAAAGCAGTAAACAAAAATGGATGAGCTTTTTATCCACTAGGCAAAATGACTGATTAAGAGAAAAGGCAAGAGAAGCTAAATGACTATTCTTCCAAAAGTCATATGTGCTCGTCATGAGTCAGCTACCACCCTAGAGGCTAGGAATGCACAGCAGGGCCTCATTAGTTGAGTGGAACCACAGCCTGATCCTGGAGCAAAAAAGTCCTTCATGCTGCTCCCAATGCCTAACTATGGACAAGGTATTGAGCAATTTACCACCAGCTCATGCCTTTCCACATGCAAGCCACTGGCTGAATTAGAAGATGGGTAATTTTTTACTCCTACAAAGTCCATGTTTCTTGACCTTCATGGAATCCTACATGGATATATTTATGTATGTCTCTCAAAAAGGCATAATTCTCCCTCTCCCCATCTTCCCAATTTTTCTCAAGCATTGGATTTTATCTGATGTTTTTAAATTCCTTTTAAAAAAAAAAGAATTACCTTTAAAGAAATGCCTCTCAGAGGTGTGTATACATTTGAAGTCTAAAATAATTGCAGATGCATATATTCCAGCTTTCACATCTCTCTTTCTTCAGAGGGGGAACTCCCACTGAGCAGTTTTGTGTAGGGAGTTAAGGGGCAAAAATGTCATTCCCTGCTGGGGGTGGAGGCAGACAAGGCAGAAAATTGTGGGAACTTGACCTTTGGCCTCCTAGTGGCCAAAAAAAAAAAAAAGAAGAAGAAGAAAAAGAACAGCACTCAGGCTCCATATGTGAAAAAAACTACAGAGAGTTTTATTTATTTATTAACATTGTTCTTTGTTTCATGATACAAAAGAAGCTAATAAAAACTACATGAATATTAAAGGAGAGAATCTTTTTCACCTTGGTGATGTTTCTGCTATCAGATCAGATCAGATCAGATCAGCCGCTCAGTCGTGTCCAACTCTGCGATCCCATGAATCGCAGCACGCCAGGCCTCCCTGTCCATCACCAACTCCCCGAGTTCACTGAGACTCACGGGTTATTTTTTCCTCCTGAAGTTTGGATTCCAGTTTACCAAGCAATCAGCATACTGCACAGTCAGCCCTTTGAGGGCCTCATGCTTTACTCAGCTGTTACAGAAAACCAGGACCTGTGGTGATAGGACCCTGAGAACTTTCTGGCAATAACATTAGCACTCAAATAAAAAGCTCCATTGTCTAAACATATTTTAATTCTCCTTTTTCAAAAAGTGAATTAAAATTGTTTGGAAAACAGAAAGGAGGACTTCCCTGGTGGTCCAGAGGTTAATAATCCACCTGTCAAAGCAGGAACACAGGTTCAATTCTGGAAGATTCCACATGCCACGGAGCTTCTGAGCCCCTGTGCCACAACTACTGAGCCCACGAGCCTAGAGCCCGTGCTCCGCAACACGAGAGTAGCCCCCACTCACTGCAACTAGAGAAAGCCTGAGAGCAGCCAGAAGTTAATTTAATTAATTAATTAGAAAAACAAAAGCAAACAAACAAGCAACAACAACAAAAACAGGGGAGTCCTGGAGCTTTCTTCTTCTCACAAGAGTCTCTAAGATTTTTAAGATGCCATTATTAGTATATTCTCAGTGAAGTCTCTAGTGATTTGCAGTTTAAATCAGTCAAGGTAATGTGTTTTTCCATGATCAATCACAATTCTGAGTTTGTTTAAAGAGAGAATTAGAGGCCTTGATAATCATCATTATGAATATATATTGGGCGAAGGTGACTTTTTTCCATTGAACATAATTTTTAGAGGATGAAGTTCCCAGGAAAGCATGCATTTAAGACACTGAAAACAAAATTTGTGCTTTATTCAGTGTTGCCTTTACCCATTCAAAGAAAGAGATTCTTCCACAAACTATGCTTGGATGCTTGGGGCTGGTGCACTGGGACGACCCAGAGGGAGGGTAGGGGAGGGAAGAGGGAGGAGGGTTCAGGATGGGGAACGCAGGTATACCTGTGGTGGATTCATTTCAATATTTGGCAAAACTAATACAATATTGTAAAGTTTAAAAATAAAATAAAATTTAAAAAAAAGAAAGAAAGAAAGAAAAAGAGTGGCTAGAAACGTAAACATTGATAGAACATCCAAGCAAGTGACTTGTTTGAGCAGGGCAGAGGCCCACTTGAAATTCTTCTCTCTCATGCGATCATTTGCGGTGGAGCAACATAGTGGTCCTGGTCAATGATGAATTGGAAATTGTAAAAATAACACGGTTCATATGGTAAAGAATCCACCTGCAATGTGGGAGACCTGGATTCCATCCCTGTATCAGGAAGACCCCCTGGTGAAAGGACTAGCTACCCACTCCAGCGTTCTTGCCGGGAGAATTCCATGGACAGAGGAGCTTGGCGGGCTACAGTCCATGGGGTCACAAAAAGTCAGACAGGACTGAGCAACTAACAAAAATTTTTTTAAAAAGGAAAATAAAAGAAGAACTGATTCTTCACCACAGAGATTGAGAAGCACTGGCTTGCAAAGCTGTTGGTTAGATGTGCATACTCTGATACAGCTTGGGGCTTCCAGAATTTCAAACAGCCTGAGTTAAACTTTCACAGATGTTCAAAACTAAATAATAATTCAAGGAAATCTTTATTCCCAATGAAATCAAGAAGCTAACATTTTTTAAAACTGAAAGAGTGAAAAGAGATTCTGAGTTGCTCCACAATTTTATTTGTGGAAATGTTTAGGGAGTAAAGAATAAATTTTGTATTACACTGTATGCAAAACAAGGTAAAATAAGTTAAGTATAGGGGAAACCAATGTATTTCCAAAGAAACTCATGGCAGACTTGTTTATAATAGCACAAACTGGAAACAACCTAAATGCCATCAATGAGAGGCTAGTGAATTACATACAGGGTGACACCAACATGCCACAAAATAGTTTTTAGTTGTTATTAACAGATTGAGACATTTCAACATGTCCTGATATGTCAAGATTTTTAAGATATATTATCAAGTAAAAGAAAAATATCAGGATACAAAACAGCATATGATGGTGCAATAACTTTGTATAAAGGATAGAACACACATGTGCACACATGTTTGAATGCATGAATTACACTGGGAGGGGGGGTTCCTCCAGGGCAGTTAACTAGGAACCTGGTGCAAAAGGAGAGAGAAGTTGTCTTTCTTTTCACCTTTGCCCTTTTGTATCTTTCAGATTGTGTTCAATGTGCAAGTAATATCTATTCCCAACAATGTATTAAAAATAATAATTAAAATATCAAAAACATAAGTTAGAAATACATTATTTACATTCAACTATCCCCATAAACTGAAATGACATCTGCCCTTTAATCTCTCTGCAGGATCTGGCATGGTGCCTTCCATTCAATATTTGCTAAATTGTTGAACTAAAAGTAATAGCTCATACAGAATTTTACATACAAAAAAAAAAGAACATTCAATATTTATCTTTTAAACTTGATATGTTTTCAAAGAACTAAATCATTTTAGCCAAAATGAACAAAATACATTGTGGAAACAGATTAAAACTCTAAAGCTGCTAAAAGACTCTGGATCAACTTTAGAATCAAAATTTCCTGCAATCGGATAATTTACCCTGATCAATTTAATCAGTAAGTTAAGAAAATCATGAATTTACAATTACACTGTAATTTGACTGAAGAAGATGGAATTATTAATATATGTCATCCCTGGGCAGCTCTTCAGTCTTTCATTAATTTACATGAATTCACAGATTCAGCAAGACTATTCCATGTTTGTTTAGATTGCAGCTGAAAAAATAATATTGTTCAGGATGAAAATGAAGATAACAGTGAGAAATTAAGGAAAGAGTAGAGAATCGGGTATTAGGAGCTCTCTGAGGAAGTGCATGCATGTGTGCTAAGTCGCTCAGCCATGTCCAACTCTTTGTGACCCCATGGACTGCAGCCACCAGGCTTCTCTATCCATGGAATTTCCCAGGCAAGAATACTGGACTGGGAATCTCCTCTAGGTATCTTCCTGACCCAGAGATCAAACTCATGTCCCCTGCTTTGGCAGGTGAACTCTTAACCACTAGACCACCAGGGAAGTCCCTCAGTTCAGTTCAGTCGCTCAGTCATGTCCGACTCTTTGCGACCCCATGAATTGCAGCATGCCAGGCCTCCCTGTCCATCACCAACTCCCGGAGTCCACCCAAACTCATGTGCATCGAGTTAGTGATGCCATCCAGCCATCTCATCCTCTGTCGTCCCCTTCTCCTCCTGCCCTCAATCCCTCCCAGCATCAGGGTCTTTTCCAGTGAGTCAACTCTTTGCATGAGGTGGCCAAGGAATTAGAGTTTCAGCCTCAGCATCAGTCCTTCCAATGAACACCCAGGACTGATCTCCTTTAGGATGGACTGGTTGGATCTCCTTGAAGTCCAAGGGACTCTCAAGAGTCTTTTCCAACACCACAGTTCAAAAGCATCAATTCTTCGGTGCTCAGCTTTCTTCACAGTCCAACTCTCACATCCATACACGACCACTGGAAAAACCATAGCCTTGACTGGATGGACCTTTGTTGGCAAAGTAATATCTCTGCTTTATAATATGCTGTCTAGGTTGGTCATGGGAGAAGGCAATGGCACCCCACTCCAGTACTCTTGCCTGGAAAATCCCATGGGCGGAGGAGCCTGGTAGGCTGCAGTCCATGGGGTCGCTAAGAGTCGGACACGACTGAGCGACTTCACTTTCACTTTTCACTTTCATGCATTGGAGAAGGAAATGGCAACCCACTCCGGTGTTCTTGCCTGGAGAATCTCAGGGACGGGGGAGCCTGGTGGGTTGCCATCTATGGAGTCGCACAGAGTTGGACACAACTGAAGCGACTTAGCAGCAGCAGGTTGGTCATAACTTTCCTTCCAAGGAGTAAGCGTCTTTTAATTTCATGGCTGCGATCAACATCTGCAGTGATTTGGGAGCCCAAAAAAATAAAGTCTGACACTGTTTCCACTGTTTCCCCATATATTTCCCATGAAGTGATGGGACCAGATGCATGATCTTCGTTTTCTGAATGCTGAATTTTAAGCCAACTTTTTCACTCTCCTCTTTCACTTTCATCAAGAGGCTTTTTAGTTCCTCTCCACTTTCTGCCATAAGGGTGGTGTCATCTGCATATCTGAGGTTATTGAGATTTCTCCTGGCAATCTTGATTCCAGCTTGTGCTTCTTCCAACCCAGCGTTTCTCGTGATGTAGGCTGCATATAAGTTAAATAAGCTGGGTGACAATATACAGCCTTGACGTACTCCTTTTCCTATTTGGAACCAGTCCCTATATAGGTTTAAATGCAAATTTTACCTAAACATATCTAAAGTGCCCAAAATAGGGATCAGATTTTTTTTAACCTAATATGAAAGTCATATGAGCTTTCTTTAATTGAACTTACTGAAATGCATTGTTGGGGATTTTTTCCACTATTACCATTTCTTTTATTGTGATGAGGAAACTTCACAGCAACCAATAATTCTAGCTTACCTCATAAAAGAAAAGCCATCTTATCTTGAGCATCAGTTCAGTATATATTAGTATTTCATTATAATTTTGCTCTAAAGAGGTAAGTCTCGATTGTATCTATATATATGGTTAATTATGTAACCTGAAATTTACATCTTAGCATTTAAAAATGCTAAATGTCTTTTTAGATCTCAATCTGCTTTTGATTTTTGTTGTTGTGTCCTTTCCTGGACATTGGTGTTCCAGCCAGAATAGGTTTGATTAGCTGCTTCCTCCCATATTTCCTCACATGCTTTCCTCTGAGTAATGGCCACCCTGACCTCTTAAAAGTCAAGATGAACTCAGTCTTTCTAAGGGGCCTCAGCCAAAAGTATGGATCTCTTAGGTCAGCAAAAACTCATTGTTCCCCCAAACTCCATACGGCTCTGTCGCATTAAGCCATTACTAGGCCAACTAGAGGTTGTATTCTTGGCATCCTTAAATAGAATGTACATGTGAAACATAAGGAGAGGGAATTAATATTGATTTTGATTCTTGTTCTATTTTATAAAACATTCCTTAGGTTGCGAAGTCCCAGGCACAAACCCCTTAGGTACTGAGCTTAGCAAGTAGCCCAGGGCCCAATTCCAGCCCCTACACACCCCTCCCAGCCACTTTATAGGGTGGGCCAACAGTAGAGTCATAGACATTGGCCTTATTTCATGGTTGAGAAGCTGTCTTTACCTATTTTTCAGCTATGCATTTAAGAGAGGTGGTATAATAAAAGTGTACAATTTCTGCTAACCTGTGAACTTTTGAAAATAAAAGATATGGACCTTTGAGATCAAGAACTTTAAAATTCTCTTCCAACAGACCTGGGCATAAACACGGAAGAGAAATAAGCAAGAAGTTGTATTATCAATAGTTTTCTTTGAAGGTGGCGAGGACGAGCCTGGATAGACACACAGTGGAGTGAATAAAGTCTATTAACCCTAAATCTATACCTCAATGATTTTCTACTAGTCCAGATACCCAATAACAACAGCTCAGGTCAAGATCTAGAATATTTCTAGCACCCATAAGGTTTCCTCTTGCTATGCTATGCTATGCTAAGTCACTTCAGTCGTGTCCGACTCTGTGTGACCCCATAGACGGCAGCCTACCAGGCTCCCCTGTCCCTGGGATTCTCCAGGCAAGAACACTGGAGTGGGTTGCCATTTCCTTCTCCAATGCATGAAAGTGAAAAGTGAAAGTGAAGTCGCTCAGTCGTGTCTGACTCTTAGCAACCCCATGGACTGCAGCCTACCAGGCTCCTCCGCCCATGGGATTTTCCAGGCAAGAGTACTGGAGTGGGGTGCCATTCCTCTTGCTACTTCCCAGGAAATTGCCCCCACCCACGACAGTCCCTTTCTGACTTTCATCACTTTCATTCCTATTGCCTTCCATTCCTGGACTTGGTATAAATGCAATCATAGTATGTACTCTTTTATGTCTGACCTCTTCCACTCGCATCATGTCTGAGAGGTCCTTCCATACTGCAGCATGAATCAGTAGTTTGGTCTTTTTTGTTGCTGCGGAAAATTCCGTCATATGATAACACCACAGTTTATTAATTCTCCTCTTGATGGATATTTGGGCTGTTCCTACTTTGGAGCTATTATTAATATTAATATAAATTCAATTAATTCCTTTGAATCCAAGGACTAGAAGTTCACATTTTTACTCAATGTTAAAGTTTACACAGTGAAATAATAGTAAAATAGAGAAATGCAGAAAACTAAAATAAGGATAAAATATCAGTGCCTGAGCAGATAAGTCCAGCATGCAATCTTTCAGGACTTTAAAGTTTCAATAATTGCCTTTCAAGTTAAACTCTGAGCTTCCTGGAAGCCAAAACAAAAAGGAAAATATGGTGAATTATATAATGTTTGTAATAGGATAAAAGAATCAGTTAGTCAGAAGAAGGAGAACTTCTCTTGCCTCTAAGTTTCAAAGAAGGACCTTCACATGGAGCTCCGTGATACAAATTATGAGACATGTAAAGACTAATGTCCTCAACAAGAAAGATAGGAACAGATTTTTAGATCACTATTTTCTTTTTATTTAATTAGCTTTCATTAGAGTATAACTGATTTATAATATTGTGTTATTTTCTGCCATACATCAGTTATGTGTGTGTGCATTAGTCACTCAGTCATGTCTGACTCTTTGTGACCCCATGGATTGTAGCCTGCCAAGCTCCTCTGTCCATGGGATTCTCCAGGCAAGAATACTGAAGTAGGTTGCCATTCCCTTCTCCAACATCAGTTATATATACACATATATCCACTCTTTTATAGATTCTTTTCCCATACAGGTCACTACAGAGTATTGAGAAGTTTCCTAGTTCCAGTAGGTCCTTATTAGTTATCTACTTTATTTATAGCAATGTGTTTATGTCAACCCCAATTTAGATCACTATTTCTTATTGTGCCCATAGACATGATCCCAAATCAGCAGATTATTCAACAATATGCACACCGTGGCATTGTGCATGGGTTTATATTTTTAAAGAGAGAAAAGTATATTACAACATTGCATATCCTAAGTCAGGGGTCAGCAAACACAAGCCCACTGGCCAAACGTGACTTGAGACTTGTCTTTGTAAATAGTTTTATTTGTTCATTTACATACTGTCCTTGGCAACTTTACTGAATAGTTGAATAGTTGTAACAAAGGCCATTGGTGTATGAATGGTAAAATATTTACCATTCTTTACAGAAAAAAATTTGCCAACTCCTACTGTGAATAGCATAGAATACCAGGTATTATTTTCTTCTTATTTATTGTTATGACTTTATACAGTCTCTACAGTATGGGCAGGACTGTGACTTGCCTCTAGCCAGTAGAATGTGGCAAAAGTAAAGGAATTTTGCCAAATCAGTTGATTCTTATTTAATCAAAAGAAAGATTATCCTACATGGGCCTGGCTTAATAGGTGAAAGTCCTAAAAAAAAGGACTGGGCTCTCACTACCATCAGAGACCTCTCTCCCTTGCTGGCTTGAAGAAGTAGGCTGCATGCTGTGAGGGGGCCTCTGGAAAGGGCCATGTGGCAGGGAGCTGTGGGCAGTTTCTAGGAGCAGAGGGCTTCAGTCCTGCAACCACAAAGAACCGAATTATTCCAACAACCAGATGAGCTTAAAGGAGGACCCTGAGCACAGAGTAGAACCTGAGCACAGAGTAGAACCACAGCTCTAGACAACACCTTGATTAGAGCTTGGTAAGTCCCTGAATTAGGAGATCGATCTAAACTATGCCTGGACCTGACCTTTGAAAATAGTGAGTTAACAAATGTGTGTTGTTTTAATGCACTAAATTTGTGGTAAGTTGTTACATAGCAATAGAAAGTTATATTTACCTAGTCTCTTCACTTTTTCTATAGTACACATACAGTTTAAACATGAGAGACAACCACAAATTTTATAAAGAGTTCTTACCATTTAGAAGTACACACCAAATTATCTAAGGACAAAATGATATGATGTCTGAGATTTGCTTCAAAAAATGGAGAGGGGACAACAGAATATGAGATTGGCCAGATGTTGATAATTCTTGAAGCTAATTGATGGATTCATGGGGATTTATTACACTCCTCCTTCTACTTTTGTGTATGTTTGAAATTTTCCATAATAAAAAAGTTTTTAAAAATTAAACTCATACATACAGAATTAGCTAAAAGGATGTTTATAGTTTCTGATACAGGAAAACTAAACAATTTAAATATCTACACAGGGAACTGGTTAAATTAATCACTATAGATGTACAGTCTGTTTATATGTGTCTTTAAAATTGATTGCATAGAATAATGATGCTGTTAACATTTTTCTATGGTCTTAGAATTTGATATAAAATAAAATACTTGTAAGCAACAAAACAAAAAACCACAAAGCTTATGTATTTTATTTTAAAAACCCATTTGAGCAAATTCTTTTCTGTAGTGCAGTGACTGAATTCAGTCTAAGTTCCCTGATGGTTCCCCATAGTAGAAGGATTATAGTGGAGGTGCTGGAGGAGAGGGGCACTTAGAGCCACCCAGTGATCCCCCAACTCATCACCAATCTCTCAGTCCTCTGCTGAATAACAGGCGATTTCAGGTGGCATGTTTGGCTGAGAGTCTCCAGTCCTGCTATGAACAGAGATGGAGGAGGCAAGGAAGAGGCTGGAGCCAAACAGGTAATTCAAAATTTCAGTACATCTTGAATAAATATGATTGTGATTCTTAAGAAAATTTTGAACTATAACTACTTTTGTGTTTGTGTGTGTGTGTGTGTTAGTTGCTAAGTCATGCCCAACTCTTTGTAATCCCATGGATTGTAGTCCACCAGGCTCTTCTGTCCATGGAATACTTCAGGCAAGAATACTGGAGTGAATAAATAGCCATTCCCTTCCCTGGGCAGGTCTTCATGACCCAGGGATCAAATCCAGATCTCCTGAATTGCCTGTGGATTCTTTACCATCTAATCCACAAGGGAAGCCCCATAACTACCTTTGAAAGTGAAAGTAGAAAGAAAGTTTAGTCGCTCAGTCGTGTCCGACTCTTTGCAACCCCATGGACTGTAGCCTACCAGGCTCCTCCATCCTTGGGATTTTCCAGGCAAGAGTACTGGAGTGGGTGGCCATTTCCTTCTCCAGAGGATCTTCCTAACTCAGGGATCGAACCCGGGTCTCCCATATTGTAGGCAGACGTTCTACCGTCTGAGCCACCAGGGAAGTCCATAACTACCTTTGAAAGTGAAGTCACTCAGTCGTGTCCGACTCTTAGCGACCCCATGGACTGAAGCCCACCAGGCTCCTCCATCCATGGGATTTTCCAGGCAAGACTACTGGAGTGGGGTGCCATTGCCTTCTCTGATAACTACCTTTAGGGACTTCCAAATTTACTTCAGCCCATATGGTTTCTGATTCATATTGTCACTAAGAAATTTCTCCATTTTCCTAAAACGGTGAAGTTCTTCAGTTCAGCCAGGTCCCATTTCCCCCAGGTCCTCTGCCCAGTAAGATTAAGGGACAAGTTACACCCACACTACAATCACTCTTAAGCCCATTTATTACAATCACTACTCCAGATCACTTTAGGGTGGAACTTCAAAAGGCAGTGAGAACATAGTAAATGTTCTGCCAAAATATGTGAAGTCACAAAATACCAGAGATGAAAGTGCCCTTAAAAATAACTTAAAGTACCTTTATTTTACCAACCGTAGAGAGATCCAAGGCACAACGCCACAAGCAAGGTCACAAGGACAGGTGGAATACCTGAAAGTTGACCCCGGATATGCCCTTTCCCACCAGTACTGAGTGGAAAGGACTCCAAGGTAGTCTTTCAATCCTAATGAGTATCCTCAGTTCAGTTCAGTTCAGTCACTGAGTCATGTCCAACTCCTTGCAACCTCACGAATCTCAGCACCCCAGGCCTCCCTGTCCATCACCAAATCCCGGAGTTTACCCAAACTTATGTGCATCGAGTCGGTGATGCCATCCAGCCATCTCATCAGCTGTTATCCCCTTCTCCTCCTGCCCACAATTCCTCCCAGCATCAGGGTCTATTCCAATGAGTCAACTCGTCGTATGAGGTGGCCAAAGTATTGGAGTTGCAGCCTCAGCATCAGTCCTTCTAATGAACACCCAGGGCTGATCTCCTTTAGGATGGACTGGTTGGATCTCCTTGCAGTCCAAGGGACTCTCAAGAGTCTTCTCCAACACCACAGCTCAAAAGCATCAATGCTTTGGCACTCAGGTTTCTTCACAATCCAACTCTCACATCCATACACGACCACTGGAAAAACCATAGCCTTGACTAGACGGAACTTTGTTGGCAAAGTAATGTCTCTGCTTTTGAATATGCTAACTAGGTTGGTCATTACTTTCCTGCCAAGGAGTAAGTATCTTTTAATTTCATGGCTGTAGTCACCATCTGCAGTGATTTTGGAGCCCCCAAAAATAAAGTCTGACACTATTTCCACTGTTTCCCCATCTATTTCCCATGAAGTGATGGGACCAGATGCCATGATCTTCGTTTTCTGAATGTTGAGTTTTAAGGCAACTTTTTCACTCTCCTCTTTCACCTTCATCAAGAGGCTTTTTAGTTCCTCTTCACTTTCTCCCATAAGGGTGGTGTCATCTGCATATCTGAGGTTATTGAGATTTCTCCCAGCAATCTTGATTTCAGCTTGTGTTTCTTCCAGTCCAGCGTTTCTCATGATGTACTCTGCATATAAGTTAAATAAACAGGGTGACAATATACAGCTTTGATGTACTCCTTTTCCTATTTGGAACCAGTCTGTTGTTCCATGTCCAGTTCTAACTGTTGCTTCCTGACCTGCATATAGGTTTCTCAAGAGGCAGATCAGGTGCTCTGGTATTCCCATATCTTTCAGAATTTTCCATAGTTTATTATGATCCACACAGTCAAAGGCTTTGGTATAGTCAATAAGCAGAAATAGATGTTTTTCTGGAACTCTCTTGCTTTTTCCATGATCCACCTGCTGCTGCTAAGTCGCTTCAGTCTCGTCCAACTCTGTGCGACCACAAGGCGTCAGCCCACCATGCTCCCCCATCCCTGGGATTCTCCAGGCAAGAACACTGGAGTGGGTTGCCATTGCCTTCTCCAATGCATGAAAGTGAAAAGCGAAAGTGAACTCACTCAGTCATGTCCGACTCTTAGCGACCCCATGGACTGCAGCCTACCAGGCTCCTCTGCCGATTCGATTTTCCCTGCAAGAGGACTGCAGCGGGGTGCCATTGCCTTCTCCGGATGATCCAGTGGATGTTGGCAATTTGATCTCTGGTTCCTCTGCCTTTTCTAAAACCAGCTTGAACATCTGGAAGTTCACAGTTCACATATTGCTGAAGCCTGGCTTGGAGAATTTTGAGCATTACTTTACTAGTGTGTGAGATAAGTGCAATCGTGCGGTGGTTTGAGCATTCTTTGGCATTGCCTTTCTTTGAGATTGGAATGAAAACTGACCTTTTCCAGTCCTGTGGCCACTGCTGAGTTTTCCAAATTTGCTGGCATATTGAGTGCAGCACTTTCACAGCATCATCTTCCAGGATTTGAAATAGCTCAACTGGAATTCCATCACCTCCACTAGCTTTGTTCATAGTGATGCTTTCTAAGGCCCACTTGACTTCACATTCCAGGATATCTGGCTCTAGGTGAGTGATCACACCATCGTGATTATCTGGGTCGTGAAGATCTTTTTTGTACAGTTCTTCTGTGTATTCCTACCACCTCTTCTTAATATCTTCTGCTTCTGTTAGGTCCATACCATTTCTGTCCTTTATCGAGCCCATCTTTGCATGAAATGTTCCCTTGGTATCTCTAATTTTCTTGACGAGATCTCTAGTCTTTCCCATTCTGTTTTTTCCTCTATTTCTTTGCATTAATTGCTGAGGAAGGCTTTCTTATCTCTCCTTGCTATTCTCTGGAACTCTGCATTCAGATGCTTATATCTTTCCTTTTCTCCTTTGCTTACAGCTATTTGTAAGGCCTCCTCAGACAGCCATTTTGCTTTTTTGCATTTCTTTTCCATGGGGATGGTCTTGATCCCTGTCTCCTGTACAACATCACGAACCTCCATCCGTAGTTCATCAGGCACTCTATCTATCACATCTAGTCCCTTAAATCTATTTCTCACTTCCACTGTATAATCATAAGGGATTTGATTTAGGTCATACCTGAATGGTCTAGTGGTTTTCCCTACTTTCTTCAATTTAAGTCTGAATTTGGCAATAAGGAGTTCATGATCTGAGCCACAGTCAGCTCCTGGTCTTGTTTTGTTGACTGTATAGAGCTTCTGTATCTTTGGCTGCAAAGAATATAATCAGTCTGATTTCGGTGTTGACCATCTGGTGATGTCCATGTGTAGAGTCTTCTCTTGTGTTGTTGGAAGAGGGTGATTGCTATGACCAGTGCATTTTCTTGGCAAAACTTTATTAGCCTTTGCCCTGCTTCATTCTGTATTCCAAGGCCAAATTTGCCTTGTTACTCCAGGTGTTTCTTGACTTCCTACTTTTGCATTCCAGTCCCCTATAATGAAAAGGACATTTGTTTGGGGTGTTAGTTCTAAAAGGTCTTGTAGGTCTTCATAGAACCTTCAACTTCAGCTTCTTCAGCATTACTGGTTGGGGCATAGACTTGGATTACTGTGTTATTGAATGGTTTGCCTTGGAAATGAACAGAGATCATCCTGTCATTTTTGAGACTGCATCCAAGTACTGCATTTCGGACTCTTTTGTTGACCATGATGGCTACTCCATTTCTTCTAAGGAATTCCAACATTCAGATATTTTAAATGAAAACAATTGACTATCAAATGTGGCAGCTGGAACTCTAAGATATCACTTATAGGAGTACAAGTGTGTTACATCGTATGGTGAAACCACTTTAGAAAACTGTTTGGCAATCTACTAAAATTAGACACAGACCCAGTAAGTCGGCAATTCCATTTCAAGGTATATATTCCCACCAAAAATGCAAGTATACATTCACCAAAAGAAATACACTAAAGTGCTCACAGCAGCACTATTTTTAACAGGCAAAACTAGAAACTACCAAAATATCCAACAGCAGGTGTATATATAATGATGGTATATTTATATGATAGAATACATAGCAGAAGTATGAATGAAGCACTACCATAGGCCACAACATAGTCTCTCAAAAAATGTTAAGTGAAAGAAGCCAGGATATTTATTCATTGTGGTCTCAAATGTCAGCTCCATTTCATTGCTATAAAAACAGGTCTGTAATAGGTGGTTAATATCCAGTAAAGCGCTGGCAGCTGCAATGGCACATAGAGCGCAGCCGAGAGGAGCTACCTCCTTCCAAGGTCAGGGGTGGCAGCCAGGAGGAGTTGCCCTACGCCTGATTTCAGGGGCGGCGGCCGGGAGGAGCAACCCCACGTCCAAGGAGTGGTGGCTGCATGGGTGCTGGAGGGCCTAGAGGAGCTATTACACCTTCGAGGTCGGGAGGGGCGGCGGTGAGGAGATACCCCTTGTCCAAGGTAAGGAGCAGCAGCTGCACTTTGCAGGAGCAGCCATGAAGAGACACCCCACGTCCAAGGTAAGAGAAACCCAAGTAAGACGGTAGGTGTTGCAAGAGGGCATCAGAAGGCAGACACACAAAACCATAATCACAGAAAACTAGTCAATCTAATCACACTAGGACCACAGCCTTGTCTAACTCAATGAAAATAAGCCATGCCCTGTGGGGCCACCCAAGACGGGAAGGCATGGTGGAGAGGTCTGACGGAATGTGGTCCACTGGAGAAGGGAATGGCAAACCACTTCAGTATTCTTGCCTTGAGAACCCCATGAACAGTATGAAAGGGCAAAATGATAGGATACTGAAAGAGGAACTCCCCAGGTCAGTAGGTGCCCAATATGCTACTGGAGATTAGTGGAGAAATAACTCCAGAAAGAATGAAGGGATGGAGCCAAATCAAAAACATACCCAGTTGTGGATGTGACTGGTGATAGAAGCAAGGTCCGATGCTGTAAAGAACAATATTGCATAGGAACCTGGAATGTCAGGTCCATGAATCAAGGCAAATTGGAAGTGGGCAAACAGGAGATGGCAAGAGTGAACGTCGACATTCTAGGAATCAGCGAACTAAAATGGACTGGAATGGGTGAACTTAAATCAGATGACCATTATATCTACTACTGTGGGCACGAATCCCTTAGAAGAAATGGAGTAGCCATCATGGTCAACAAAAGAGTCCGAAATGCAGTACTTGGATGCAATCTCAAAAATGACAGGATGATCTCTGTTCATTTCCAAGGCAAACCATTCAATAACACAGTAATCCAAGTCTATGCCCCAACCAGTAACGCTGAAGAAGCTGAAGTTGAACGGTTCTATGAAGACCTACAAGACCTTTTAGAACTAACACACAAAAAAGATGTCCTTTTCATTATAGGGGACTGGAATGCAAAAGTAGGAAGTCAAGAAACACCTGGAGTAACAGGCAAAGTTGGCCTTGGAATACAGAATGAAGCAGGGCAAAGGCTAATAGAGTTTTGCCAAGAAAATGCACTGGTCATAGCAACCTCTTCCAACAACACAAGAGAAGACTCTACACATGGACATCACCAGATGGTCAACACCGAAATCAGACTGATTATATTCTTTGCAGCCAAAGATACAGAAGCTCTATACAGTCAACAAAACAAGACCAGGAGCTGACTGTGGCTCAGATCATGAACTCCTTATTGCCAAATTCAGACTTAAATTGAAGAAAGTAGGGAAAACCACTAGACCATTCAGGTATGACCTAAATCAAATCCCTTATGATTATACAGTGGAAGTGAGAAATAGATTTAAGGAACTAGATGTGATAGATAGAGTGCCTGATGAACTACGGATGGAGGTTCGTGATGTTGTACAGGAGACAGGGATCAAGACCATCCCCATGGAAAAGAAATGCAAAAAAGCAAAATGGCTGTCTGAGGAGGCCTTACAAATAGCTGTAAGCAAAGGAGAAAAGGAAAGATATAAGCATCTGAATGCAGAGTTCCAGAGAATAGCAAGGAGAGATAAGAAAGCCTTCCTCAGCAATTAATGCAAAGAAATAGAGGAAAAAACAGAATGGGAAAGACTAGAGATCTCGTCAAGAAAATTAGAGATACCAAGGGAACATTTCATGCAAAGATGGGCTCGATAAAGGACAGAAATGGTATGGACCTAACAGAAGCAGAAGATATTAAGAAGAGGTGGTAGGAATACACAGAAGAACTGTACAAAAAAGATCTTCACGACCCAGATAATCACGATGGTGTGATCACTCACCTAGAGCCAGATATCCTGGAATGTGAAGTCAAGTGGGCCTTAGAAAGCATCACTATGAACAAAGCTAGTGGAGGTGATGGAATTCCAGTTGAGCTATTTCAAATCCTGGAAGATGATGCTGTGAAAGTGCTGCACTCAATATGCCAGCAAATTTGGAAAACTCAGCAGTGGCCACAGGACTGGAAAAGGTCAGTTTTCATTCCAATCTCAAAGAAAGGCAATGCCAAAGAATGCTCAAACCACCGCACGATTGCACTTATCTCACACACTAGTAAAGTAATGCTCAAAATTCTCCAAGCCAGGCTTCAGCAATATGTGAACTGTGAACTTCCAGATGTTCAAGCTGGTTTTAGAAAAGGCAGAGGAACCAGAGATCAAATTGCCAACATCCACTGGATCATCAAAAAAGCAAGAGAGTTCCAGAAAAACATCTATTTCTGCTTTATTGACTATACCAAAGCCTTTGACTGTGTGGATCACAATAAACTGTGGAAAATTCTGAAAGAGATAGGAATACCAGAGCACCTGACCTGCCTCTTGAGAAACCTACGCATGTCAGGAAGCAACAGTTAGAACTGGACATGGAACAACAGACTGGTTCCAAATAGGAAAAGGAGTATGTCAAGGCTGTATATTGTCACCCTGCTTATTTAACTTATATGCAGAGTACATCATTAGAAACGCGGGGCTGGAAGAAGCACAAGCTGGAATCAAGATTGCCAGGAGAAATCTCAATAACCTCAGATATGCAGATGACACCACCCTTATGGCAGAGAGTGAAGAGCAACTAAAGAGCCTCTCGATGAAAGTGAAAGAGGAGAGTGAAAAAGTTGGCTTAAAATTCAACATTCAGAAAACGAAGATCATGGCACCTGGTCCCATCATTTCATGGGAAATAAGTGGGGAAACAGTGGAAATAGTGTCAGACTTTATTTTTTGGGGCTCCAAAATCACTGCAGATGGTGACTGCAGCCATGAAATTAAAACACGCTTACTCCTTGGCAGGAAAGTAATGACCAACCTAGATAGCATATTGAAAAGCAGAGACATTACTTTGCCAACAAAGGTCTGCCTAGTCAAGGCTATGGTTTTTCCTGTGGTCATGTATGGATGTAAGAGTCGGACTGTGAAGAAAGCTGAGTGCCGAAGAATTTATGTTTTGATCTGGGTGTGGGAGAAGACTCTTGAGAGTCCCTTGGACTGCAAGGAGATCCAACCAGTCCATTCTGAAGGTGATCGGCTCTAGGATTTCTTTGGAAGGAATGATGCTAAAGCTGAAACTCCAGTACTTTGGCCACCTCTTGCAAAGAGTTCACTCATTGGAAAAGACTCTGATGCTGGAAGGGATTGGGGGCAGGAGGAGAAGGGGACGAGAGAGTATGAGATGGCTGGATGGCATCACTGACTCGATGGATGTGAGTCTGAGTGAACTCCAGGAGTTGGTGATGGACAGGGAGGCCTGGTGTGCTGCGATTCGTGGGGTGGCAAAATGTCAGACATGACTGAGCAACTGAACTGAACTGAACTTAATGCAGTAAAGATCATAGACATCATATTAGATCACTAATAATCTCAAAACAGTAGTTGGGGAAAGCAACTAATATAAATAATAGATATGTTATTCTCAAAGTTCTCTAGACCTTGTATGAGTCATCTCCAGAATTCTCTCAGTAACTCTTCGCCATAGGTATTGTTACTCATTACTTTTTATAAAAGGAGGAACTAAGACCCAGTGAACTTGAGCAATTTGCCCAAGGTTACAAAGCTCTTAAAGAGCCAAACCTTGATTCAAATCCGGAATTGCTTGCTCCAAAATCCCAGAGTGGTTCTATCACATCCCCATGGACCTAGGCTATTAGCGTCTTTGATTTTTACCAGTAAAACAATTTCATAAAACTTGCATCCTTATAAATATCTCATATAAACAAAGTAGCCTGAGGTGATTTCCCAAGAATATTACTGCATTATGGTTTATTGCCATTTACAACCCAGAAAATGTCCCAAAGCCTTTACTCTTAATAAGGAAAAAATGGAGGAACAGTTTCCTTGATCCCCAAATAACATTTGACTGCCCAGGACATAGCCAGAGTATAGCTAAACCACCCCCACCACAGGCCCCCAGAAGTCTTTCTGCAAAAGGGTAGGGAGGGGGCCACCAAGGTCAAGTTTTAAAGCTTTTCTTATTGTAGCTGTTTTATTATTCATATACTTTTAATAGCATCTCAGTGATTGTTTTATAGGCCTACGGTAGCTTAAGTTCATGCTAAAGGCATTACAAGTTTCTCCCTTTTAAATTTTTAACCAGAATAAAAGTTGACAAAAATCACATATGCTCCTGAAACAGTCAAATCTCATTTTCTAACAGAAATCTGGACAGTTTTACATGGCAGGTTACAGATTTGAGGGGGTCCCATTGGGATTTGGTGTCCATTACAACTACAAAAACTGAAAGTCTTGATGACCATCTATAGCCAAGCATGTGATGTTTTCTGACTTAAAAGTCATTTTCAGAAAGGATTATCACAAGCAGATGAAGAAAGAAAACATTCTATTTTTCTTCTTTTCATTAAACAACAAACCAAACATTTCCACAACTGGGAAGGGGAGACACTGAACAGGAGGACACGAGAAATTTCGAAATTACGCAACCACTAAAAAGACAACTTAAACTATCCAAGTTGATAATGCTTAGTTTAGAAGAGGTTAATGGTTGCCTTTTATTGAAGGGGAATGAGTTTTGTTAAATATATTGATAGCATAAACATTAATAATTGAAGCACAAATCTTTCCCACTGCCCCACTAGACCTACTCTATTGAATGTATGATGATGAATTTAAAGTTTTAGCTTTTATATATAGGAGCCAACAGCAGAATCTCTCCCAAATCTAGATGTCTGAGTCACTGAAAAGTTTTCCTGGCAGGATAATTCCCAGCTATAACAGTAACCTTATGAGAAAATTAGAGTTGAGGGGATAGATTGAGGGAATGTCTGATAAATACTTTTGTGTTTGCTAACATACAATGATAAATTCAGCACACTGCAGTCAATAATGACATGATCAAACACCTTAAATGAGTAATAATGGCCTATACACAGCTAGCCTTTAGTGCCTATCTCTTGATTCCATTAAGATATTCATTAAGATCTCCTTTCCTCGGGTTTTAATGGGGTGCTAGTGAATCTATTTTATCTTTACAGATAAACTACAAGCTAAGAGGTGGCTTTTTCTATCTTTAGCTTTCCAGCAAAACATCTTTCAACCAACCATTCAGATTTCACAACTCAGAGCTATGGGGGCACCCCATCCCTCACCCCACCCAGATGCTTTGGTCCCCTAGATGCAGAGACTCATTTTCAGGATTATAATCACTGAACTGACTTGTGCACTCAGAATTACATCCCCAGTGTCAGGACATGAATTCCCTCCTCCTGCCACCTTGCCACACCAGAATCATTCACCTTGCGATCTAGCTCTCCTCTCCCTCAGCTTCCTTCTTCCTCACCACAAACACTCCAGCTTTACCTCCTGCGATAGTTAATTTTATGTATCAATTTGGCTAGGCTATGACACCTAGTTATTTTTTTAAATGCCATTCTAGGTGTTGCTGTGAAGGTTATTCTGTAGATGTGACTAACATCTATAAGCAGTTGGGCTTTCCAGGTGGCTCAGTAGTAAAGAATCCACCTGTCAGTGCAGGAAACATGAGTTCAATCCCTGATCCTGGAAGATCCCACATGCTGTAGGGCAACTAAGTCCATGGGTCTCAACTACTGAGCCTGTTCTCTAGAGCCTGGAAGCCACAAATGTTGAGCCCATGTTCCACAACTACTGCAGCCTGGGCGCCCTAGAGCCTGTGCTCTGCAGCAAGAGAAGCCACCACAGTGAGAAGCCAGCACTGCAACTAGAGAGCAGCCCCTACTCTCTTCAACTAGAGAAAAGCCTGTGCATAATAAAGACACAGCACAGCCAAAAATAAATAAAAATAAAATATTTTTTTAAATAAATAAAATCTATAATCAGTTGACCTAAGTGAAAAAAGATCACTCACAAAATATGGGTGGGCCTCATCCAATCAGGCTTCCCAGGAGGTGCTAGAGGTAAACAATCTGCCTACCAATGCAGGACGTGGGTTTGATTCCTGGGTTGAGAAGATGTCCTGTAGAAGGAAATGGCAACCCACTGCAGTATTCTTGCCTGGAGAATCCCATGGACTAAGGCAGGGCTACAGTCCATAGAGTGGCAAAGAGCTGGACATGACTGAGGCAACTTAGCATGCACGTTCATCCAATCAATTGAAGGCCTTGAGAGTGAAAACTAAGGTTTCTCAGAGGAGAAGACATTCCAATAGCTGGAATTTGGAATGTCTGATTTTCCAGGCTGCCAGCATGGACTGCAGATTTCAGATTTTGAATTTATCAGTCCCCACCCAACAACTGTGTGAGCAAACTTGAGAAGGCTCAGAGAGAGGAGAAAGAGACAAAAACAGAGACAGATAAAGAGAGAATGGGTTCTATGTCTCTAATACAAAAAAAACTCCTAATACACATGCCTTCAAACCTTGTCTATTCCTACTACTGCTAATTATCTCAAAACAAAAGACTCACGAGTCACTCATCTTAGAAGTAGAATCTCATAGTCTGTCGGGAGCTGAGTTAGGCATTACAGACAAAATGGAGGCACGGCCCCAGACCCCTCTCCTCATTCTGCAGGCACGGCCCGGGATGAAGGAGTTAGGCCTTGTAATTCTGACTTGTCTTTTCCTCTCCTCAGCTGAGTTGACTGAAAAGGAATATTAAGGTGCTTATTGTTCTTGAGAGGAGCATGAGAAGGCTTTGTGCAGCTGTGCTCAGAAAATAATTCATAAAGTTAATCATTGACATTTGTTCAAGGACTTTTACAAAAGAGTGTTCCAGGATGAGCACATAGGCTGTAGCTTGAGGCCATGGGAGGGATTGCTATCTGAAGCCTATTTGTGAGGAGAATGTTTATGGCAAAGGAGTTTACTGAATTTAGGGCTTAGAAATTAAAACAGTTAGAAGTTAAAGATTTAAGGAATGTTGTAAAGCTAGCATATTTTACTATAGCTTATAGAAGTTACGAATTTTTAGAGATACTATAGCTAGAAGCCTTTTTAAGAGATAGTGAGCTCAGGATGTTAGGGGCAAACAGGATTTAAGAAGATAAGTAGTAAACTGAGGAATGTAGCATGAGTTACAATGTAATCACAAGTTAACTATAGGACACATTAGAGGAGATAGATAATAGATGATAAGGCTGATTCCAAGAGAATCACTGAAGCAGGAACTCTGAAGAGCAACAATGATTTATGGAGATAATAAATCTGGGAGAGGGGGAACTGAAAATGTCAAACCTCTGGCCTAATGTTTTTGTAAAAGTATAAAAGAGAATCTTCAACTTGAAATAAACAGTCAGTCCAAAAGAAAATTGAAAGGCTGCCTCATCGCTGACACTGTCCATCTCTTCAGGTTGAGTCCCTGGCTGCTGGAGCTGGACTCCAGCAATAGTCATTCCACAGTAAAATTTTACACACTAATATTTCATAGAAAGGGAACTTTAAGTTGTGTGAAGATGGCTATAATCCTCAAGTCAGGTTCTGAAAGATTCTTGACTTGACCAAACTTTAGTCAGGCTCCTGAACTTTCTGCTGGGCCCATCTGTGCACCCCACTGTAAAAATCTAGTTTTCAGCAAGAACCCTACTAAACAGTTTACCCAGAACCCCCCACCCTGAAAATCTGATCCCCCTCCATATCTGATCAGGTCCTCTCCCTCCACCATCCTCCAGGCTATGTCTGCTCAGTGTGGCCTATCTTCAGCAAAGACCACTGTCAGGTCAGTTTAGCTAGAATCTCCTTTACCTCTGATGTTTCCTCTTAGTAATTTTCCATGCACTGACCCCCACCCACTCCTTAGCTATAAATTCCCACTTGCCCAGACAGTATTCAGAGTTCAGCCCAATCTCTCCCTCCCACTGTGGAATCCCACTACAGTGGTCCCTGTACCTATTGTGGTGATCCTAAACAGTCTGCTTTAACATCTTTAACAAGCATCATCAACCAATTTTTCCTTCAGTACTTCTAGTTAAAACAAATTGCCCTATAACTTGATTGTAAGCCAACACAAAGAAGACTTAGTGTTACTCATTTTAGAAAGGACGGCATTTCAGCAAGAAACCTGTTTTCTCTCTCCAAAACTGAGCACATCTGGGGAATTCAAACCAGCTCCTTCAACCCAAAGAACAGGGAAAAAACAGGCGAGCTCCAGGACAACCTGGGACAAGCCTGACTGCACCAGCACTGAGCTGGCGCTTCTTCAACTTCAATTCCATGCTCTTACATTTGCAGCAGAACTGCTCAGGGCTCCTAAGAACCTTCTGCTAGATGTCAGTCTAGGACAAGATCAGATATGTGGGGCTACCTCCCATGAGAATGATCAGCTGCCAAGCATATCTCCAACTTGCTCTCAGAAATCTACAAAACATGTGGCTGAATTTTCTCCCCTTTGCAGGGGGAAAAAAAAATAAGATTTCTGAAATCTAAAACCCTACTCAGAAGTTAACATATTTCCTGAAGGGAAAAAAGAAAATAACCCAGAAGTCTCATGTTGCTTAAGATTCAAGCATTGATCAAAGTTATTTTTCTATTTCTAAGAAAGTCTTTTTTTAAAGAATTTTCAAAATTCTTAGGGGTGCTAATTAGAAGAGAAAAGACAACATAAAACTAGGCTTATTTCCAACAGAAGAATGTCTGCAAATAATCATTACTCATACATCATTTGGATGGGTGGCTATTGATTTGAGAACTCACCAGGAAGAAATATTATAATGAGACCACTCCACCTACAACATAACTTTTCAGGACTTATGATCAGAAATTATCATTAGTGTCCCTCATACAAAGAATCACTGGTCAGCCCAGTTGACTCAGGATCCTTTGTAGATCTGGCCAAACTGAATCCTGGTATCACTGATCAATGAATAAAGAAGGAAGATTTTTTTTTTTAAGTTCCTCAGATCAATGGTGAGAACAAAATATCACAGAGAAACAGGGCAGAGGTCAAGGTCCTGTAACCTCTCAGTCTCCTAAAGAAAAGACCATCTATACCAGTTACCAGCTGCCCCTTAACTCAGACTCATAAGCACCCGAGGTTCCAACACCATTCCACTTGAGGTCACTGGCCTCTGCAGACTGCAGGCCTGAACAAGTGGGGTTTCTTGCCCACTGCTGATGCCACCCCTAGGGGGTGGGAGGGGAGACACTTCCTCCACATCTTGTGACTGTTGTGGATACTACAGGGAAAGGAAGCACAGGATGCCAACAGACACTGTCCTGCAGAGCCCTGGTATCCAACCTTTTGGCACCAGGGACTGGCTTCATGGGAGACAATTTTTCCACTGTCTAGGGGCAAGAGGAGGTGGCAGATGGTTTCTGGATGACTCTCTTAAGGAGGGCACAACCTAGATCCCTCGCATGCACAGTTCACAGTAGGGTTCACACTCCTATGAGAATCTAATGCCGCCACTAATCTGACAGGAGGCAGAGCTCAGGCAGTAATGCAAGCAATGGGGAGTGGCTGGAAATACAGATGAAGCATTGCTGGCTTGTCCACCACTCACCTCCTCTGTGTGGCCTGGTTCCTTACAGGCCACAGACCAGTACCTGGGCAGAGTGCTAAATCTGGAACCCCTGGGCAGAGTGCTAAATCCCAGATCTTGTGCTCCATTGACCTTCTCATTCATCACCAACTGGAAAAATCTCAGTTAGAAACAGCTGAAGAATCAAACGTTCTTGCATGAGGCTGAAGAAACCACCAAGCAGGGATAAATGCAATCTCAAGTTTGCAAAGCCCTGGGGTTTTGGCAATGCATGTAGAATGATTTATTTGAATAATTACTATGAGTGAAATATTATACTTCATTATATAAACATGAAGGAGTCAAGATCTCCAACCTCAGGGGGCTTATATCTGATGGGGAAGACTGGCAAGTTCCAAGCTAAAAGGTGGTGGGTGACATAAGTTTAATTGAGGAAGACAATCCTACAGAAGCCCACAGGCAGAAACAATTAATTTCAACTAGGAAAATTGAAATAGGCCGCCAAATAAATGAGTAGGACTCTGGGTAGTTTCCCCTAGAAGCTCAAAAGGAAATTTAGGGGATACTTGGGATTAAGGGAAGAAAACAATGGATAGAAGTGACACAGAAGGGAGAATGACCCCAGCAACATAGCAGCAGGCAGAGACCCCTGGGGAAAGAAAAGACTTATTCTGGGTTCATAGACTGAGCTTCTTCCCCAGTTATTTTTCTTACGCCTCCAGGAGAAGTCTATAACACACAACAGTCTTTTATTGAGCGCTTAGGGACAAAAAGAAAGAGACTGGGTGGAGGCTTCAGATCAGCGAGACAAACGAGCCCTTTTTTCTCCAGGATATGTAAATCTTGGAAACTGTATTTGGAGGATTGTACCTGAATATGAAAGAAACAGAGACCAGAGGACTTGGCAACATTTGGATTTGACATATAAAAACGGTAAAGTAATAAATTTTAAAATGACAGTGGAAGTGCAAAGGAAGGAAATGACTTTCACATTCTATAACCCTGAGCTAGTCAAATACCCCAGTATTCATGCTTTCTCTCACTGTCCGGTTGTTAACTCATGCTGGTCCCTCTGAAAGAATAAAATACCTTCTTAAGGTGCACCAAATGCTACCTCCTTCTGGAAACCTCTGTGCCTCTTCCAGGCAAATTTAAGAATTCCCCTTAGGCTCTCATGCACTTACCTCAATTAATCCCATTCTCCACTGTCTAAAAAATGCTTAGTCACCGGATGGTCCCCTTATTAAACAAAAAATTATACTCAAAAATAGGAACTGTGTATCTTTATCTGTGTGACCTCAATGTGCAAAACATCAGCTCACTCATGAAAAAAGAAAAATGTTAGTCACTAAGTCCTGTCTGATTCTTTGTGACCCCAGGGACTGTAGCCCCCTCCCCCACCAGGCTCCTCTATCCATGGAATTCTCTAGGCAAGAATACTGGAGTAGGTGGCCATTCCCTTCTCCAGGGGACCTTCCTGGTCCAGGGATCAAGCCCAGATCTTCTGCACTGCAGGCAGGTTCTTTAATGTCTGAGACACCAGGGAAGCCCCAGCTTACCCATAGTCGGTGCTTAATCAAATTTTCTGAAAATAAAGAGAAGAAAGAGGAAGATTTCAACTGGACTGTGAAGGACAGTTATGAGGCAATTAAAGTGCAGAACAGAATCAAAGACATTCTAAGAGGGAGTACAGGAAGGAGGAATATAAAAGAAATGGCTTGCTTAAAACATGGTAGTCTGACTAAATGCATTTACCCTCTGCTCTCTTCTGAAGTGCCACAGAAATGCAAAAAATTTAAGGAATTCAAGGAATTTTTTTTCACTATGAAGTCACAGGACCAATATTTTTGCAAAATAGGAAGTAGATGAGAAGTTACTGTGGCTGAAAATGATGAAGACCAAATGTTTAGAGAGGGAGACTCCAAAAAGCAGCAGAAATATATGCCTGGGAAAGCCTGGCCATAGATCCAATGGATCATGGGTCTGAAAACAGGGAAATGAGTTAAACCTGAATAAGAAGCTTCCAGAGCCTCCGATTCAATTCAATCAGGGTAACACCATGCACACTAGCAGTTCACCAGGGGATTGTTCTGAGGAGATTTTGAACTAGACCCTCCAAACACTCAATGGACATGCTATAGCCTTCTTTGATATTGTTGTTCTTATTGTTTAGTCACTCAGTAATGTCCAACTCTTTTACAAGCCCATGGACTGTAGCCTGCCAGGCTCCTCTGTCCATGGGATTTTCCAGGCAAGAATATTGGAGTGGGTTGCCATTTCCTTCTCAGGGGATCTTCCTGAACCAGGGATCGAACCCACACCTCCTGCATTGGCAGGCAGATTCTTTACCACTAATATTAAATATATGTGTACCATATACTTTCAGCTCCCTTACACCAGGCCCGTCAACAACTCTGACTCCAGAACTTTAGATCCCACAAGTGGAAAAGTCTAGTTTGGGGCCTGATTACCAGTATTGGTAGGTCAACTCTGCACACAAAACTTTTAATAAACTTTCTAGTGATTCATTGTTAAATAAAAAAAAAATTTAAGCCATTACTCTCACTTTATTTCCCCTTTAAATGCAATTTAATTTATTTAAATGCAATCTAATTTATTTATGCCCTGCAGATGCCCAGTGTTAGTTTTAAAACATAAAGACTGTAGCCAAACAGAGAAGATGTCTAAGGAAACCAGAGAAGCCAAATTCAAATTGATTTATTGTGGGTCAAACACCCCCAGAGAGAAGCAAAGAACTGGAGATTCAATTAGAGTAGGAGAAAATCAGGTTTGCAATAGAGGTTATTATCATTAAAAATCAGAGTTTGCTTTCTAAAGAAGCTCAGTAACCCCTACAGAGACTGAAAGGGGATTTCTGGGTAAAGATTTGAGGCTGGATCAAAGATCTGTCCTCCTCTAGTTAATTTTCTTAAGAAAATTAAATAGACAAATTTAACAAATTTTTAAATTAAAAAAAATTATCCAAATTCTAATCAAGAAAAGGTGACATAACTTGTTGCCCCAAATTGCAAAAGTGGTGGCAAATGAAAGAAATGGGAGATTCTCAAGACTTGGTGGGAGGGGGAGGTCTCTCAGATAGACTGGAAAAAGATTCCTTTGCCAAGTGATGTCACTGACCACCCACTGGGGCTAGATTTTTGCCTTAAGGTATATTAGCAGTCATGACAAAAACAGAGGCTTTAAATGCACTTGTATGACTCAACTTAGCTTTTTAATCTGTGACCCTACCACACAGTAGCTGTTTTCCATCTTGGTCCCCAAAGTGGAGATATGAAACATCTCTGAAGCAGACAGGAAGCCTGGAGTCCAGTCAAGTGCAACCAAACCCAGCTTAGCTCAGACAAGCCAGAGCTTATTTAGAAACTCCTGAGCATGAAAGCAAATATTTGTTTTGTAAGGCATTGAGATTTTGAAGTTGTTTATTGCACAAGAAAGAGCTATTATAGGCTCCTAACTCAATCCCTCTGTATTAGAAACAATCCTAAGGGATGAAGATGAGTAGACAAAATTCTCGTGTGTGTACTCATACCCACTAATTTATAGAGAAGCATACTGAGTAGATGTTCAGGCAGCCCAGGAAAATGCAGGCAAGAAATCCTCTGGAGCAGAAGATTTTACCTGCCACTAAAGAGGTCAGGATCTCAGAAGAGGCAAGAAAACCACCAAGGCTTAATCAGGGGGAACTCCAAAGCCTAAGGCTTCCAGGCTCCTGGGGAATAAAACAGACCTAGGCAAAGTAGATCCTGGTATAGAACAAGCTCAGGGCTCCAAGAAAGGATTCATAGCCCCAGCAGAACATTCCTCCACAGCCCAGCCACACACCTGTGGACAGAGAATGCCACATGCCGTATCAGCAAACAAAGGACCTTACAGCCATCGAGTCATCAGCCACTACAGCTGCCCAGTGAGTGGACCCTGAGAAAACTCAAGTTGAAGACAGGCTGCCCACCATCAGCCACTGTAGTCACCCCCAAGAGTACATCCTGAGGGGATTCAGGATGAGAAATAACAGAATACTGGCTGTAGACAATTAAGGTGCATATGGAAGGAATGATTTCAATGAGTCTAGCCTCCTGCATCTCCCCATACATAGAAAAGCACTAAATTCATTAATGAGATATCTGGTTTTCTTTAACAGTAATCTTTTGATGTTCCAATTATCTGGCTTTTGTTGCAAAAACTCCTACATATCTTGCCTCCTCTCCTATCCCTTCAGAGCAGTCCCTCAGAGCTGAAAGGCTGCCTACCCCTGCCCCTCTCCTTGGGCTTAAGTCCTCAGAAAGTCCATTAATAAAATAATTCTCAGGACTTCCCTGGTGGTCCAGTGGTTAAGAATCCACCTGCCGATGCAGAGGACAAGAGTTCAATCCCTGTCAGGGAACAAAGATCCCACATGCAGCAGGGGAACCAAGCCCTAGCACCACAACTAGAGAGCCTGTGTGCCACAAGTAAGGCCCAATGCGGCCACACAAACAAATGTTTTAAATAATAGTAATTCTCAATTTACAGGTTGTGCATTTTTTTCCCAGTTGACACACCTTCAACTTCATGTCCTAGTTATGTCAAAGTAAAAAGAGTACGTGGAAAACAATATTCAATCTTCAGACTGCAAGTCAGAAAGACAAATCGGTCTTAGATAAAGAAGAAATTTTGGGAGAATTCATGTATAGTACATTATATTGTCTAGAAAGTGGGCAGAGTTGTGCAAGCTGGATCAAGATCAAAAGAAATGGTATGGCAGTCAAGCAAATACTGAAACATAAGAAATAAAAAGAAAGAGAGAGGGACAGAGCAAAGGAGGAAGTAAGAAAGGGAGAAGAGAGGCAGATAAAGGGTATAATCAGAAAAAAAAGGAAAAAAAAATATAATCTAAGAAAGACAAGACAAATTCCCTGTGTGTGCTTCTTGCTACAAAAGAATTTAAGAAAAGCATGAATTAAGTAAAACAATAATTCAAAGTGAAAATGAAGTAATGGAGAGAAATGAAAGGGAGATTATGGAACTAAAGAAACAAACTAGGGATCAAAAATACATCATTATAGAAATAATAAGCAGAAATAGTGACTGACACAGAATTATTGGCATAGCCTAACAAATTACTGATAAAGAATAGAGGCTTGGATTGATCACAGTGCAGAGGAGAGACAGTTTTCCTCAACCCTCTTAGGTCCCTGGCTGGGTCTGAAAGTTAAACTGACAAAGAAATATTAACAAGGGAAAAGCATACAAATTTTATTGAGTTTTTACATATACACAAAAAAATTCAAAAGAGACCAGACACATGAACAAAAGGAAAAGATTTTATACCTTCTTGACCAAGAAACAATTAATTTGCGAAGAATTGACAAGACAAGGGGTTTTAGCTAGAGGTAGTTCAACTAGGGCTAGCTAGTACTTTTCTTTCTTAACTAGAAAGATGAAGGTTAGTTTGCATGCATGCATACCCAGTCGCTTCAGTCATGTCCAACTCTTTGCAACCCTATGGACTATAGCCCACCAGGCTCCTCTGTCCATGGGATTCTCCAGGCAAGAGTACTGGAGTGGGTTCCCATACTCCCCCAGGGGATCTTCCTGACCCAGGGATTGAACCCATGTCCTTATGTCTCCGGCATTGGCAGCTGGGCTCTTCACCACTAGCAGCAGGCAAAGCTTCATCTGTATTTACAGTTGCTCCCCATCACTCACATTACTGCCCGAGCTCCCCTGTCAGATCAGCAGCAGCATAGTAAATGTAATTCCCCTTAAATCATCCCCAAACCACTTTCCCCACTCCCGTCTATGGAAAAATAGTCTTTCGCAAAACCAATCCCTGGTGCCAAAAAATTGGGGACCACTGTTCTAAGGGATTAAACAAAGCTGTGCTCAGGCTTCCAAAAAACAACATCCAATGCCAGAAGCCCAGAAGCAATGCCTATAATAATATTCTTAGACCAGGAGAGATAACCCCAAATGTGACAGACACAGTCAAATAATCCTCCAGCATGAAAACAGAGATAAGCATTTTCCATTGGGAAATAACAAAAGAAATGTAGCACACAAACAGCATTTTGGGGAGGAGAAGGTGGGATTCCTGACCACAAAATACAATCAGTCAAAAGAATGAAGAAAAGCTGTGACCTTAAAACTATACAACACTTAATAGAAAAAGTAACTCATGAATTTTCCAGCTAGACAATTTGCCCTTTGAGTATGATGCTAAAGGGTGAATTGGGGAATAAAATTCCTATAAGTTCTTCTTAAAAGTATTACTAGGAAATAAATCTAACTCAATAAAAGAAGAATCAAATAAATTTTTAAAAGACATAGACATGGAGAAGTCTTGATTAAAAAAAAAAAACTAGTGGTAAGCATTAGCCCATCTATTTAAACATTGAAGACTAAGGATGAAGGCAACAGTGGTTAGAGAATAGGATGTAAAGCATCAGCTTTGACAACTTAAAAATAATCAAATGAGTAATGAGAACTCAGAGGGACAGAAGAACTAGAAGAATGCACATTTCCTTGTTCATCACAGTAGGAAGTCCACTGCTCCATCCAAAATTGAAAAACTGGAATTTTAAAAAGCAAAAGTATCCCCCAACCTTTTCATCAACTTTTCCCTCTTAATTTCAAAGGCACTATTTTAGAAACTATTATCACACGTGGTAAAGAAATGTGTGTCTGAGGTTCAGCAGTCTCCACAGTTTCCCTTCATTTCTTCTGTTAAATTCAAGTAAAATTGAACAGAATATGTTTTAAATATAGATTTCATTTTTATGAAAGTGCTTTCATTTATATAAAATTAGTTCTCTCCTTTTTCCTCTGTGAATGTATTCATAAAGGCACATATGAGAAGAAAAAAAAAAGAAGACTTGGGAAGTGATGTGTACCTATGATGTGTATCTAATACAAATAAGGGCTATTCTAGATTACAGATTAACAAACTACAGTTTACAAGCCCAAATCTGGTCCTAAATAAAGTTTTATTGAAACACAGGAATACCTCTTCATTTACATGTTGCCCTCCTGCTACAAGAACAGAATTTAGTTGTGATAACAGAGATCACTGGGTCTCCTAAGGTGGAAATATTTACTGTCTAGACATTTGCCAAAAGTTTGGTGGGTCCCACATATCAGATCAGATCAGATCAGTCACTCAGTCGTGTCCGACTCTTTGCGACCCCATGAATCACAGCACGCCAGGCCTCCCTGTCCATCACCAACTCCAGGAGTTCACTCAGACTCACGTCCACTGAGTCAGTGATGCCATCCAGCCATCTCATCCTCTGTCATCCTCTTCTCCTCCTGCCCCCAATCCCTCCCAGCATCAGAGTCTTTTCCAATGAGTCAACTCTTCGCATGAGGTGGCCAAAGTACCGGAGTTTCAGCTTTAGCATCATTCCTTCCAAAGAAATCCCAGGGCTGATCTCCTTCACAATGGACTGGTTGGATCTCCTTGCAGTCCAAGGGACGCTCAAGAGTCTTCTCCAACACCACAGTTCAAAAGCATCAATTCTTCAGCGCTCAGCCTTCTTCACAGTCCAACTCTCACATCCATACATGACCACAGGAAAAACCATAGCCTTGACTAGACGAACCTTTGTTGGCAAAGTAATGTCTCTGCTTTTGAATATGCTATCTAGGTTGGTCATAACTTTCCTGCCAAGGAGTAAGTATCTTTTAATTTCATGGCTGCAGTCACCATCTGTAGTGATTTTGGAGCTCAGAAAAATAAAGTCTGACACTGTTTCCACTGTTTCCCCATCTATTTCCCATGAAGTGGTGGGACCGGATGCCATGATCTTCATTTTCTGAATGTTGAGCTTTAAGCCAAATTTTTCACTCTCCACTTTCACTTTTATCAAGAGGCTTTTTAGTTCCTCTTCACTTTCTGCCATAAGGGTGGTGTCATCTGCATATCTGAGGTTATTGATATTTCTCCCGGAAATCTTGATTCCAGTTTGTGTTTCTTCCAGTCCAGGGTTTCTCATGATGTACTCTGCATATAAGTTAAATAAACAGGGTGACAATATACAGCCTTGACGAACTCCTTTTCCTATTTGGAACCAGTCTGTTGTTCCATGTCCAGTTCTAACTGTTGCTTCCTGACCTGCATACAAATTTCTCAAGAGGCAGATCAGGTGGTCTGATATAGAGGGTGGTAACTGGGGGAGTGGAGTCTTTGGGTTTTTATTTTTCCTTTCTTTTTTGTTATTTGTTGTATTGCATAGAATTTTTAAAAATTTATTTTTAGTTGGAGGATAATTGTTTTACAATATTGTGTTTGCTTCTTGCATATGACAGTGTGAATCAACCATAAGTGTATATATATATATATATATATATACCTCTTCCTATTGAACCTCCCCTCTACCTTTCACCCCATCACAGCCCTCTAGGTTGTCACAGAGTACTGTGTTGAGCTCCCTGTGTTATACAACAACTTCCTATTAGTAATCTATTTTGCATACAGTAATATAGGTTTCTCAAGAGGCAGGTCAGGTGGTCTGGTATTCCCATCTCTTTCAGAATTTTCCACAGTTTATTGTGATCCACACAGTCAAAGGCTTTGGCATAGTCAATAAAGCAAAAATAGATGTTTTTCTGGAACTCTCTTGCTTTTTCGATGATCCAGCAGATGTTGGCAATTTGATCTCTGGTTCCTCTGCCTTTTCTAAAGCAGTTAGAACTGGACATGCAACAGACTGGCTCCAAATAGGAAAAGGAGTACATCAAGGCTGTATGTTGTCACCCTGCTTATTTAACTTGTATGCAGAGTACATCATGAGAAACGCTGGGCTAGAAGAAGCACAAGCTGGAATCAAGATTGCTGGGAGAAATCTCAATAACCTCAGATGACACCACCCTCATGGCAGAAAGTGAAGAGGAACTCAAAAGCCTCTTGATGAAGGTGAAAGAGAAGAGTGAAAAAGTTGGCTTAAAACTCAACATTCAGAAAACAAAGATCATGGCATCCGGTCCCATCACTTCATGGGAAATAGATGGGGAAACAGTGGAAATAGTGTCAGACTTTATTTTTTTGGGCTCCAAAATCACTGCAGATGGTGATTGCAGCCATGAAATTAAAAGATACTTACTCCTTGGCAGGAAAGTTATGACCAACCTAGATAACATATTCAAAAGCAGAGACACTACTTTGCCAACAAAGGTTCGTCTAGTCAAGGCTATGGTTTTTCCAGTGGTCATTTATGGATGTGAGAGTTGGACTGTGAAGAAGGCTGAGCACCGAAGAATTGATGCTTTTGAACTGTGGTGTTGGAAAAGACTCTTGAGAGTCCCTTGGACTGCAAGGAGATCCAACCAGTCCATTGTGAAGGAGATCAGCCCTGGGACTTCTTTGGAAGGAATGATGCTAAAGCTGAAACTCCGGTACTTTGGCCACCTCATGCGAAGAGTTGACTCATTGGAAAAGACCCTGATGCTGGGAGGGATTGGGGGCAGGAGGAGAAGGGGACGACAGAGGATGAGATGGCTGGATGGCATCACTGACTCGATGGACATGAGTTTGGGTGAACTCCGGGAGTTGGTGATGGACAGGGAGGCCTGGCATGCTGTGGTTCATGGGGTCACAAAGAGTCGGACACAACTGAGCAACTGAACTGAACTGAATGTAGGTTTCAATGTCACTTTTTCAGTTAGCCCACCCTCTCCTTCCTCCACTGTGCCCACAAGTCTGTTCTCTATGCCTGCATCTTTATTGCTGCACTGCAAACACGTTCATCAGTACCATTTTCTAGATTCCATATATATGCATTAATATATCATATTTCTTTTTCTGTTTCTGATTTACTTCACTCTGTATAAAAGGCTCTAGGTTCAACCACCACTAAAACTGGCTCAAATATATTCCCTTTTTTTTTTTTTTGCTGAGTAATATTCCATTGTATACGTACCACAACTTCATCCATTCCTCTCTTGATGGACATCAAAGTTGCTTCCGTGTCCCAGCTGTAGTAAATAGTGCTGCGATGTACTTTTCAATTATGGCCTTCTCAGGGTATATGCTCAGTAGTGGGATTGTTGGGTCATATGGCAGTTTTATTCCTAATTTTTTAAGGAATTTCCATACTGTTCTCCATAGTGGTTTTATCAATTTACATTCCTACCAAGAGTGTAAAAGGGTTTGCTTTTCTCCACATCCTCTCGAGCATTTATTGTTTGTAGATTGTTTGATGATGGCCATTCTGATCCCAGATCACCATGATGGTGTGATCACTCACCTAGAGCCAGACACCCTGGAGAGCAAAGTCAAGTGGGCCTTAGGAAGCATCACTACGAACAAAGAGGAGGTGATGGAATTCCAGCTGAGCTATTGCAAATCCTAAAAGATGATGCTGTGAAAGTGCTTCACTCGATATGCCAGAAAGTTTGGGAAACTCAGCAGTGTCCACAGGACTGGAAAGGTCAGTTTTCATTCCAATCCCAAAGAAAGGCAATGCCAAAGAATGTTCAAACTACCTCACAAGTGCACTCAGCTCACAGACTAGTAGTGTAATGCCCCAAATTCTCCAAGCAAGGATTCAACAGTGCATGAACCATGAACTTCCAGATGTTCAAGCTGGATTTAGAAAAGCAAAGGAACTAGAGATCAAATTGCCAACATATGTTTGATCATAGAAAAAGCAAGAGAGCTCCAGAAAAACATCTACTTTTGTTTTATAGACTATCCCAAAGCCTTTGACACTGTGGATCACAACAAACTGTGGAAAATTCTTCAAGAGATGGGAATGCTAGACCACCTGAACTACCTCCTGAGAAACCTGTATGCAGGTTAAGAAGCAACAGTTAGAACCAGACATGGAACAACGCACTGGTTCCAAATCGGGAAAGGAGTACATCAAGGCTGTATATTGTCACCCTGCTTATTTAACTTGTATGCAGAGTACATAATGCAAAATGCCAGGTTGGATGAAGCACAACCTGGAATCAAGATTGCCAGGAGAAATGTCAATCAATAACCTCAAATATGCAGATGACACCACACTTATGGCAGAAAATGAAGAGGAACTTAAGAGTTTCTTGATGAAAGTGAAAGAGGAAAGTGAAAAAACTGGCTTAAAACTCAACATTCAAAAAACTAAGGTCATGGCATCCAGTCCCATCACTTCATGGAAAATAGATGGGGAAACTGTGACAGACTTTATTTTGGGGGGTCTCCAAAATCACTGCAGATGGTGACTGCAGTCATGAAATTAAAAGACGCTTGCTCCTTGGAAGAAAATCTATGACCAACCTAGACAGCATATTAAAAATCAGAGACATTACTTTACTGACAAAGGTCCATCTAGTCAAAGCTATGGTTTTTCCAGTAGTCAAGTATGGATGTGAGAGTTGGACCATAAAGAAAGCTGAGAGCCTAAGAATTGATGCTTTTGAACTGTGGTGTTGGAGAAGACTCTTGAGAGTCCCTTGGACTGCAAGGAGATCCAACTGGTCAATCCTAAAGGAAATTAGTCCTGAATATTCATTGAAAGGACTTATGCTGAAGCTGAAGTTCCAATACTTTTGCCACCTGATGTGAAGAGCTGACTCCTTTGAAAAGACCCTGATGCTGGGAAAGATTGAAGGCAGAAGGAGAAGGAGACCACAGAGGATGATATGGTTGGATGGCATCACCAACTCAATGGACATGAGTTTGGTTAAACTCTGGGAATTGGTGATAGACAGGGAAGTCTGGTGTGCTGCAGTTCATGGGGTCACAAAGAGTCGGACACAACTGAGAGACTGAACTGAATAATGAGCAATGTTGAGCATCTTTTCATGAGTTTGTTGTTCATCTGTATGTCTTCTTTGGAGAAATGACTGTTGAGGTCTTCTACACACTTTTTGACTGGGTTGTTTCTTTTTTTGGTATTGAGCTGCATGAGCTTCTTGTTTATTTTGGAGATTAATCCTTTGTCAGTTGTTTCATTTCCAACTGTTTTCTCCCATTCTGAGGGTTGTCTTTTCATCTTGTTTATAGTTTCCTTTGCTGTGCAAAATCTTTTAAGTTTAATTAGGCCCCATTTGCTTATTTTTGTTTTTATTTCCATTACTCTAGGAGGTGGGTCAAAGAGGATATGTGTGTGCTAAGTCACTTCAGTTGTGTCCAACTCTTTGTGACCCCATGCACTGTAGCCTACCAGGCTCCTCTGTCCCTGGGATTTTCCAGGCAAGAATAATGGAGTAGATTACCATGACCTCCTCCAAGGAATCTTCCTGACCCAGGGATCAAACCCACACTTTGACATTATGTCTCTGGCATTGGCAGGTGGGTTCTTTACCATTAGCATCACCTGGATAGCCCCCCAAAGAGGATATTGCTATGATTTATGTCAAAGAGTATTTTGCTTATGCTTTTCTCTAAGAGTTTTATAGTTTGGGGCCTTAAATTTAGGTCTTTAATCCATTTTGAGTTTATTTTTGTGTATGGTGTTAGGAAGTATTCTAATTTCATTCTTTTACATACAGCTGTCCAATTTTCCCAGCACCACTTATTGAAGAGGCTGTCTTTTTTCCATTGTATATTCTTGCCTCCTTTGTCAAAAATAAAGTGCTGTAGGTGCATGGTTTATTTCCATGCTTTCAATCTTGTTCTATTGATCTATATTTTTGTTCTTGTGCCAAAACCATACTGTCTTGATTACCGCAGTTTTGTAGCATAATCTTAAGTCAGGAAAGTTGATTCTTCCAGCTCCATTTTTCTTTCTCATGATTGCTTTGGCAATTCAGGGTCTTCTGTGTGTCCATACAAATTGTGGAATTTTTTGTTCTAGCTCTGAAAAAAAAAAAGAAAGAAATAAAAATGCTAGTGGTAATTTGATAGGGATTGCATTGAATCCGTAAACTCCATTGGGTAATATAATCATTTTCACAATATTAAGTCTCCAATGCAAGTGCATAATATACCTCTCCATCCGTGTCATCTTTGATTTCTTTCATTGGTGTCTTATAGTTTTCTGTATTTAGGTCTTTTGTCTCTTAGGTAGGTTTATTCTTAGGTATTTTATTCTTTTTGTTGTAATGGTGAATAGGATTGTTTCTTGCATTTCTCTTTCTGATTTTTCATTGTTAATGTATAGGAATGCAAGAGATTTCTGTATATTAATTTTGTATCCTGCCACTTTACTAAATTCATAGATTAGCTCTAGTAATTTTCTGGTGGCATCTTTGGATTTTCTATATATAGTATCATGTCATCTGCAAATAGTGAGAGTTTTACTTCATCTTTTCCAATCCTGATTCCTTTTATTTCTTTTTATTCTCTGATTGCTATGACTAGGACTTGTGATGAGAGTGAGCACCTTTGTCTTGTTCATGATCTTAGAGGAAATGCTTTCAGGTTTTCACCATTGAAAATAATATTTTCTGTGAATTTATCACATATGGCCTTTATTATGTCGAGGTATGTTCCCTTTACGACCATTTTCTGGAGAGCTTTTATCATAAATGGGTATTGAATATTGTCAAAACTTTTTATGCATCTAGTAAGATGATCATATGGTTTTTATCTTTCCATTTGTTTATATAGTGTATCACATTGAGTTGCATATATTGAAGAATCCTTGCATCCTTGGGATAAACCCTACTTGATCATGGCACATGATCCTTTTCATGTATTGTTGAATTCTGTTTGTTACTATTTTGTTCAGGATTTTTGCATCTGTGTTCATCAGTGATGTTGACCTGTAATTTTCTTTTTTTGCCATATCTTTTTCTGGTTTTCGTATCAATGGTGATGGTGGACTCATAGAGGGAGTTTGGGAGTGTTCCTTCCTCCACAATTTTTGGGAACAGTTTGAGCAGAATAGGTGTTATTTCTTCTCTAAATATTTGATAGAATTAACCTATGAAACCATCTGGCCCTGGGCTTTTGTTTGTTAAAAGATTTTTTTTATCAGTTTTCAATTTCAGTGCTTGTGATTTGTCTGTTCATGATTTCTATATCTTCCTGGTTCAGTTTTGGAAGGTTGTACTTTTCTAAGAGGGCTTCCCTGGTGGCTCAGTCAGTAAAAAATCTGCCTGCAATCAGGAGACCTGGGTTTAATCCCTGCATTGGGAAGATCTCCTGGAGAAGGAAATGGAAACCCGCTCCAGTATTCTTGCCTGGAAAATCCCAGGGACAAAGGAGCCTGGCGGGCTGCAGCTCACTGGGTCACAAGAGTCAGACATGACTTAGTGACAAAAACACCAACAACATCACTTTTCTAAGAATTTGTCCATTTCTTCCAAGTTTTCCATTTTGTCAGCATATACTTGCTCATAGTATTCTCTTATGATCCTTTATATTTCGGCATTGTCTGTTGTAACTTCTCCTTTTTCATTTCTAATTTTATTGATTTGCGTCTTCTCCCTTTCTTTCTTGATGAGCCTGGCTAATGGTTTGTCAATTTTGTTTATCTTCTCAAAGAATCAGCTTTTAGTTGCATTTATCTTTGCTATTGTTTCCTTCATTTCCTTATCATTTATTTCTGATCTGATCTTTATGATTTCTTTCCTCCTATTAACTTTGGGGATTTTTTGTTGTTCTTCTTCTTCTTTTTCTAGTTGCTTTAGGTGTGAGGTTATGCTGTTTATTTGATGTTTTTCTCATTTCATTTCTTGAGGTAGGCTTTTATTGCTATAAACTTCCCTCTGAGAACTGTTTTTGCTGCATCCCATAGGTTTTCAGTCATTGTGTTTTAATTGTCATTTGTTTCAAAGTACTTTTTTTATTTCCTTTTTGATTTTTTCAGTGACCTCTTGGTTATTTAGAAGCGTGTTATTTAGCCTCTATACATTGTTTTTTACAGTTTTTTTTTTCCTGTAATTGATATCTAATCTCATAGTGTGGTGATCAGAAAAGATGTTTGACATGATTTCAATTTTCTTAAATTTATCAAGGCTTGATTTGTGACCCAAGATGTGGTCTTTCCTGGAGAATGTTCCTTTTGCCTGCGGGAACACCAGGCAGTTCCCTGCTCCTGGAATCCTGCAGGAACCTCCTACAACAGGCCTGCCTTTTCCTTCCCCCCACCATCTTATGTCCACAGGACCCACATCAGCCAAGTGAGCCCTAAAGGACAGAGATGGCCCTGGAAGACCAAGAGGGCCTAGACTGTAGAAGGGGTCCCAGAGAACAGAGGGCCCAGTCAGGGGCCTCACAAGGCTCCTTGGGGCTGAATGGGAAGGGGAACACCATGTGGTTCCCTGCCCCTCAAACCCCAAAGGAGCTTCCTTCACTGACCAGGCTCTTGTCCTTCCCCCTCCCTCTCACACCCACAGGACCCACCTGCACAGAGGGAGCCATGAAGAGTGGAGGCTGACCTGGAGGGCAGAGGGATCAGCTGGGAGGGTGGAGAGGGCCCCAGTGGGCAAATGGGTCCCCAAGGGTGGAGACCAGGCCCAGGGCCCCAGGAGGCTCTCTGGGGCCAAGTGTAAGGGGAATCTCAGGGGCTTCCCCCAATGGATCCTCTGATCCCCAAGGATCCCTTCCTCTCACTACCACCAAGCAAAGGCACTTCCCTGGCACCCAAACAGCTTCCCCTCCCCCAGCAGCCCTTCAATCATCCAGTCACCTAGCCAGCCACCCAGCCTCCACCATCCCCACTCCCTCCTACCTGGTCACCCCCAGGGCTCCTCTCATCAGTCATACATAGAATTTTTATCAAGCATCTTAAGGTTTAATAAAGCAATGAAGCTACTTTTGTATTCAAAAAATACAACCTCACTTGCGGGTGAGATTTAGGCTAAGTGACTGTCTGGCTCACCTGGAGCTTCATGCCCTTCCATCTGACAGGCTGGTTTCCGCAGAGAAGCCGCAACACAGGGCTAGCTGTCAGCTGCGGGAATCTGGGCCTGTCTGTCAGGTGCTCATCTGAAGAAGGTAGTTGTGAAACTGGAGGGAGGGAATCAGAAAACAACCTTTAAAAGAATGGCATAGCCATATGACATGACAAAAACTGGTTAGAACTGACCAGGTCCAAGATGACAGAAGATTCAACCTCCAGTGAACTTTGAGCTTCATTATACACTCGCTATAATATATTAGCATATGCTAAATGATACCCTCACGGGACCCATGACAGTTCTGAGGCCAACCATGAAAGGCCAAAAAGTGGGCAGTGGGCCCAGTTCCTGGAAATCTCCACCCCTTTTCCAAAAGAATTGAAATGACCCTCCCACCTAGTAGCTTATGAAATTAACCAGTCCATAAAAACTAACCACCTCATGTATATCTCAGAGTCACTCTCATTTTTTAAGATGCACCACTTTCTGCCTATGGAACATGTATCTTTCTAAATAAATCCACTTCTTACCTATCACTTTGTCTCACTGAATTCTTTCTGTGATGATGAGAGACATACAGAACCTGAGCTTTGTTAAGCCCTAAAACAGGGTGGGCAATTTCAATTAAAAGACAAGGAGTTCAAGCCCCAGTCCATGGGTTCAAGTCCCAGTCAGAGTCTAGATTCAAATCCCCTCTGAGTAGTGCAGTTTCAGTGGTGTCAGTGGTTTGGGCCAAAAATTTGAGAATACTGTCCAAATAATAAGATGGGTAGGGGAAGGCAGTAGAAGAAAAAAAATTTTTTTTTCTATTTAGCATTTGCCAAAATCACAGCCTTCAGCAAATATCACATAACTCATTAACAAATTCATTTACTGAAACCAAAATGGAAGTGGCCCAAGAATCAGGAAGGAAAGCTAATCAATCCTGCTCACGTGTTGAAGCCTCTTTCTCAACAGCATGCTAATTTACTCCAGGGCATTTTCTCAAAGAGTCAATTTTAAATGTTTCAGAATGCACACGGTCCACAGGAGGATGGTCAGAATCTGTGAATACCATCTGATCCACTTGTGAGGGAGAGACCTCATCAAACTGACAGCTGAGAGAAGAAATGACAGCCCACATGTCCATCACTTTATGCTTCACCCTTCAGACTCTGGGCCGCCCTCTCCACAGAGCTTTTCCACCAGGAAAGCCTCCTTGATGATTCCAGCAGCCAAAGCAGTCCCAGCGTGGGATGCACACTTGTCCCCATTCTACATATCACTTCACCCAGCATAAATTATTAATTAACTGCAGAGCATTCCAAGGGCACAGAGGCATAATTTTGCAGGATGAGCTATCAACCACTGGAAACAAAGTGAAAGAGTGAGACCTATGAATTACAGGTTTCATGATTCAATACGTTTTCTGTTTTAAAACAATTAATAATGTTGATTTTATTGCCTCCTTGAATAAATGTGCATATTGCAAGAACAGTCAATCTCCCCAACAGCAACCAGAACAAAAAGGTCTCCGACAGAAACCTTCTGCTTCCTTCTTGATTAGAAAGCAACTTTATTTTTTTAAGGCAGGAAAAAAGTCTACATTAAGGATCATTTTTCCTAGAAAGGCTACCTGATCAACTAACTACATCTAAAAATAGAAACTGCAAAAAAAATTTTTTTATACATCTTCAGTTTTCTTACACAATTAGAAAGTTTCCAAATCAGCTTTTATAGGTAAAAATTGAATTAATTGGGCATGCAACACAAGTCGAAATTGTCTAAGAAAAATGCTTATAAATTCTTGTCATGAAACAAAGAGCTGCTAGAAGATATTTCTTCTGGATATTTTACACTTTTTTCTCAGATTTTACAGTTCCTCCCTATCTTATTATCAGTCATCCAGATGTTCAGTGAAATCTAGGATATTCTCCCCAACACCAAAAAACATCAAATAATCTGTCCCTGGTTGTCCACGCCACCCCCATCCACAAAGTCCCCTAATGAAAATAAAAACACACAGACCAACAAGATAGTCTTTGTAAAGAAGAATGAGAGGGAACTCAGATGTTTCAAAATGTTATTCTCCAACTGAACCACAGCAATGCTGAAGTTCAGTTGGGGAGGCCAGCCTATTTATAGAGGTATACTTCTCCCTAAATGGGCAGGACAATTTCTCCACCAAGACATTAAGAGCAATTCAAGAACAGCTTGTCACTCTAGATCAGAAATCCAATCCTGAGGATAAGAGAAATGCGAGAAGGGGGTCACAAGGTACAGATTTCTAGTCATGAGATAAATAAGTCTGGGGATGCAATGTACAGCCCTGTGACTATAGTTAATAATAATCTATTGGATATTTGAAAGTTGCTAGGAGAGTAGATCTTAAAAGTCATCATCACAAGAAAAAAAATCTGTGACTATGTAAGATGACCATTAACTAGATTTACTATGGTGATCATTTCACAATGTATACAAATATAGAATCATCGTGTTGTACACTTGAAACTAATATAATGTTATATGTCAATTATACCTCAATTTAAAAAAAAATAGAGAAATTCAATCCCATTGCTAAATCCCAGACATTCCATGGTCCATTAATCATTTATGTCAAACTAAAACATTCCCAAGAGCTTCCCTGGTGGCTCAGATGGTAAAGAATCTGCGGGAGACCTGGCTTCAATCCCTGGGTTGGGAAAATCCCCTGGAGAAGGGATGGAAACCCATTCCAGTATTCTTGCCTAGAGAATCCCCGTGGACAGAGGAGCCTGGCAGACTACAATCTGTGGAGTCGCAAAGAGTCAGACACGACTGATTGACTAAGCACAAAACACTCTGAAAGGAAAAGAGCCGAGAGAAAATGATTCAGGTTTCAAAGCATAAAGAAGATCTACATATTTAATTTTATTCTTTGCCCATGTAGACATCTTTTCTTGTGTGCCAAACATTATGAATGTTATAGAGACACTGAATTTTGTTGTATTCCTCTAAGAAGTTTGACAATTTGTCTGACAAGCAGTTAAATACTAACAGATCATCTTGATTCTGTTGAGTCTTGGGTCTTGGCCTTGTTAAGGCAGGTCTATTTCATCTTTGCTCTTAATGCTATGGTGTGTCCCTTATTCTTAGGACACAGTCTTTCCTCCAGAGAGGAGACTTTCTGGGGTCTCAAATAAGGGGCCAATTCCACTTTGGCTGGATCAGAATGCCAAGATCTCCCTAACATGTGCAACTTCTAAAATCACTGTTCACTTTTCAGTCCTCTATCAGATGTTCTCAGTTGATTTTTCAGAGTCGCATTCAATGGATATGTAGCTAAAGATTTGACAACGAGCTTAAAGGAAGGCCCTACACAGATTTCTGGGATTATTTCCCTTCGGCTGCCTTCTCTCTGGTGCCCAAATCTGCAAGTTCCACAGCCTTAGCAATTCTGACCTACTGACTCTGTGTCCTTCCCTCAGCCAAACTCCCTACCGTGTGGGAAACGTCTCAGGCAAAAAGTCAGCAAGAAAGTGAACTTCACCTTGTGTACTTCCCTTCTTTCAAGAACTGCATCCCTGTTACCCCCACTGTCCAATGGCTGAGAATAGCTGCTCATATATTTTGCCCAGTTTTATAGCTGCTAACAGCAGAAAAATAAACCTATTCCTCTGTCTTGGCAAGAACGAGAAGTTCAGTGTACATTGTGTGCATGCTCGCACGTGCTAAGTTGCTAAGTTGTATCTGACTGTTTGTGACCACGGTCTATAACCTGCCAGACCCCTCTATCCATGAGATTCTCCAGGCAAGGATACTGGAGTGGGTTGCCATTTCCACCTCTAAGGGATCTTCCCAACCCAGGGATCAAACCCATGTCTCCTGCATTTCCTGCATTGGCAGGTGGATTCTCTGCCTGAATCCGGTAAGCCAACCAGAAAGCCCCCAAGTGTTGTTAATATATCAATAATTTTCATTGTTATAAGAATAATAAAGACCTCCAAGGTAAAGTCATCAACAATCAGGTTTCTTTTTTAATTGAAGTATGGTTGATTTACAATGTTGTGTTAGTTTCAGGTATACAGCAAAGTGATTCAGTTACACATACACACATATCTACTTTTTTTGGATTCTTTTCCCTTATAGGACACTACAAAATACTGAGCATTAATTCTCTGTGCTATACAGTAGGTCCTTTTTGGTTATCTATTTTATATATAATAGAATAACCATTTTTTGTTAGGTTGGTTGGATTTTTTTGTATGTTTGTATTAACCAGTTTTTTAAAGCCCTGGGTTGGAAGTGAGAAGACCAAGTCACTTTACCAGTTCCTTCACTGCCTACTTGTCATTTAAACTCCCTGAACTTCAGTTGTCAACTCAGTAAAATAACTAAGATGCATGATCACCAATGTCTATTTTAGCTCTAGCACATTATGACTCTTCTAGCCCATTATGTGGGCTTCTCCTGTGGTTCAGATAGTAGAGAATCTGCCTGCAATGCAGGAGACATGGGTTCAATCCCTGGGTCAGGAAGATTCCCTGGAGAAGGAAATGGCAACCCATTCCAGTATTCTTGCCTGGGAAATCCCATGGACAAAGGAGCCTTGTGGGCTACAGTCCATGAGGTTGCAAAAAGTCGGATGTGACTGACCAGTTGAACGATGATGATCCCATTATGTATGTTGGCTTAAAGAGATGCAGTTATTCAGGGGATCAAATCAGCAGCTCTTTGCAAAGAAAAAGTCCTTCCTGAAATTCTTGGCCTAGGAGAAATTCACTGGGCCTTCAGGCCCTCCAGCAGTCCTCTCCATGCTTGAATGAGGGTGCATGGGATCCAGGTAGGCACAGAGAGAGGGAGCCTGCAAACACAGCGTGGTGGACCAAGTCAGATTTCAGAGCCCAACAGACCCAGCTTCCAAGACCCTGTACAGAGAGGTCCTGTCACTTCACTTCTCTAAACCTGCTTCTATATCTGTGAAATAACCAAAATGGCCAAAATACACTTGCAGGGTATTTGGGGGATCAAAAGAGATAATGTATATGTTTGGGGTAACCCACTGAAGGCTTTTTTTCTACCAATATTTAAAAATGCTCAGAGATCTCTGAGAAATTGCACTTCATACATTGTTTGAAATTTCTTTCCCACCAGCTCATTTGCACCATCCCCCTTGCACAATTACCATTATCACCACTGCTACATGGATAGGGTGGGGGGCAATCAGTGTTCAGCAGAACTCCCAACATAGTGACTCATCGCCTATCCTCTTCCTTAGGAAGGAACTCCATTTTTTTGTTTGTTTGTTTGTTTGTTTAACCTTAAAGAAAAGACAATCAGGAAGGTTTTGATCAATTAAAATTATCTCACCAAGAGAAAAGAATATATTTTTTAGATTTTGAGGACTGCAAAGGAAAACCACCTCAACACCAGGTCTCCTCAATCTCTTCAACCACCTACCCAAAATATTTTCAAAACAACAGAGACGCAGGGTTTCAGATCCTCACAGAAGGTCCCAAGGGTGTCATTCATGGTGTCAGCCGTAGAGGAGAAGGATTGAGGACTGAGAACTGCTCCCGAGAACCCACCATATGAGGCCCAGAGTGGGGGAAAATCCACCTTCCACTGAAATCCACCCAGCCTCACTGGGTGATGCGCCAGGGGCCACATGGTCAAATGGATGGGGACAATCTGTGTTCAGCAGCGCCCCCAAGTGTCAAGAAATAGCTACTACGGAGAGCTAGCCAACAGATTTTTCCCCTGCTGAAAAACGAAAGTTTGGAGCTACTCCTTCTCAGACTACCAATGTTTCAAGAAGTTTATGGATGATTCAGAAAGGAGAAGGAATCCCAAGAGTATGATAATGAGCATTTTGCCAGTCTAGTGACTGGACACCCGGCCAATGTGCTCTGCATTGGCTCCCACCTATTTATCACATGCGTGCAAGACTAGAAACAGCACTCATCATATAACAAGCACTGAACAAACTCTTCATATCAATAAATGTGAGTTAAATTAAACGACAAAGGCATAAATGTATATGATGGAGGTAGGACTTAGTAAAATTGACGTCCACTAAAATATAAGCTTCATAGAGATAGAATGTTTCTCCCATTTTGTCCGCTGCTGTATCCCCAGTATTAAGAACAATGCCTGACATGTACAGATTAACAGCTATTGTTGAAAGGAATGTTAAATGAATGGGAGGGAAGGGCAAGATCTTTTGCAAGTGTCACAACCATGTCCCAATCCCTTTACTGTCCATTATATTTACCAGCAACTTGGAAAAAGACCTAGAAGGCCCTCTTACCAAATTAGCTGACAATATTAAGCTGGAAGAAATAGTTACTATGCTGAATGACTTCATTAAAATACTGGGGAAAGTACTCAAGCTAGAAAACTAGGCAGAAACCAACAAGATGAAATGTAATTCATACAAATTTTCACATACAGGCTGAAAAAATAAAATGTATTAACACAATTTCAGGACAGAGAATGCCTGGCTTAGCGGCTGTCTCAAAGGTAAGGACTTGAGCAGCAAGGCTGTATTAGCAACATTTAACACTGTCACAACACGCATCCATGACAGATGGCCTCATTGGAGGGGAGGGCCCAGAACAATGGGGAAGTGGTGGATTAGCTCTATGGTGTCACATATAGGATGTCACATTCATCTGGGGTATCATGCAGGAAGAGTGAGGTGGCTCCAGGGACGAATGCATAAAATGAATGAGGAAAAGGCTCACTTTTCCTATGAGACACAAGACTGGGTCTTTCAATACCAGTAGGACTGTCTTTGGTTCTGTGTACACCCAACGGACAAAACTAAGGCTAACAGAAGTTACAAGGCTTTCGAAGAGCTTCTCACAATCTAAAGTTGTGTGGCAATGGAATCAGCTATCTTAGGAAGTTGTAGTACCCTATTACTGGAAAGAAAGAGAAAATGGGGATTTGTATTTATTGAGTATATGCTGTGTATCAGGCACTGGTCTAGAAAATTTATGTGGTCTCATTTATTCCCCACATCTATCCTCTGAGGCAAGAATTTATTATTGATACAGAATCTTTATATTCAAAACTACCACTCACAGGTAGGTGGTTAAAGAAAAAAATAGTAACAGCAGGGAAACATAAAAGATGATAGATACATGCATACTTCAAATATTCAATTTCAACTGGATACATATGAATGTTCTTTCAATCTCCTTGGTGTTGACCCACAAACTTTCTGATAGGATACACAGTCTTTCTCTCATAAATTCCACCTATATGTACTGATCATGATTTCCAGTTTCCATTTCTCAAAAGTGGAGCAAGAATTTAAACTATCTTAAGAAGAAAAGCTGCCGGGAGAAATACCAATAACCTCAGATATGCAGATGACACCACCCTTATGGCAGAAAGTGAAGAGGAACTCAAAAGCCTCTTGATAAAAGTGAAAGTGGAGAGTGAAAAAGTTGGCTTAAAGCTCAACATTCAGAAAACAAAGATCATGGCATCCGGTCCCACCACTTCATGGGAAATAGATGGGGAAACAGTGGAAACAGTGTCAGACTTTATTTTTCTGGGCTCCAAAATCACTGCAGATGGTGACTGCAGCCATGAAATTAAAAGACGCTTACTCCTTGGAAGGAAAGTTATGACCAACCTAGATAGCATATTCAAAAGCAGAGACACTACTTTGCCAACAAAGGTTCGTCTAGTCAAGGCTATGGTTTTTCCTGTGGTCATGTATGGATGTGAGAGTTGGACTGTGAAGAAGGCTGAGCGCTGAAGAATTGATGCTTTTGAACTGTGGTGTTGGAGAAGACTCTTGAGAGTCCCTTGGACTGCAAGGAGATCCAACCAGTCCATTCTGAAGGAGATCAGCCCTGGGATTTCTTTGGAAGGAATGATGCTAAAGCTGAAACTCCAGTACTTTGGCCACCTCATGCGAAGAGTTGACTCATTGGAAAAGACTGATACTGGGAGGGATTGGGGGCAGGAGGAGAAGGGGATGACAGAGGATGAGATGGCTGGATGGCATCACTGACTCGATGGACGTGAGTCTGAGTGAACTCCGGGAGTTGATGATGGACAGGGAGGCCTGGTGTGCTGTGGTTCATGGGGTCGCAAAGAGTCGGACACACCTGAGGGACTGAACTGAACTAAACTGAACTGCTTTATTGACTATGCCAAAGCCTTTGACTGTGTGGATCACAACAAATTGTGCAAAATTCTGAAAGAGATGGGAATACCAGACCACCTGACCTGCCTCCTGAGAAATCCGTATGCAGATCAAGAAGCAACAGTTAGAAGTGGACATGGAACAACAGACTGGTTCCAAACTAAGAAAGGAGTACGTCAAGGCTGTATATTGTCACCCTGCTTATTTAACTTATATGCAGAGTACATCATGAGAAATGCCAGGCTGGATGAACCACAAGCTGGAATCAAGATTGCCTGGAGAAACATCAATAACCTCAGATATGCAGATGACACCACCCTTATGGCAGAAGAGGAAATGAAGTCTTTTCTGATGAAAGTGAAAGAGGAGAGTGAAAAAGTTGGCTTAAAACTCAACATTCAGAAACTAAGATCATGGCATCTGGTCCCAACACTTCATGTCAAATAGATGGGGAAACAATGGAAACAGTGAGAGACTATTTTCTTGGGCTCCAAAATCATCACAGATGGTGACTTGCAGCTATGAAATTAAAAGACGCTGCTTCTTGGAAGAAAAGCTATGACCAACCTAGACAGAATATTAAAAAGCAGCAATATTACTTTACCAACAAAGGTCCATCTAGTCAAAGCTATGGTTTTTCCAGTAGCCATGTATGGATGTGAATGTTAGACTATAAAGAAGGCTGAGCACCGAAGAATTGATGCTTTTGAACTGGTGTTGGAAAAGACTCTTGAGAGTCCCTTGGAGTGCAAGGAGATCCAACCAGTCCATTCTAAAGGAGATCAGTCCTGAATATTCATTGGAAGGACTGACGCTGAAGCTGAAACTCCAATACTTTGGCCACCAGAACCGACTCATTGGAAAAGACCCTGATTCTGGGAAAGATTGAAGGTGGGAGGAGAAGAGAATGACAGAGGATGGGCTGGTTGGATGGCATCACCGATGTAATGGACTTGAGTTTAAGTAGTCTCCGGGAGTGGTGATGGAGAGGGAACTGGTGTGCTTCAGCCCACTGGGTCACAAAGAGTCAGGCATGACTGAGTGACTGAACAGAACTGAAAGAAGCAATGTGAACTGGAGACTTCTTTCCAGTGTTTTCCCACACTGTTATATCTGTCTCCTCTACACCTAATTCAAAACCCAGTTTTTACTACAGAATCCAGAAATTCCACTCCTGGATATACACTCAAAGGAAATGAAATCATTATCTCAAAGAGATGCCTGCATCCCGAGTCCACTGCAGTATTATCTGCAACAGTCAAAACACAGAACCATCATGTGTCCCTTGATGGATGAATGGATAAAGAAAACAGGACAAACATATCTTATCCTAAATGAAATGTCAAGACAGAGGAAGAGATACTGTATGATATCACTCAGATGTGGAATCTAAAAAAAGTCAAAATCACAGGAGAAGAGAGTATGTTGGTGGTTGACAGGGGGGTGGAAGGGGGGAACAGAGAAACGGTGGAAGGGTTGAACAGTGACTATAGTTAACAATACTGTGTTTGATATCTCAGAGAGTAGATCTTAAAAGTTCTCACCATAACAAGAAAAAGTATAACTATGATGTTACCTTAACTAAACATCCTGTGGTAATTGTTTCACAATACATACATATACTAAATCATCATGTGCACACCTCAAACTTTCACAATGTTATTTGTCCATTGTATCTCAATAAAGCCTGGTGAGAGGGTGGGAGGTGGGGGAAAGGGGATTAGGGGTGGGTGCGGGGTTGGGTAGGGGGTGCAGTGGGAAGACAGTTTCTTATCAATTCACCCCCAGAACAAAGCATCAGCAGGGCCCCAGAATCTGCTTATTTAATTAATTCCCTTAGTGATCCCCAGATAGCCATGATCTGGGGACCCTGGAACCTCAAAAGTGGATTAGCACAGTCAGCTCACCGAAGAGGAACTTGGCCTAGGAGGGGCCTGGAATTGTCCCCACACCTCAACGCTGCAGCTTCCCCTCACTTTTCAGTCTCGCCCTCTGCAAGTTCTCACCTGGAAGAAGCTCCCTACCTCCCCAGACCCTTAGAAAGAAAGGCCCTGAGGGCTCCAGCTGGTAAGTGAAAGAAAACCACAAGGTCTCATCACAGCCAGTTCCTTTCCTAAGTCTGGGGTCTCGCCTAGTTCCCGACCCACCGTTGTCAGATTGAGAAAGACTTGCTCTTTGCCTCTTCACCCTCAGGTCCCGGTCTGCCTAAACCAGCCCAGTTTCTCCCTTGATTCTTTTGTGCTATACATTCCCCCTTGCCTGCGGCCAAGGGGCTCTTAGCCAGGAGACGTTCTAACAGGAAAGAAGGCAGGGAGGAGCCAGAGGATATCTATTACAGCCATTATTTTCCACTCAGGATCTTATTTAGCATCTTCACTTGAAGCCCATAAATTGAACCTAGAGGGACCCCCCACCCCCACCCCTCCTCCAGTGCGCAGTGGGGAGTTCATTAAAACGGGGACGGGTTACCTTGGGCAAATCAAGGTGAAACACTGCCACCACGCGGCCTCTCTGGGTCATCACAGGTTGCGCCGGCCTCCCCAGCGCCGCCTCCACGGGAGTGTGACACAAAGGGCAAGAAAGAGCAGGTGGGTTCTCACAGCACCTCCCTTCTTTTAAAAAACTATTTCGTGTGTATTAATAAAAATACACTCACGTGTATTCATAAGGTACAAAATCCATAAGGTACAAAATCTCTATAATGGAAAGGCAATCCCGCCCCCCCATCTTTGGACCCGGTCAGTCAGTTCAGTCGCTCAGTCGTGTCCGACTCTTTGCGACCCCATGTCTGCAGGCTGGGCAGCTTTGCCTCCTGCCCCCTGTTCTAAAGGGGGGATGAGATGGTTGGATGTTCTAAAGGGGCCCTGCTCCCAAGTGCTCAGCGCTGACCTTCTTCCTGCTGCTGCTGCTGCTAAGTCGCTTCGGTGGTGTCCCACTCTGTGCGACCCCATAGATGGCAGCCCACCAGGTTCCCTCGTCCCTGGGATTCTCCAGGCAAGAACACTGGAGTGGGTTGCCATTTCCCTCTCCAATGCATGAAAGGGAAAGTGAAGTTGCTCAGTCGTGTCCGACTCTTAGAGATCCCATGGACTGCAGCCTACCAGAATCCTCTGTCCATGGGATTTTCCAGGCAAGACTACTGGAGTGGGTTGCCAGTGCCTTCTCCGACCTTCTTCCTAGGATTTACCAGAAATCTGGGCTGCTTCCACTTGCAACCTGCTGCTAAATTTGGCAACTCCAAGGACCCTCCCTAGTCCTGAACAGCCCTGAGCATAAGCCCATGAGGTGAGCCAGACAGCTCACCGGGTCTCAGCTGCCCTTGGAACCCCAGATACAGCATGAGAAATTTAAGCTGAAGGAACTCAGGTAAGACCATGTAATGGGCAAGATTGTTACAATTCTGAAATGAACGGCCAAGGGAACTAACAATCTTTTCTGAAGATCTTAACAACTGGACTAGGTTATTTAAAAATGGTGTATAATAAAGAATCTATAATACCATAAAACACAAGATAAAACATAATTAAGAGCCAGAGGACTGCCTTGCATTCTCTATGCATTGACTCTATGCCTAGTCAATATTTATTAAGATTTAATATTTTTAGTAATTCATGTAAAGTGTGTATTATACAAAGTACTTCAGTCATGTCCAACTCTTTGCAACCTTATGAACTGCAGCCTGCCAGGCTCCTCTGTCCATGGGATTCTCTAGGCAAGAATACTGGAGTGGGTTGCCATGTCCTCCTCCAGGGCAACTTCCCAACCCATAAAATGTGTGCATTATATACATATTTAGGTGGACAATATGTGTCACACTTTATACTGCTTTTCAGTTCAGTTCAGTCGCTCAGTCATGTTTGACTCTGTGACCCCATGGACTGCAGCACGCCAGGCCTCCCTGTCCATCACCAACTCCCAGAGTTTACTCAAACTCATGTCCATTGAGTCGGTGATGCCATCCAACCATCTTATCCTCTGTCATCCCCTTCGCCTTCCCCGGCAAAGTCTTCAATCTCTCCCAGCATCAGGGTCTTTTCCAATGAGTCGGTTCTTCACATCGGGTGGCCAAAGTATTGGAGTTTCATCTTCAGCATCAGTCCTTCCAATGAATATTCAGGACTGATTTCCTTTCAGATTGACTGGTTGGATCTCCTTGCACTCCAAGGGACTCTCAAGAGTATTCTTCAAAACCATAGTTCAAAAGCATCGATTCTTTGGTGTTCAGCTTTCTTTATAGTCCAACTCTCACATCCATACATGACTGCTGGAAAAACCATAGCTTTGACTAGATGGATCTTTGTTGGCAAAATAATGTCTCTGCTTTTTAATAGGTTGTTCACAGCTTTTCTTCCAAGAAGCAAGCATCTTTTAATTTCATGACTTCAGTCACCATCTGCAGTGATTTTGGAGCCCAAAAAAATAAAGTCTCTCACTGTTTCCATTGTTTTTCCATCTATTTTCCATGAAGTGATGGGACCGGATGCCATGATCTTAGTTTTCTGAATGTTGAGCTTTAAGCCAACTTTTTCACTCTCTTCTTTCACTTCCATCAAGAAACTCATCAGTTCCTCTTCACTTTCTGCCATTCGAGTGGTGTCATCTGCGTATCTGAGGTTATTGATATTTCTCCTGGCAATCTTGATTCCAACTTGTGCTTCATCCAGCCTGGCATTTCATATGATGTACTCTGCATACAACTTAAATAAGCAGGGTGACAATATGCAGCCTTGACATATTCCTTTCCCGATTTGGAACCAGTCTGTTGTTCCAGGTCCAGTTCTAACTGTTGCTTCTTGACCTGCATACAGATTTCTCAGGAGGCAGGTCAACTGGTTTGGTATTCCCATCTCTTGAAGAATTTTCCATAGTTTGTTGTGATACACACAATCAAAGGCTTTGGAGTAGTCAATAAAGCACAAGTAGATGTTTTTCTGGAACTCTCTTCCTTTTTTGATGATCCAAAAGATGTTGGAAATTTGACTCTGGTTCCTCTGCCTTTTCTAAATCCAGCTTGAATATCTGGTTCACATACTGTTGAAGCCTGGCCTGGAGGATTTTGAGCATTACTTCACTAGCATGTGAGGTGGGCGCAATTGTGCAGTAGTTTGAACATTCTTTGGCATTGCCTTTTGCCACTGCTGAGTTTTCCAAATTTGCTGACATATTGAGTGCAGCACTTTCACAGCATCATCTTTTAGCATTTGCAATAGCTCAGCTGGAATTCCATCACCTCCACTAGCTTTGTTCATAGTGATGCTTCCTAAGGCCCACTTAACTTCACATTCCAGGATGTCTGGCTCTAGGTGAGTGATCACACCATCATGTTTATCTGGGTCGTGAAGATCTTTTTTGTATAGTTCTTCTGTGTATTCTTGCCACCTCTTCTTAATATGTTCTGCTTCTGTTAGGTCCATACCATTTCTGTCCTTTATTGTGCCCATCTTTGAATGAAATGTTCCCTTGGTATCTCTAATTTTCTTGAAGAGATCTCTGGTCTTTCCCATTCTATTGTTTTCCTCTGTCTCTTTGCAATGATCGCTGAGGAAGGCTTTCTTATCTCTCATTGTTATTCTTTGGAATTCTGCATTCAAATGGGTATATTTTTCCTTTTCTCCTTTACCTTTCACTTCTATTCTTTTCTCAGCTATTTGTAAGGCCTCCTCAGAGAACCATTTTGCCTTTTTGCATTTCTTTTTCTTGGGGACGGTCTTGATCACTGCCTCCTGTATAATGTCACAAACCTCCATTCATAGTTCTTCAGGCACTCTATCAGATCTAATCCCTTGAATCTATTTCTCACTTCCACTGTATAATCAAATGATTTAGGTCATATCTGAATGGTCTAGTGGTTTTCCCTACTTTCTTCAATTTAAGTCTGAATCTAGCAATAAGGAGTTCATGATCTGAGCCACAGTCAGCTCCCAGTCTTGGTTTTGCTGACTGTATAGAGCTTCTCCATCTTTGGCTGCAAAGAATATAATCAATCTGACTTTGGTATTCACCATCTGGTAATGTCCATGTGTAGAGTCTTCTCTTTTGTTGTTGGAAGAGGGTGTTTGCTATGACCAATGTGTTCTCTTGGCAAAACTATGTTAGCCTTTGCCCTGCTTCATTTTGTACTCCAAGGCCAAATTTGCCTTTTACTCCAGGTATCTCTTGACTTCCTACTTTTGCATTCCAGTCCCCTATAATGAAAAGGACATCTTGTTTGTTTGTTAGTTCTAGAAGGTTTTATAGGTCTTCATAGAACCGTTCAACTTCAGCTTCTTCAGCATTACTGGTTGGGACATAGACTTGGATTACTGTGATATTGAATGGCTTGCCTTGGAAATGAACAGAGATCATTCTGTTATTTTTGAGATTGCACCCAAGTACTGCATTTCAGACTCTTTTGTTGACTATGATGGCTACTCCATTTCTTCTAAGGGATTCTTGCCCAAGGTAGTAGATATAATGGTCATCTGAGTTAAATTTGCCCATTCCACAGCCTTGTCTAACTCAATGAAACTATGAGCCATGCTGTGTAGGGCCACCCAAGATGGACAGATCATGGTGGAGGGTTCTGACAAAACATTGTCCACTGGAGAAGGGAATGACAAACCACTTCAATATTCTTGCCTTGAGAACCCCATGAACAGTATGAAAAGGCAAAAAGATAGGACACTGAAAGATGAACTCCCCGAGTCAGAAGGTACCCAATATGCTACTGCAGAAGAGTGGAGAAATAACTCTAGAAAGAATGGAGAGATGAACCCAAAGCAAAAACAATGCCCAATTGTGGATGTGACTGGTAATGGAAGTAAAGTCCCATGCTGTAAAGAACAATATTGCATAGAAACCTGGAATGTTAGGTCCATGAATCAAGGTAAATTGGAAGTGATCAAACAGGAGATGGCAAGAGTGAACATCGACATTTTAGGAATCAGTGAATTAAAATGGACTGGAATGGGCTAATTTAACTCAGATGGTATAACACTTTCCACCAAAAGCCCTCCCATGCTCTTAAAACTAAGCATTAAATACACAGGAATCAGCACACACATATTTGCAGCACTATCTGCAACATTGACAGAAACTAGCCGCAGCCTCGAAGCATTCATTTTCAGCAGGGACCCTCTAGTGCACCACGCTCTCTGTGTTTCTCATCAGTTGGGCTGCAGCTGCAATGTAATTTCCTCTGCAGCTGTGCCTGACCCCAGGCCGCCTTCCTACCAGCAGATAGGGGTTGGTGGTTAAGGGTAAAGTCCTCCGCACTGGGCTAAGTCATCCTTCCCAAGTAATTTGCTTCTGGAGACATCCGGAAATACATTCAGAAGCCCAGGCAGTCAAGTAGAGTGAATACTCCGTGAGATAAATGACAGGTACCTCCATCAAAAGGGGAGAGGGAGGCGGAGCCCATGCTGCCTGTTCACTGCCCACGAACGAACTCAAAGGTGCAGGAAACCTCTGGGTACCTCCTGGCTCGCACTAGGTGAGGGTCATCTTTCCACAGTGACAGCTACAGACACTTGAGTGAAGTTCACTCTCTGCCTAGGCCAGTCTGGCTGTGACATGGGTCCCTGGTAAGCTCCCAGGTCAGAACAGAAGGATGTTTTACCAGCTTCTGGCCTCCTAGGTTTAGGGGAATACCTCTAGTTACCTCTGAAAGAGAGCTTGTTCCTTCCCTTCCCCCCACCCCACCTACCTTCCAGTTTTGACCACCGGCGCCCTCTCCTGGCAGTGTGCTTGCATGGCCAGTGAACAGTTGAGAGCCTTTTCCACCAGCTCCTTCTAGCCAGGGCCTGTGGGACATACACAGGTGTGGCGAAGCAACTGACAAAGCTGAAGCACAGGACGCCCCAGGAAGGGCCCACTTTCTACTGCCAGAGCCAGGGTTAGCCAAGGCTCCCGCTTTCCCTGGAGGAACAGGAACTTCAAGTACTAAGTGCTTCCCAAGGGCCCAGAATAGCACCTGAGTGCACCGAGATCCCACCCAATCAGGGAGCAGATCCCGGGTGCCCCAAGACTAGCCCGGAGGACTGGGATGGCCAACCAGGAAGTGGAAAATGGGAGAAACGTGGACCGATGGCACCCCACTCCAGTACTCTTGCCTGGAAAATCCCATGGACGGGGGAGCCTGGTAGGCTGCAGTCCATGGGGTCGCGAACAGTCGGACACGACTGAGCGACTTCACTTTCACTTTTCAATTTCATACATTGGAGAAGGAAATGGCAAGCCACTCCAGTGTTCTTGCCTGGAGAATCCCAGGGACGGGGGAGCCTGGTGGGCTGCCGTCTATGGGGTCGCACAGAGTCGGACACGACTGAAGTGACTTAGCAGCAGCAGCAGACCGTGAGGTTCTGCTCCAGGCCAGGAGAGGGCGCCTTCCTGGGAGGCTGCAACTGTTTTCTGGACTTCTGCTCCAGACCTACACATCCCGGGCAGCAGTCGCCCATGTTCAATGTGACGACCAACTAGGAAGAGACACTTTCTTCCAAAATTCCCACAGAGAGAACGGACAGGCCGTGTGGCGACCTCATTGTGAACACAGCACCAGCTGTGCCTTGCAGGCAGTGCGGCTAAGAGGGTGGCTCCCCGCCCTTCCCGCAAAGACAGGACAAGGGCCTCAGGGGACAGTGCATGATGCACAGCTCTGACCTGGGGAAGCGTTACAGCACCCAGGGCCTCCCCCAGTGGACCACTTCATAACCTGCTTCCCTGAGGGTTGACTGCCTTGCTCTCAGACTTCAATACACGGGACGGAGCCCAGGGGAGGGTCACTGTGGCTTGGTCCCCAGGCCACAAATGCAGGTGCTCATAGAGGACTTGAGCTCAAGGTTTTACTTGTACATTTTCCATCCTCTGCTCCTCCAACAGAACTTCCTGCCGTGGTGCGATGTCCCCTGGAGGACTGTGAGATCTGCTTTGCGCACACGAGGTGGTTGGACATGCAGAGCTAGGTGGAGATCTCTGGCCTCACTTCCCCTTAGTCTGTTAATGGTAACTCTCAAGTTCATCCACCTCCACTGCCCTGGTCAAAGCTACCAACAGCTCTTGCTTGAAAAACTGCAGCAGCCTCTTTGGAAATCAAATAATAAATAAAAATATGTGTTCTGTTTACCTCACAGAGTCACAGTGAAGGTGAAATGAAAAAGTACATGTGAAAATACATATCACCATACCCGGCACATTCTAGATGCTCAAAAATGTGCTTTTGATTTAAAAGGGAAGTAATACCAAAGATTTTTTAAGCTGCAATATTAATAAATGCAACACAAATTTTCAAAAAGAAACCTGCGGCTGTCTCCCAACTAGTCCATCCATGCACTCTGGTCCCCAGTTCCTTCCACATACAGCAGCCGGAACCAGATTTTCTAAAGCACGAATCTGATCGTGTCCAACCTTCATATTCAACAGAAGTGGATTTGCTGCAGTACAAATGGCACCTGCTGCCTGAACCAGTTGAGGGTCTCCACTGGCCCTCTGTCTTTGGGAATGGTACCTGAGGCTTGTTCCATGAATGGTTCTATATCCAGCCACTGAGAGGACTCTATTTGCATGATGCATATAAAGTTAGGCGAATCCATCCTCCCTGCTATTACTGCATCTGTGCCTCCCAACCCTGACTCAAAGAGCTGGGACTTCACTGAGTACACGGCTATGTTGTATGAACTGACTTGATCCTGCTTTCTAATCAATGAGTGTTTAATACATTCGATGTTGGGCAGAATTTGATCTGAGTCCATATAATATTATCCACCTCCACCTACTGTTGTCTACCATAATCTACCAGAAAATTATCTAATCCCTGTGCATGACTGCCGGGGTCCAGCCCCGGCTGATCCAGGGTACATGACCACAGAAAAGGTCATGTTTTCAACATAAGAAGAAAGATACAGGTGGAGGCTGTATCTTTCTTGGAGGATCCCCAAGAAAACCCTGCTGCTCAGACACCTACAGTTCCTGGAGAGAAGTTCTGCCTGGCCAGAAGTATCCAATATTTGAGGTTTCCGGACTCCAGAAAAATTCCACAGAGTTTTACCCATGCTTTTTGAACTCTTAAAAACTCACCTGGATGTATAGCATGTGAAAATGCTACTGTCTCCCTTTGTCTCTAATTCATTCATCCAACATACACATATGGAGTCTCTACAGGGTGCCAGGCGTTTGGTCCCAGTTATAGTCTCCTAATTGCTCCACTGAACAATTCTGGTTAAAGCACAGAGTGGTCAGATCAATGATGGACAATACTGGTGCCCCACCCAGACCCCTTGCGGCCCTGTGTTAATAAACCTGGCACAATGACGTGATGCAGAACCCTCCCTCCTCTGGCTCTCAACTCTTTATGCCTTCTACTCTCTCCCAATGAAATGTTTTAACCTGCTTCTCAGTGTCCCTTCCAGCCCATCCATCCTCCTTGGCCCTTCTTCCTCTGTCATCCAGGAGAATTAAATCCCTGTTTCTAAAGTACACCCAGCATCCTGATCCATTCCCAGGAAGGATGTATTAGTATTTCTCCCAAAGTGGAGAAAGCAAGAGGCCTTCATGTAGGAAAACCCATCCAGCACGGATTTATATGTAAACTCACAAGGGAAAGGCCGTCCCAGTGAGGAGAAGCCAGAAGCAGGAAAGGAAAGGGGAGCAGAGGCAGTGGTTTCAGCTCAGAGGACACAGTGGGTGAGAGGAGGAGGAATGGGGAGGACTGAGCGCAGGAGTAGGGCCACAGTGTGTCAGGCCTGGAGTGCCAGGATCGGAAAGGCGACTCTGTCAGTGGGTGCTGAGGGGTGGGCAGTCTGCTTTACACTTCCTATTAAAATATTAATCTCAATTTGAATTGAGTACAGCCATCTGAATTTGTACTCCAGTTTCATCATTTATAAGGCTTGACCTTTGGCAACCCAACCTCACCAATAAGCCTTAATTTCCTTATCTTTAAAATGGGGATGGTAACAGTAGTTACCCACTGGGCAACTACCCAATTAAGCAACAGTTAAATGACACACTAAGTTTAAACCCCTTAGTTCCATGCTGGCATGTTCGACAGTCCTAAGTGATCAGCAAATATACTGAGTTTATTACTATATTATACTGAGTTTCCTATCATAGTCACACAGAAAGCCATGCATGAAACAGTACTTCCTTTACATTTTTCAGGGCTGTAAGCTTCATTGCCAACACGATGAAAGAGAAAACAATGTTTTTAAAAAAAGGATTTCCCCTTTAATTCTTCAAGTGGATTTCATTTTGGATAAGGGAAAAAGAAAACGTTCCATGGGAGTTCTCCAGTGTTTTCCACACCACAAGCTCTGCTTGGACAAATGATATACCTCCCTGTAAGGTGAAGTTTCCTCATCTGTAAAGCAGAGGTTTAACCAATGATCTCCAAGGACCAAGTCAGAATACTAATGCTGCAGTCCAGCCTGGTTTAGGATGACTTTTTTCCTCCTCTTATACCAGTCTCCCTGAGATGCTTCAGCTAAAATAGTCTTCCCAATAACAAAATTAAAAACAAAATTTCAGAAGATGATATTCTATCTTGAGTCTTACTGCAGTGATTCTCAGCCAAGGGATTTTGCCTCTAAGGAGACATTTGGCAATGTCTGGAGACATTTCTGATTGTCTCAAGGCAGGGCAGGGGAGGTGCCACTGGCATCTAGAGGGGAGAGGCCAGGGATGCTGCCAGCATTTTCCAAGGCACAGGATGGACCCCACACCACAGAATTATCCAGCCACTAGTCACTAGTGCTGGGGTTGAGAAAGTCTGGTTTCTCTTAAAGCACAGTTCCTGTGGATGACTGAATTGCCTTGGTGTTGAGATCCAAGGATGTGGGCGTAAAGGGGCTACCTGCTTTGCATCGTGTCCCAGTCATGACCTGGGATTTCCTGCCAACTCTGAGAGTCCTGCAATCCGTAACATTATTGGCTATTTGAAACTCCCACAAAGCTTAACCTATGTTCCAGCTGCGTGACTTTTTTCTTATGTAAGATCTGATTAAGCTACTTCTAAAACCCAAAACCAGAAACACTTTGTGGATTTGGTTAAGTCATACCAACTCCACGGACCTTCAACCTCAGTGGAACTTTTTACGTGGGACAACTTTATCTGATAAATAATTAGCAGCTGCTTGCTGAGGGTTGGCAGCTGGAACAGCTTTAAACTGTGATTAACAGATTCTCACTCCATCACACTTACACTTTCTGACTGGAGAAAGCATAACAAACACACCTAATGAGGCTTTTAAAGTCCAGAGTTCTTTTCCGCTGATTGCCTCTTTTCTACTCCCTAATCCTGCTGTTCCTCAGGACCTTACAGAACAGCAAGTGCTCTAAAATTCTGTCCTGAACTGTTTTTTTTTTTTTTTTTAACCAGCTTCCAAGGAACACTGTCCCTTTTGCCCCACACTGAGCAGCAACAAAGGACAAAGTTTGTTCTCTTGGACATTACTCGCTTCTTCAGCGACGCACTTAAACCCATCAGGAGATCCCTCATGAGGAAGACATCTGACACCCAGGGTGTGTGAAATAGTCTCGCCCTCATATGAGCTCTTCCAGTCCAGGCAGTGAGAACAGAGAGAATCTTGTGTATTCAGAAGGAAGAAGAGATTCCCATTCCCGTGTCCCTCCCTCCACGTGGTACGACGCTGTCAATTCCCTGGGAAGGTGTGATAACAGAGTTCGCCCGCTAGAGGGCGCGACAAGGATTCTCTAATTCCCCCCCTCCAGACCGACCTCTGGAGAAGGAAATGGCAACCAACAAATCACAATTTTGAATCATGCTTTCCATTGTTTATTTTGTACTGATCATCTCATCCATAGCAGCTGCATAGAGCATTGCCCTTGCTGTACAGAAAAGGAAAGTTTCAGTGCCTTGCCTCGAGGTCACGTGGTCAGTGTGGCGGGAGAGCTGGGGTCCTTCTCTCCTTGCTGGCTGGGACAGACAGCGTTCCAGGAATGTAAACTAAGAGAATCTCAGACATGCCAGAAAGAATTGTACCACCTTTTCACCAACAAAAACATTTTTTCTGATATTTAACAAGCTGGTAAACATTTTTGCCGGTATCTAACATTTTTGCTTGGTATCTAATAAGCTGGTATCTAACAAGGACAAGGGGACAGAGGATGAGGTGGTTGGATGGCATCACCAATTCAATGGACATGAGTTTGAGCACCTCTGGGAGCTGGTGATGGACAGGGAAGCCTGTTTTGCTGCAGTTCATGGGGTCGCAAAGAGTAGAACAGGACTGAGGGACTGAACTGAACTGAACAAATGTTCCTGATAAAATGTATTCTTGTCTTGTCTTCAGTGATAATATAGGCCAAAAAGAATTAGTTCTTTTACAAGTTATTAAATTCTTAAACTTAAGATTTGCTAAGCCTTTTACATATGACAAGGGCTTCCCAGGTGGTGCTAGTGGTAAAGAAAGTCACTCAGTATTGTCAGACTCTTTGTGACCCTATGGACTGTAGCTTGCCAGGCTCCTTTGTCCATGGAATTCTCCAGGTCAGAATACCGGAGTGAGTAGTTTTTCCCTTCTCCAGGGGATCTTCTCAACCCAAGAATTGAACCCAGGTCTCCCACATTGCAGGCAGATTATTTGCTGTCTAAGCCCAGTGATAAAGAACCTGCCTGCTAATAAAAGAGACTTAAGAGATGAAGGTTCGATCCTTGGGTGGGGGAGATCCCCTGGAGAAGGGCACAGCAATCCACTCCAGTATTCTTGCCTGGAGAATCCCATGGACAGAGGAGCCTGGCAGACTACAGTCCATGGGGTTGCAAAGAATTGTACATGATTGAAGCGACTTAACACACACACGCATATAACCATGAGGGTAGAAGGTATAATACCCATTTTACAAGTGAAAAAACTGAGGTCTGGAGACAGTGCCCTGTCCAAGTCAAGAGCTGGAGATTCAGACCCAGATTTACCTGAGCCCAGAGCCCGGTCTCTTAACCTGTACCCTGTACTGCCCCTTTATTTGTTTTGTAATTGCAACATAACATCCATGCAGCACACAAATTTTTACATCTCACCACCACCCAGATGAAGAGACAGAACATTTCCACGACTCCAAAGCCCCTTAAGCTTCCTCCCCGGGCAGGTACTCTCCTGACTCTCCACTGTATTATCTCTTCAGGAGAGCTGGAAGTGCTTGAATGGACACACAGTCTGCGTTAAGACCACACACTCCTTCAAGAAACCACTACAAAGATGGGAGCCATGACTGATCTTTTTGTCACAGTTATAGCTGTGCAGTCAAAACCACGAACAACATACCCAGCATATCATACTTGAACAACTGGACATCCACTCACTAAAAAAGGAATCTAGACATAAAGCTTCACCAAAATTAATTCAAAGCAGATCCCAGACCTAAATGTAAAACACAACACTACAAAACCCCTGCAAGATGACCTTGGGTTTGGCAATGACTTTTTAGATACAACACCAAAGGTACGATCCATGAAAGAAAGAACTGGTAAGCTGGACTTCATTAAAATTAAATTTGCCTGCACTGTGACAGACTCTGTGAAAAGAATGAAAAGATAAGCCAGAGACTGGGAGGCAATATTTGCAAAAGACATATCTGATAAAGGAATATTATCTAAAATATTCAAATAACTCTTAAAAGTCAAAAATAAGAAGACAAATAACTGATTTAAAAAATGGGCCAAAGACCTTAACAGATACCTCACCCAAAAAGATCTATAAATGGCAAATAAGCACATGAAATGATGCTCTATATCACAGGTCATAGAGAAATGCGTATTAAAAGAATGAGATACCTCTAGACAACTGTTAAAATGGTAAAATTTCAGAACACTGAAACCATCAAATATTGGTCAGATGTAGAGCAAGATGAAATGCAAAATGATACAGCCACTTTGACAATTTCTTACAAAACTGAACATATTCATACCAAATGATCAAGTAATCACTTTCCTTGGTATTGACTCAAAGCGGTTTAGAAACTCGTCAACATAAAAACCTGCATGTGGATGTTTATTGCAGCTTTATTCTTAATTGCCAAAACGTGAATGTAGCCAAGATGATGGAGAAGGCAATGGCACCCCACTCCAGCACTCTTGCCTGGAAAATCCCATGGATGGAGGAGCCTGGTAGGCTGCAGTCCATGGGGTCGCTAAGAGTCGGACACGACTGAGCGACTTCACTTTCACTTTTTTACTTTCATGCATTGGAGAAGGAAATGGCAACCCACTCCAGTGTTCTTGCCTGGAGAAACCCAGGGGCAGGAGAGCCTGGTGGGCTGACGTCTATGGGGTCACAAAGAGTCGGACATGACTGAAGTAACTTAGCAGCAGCAGCAGCAGCCAAGATGTACTTTACTAGGTGAACAAATAAATAAATTTTAGTACATTCAGAAAATGGAATATTATTCAGCATTAAAAAAAATTGAGATATCAAGCCATGAAAAGACATGAAAGAATCTTAAATGCATATTACTAAGTGAAAGAGAGCTCCCCAGGTGGTTCAGTAGGTAAAGAATCTGCCTCCAATGCAGGAAACACAGGTTCGATCCCTGGGTCAGGATCCCCTGGAGGAGGGCATAGCAACTCACTCCAGTATTATTGCCTGGAGAATTCGATGGTCAGAGGAGCCTGGTGGGCTACAGTCCATAGGGTCTCAAAGAGTCGGACATGACTAAAATGATTGAGCAAGTGAAAGAAGCCAATCTGAAAAGATTACATACTGCGTGAATACAATTATATGAATTCTAGAAAAGGCAAAACTACGGAGACAGAAAAGATCAGTGGTTGCCAGGGAGGGAGGAAGGAATGAGCAGACAGAGCGCAGAGGAATTTTAGGGCCATGAACCTACTCTGTATAATACTATAATGGTGGATACATGTTAATATACATTTGTCCAAGCTCATAGAACGTGCGTCATCAAGAGTGAACTCTACGGTAAACTGTGGACTCTTGGTGATAATGATGTGTCAATGTAGGTTCATCAGTTGTAACAAATGCACCGCTCTGTTGGGAAATGTTGATAAAGGGGAAGGCTGTGCATGTGTTGGGACACAAGGGTGTATGGGAAATCTCCGTACTTCCACTCAATTTTGATATGAATGTAATACTGTTATAAAAATTAAGATCTGTTTTTTTTTTTAAATCACCTCCTCCCCCAGGATATTCAGAAATTGTTGCCCTTGGGGGCTCCCTCATCCCTCAACAATTACTCCTCTTACAACCTTATTTGGAAACCACTGGCTTCTTGTGAACAAGCATCTGCCATTTAATGGCTCTGTGACCCTGTAATCTTGGGCAAATTCTTTCACCTCTGGTTTTAGTGTATTACCCATAGAATGGGGATAATCACTTCCTTATGGAATTCTGGGAGGGATTAAATGAGGAATCAATGTAGAAAACCTGTACTTGCAATTCCTTTCCATTCCCCTAAGGAGTCTGGGCTTTGATCTGAGGACAATTAGGGTCTCACCTAAGAATTTTAAGGAGGGGAGTGATGTGATTAGCTTTGTTTAGAAGTATCACTGATCTAAAATATCATTTAGTCAGCAACCCAGTTAGGGATGGAGGAGGAGAGAACAGGCTTGGGGCACCAGGGAAGTGATCAGACTGTGTCTGGTAGCCGCTCAAGGTGAGAGATAGGAGCAGAGACAGTGGGGAAGAGCCCTAGCTTTGATTCTGACCTTCCCTTCACCGTCCACGTCTGCTCCAATAGCAGATCTTACGTTCTCCACCAGGGTAACCAGACCCTTCGCCTCTCTCACCTCTGTGGCTCCTACTGCCATCTTGGCTTCTCGGTCCCTAGTCCTGGACTCCTTACAGTGGGCTCCCAGCATATTTCCTGCCTGCAACCCCAATTCATTCTCTGATTTAAATCAAATCTCATCCAATCCCCACCTTAAAATCCTCTAGTAGTTTCCCTGTCACATTGAATAAGATAAAATTCCTTAGGCCAGCATTAGGATCTGGCTGATTTCCTTTCCCACTTCATTACCAATCTACCCTCCACCTCTAAAGCATCACTGACTCAATGGATAGGAACTTGGGCAAATTCCAGGAGAATGGTGAGGGACAGGGAGGCCTGGCCTGCTGCGCTTCATGGGGTCGCAAAGAGGACAGCATTACTTAGCAAGTGAACAGCAGCAATAGTTGATTTGCAAAGTTATGTTAGTTTCAACAAGGTTATTTGGCTATACATATATGTATATCTATTTGTTTTCAGATTCTTTTCCCTTATAAATTATTACAGAGTATGGAGTAGCGTTCCCTGTGCCACCATAGTACTGCTATAGCATATGGTATACCTTATTGGGTTACCTCTTTGTGAATCAGCCTTTCCCCATTCTTTTTTGGCATAGGAATCATTTTCTTATTTTCTTTGCATGCCCAACATCTTGCTTAGTATCTAAATCCAGTATGTGTTCAACACATATTTGTACAATGAATGAATATAATGCTTCTCAGTTAAGGTTCCTATTGAGCCAACTTTTATTTCTCATAGTCACTTCCTGAATAATCCCTCCTGGCATTGATTTACAACCTTTCCCTTCTCATACTTGTAATCAAGACTTGCTCACGTTCAACATTCAACTGTCCTCTTATTAGACTATAAAGGAGATGCGCTCTAACCACAGCTCCCCAAACTTTTCTTTTTCACTGCATAAGTTCTCTGAATTAGCTCACTTCCTCCTCTTCCATTCTTGCATAGTGAAAAACTCACCAGTTCTCCCCTATACACCCTCTGAGACAATACTTCTCCAGGGATAACCAATCTCAAGTTGATCAATTGTTCGAAATACACATTGCTGTGTCCCACCTCAACCTGATAGACTCTCCAGAGCTGAGGTCTGGGAATATGCATGTTTAACATTCCAGGTGGTTCTGAGGAAATCAGAATATGTCACCCTAAAGTATGTCACCCTCTTTGACAGAAATTATGTTGAGCTGATAGCATATGAAGCATCAGTAAATGCAGAAAGGCTTGCCCTTTTCTGCCTAAAGGCAAGAAATAAATTCTCCTTTGACTAGAGACAAACACTTATCAGCCCAGACACCAACCTGAAGGATCTGCAACAAACCTTGCTAACTTTATCTTCGGAGTTAAGGAAGAGAAGGACTAACTAGCACTAGCTGGATTACTCCCTAGGACAAACCCATTTGCTTGTCAATTCTTCACAGATGTATTGTTCCCTTGTCTAAAAGATATAAAACTTTCCTGCTCTGGTCATTTCTTCACATCTTCATTCTTTAACAAACCTATAAAAATTCAATAAAATGTGTGTGCTTTTCTCCTGTTAATCTGTCTTTGTCAGTTTAATTTTCAGACCCAGCAAGGAACCCTAAGAAGGCTGAAAAAAACTTTTTCCTCCTTCATAATTCTCAAGCACACCAACATTTAAAACTGCTTGTAAGCTATTTTTGGTTATTTTAATAGTTAATATTCTTACAATGCAAAAAGTTCCGAAAGTGCAATAAGATTGTGGCAGCTGGCTACACCTAATGTAGAATTCCTACTATTAATAAAATGCTAGAAGCCCAACAGAAAAAGGGTTAGTAAGAGTCATGAACAGACATTTTTTAGAATTGCCAAGAAGCATATGCAGTGAAAGTCACCCAGTCATGTCTGTTTCTTTGCGACCCCATGAACTATACAGTCATGGGGGCCTACAGAAATTCTGTAGGCCAGAATACTGGAATGGTTAGCCTTTCCTTTCTCCAGGGGATCTTCCCAACCCAGGGATCGAACCTAAAACTCCTGCATGGCAGGTGGATTCTTTACCAGCTGAGCCACAAGGGAAGCCAAAAAGCATATAAAAAGATGCACCATCTTGACAAATTAAAAACACATCAGTCTGTTTCTTAAATATATATACCCTAAGCATTCTTGCACTTGGGCACCAAACATACTCAAGTTCCCAGACCAGAGATCGAACTTGGGCCCCCTGCATTGGGAGCACGGAGTCTTAGCCACTGAGCCACCAAGGAAGTCCCAGTAACTGATGATTGTTAAAAAACAAAATTTGACTGAGTAAATTTTAAAGATCTTATTGGCTTTATTCACTGGTTCATGAATCAGCAGCATCTCATCTAGCAGACAGAAAAGAGCTTTGAATAGCTTAGAAAATAAAAGTTTTATAGGCAGAAGGGGGTGGACAATGAAGCTACTAGCAAAGAGGGGATTGTTTCAGGCAAGGTCATGTGTTTACCCAGCACTATTCACTAAATAAACCAAATTTTCCCCATTGATTTGATGATATGCCATCTTTTTTGTATAATAAATTCCTATTTGTATCCGGGTTTGATGAATCCATTCTTTCTCATCTGTGGTCAAAGATAACCTGTAGCTTTGGAAGACAAAGCAAAAAATAAAAAAATAAATAATCTGCCCACTTTATTCTACATTAGCTCCTTAATGGCTTTGCTAAGACAACTGGTTTTGACTAGCTAAAACAGCTAGTTAGAAGTGTTTGGAATGTAAATGCAAAATCCACCTAAAGATGGTCCATGAAGATCAGAAAGTCCTTCCCAGTTGCATTTCAATAATGCCCAGCAGAGTGTTGGAGTCCAGGGCAGATCACCCCCAAATATGCCTCATGGCATATGCATTGTTTTGAAGGAGGAGAAGGGGAAAACAGAGGATGAGATGGCTGAATGGCATCATCAACTCGATGGACATGAGTTTCAGCAAGGTCCAGGAGTTGGTGATGGACAGGGAAGCCTGGCGTGCTGCGGTCCATAGAGTCACAAAGAATCAGACACGAATGAATGACTGAACTGAACTGAAAGTTACTTAAGAGATGTAATACACACACACACACACACACACACACACACACACACATATACATATGAAAATACTGCTCGATCATAAAAAAAGAATGAAAGTTTGCCATTCACAGCAGCATGGATGGAGTTGGAGAGTGCAATGCTAAGTGAAGGTCTTCCCTGGTGGGAATCTGCCTGCAATGCCGGAAATCTGGGTTCTGATCTCTGGGTAGGGAAGATACCCTGGAGAAAGGAATGGCTACCCACTCCAGTATTCTTGCCTGAAGAATCCCATGGACAGGGGAGTCTGGTAGACTACAGTCCATGGGGTCGCAAAGAGTTGGACATGACTGAGTGACTAACACACACGCGCACACACACACACTCTAAGTGAAATAAACCAGACAAAGACCCATACTATATGATATCACTTACATTAGAATCAAAAAAACACGACAAACCAGTAAACATAACAAAAAAGCAGACTCACAGATAGAAAGAACACACTAGGGGTAACCAGTGGAGAAGGGGAGCAGGGCAACATGGGGTGGGCGGAGTGGGAGGTAAAACTACTGAGTGTAAGACAGGCTCAAGGATGCACTGCACAACACAGGGAACGCAGCCACTATATTGTAATAACTGTAAGTGGAAAGAGGCCTTTAACAACTTCATTAAAAAATAGCTACTTAACAAACAGTTGATGCAAGAAAGACACTTCGACCGTCCTCTCTGTTCCTTGAAAGCAGGAAATAAATCTCCATGTGAAAGGTGCCCTCCCTACATCTAGAAATAGAGGACACCCTTATCCTCAGAGATGGGGAATTTGAACCAGGAGGCTTTTTTAAGCAAACCTGGCTACATCTTTAATTTACTACCTCAAGCCCAAACTCTGTTTAGTTTCTTCACTAAGAACCCAAAGCCAAAATGTCTTGTTCCATCAATTCCTCAACAAATTTATGGGTTCTTTGTCTAAAAAGTACAAAAGTTGCCTGCCTTGACCACTTCTTAGGTTCATTTTCCACCAGACCTCCACACAAATTAATTAAAATTTGTTTTCCTCCTGTTACTCTGTCTTGTACCAGTTTTATTATTAGTTCAGCCACGAGATGACCAGAAAGAGGTAGAGAGAGATATTTCCCCCTCCAGGACAACAGCTTGATGCTGAATTAACAAAGCACACCATCTCCAGGCAGTCAGTTTGCTTCAGTTTGCCAGCATGAGCAACAATTTCATCTGTAAATGGGGTTTTTGTCTCAACCCCATGAAAATAGGACTTCACGGAGCAAAGATCTTGGCTTTGAACCCAATGTGAGAGGATGCCTTCCTTAGGCACCTCCACCCACAGGAATGTTTCCTTCTTCCTTAACCTCAAGAGCCAATCTGAAAAAAAAAAAAAAAAAAAAACCTTTTTCAGCTTTCCTTGGCAAATTTTGCTTTCAGTTCACTTCTCCCACAAATCTTATTAAAATGCTCTTCTCTGTTGAAGGATGTGAAAAACCTTGAGAATTCTAAGTGTGAAGGTTAGGCTTTCTAAGTACTGTTCCATCACCCAGTTAGTGCACCCGTGCTGTGCAAAAGGGGCTGTGCCAGGAATTATAAAGAATATAAAGACAAATGTGGTATTATCCCATTCCTGAAGATTACAGCCCACTGGATAAACAGCCACAGTGCAAGTCATACGTGATCAGAACCATTCTGGCAAGGGCAAGGGGCTTGGCTGGAGAGTATTTCTATAACAACTTTAGCATGTAACTCAGTTTTTCTGGGTCTCCCTTTTCTCATCTGGAAAACAGAGGAAAATCCATATGAACCTCATTTAAGTATGAGAGCATTACTCCTAATGAGAGAAATAAATGAAACCTGCACGTAGAGAGTATGCCACGTTGCCTGGTACACAGAGGGCACCAGATACAGGAACCGTTCTTATTTCGAACAGCTATAGGAGTCTGCTGAATGGACCGTTCATTACATCTTGGGCCTTTCAGAACAAATAGTTTTCACAAAATTAGAGACTTAGAATACAGATAAAGGCTACAATTGGGGGACCAGACTGAGGCCAGTTAAGGTAATTCCAAGGGTGTGCTCTGCTTTCTGAAAACAGTCTGCAAAGGCAGCAGAGGACAAGAGAAGACCAAGAAGGATGAAATTAGTGTTGGGAAAAAATAAAAAGTTACCTGCCATTCCAGTATAAAAGGATCAAGCCGTTAGCTACTGCAGCTGCCCAGGACAGTGTGCCCTGAGGGGAATGCAGGATGGGGAAAAAAACAAATCAGGAAGCAATCTGTGCTTTAAATATACTGGCCCCTAGATAGTTAAGATGCATATCTAAGTGAAATTTTCAAATGACTCCAATTTCTTGCATCTTCCCATACACAGAAAAGCACAAGAATGATTAACCTGAGATGTCTGGTTTTTGTAATTAGCAGTAATCATTTGATGCTTGACTACATGCTTTTTCTAGCCACTAGCCACCTGTGCTTTATTGCCCCTTAAAGTATGGTTAACCTGACCAGGGAAGTGAATTTTTAATTGTGTTTCACTTTCATTAAATTTAAATTTAAACAGCCTTTAGGTAACTAAAGGCTACCACATTGGACAGCAAAGCTCCGTAATATTGTCACACCTGCCTTGAGCACACTCTTCATGGAAGATGGTGGTCAGATCATCTAAAAGGAGAGAGCTGGGACTTCATAAAGATGCCAAGACAAGTTGTACAAACTGTGTTTACAGCAGCTTGCTAGTGACTGCTCATTTTATAGATTGAGAAGAAGAGAGAAACAAACAAAAACTTCAATCAGATCTGTTCAGAGCAGTTTTCTTTAAGAAATGGGCTATTTTTGCACTTGTTCATCCAGTCACTTCCCACACTGTAATCAGAATCCTGCAGGCTGTTTCTTACACACACACATGCACACAACCACACAAATGGGACCAAAAAAAGAGATGAACATGGACTTTTTTGAGATTTGTCAGACCTTTTTCTTAGATGACTCTAAACTCTGTTTTATCTAGTCTTGCAAAAAGTCTGCACTCTAAAACAATGAAACTATGATCTAGCCCCTCACCTTTTATGAAAATAATCTTTCAATAATATATTCAAATAATTATGTCAGACTATCATAAGTATCAAAGCAGTGTCTTGGATATAGAGTCTTGAGTCTAACTCCTCCAGAGATAGAAACTGACGAATGGGTCCGTTTCCAGCAGTTGTCCTGGAACCTTGAAACAGCAAACAGTGTCAAGCAGACATGGAAGCAGGTGAACAGAATAATGAATCACGTCCAAACAGGGATTATAACAATCCTCATAATGTGGATGAGACAAAACTGAGATCTAGAAAAAGGTTAAATGACATGTCCAGAGCAGGAATATCACATCTGTAATATGAACTGGGTCTTCTGACCCCAGATCCAAGGTTGCTGCTGCTTTTATATTTAGGCAGAGGATGGAAACAAAGGAATTTATCTTTATGATTGGTTTTTTTGGAATTGTGTACTCTCTTGCATCCTTGATAACTCAACTGAAATCATAGAAATCTAAAGGGAGATTATCATAACATCCAATTATGACATTTATAAATGGGATTATGGTGACATACAAAGTATAAAAGGAATATTGCATTGATTTTATTATTATACATATTATATAATTAGGCTATGAAAAAGTAATTTTTTAAATCCTGGATGGTGCTAGGTTTCAAATTTTGATCTGTGCCAGGACTTGTGTTATTTGTTTATTTATTTATTTTTGCCCACACCAAGCAGTTTGAGGGACCTTAGTTCCACAACCTGTGCCCTCAATAGTGAAAGTGTGGGGTCCTAACTACTGGACTGCCAGGGAATTCCCACTCGTGCCATTTATTTTAAAACACAGTGGGACATGAGTACCCCGACCACCCATTCTGACTCAGAATGTCTGGGGTGAGGCCCATTCATCTTTTTTTTTTTTTTTTAATTCTTAACAAAACACACAGTTCTATGTAGCCCAAAACTGGAGGATTCTTATATAAGGTATAGGTGACTGAGAAAGAGTGGTAAGGTAGGAGGGAATCCAGGAAAGTGATGAGTCATAGAAGCCAGAAGAAAGTCCTTCTAAAAGTAAAATGGAGATTGGGAGATAAAGAGGAGATGCAGAGAAGTAGCCATTGGCAATGTGAAAGAAAGAAAGAAAGTGAAGTCGCTCAGTCCTATCCGACTCTGTGACCCTGTGGACTGTAGCCTACCCGTATCCTCCATCCATGGGATTTTCCAGGCAAGAATACTGGAGTGGGTTGCCATTTCCTTCACCAGGAGATCTTCCCGATCCATGGATTGAACCCAGGTCTTCCACGTTGTAGGCAAACACTTTACCTCACATTGTAGGCAAACACTTTATCTCACATTGTAGGCAAACACTTTACCTCACATTGTAGGCAATGTGAAGACCCTGGGAATTTTGACAAGAGCAGCTTTGGGTAAGTGAGAACATCAGCATGTGCTTGACATGCAATGAGGAGGAGGAGGAGGGAGACAGAGGAAGCAAGGTGACAACAAACAAATTGTGGGGAAGAGCGGAGCTGAAAAGTGGGCAGAGAAATAGGATGCTGCCCAGAAGCAGAACAGGTTCCAGTAGCTTGCATTGCAACATGCTTGGTTAGATCATCTCCAGCCGTCTCCCGTTCACCTTGATGAGGTTGTTACCTTGTGAGCAGTGTACCTGGGCCATGGCAGTCGTCTTGAGTCCAAAGACTCACACAGACTGCAGAGGGCCCTCAGACTGCATGGCCATGGACGTAGACAAGCACTCCAAATCTGCAGAGATGCAGCTGGAAAAGGCTGAATATTTCATTCATGAATAAAGGAATGTAAGTACAATAATATTGCAGTACCTGTGGCTTTGTTATCAACAGAAACCACAAACATTTTCATATTACAATTGTTCCAGATATCTAAAGATATTGACTCCTTTTCTATTACTTGGAGGTCATGGTTGTTAATTTCTCAGGTCTCAAATGATTAACAGGTTTACCAACTAGATCTGTTATTTAATATATCATAATAATACAGGAATATATAAAATGACCCTAGTAATTTCACCACACTGTCAGAGGGGTGCTCAGCAGAAAGTTAATCACACCCGATTTAAATGAAGGTAAGTCCTAAATTTCTGTCTTCAACTCTGACTCTGCCCTAGCTCCAACCCTTCAGTTGCTTCCATGACTCTTCCACGTGGGTATCTAGTAGGCATCTCAGTATGAACCATACAGACACAGCTTTGGGGCTGTGTTCTGGGGCTTCACACTTGCTCCTCTCCCTCACCTCAGAGTTCTTCCCATATCCTCCCAGTTGTTAAAGCCCCATTTTATTTTATTTATTTATTTTTTGGCTGCTGCATGGCTTGCAGAATCTTAATTCCCCACCAGGGATTCAACCCCTGCTCCAGCAGGGAAAGCACCTAGTCCTAACCACTGGACCACCAGGGAATTCCCCTAAAGCCTGAATTCTAACACCAAGTTAGTGTACTCTGCCTTCACTTATCTTCAGAATATCTGAAATTCTCTAGTCAATAAACTTTAGTAACAAAATAAGGGGACAGAGGACAAGATGTTTGGATGGCATCACCGACTCAATGAACATGAGTTTGAGCAAACTCCAGGAGATGGTGAAGAACAGGGAAGCCTGGTGTGCTGCAGTCCGTGTGGTCTCAAAGAGTCGGACATGACTGAGCGACTGAAAAACAACACAAAACAGTGATAAGCCAGATCTCCCCGGAAAAAAGCAAGTGCGTGCACGCTTAGTTAGTCGTGTCTAACTCTTTGCAACCCCATGGATTGCAACGCACCAGGCTCCTCTGTCCATGGGGATTCTCCAGGCAAGAATACTGGAGTGGGTTGCCATGCCCTCCTCCAGGGGATCTTCCTGACCCTGGGATCAAACCCAGGTCTCCCTCATTGCAGGCAGATTCTTTACCATCTGAGTCACCAGGGAAGGCCAGAAAAGCAAATGGATTGTTATATTTGAAGAAAGGGTCATAATAGGATTGAATAGCTAGGATGAACTTTTTCAGCAAATTACCAAACCAAAAATTTCCCCTAGTAGTTACTACAAATGATTTTTTTTCCCCCAGAGTTGAAAATCTCCTATTGTCTGTCCTTTTGAGATCTACCTAGGACCTAGGGTGGGACAGATTAAGGAGGGACAGAGTGGAAGATGGAAACAGATTCTTTAAAATGGGTTTATCCATACCCAGTCAGCAGGAGTTATTAAGGCACTCTCCTAGGTGAGCTGGGGAGAGAACCTGGCGTCTGGCCCTCCACTGGGGGAAGAAGCACCAGAGGTCATCTGTGGTTCCCATGGTAGGTACAGATATCACAATTTCCTTTTCCTTTTCTGAAATGCTTATATTTGTATAACTCAACAAGTGTGCAATGGCTGTTGCTCTGAATTAGCCCTGTGACCCTATTTGCAGGTTTATTCTTAGCGGTCAATCTGTTTTTTAAAAGATAATAATTATGATTTATCTATTTTGGGTTATACTGTGTCTTGGTTGCTCCACTCAGGCTTTCTCTAATTGCAGCGAGAGGGGGCTACTCTACCACTGTGGTGCATGGGCTTCTCACTACAGTGGCTTCTCTTGTTACAGAGCACAGGCTCTAGGTGCACGGGCTTTAGTAGTTCCAACACACCGGCTCAGCAGCTACGGCATGCAGGCTCCAGGGCTCGCAGGTTTCAGTAGTTATGGCCCACAGGCTTGAGTTGCCCAAGGCATATGGAATCTTCCCAGATCAGAGGTCTAACTCATGTTCCCTGCCTTGGCAGGTGGATTCCTATCCACTGTGCATGCCTGCTATGTAGCTTCAGTTGTGTCCGATGCTTTGCGACCCTATGGACTATACCCCTCCAGGCTCTTCTGTCCATGGGATTCTCCAGGCAAGAATGCTGGAGTGGGTTGCCATGACCTCCTCCAGGAGACCCTCCCGACCCAGAGATTGAACCCACATCTCATATCTCCTGCATTAGCAGGCAGATTCTTTACCACTAATGCCACCTGGAAAGCCCAACCAGGAAAGTCCTAAAAGATCAGTCTTATTTTGGGTTAATTGTTGACAATCAGCTCATTTAAAAAGTGTTTCTTGGGAATTCCTGGCTGTGTTTCATTGCCGTGGGCCCCAATTCAATCCCTTGCCCCAGGAAGATCTGCAAGTGGTGCAGCTGCTACTGCTAAGTCGCTTCAATCGTGTCGGACTCTGTGCAACCCCATAGACGGCAGCCCACCAGACTTCCCCATCCTTGGGATTCTCCAGGCAAGAACACTGGAGTGGGTTGCCATTTCCTTCTCCAATGCATGAAAGTGAAAAGTGAAAGTGAAGTCGTGGTGCAAAATGGTCCCCAAAAAAATTGCTTCATGAGAAAAAAGAAAAAGTAAAAAAAGAAATAAATAAATAAATAAACTAAATAAATAAAAAATAAAAACAAAAAGTGTTTCTTGAGAGGAAGAAAACTAACATTTACTGAGTGCCTACTCTGTTCCAGCCATCGTGTTGGGGGTTTTAAGTGTATCATTCATTTAATCCTCATAATGAAACGTCAGAGCTCTTGGGATTACCCTTGATCGGTTTTCATCCTCTTCACTACGTGTCTATATACGTGTCTACGAGTCAACTCACATTTCTATCTCCAGCTTGATTTCAGAGGGCCACTATCAGAACTCACTCAAACTTTTCTCTGTGTCTCCACATCCATGTGACCCATGGAAAATCTCAAGTATTTCCAAGACCCATCCCACCTCACCTCAACCATTAAACTCTGATATGGTCTATCTCAGTAAATGACAGTGAAATCAGCTTCAAGGCTCTGTATCTTTTTTTCAAAATTGCCACTCTGCCGGGAGCCAGTGAGGCATTCCACTCGTGACAAAGGTCATGAGGAAGGAGGCTCGGCATACGCAAAGGCAGGATCGAGCCTCAGGAGTCCCCCCGGATATTCTCGAGCATCTACCCCAAAAAAACCAGAGTCTGCCTACTTTATTGCTTTGTGCTCTCACCTCTGACTTTACTGGGGGCCGTCTGCCACCACCATCTCACTCTCTCTGTCAAAGAGTTAACTTACAGCTCCAATTAATAAAGTTCCTGGGCAATTAGGAGTGTTTAAATCCAAACCCCTCAGATGGCTCTCTAACTCGCCTGACAAGTTTACCCGGACTCCTACAGCTATGTATATGATTGTTTACAGTCTCCCAGCCTCGAAAGGCACGGGAAGCTTAAGATATTCAAATAGCTTAGAGCCTCTCAGAGAGTTAGAAACCGTCAGAATAATACTAGTAAAAGATTTCATTGATGAACCAATGCTTGTTGCCAAGTTTTCACATCCCCTGAATTGTATCCTTGAATATGTATTAATTAATAGTTGGTATGTAGAAAAAATAAGTAGTGGCCTTGGTGTTAGTAACTTTAGACCCTTAAGGTAATAAATTCTTTCCTTTGTTGTAAACCCATTACACATCCGCCCTATAGGAATGCAATTTTATCTTCGGAAGATGGCGCCAAACCTTAAAATAATTACTCTTAGAGAAAATAAGTCTTACGGTTGACAAGTCTTTGTCAAGAGTCATAAAATGTTAATAGGCCTTCTGGCCAGAAGATGATGTAAATCACCTAAACCATTTGTATACGATAAATGTGTAGGAAAGAAACCCTGGTTTTTGATAAGGATCAAAGACTGCTGACTTTGCATCCCCTATTATCCTCTATGTGTAACTTAGGGTATAAAAGCCCCTGTTGAAAATAAAGCTACGGGCCTTGCTCACCAACGCTTGGTCTCCCCATGTCATTTTTCCCTTTAACTTCCAGCTGAGTCTCCATCTGGAGCGCGGATATCCTCTGCAACCATTTATTTGCCTGGGCTTCTAAGACCCACTCGAGAAGGTGTCTAAGGTGGGGCACCTTCCGCTATTCGAGAGGGTGCCTGCGGCCTCCGTGGTCAGAGCTAACCTGGTGTCACAGGTTATATTGACTTTCCGCGTAAACCAAGCTACTTAGCTTCTTTTCTCCACTGAATTTTCCTACTGAGCTATCCTCATTCTATTACTCTTATATCTCTAATTAACATTTGAATAGGTCGCCTAAGCCGTCTCTCCTTCGAATACCCTGGATCAGCCGGGGCTGGACCCCGGCACCACTCCCCATACCTTCTTCTTTAATGAAACTCTCCCAGTAGCTTCTGTGGTTCTTAGACTAGAATACAGATGCCTAAAGGGAACACGTCCAAGACTTTTGCTTTGTTTTCTCCCATTCTAGCCTCAAAGACCTTGAAGTTCTAGATTCCTTTCCAATTTAGGAACTTGATCACCTCCAGCCCCATAGAGATTTAACATGAGATTAATCTCTAAGTTTTTTGCAGTTTAATACTTTAAAATGAGGCCTTAGCATTCATTCCTAGGCTCTAATATATGTCATAGCTTAGACATATATATATGTCTAATATATTTTGTACCTTAGTCTCAAAGACATTTTAGTATGACTTCCCTTATTTGTGGAATCTAAAAAGAAATGATACAAATGAACTTATTTACAAAACATAAGCAGACTGACAGACTTCAGAGAATGAATTTATGGTTGCCAGGGCAAAGAATTATGGGAAGGGATAGTTAGGGAGTTTGGGATCGACATGTATACACTGCTATATTTGAAATGAGTAACCAAAAAGGACCTACCGTATAGTGCAGGGAACTCTGCTCAATGTTATGTGGCAGCCTCAATAGGAGGGGAGTTTAGGGGAGAATGGATACATTTATATATGCACGGCTGAGTTCCTTTGGTGTCTACCTGAAACTATCACAACATTGGTAATTGGCTATACTCCAATGCAAAATAGAAATTGGGTTTAAAAAAAATAAAATATAAAAGTTTTTACAAAGGTCCCCCCCCCCCAAAAAAAAAACAAATAAAAAAAGACATTTTAATTTGAGTACTCTGGTTTAGTTCAGTTCAGTTCAGTCGCTCAGTCGTGCTCGACTTTTTGCGACCCCATGAATCACAGCACGCCAGGCCTCCCTGTCCATCACCAACACCCAGAGTTCACTCAAACTCATGTCCATTGAGTTGTGATGCCATCCAGCCATCTCATCCTCTGTCATCCCCTTCTCCTTCTGCCCCCAATCCCTTCCAGCATCAGGGTCTTTTCCAATGAGTCAACTCTTCGCATGAGGTGGCCAAAGTATTGGAGTTTCAGCTTCAGCATCAGTCCTTCCAATGAACACCCACGACTGATCTCCTTTAGGATGGACTGGTTGGATCTCCTTGCAGTCCAAGGGACTCTCAAGAGTCTTCTCCAACACCACAGTTCAAAAGCATCAATTCTCCAGCGCTCAGCTTTCTTCACAGTTCAACTCTCACATCCATACATGACCACTAGAAAAACCATAGCCTTGACTAGACAGACCTTTGTTGGCAAAGTAATGTCTCTGCTTTTCAATATGCTATCTAGGTTGGTCATAACTTTTCTTCCAAGGAGTAAGCATCTTTTAATTCCATGGCTGCAGTCACCATCTGCAGTGATTTTGGAGCACCAAAAAATAAAGTCTGACACGGTTTCCAGTTTCCCCATCTATTTCCCATGAAGTGATGGGACCAGATGCCATGATCTTCGTTTTCTGAATGTTGAGCTTTAAGCCAACTTTTTCACTCTCCTCTTTCACTTTCATCAAGAGGCTTTTGAGTTCCTCTTCACTTTCTGCCATAAGGGTGGTGTCATCTGCATATCTGAGGTTATTGACATTTCTCCCAGCAATCTTGATCCCAGCTTGTGCTTCTTCCAGTCCAGCATATCTCATGATGTACTCTGCATAGAAGTTAAATAAACAGGGTGACAATATACAGCCTGATGTACTGCTTTTCCTATTTGGAACCAGTCTGTTGTTCCATGTGCAGTTCTAACTATTGCTTCCTGACCTGTATACAGGTTTCTCAAGAGGCAGGTCAGGTGTTCTGGTATTCCCATCTCTTGAAGAATTTTCCACAGTTTGTTGTGATCCACACTGTCAAAGGCTTTGGCATAGTCAATACAGCAGAAATAGATGTTTTTCTGGAACTCTCTTGCTTTTTCCATGATCCAGCAGATGTTGGCAATTTGATCTCTGGTTCCTCTGCCTTTTCTAAAACCGGCTTGAACATCTGGAACTTCACGGTTCATGTATTGCTGAAGCCCTTCCTCCCAAACACATCCACAAATGGGATAATAGTACAGATATAAAGTTCTGCAACTCACTTTTTTTTTCACCATACTCTGCAGAATCCTTTAATATTGTAAGTCCTTATAGACATGCCTTATTCTAACTTCTACTTATTCTCTCATGGTATGAAATACCATAATTCACCATTTCTCCTATAAACCATTCTAATGTTTTTCTCTTAATAAGTCATCATGAATATATTTGACCATCTGTCCTTTAAGATTTGTGTATTTCTGTAAGACAGATTCTTATACGTGTAATGTTGGATCATATGAAAGGAGCATTTTTAAAATGTTTGTCTGTTCTGTTTGGCTGCCCCAAACCAAAGTCTAGAGTTGGAAGAAGTATTAGAGGGCATGGGGTCAATTATACTTTATAACAGAGGAGGAATCTTGGAACAGAAAGGTGACACATGGAGATCAGAACAGGGTTAGGATGAGAGCACAGGTTAGAGATACTGATTTGGAAAGTGTCACAAAGGTAGGGGCAGGGGGAAACTGGGAATCTAGAGAAAGATGACATCTAAAGAAGCAATCACTCCCACCCCAGGGGAAGTAGAGGGACAGTAGCAATTGGAATGAAGAGAATCAGGCTGGAGAGAAGGTCAAGGAAAGTGAAGTGCCATCAACAGAGCCAGGGGCCAGAGAAATTAAGGAGAATGAGACAATGGAAAGACTCTTGGGTTTGGCCAGGAGGGTTTTTTGTTTGTTTGTTTGTTTTGTTTTTGGTACAGTGGTTTGGTCAGATACTTATCAATGATGTGTTAGAGAGTTCAACACAGAAACAAGTACCACTTATTTCCTATGTTCTTTTAAAGCCCTCTAACCCACCCAAGACAGAGGGCGAAGAGCCAGGGTCACACAGCTGGTGAGGGGCTGAAACCTGTTTCCTACACTGCCATGTTCCCCTGCCTCCCGCACCACAGGAAACCACATGTCTCTCTTGAATCACTTCCAAGGATCTGACTTTCAAATGTGTTGAGTCCTCAAGTCTTCCCCTATCCCTTTCTAACAGCTTATGGGGTGTCCAAAAAACTCACTTAACGCCCAGGTACCACCCATCCAGCCTGCTACACAGACCACGCCCAGCAGGACATGCCCACTCTGAGCCACATTCACAGCCTCCAGCAGACCTGTGAGCCAGGCTGACCTGGAGCCCCTGATTGGCTCATTGCTTGTATCTAGTGCCTGCTAGGCGCCCTGCTTACTAAAGGCATGATGAATGATCTCTGTAAGAATTATTAGAAAATGTCTCCTTTCTGGTTCATTATTTTGCACATTCATTCAAAAATCTCACTCAGTTCTTAGTAGTAAGAGGCAGTCCCACCTCCCAGTGATGGAGAACTTGTGGAGTTCGCTGCCTACTGCTAGGCTCAGAGGAGAAACATGTGAAAAGACACAGCCTTAGCATCCAAGGATTTCAGAGACTAGCAAAAGATTTAAGAAAAGTAGATAATCACTGCAAAGTGCATTTAGCTCTGGATACAATACCACTTTGCTAATCTTGTTGAATCCTCACAGCCTCAAATAAATATGTAACAGGAATCAGTGGTACAAATGAAATTAAGCAAACTCCACATGTGAGTTTTAAAATTCTCCATATACCCCCTTCACTCCTTTTTTTAGGTTAAAAAACATTTATTTGGCTGTGTCAGGTCTTAAACTGTAGCAAGCAGGATCTTTGTTGTGGCATGTGGATCTTTCATTGCAGCACATGATTCTCCAGTTGTGGCTCGTGGGCTTAGTTGCTCTCTAGCATGGGGGATCTTAGTTCCCTGACCAGGGATTGGACCTGTGTCCACGGCACTGGCAGGTGAATTCTTAACCACCGGACCACCTTTTACTCTCTTTTTGCTTAGAGTAGTTGGTTGCCCAGATCTCTGCATCTAAACTTTTCTTCCGTCCATTGATCTTGCTTTGGTTCTCTATACATAGAGCAAGTATGCTGCCTTGCGCAAATCATTAACGATGCTGAAAGTCAATGCAGTATAAAACGAAAGCGTGTGTATAAGAGGGGTGTGAAAGTTGGAGGTGGGTGAGTAGGTGGGAGTCCCTGAGAGTAGGTGGATCCCAGAAGCCTGGCCCATGTCACCTGGGGAAGCCAAAAAGGCATCACAAAGGAGGAGGCCCTTGAGGGGGAGAGGCTTGAAGTGTGGGGTGAGTTTTGCCTGGTGAACTACAGATGGACAGTAAATGAGGAAGTGAGGGTGCCGGGGTGATGTTCCATACAGAGAAATCACATGTGCAAAGCATGAACTCAAGGAGTTCAGTCTGGCTGATCACATTGTTGTCGAGGGATGAAAGATAATGCCTTCTGGGGGGCAAGGACCAAGACTTTACCTATTTGGCTTAGGTGTTTTATTTCCCTTGTGGATGAAATGTCACATGTGAAATACTTCTTGGGCAGTCACATGAAGATAAACTATTGTAGAAAAGAACTAGAGGCAATAAGTTAGAAAAAGTTATGGCTATACTTTAGGTGAGAGGAGGTGATTGTCTGAACTGAGCAGGTACTAAAGGTGATTGAGTGTAAGATGTGAGAATAAACTTTCCCCCAAAGTTCTGACTTGGGAAGCAGGGTGAATGGCAGTGCCACATACAGATGGATGAAAGGAGACAGGGATGGGAACCTGTTTGGGTGGTTGGTTTCAGGGTCGGTCACACTGAGTTGGTAGTGCCTATGAGACAGCCAAGTGGAGATGATTCCAAATATGGGTGCGGAGCATCTGCCTTCTGGAAATTTGGACTTCCTTTGCTTCCTTTGGGGGCTTCACAGGTGGCAGTAGTGGTAATGAAACTACCTGCCAATGCAAGAGACATAAGAGATGCAGGTTCTTCATATCCTCCTTCTCTCTCTCTCCACTAGTTCTTATGGGATTATGGATCTTTAAGAATGATACTGAAAGCTCAAGATGCTTTCTCCAGAACTGCATATGTGGATGTGTACATAAGCAAAATCCTCCTGTGTTTTTCCCTGATTCTCACACAAGCACCATTCTCATAACACTTCTGACACCAGCTGGGTGTCCTACAGTTTAACTGAACTCTGATACTGTCTACCTGGAGACAGCATCAAATCCCATAGGTTAAGGGCTCAGTCCTTCAAGACCTCCCACCCTTCCATTTCAGATGCCAATCATGAGTCCATGATGTCACTGTGCTTCTGATCAGTACAGGTTCCCATGGCACTTTTATCAGGTTGGATTAATTAGAAAAATCCCAAGAGTCTCCATGGCTTGATCTTTCTGGTGACCAGCCTCCATCCTAGAGCCATCCAGGAGCCCACCCAGAGTTGCCTCAGTAGAACAAAAGATGCTCTTCATGTGTAGGAATTTACAAGAGTTTCAGGAGCTCTGTGCTCAGAAAGGGGAAGGAAGACCAAATGTGTATGTGTTACAATAAATCACCATATCACAACTTGCACGCAGAATGTTTGGATGACTTCTAGAGATGCCATTCAGAGAAAGTCTGTAAATCAGTAAATCATACATCTATGGCAGAAGTCCTGGGGACATTAATTCCCCACGTGGGTGGAGGAAGGGAAGTGACAAAGGCAACTAAGAGGGAGTGGACAAGGGTGGAGGAGTACCAGGAAAGGGCAGCGGAAGTGCAGGGTAACTGCAACCAAAGTGGGCCAAGATTCAGCATCACAATAAGGATTGCCCAAGGTTTATGGATTTGCAGTGAGGAGGAGTCACTGGTGACCTCAGTGGATGAGGCTCCTATAGTGTGATCAGGCTCAAGATGTGGAGAAGTGACCTGGAGAGGAAGTGGATTTAAGGAAGAGTTGATTAATTGGAAAAGACTCTGATGCTGGGAGGGGTTGGGGGCATGAGGAGAAGGGGACAACAGAGGATGAGATGGCTGGATGGCATCACTGGCTGGATGGCATCACTGGCTGGATGGATGTGAGTCTGAGTGAACTCCGGGAGTTGTTGATGGACAGGGAGGCCTGGCGTGATGCGATTTATGGGGTCGCAAAGAGTCAGAAACGACTGACCGACTGAACTGAACTGAACTGACCATTTCTTTCATTAAGGGTCTGTTCAGATCTGAGGTCATTATCCACAGATCGGCACTGAGTGCCCTGCACATCTGAAATGCTTCTACCAGTGACAAACAACCAGTTCAGTTCAGTCACTCAGTCGTGTCGGACTCTTTGCGACCCCATGAATTGCAGCATGCCAGGCCTTCCTGTCCATCACCAACTCCTGGAGTTCACTCAGACTCACATCCATCCAGTCAGTGATGCCATCCAGCCATCTCATCCTCTGTCGTCCCCTTCTCCTCCTGCCCCCAATCCCTCCCAGCATCACAGTCTTTTCCAATGAGTCAACTCTTCGCATGAGGTGGCCGAAGTACTGGAGTTTCAGCTTTAGCATCATTCCTTCCAAAGAAATGCCAGGGCTAATCTCCTTCAGAATGGACTGGTTGGATCTCCTTGCAGTCCAAGGGACTCTCAAGAGTCTTCTCCAACACCACAGTTCAAAAGCATCAATTCTTCGGCACTCAGCCTTCTTCACAGTCCAACTCTCACATCCATACATGACCACAGGAAAAACCATAGTCTTGACTAGATGGATCTTTGTTGGCAAAGTAATGTCTCTGCTTTTCAATATGCTATCTAGGTTGGTCATAACTTTCCTTCCAAGGAGTAAGCATCTTTTAATTTCATGGCTGCAATCACCATCTGCAGTGATTTTGGAGCCCAAAAACATAAAGTCTGACACTGTTCCCACTGTTTCCCCATCTATTTCCCATGAAGTGATGGGACCGGATGCCATGATCTTCGTTTTCTGAATGTTGAGCTTTAAGCCAACTTTTTCACTCTCCTCTTTCACTTTCATCAAGAGGCTTTTGAGTTCCTCTTCACTTTCTGCCATAAGGGTGGTGTCATCTGCATATCTGAGGTTATTGATATTTCTCCAGGCAATCTTGATTCCAGCTTGTGTTTCTTCCAGTCCAGCGTTTCTCATGATGTACTCTGCATAGAAGTTAAATAAGCAGGGTGACAATATACAGCCTTGATGTACTCCTCTTCCTATTTGGAACCAGTCTGTTGTTCCATGTCCAGTTCTAACTGTTGCTTCCTGACCTGCATACAGATTTCTCAAGAGGCAGATCAGGTGTTCTGGTATTCCCATTCGTTTCACAATTTTCCACAGTTTATTGTGATCCACACAGTCAAAGGCTTTGGCATAGTCAATAAGCAGAAATAGATGTTTTTCTGGAACTCTCTTGCTTTTTCCATGATCCAGCGGATGTTGGCAATTTGATCTCTGGTTCCTCTGCCTTTTCTAAAATCAGCTTGAACATCAGGAAGTTCACGATTCACATATTGCTGAAGCCTGGCTTGGAGAATTTTGAGCATTACTTTAGTAGTGTGTGAGATGAGTGCAATTGTGGGTAGTTTGAGCATTCTTTGGCATTGCCTTTCTTTGGGATTGGAATGAAAACAGACCTTTTCCAGTCCTGTGGCCACTGCTGAGTTTTCCAAATTTGCTGGCATATTGAGTGCAGCACTTTCACAGCATCATCTTTCAGGATTTGAAATAGCTCAACTGGAATTCCATCACCTCCACTAGCTTTGTTCATAGTGATGCTTTCTAAGGCCCACTTGACTGCACATTCCAGGATGTCTGGCTCTAGGTCAGTGATCACACCATCGTGATTATCTGGGTCATGAAGATCTTTTTTGTACAGTTCTTCTGTGTATTCTTGCCACATCTTCTTAATATCTTCTGCTTCTGTTAGGTCCATACAATTTCTGTCCTTTATCGAGCCCATCTTTGTATGAAATATTCCCTTGGTATCTCTAAGTTTCTTGAAGAGATCTCTAGTCTTTCCCATTCTGTCGTTTTCCTCTATTTCTTTGCATTGACTGCTGAAGAAGGTTTTCTTATCTCTTCTTGCTATTCTTTGGAACTCTGCATTCAGATGCTTATATCTTTCCTTTTCTCCTTTGCTTTTCACTTCTCTTCTTTTCATAGCTATTTGTAAGGCCTCCTCAGACAGCCATTTTGCTTTTTTGCATTTCTTTTCCATGGGGATGGTCTTGATCCCTGTCTCCTGTACAATGTCACGAACTTCGTTCCATAGTTCATCAGGCACTCTATCTATCAGATCTAGGCCCTTAAATCTATTTCTCACTTCCACTGTATAATCATAAGGGATTTGATTTAGGTCATACCTGAATGGTCTAGTGGTTTTCCCTACTTTCTTCAATTTCAGTCTGAATTTGGCAATAAGGAGTTCATGATCTGATCCACAGTCAGCTCCTGGTCTTGTTTTTGCTGACTGTATAGAGCTTCTCCATCTTTGGCTGCAAAGAATATAGTCAATCTGATTTCAGTGTCGACCATCTGGTGATGTCCATGTATAGAGTCTTCTCTTGTGTTGTTGAGGTCAAGGGCGTCCGAGGTCAGGGGCGGCGGCTGGGAGGAGCTACCCCACGCCCCCATGTCCCCACGCCCCAGGCCAGGGGCGGCAGCCAGGAGGACCAATCCCACGTCCAAGGAGCCGTGGCTGTACGGGCGCAGGAAGGGCCTAGAGGAGCTATCCCACGTTGAAGGTCAGGAAGGGCGGCAGTGAGGAGATACCCCTTGTCCAAGGTAAGGTGCAGCAGCTGCGCTTTGCTGGAGCAGCCATGAAGAGATACCCAACGCCCAAGGTAAGAGAAACCCAAGTAAGATGGTAGGTGTTGCAAGAGGGCATCAGAGGGCAGACACACTGTGAGGGCATACTCACAGAAAATTAGTCAATCTAATCATACTAGGACCACAGCCTTGTCTAACTCAATGAAACTAAGCTATGCCCATGGGGCAACCCAAGATGGGCGGGTCATGGTGGAGAGATCTGACAGAATTTTGTCCACTGGAGAAGGGAATGGCAAACCACTTCAGTATTCTTGCCTTGAGAACCCCATGAACAGTATGAAAAGGCAAAATGATAGGATACTGAAAGAGAAACTCCCCAGGTCAGTAGGTGCCCAATATGCTTCTGGAGATCAGGGGAGAAATAACTCCAGAAAGAATGAAGGGATGGAGCCAAAGCAAAAACAATACCCAGCTGTGGATGTGACTGGTGATACAAGCAAGGTCCGATGCTGCAAAGAGCAATATTGCATAGGAACCTGGAATGTCAGGTCCATGAATCAAGGCAAATTGGAAGTGGTCAAAAAAGAGATGGCAAGAGTGAATGTCAACATTCTAGGAATCAGCAAACTGAAATGGACTGGAATGGGTGAATTTAACTCAGATGACCATTATATCTACTACTGCAGGCAGGAATCCCTCAGAAGAAATGGAGTAGGCATCATGGTCAACAAAAGAGTCCAAAATGCAGTACTTGGATGCAATCTCAAAAGCGACAGAATGATCTCTGTTCATTTCCAAGGCAAACCATTCAATATCACAGTAATCCAAGTCTATGCCCCAACCAGTAACGCTGAAGAAGCTGAATGGTTCTATGAAGACCTACAAGACCTTTTAGAACTAACACCCAAAAAAGATGTCCTTTTCATTACAGGGGACTGGAATGCAAAAGTAGGAAGTCAACAAACACCTGTAGTAACAGGCAAATTTGGCCTTGGAATATGGAATGAAGCAGGGCAAAGACTGATAAGAGTTTTGCCAAGAAAATGCACTGATCATAACAAACAACCAGTAGCCTAGATATTTATTTAGACAGTTCAAGTCTCTTGAGAAATGAAAATCAGGCCTAAGAGTAGAACATTTTGAGGAAAGAGTGAGGAGATCTGAGAGGCAGTGAGTAGAGAAGAAAAATAAAATGAACAAAGAGAATTGTGAGTTGGTCTCTGTGGATTGTTGGAGGATGGAGGGAATGAAAAGAGCTCACCCAACTGGAAAGGTATCTTGAAACTTTATCAGTGGTAAGGTTATTACAGGGTAACCCCCAGGGTGGGATTGGGTGGAACATGACTTAGAAGCATTCACAGATGCACTCCACACCCCCAGGGGCCATTGAGACAATTTTATAGTTAACCTCAGGTATGGAGGTAAGTGGGCTTCCCTGGTGGCTCAGTGGTAAAGAATCTACCTGCCAATGCAGGAGATGCAGGAGATACAGGTTCAATCCTTGGGTCAGGAAGACACCCTGGAGGAGGAGGAAATGGCAACCTGCTCCAGTATTCTCACCTAGGAAATCCCATGGACAGAGAAGCATGCTATAGTCTGTGGGGTCACAAAAGGATCAGACATGATTTAGTGACTAAAAACAACAATGCAAGTAAGGGCTTGGAAATAGGGTGTGTGTTCTTGAATCAAGATGATTGAATGGATAACTAGTCTCATGGGTGCCAGGAATATATTCTCAAAGGTCTTCATCATTGTTAGGGCACTAACAGAGCATAAAAGCCACCTGGTCCTGATGATTAATAAAAAAATATCTATTATCTACAAAGCCATTGACAACAGAGAAGTGATTCACTGAGCACATTTCTGGGTAGGGTCAGCAGAAAGATAGGGAGGACTATATGGGCCCAAGATGGTGTCCATTACGCTAACAGCCACACATGGGCTCACATTTTTTTTTCCTTTAGAGACTAAAATTTGAGTTATTTTCTATTTTACACATGAAATCAGAAATTAATAATAAACTTGTTGGGTAAAGTCATTTCGCTTAGAGACAATAGACACATAAGATATGACAGTTTCCTGTCAGCAAAGAGAGCAGAAATGTGTTTGGTTTATAATTAAAGGATAAAAAAATTATTACTCAGCTTTAAAAATATACATGTGTTTAAATAACCCACATCTGCAGTGAGGCTAATCCACTGCACATGGAGGTTATAATTGGAAAATGGATGAAAGAGCAACAGGAAACTTTAAAAAAAAGAAGAAGAAGAAAGAAAAAATCTTCTTGTACAGAAGAGTGTGAAAAAACTGCCTTGTGCCTTGGTTCTTGGAATTAACGCTTCCTGTTTATGAATTACTAATTCTTCCTGGAACCACATGGAAAGGCCCTTTTTTACTGGATGTCACTGTGTGTACTCAAACAAATGCCTCAGCACCCACACTTCAGAGTTTGTCTCCACTTCTTACTCATGATCTGGATCTCCTGATCCACTCCATATTATCAGGCTCACTTCACAGGAGTCTTGGGGCCTTAGCAGAACTTCTTTGATCAAGATTGCAAACTTTCTGTGCACCTAGAAAATCCTATGCATCATTTTTGTTGATCAATTTATAGTTATTTATATCTATATTCTTAGCTATAAGAACAGTACAGTTAATACTTCTACGATAGTTCTGATAATGTGCCAACCATTAGTTGAAATGCTTTTCATACCAATTCACTCAATCTTTATAACATATGAATAAAGAAAGACGGGCTGAGTCGATAAGTGACAGATAGGAATGAGCCCAGATAATCTGGTTGTTAACCACAACCACCTTGTTCTAACCTATATACTCACCACCCAGAAAGTGCAAGAGTAGAATAAAAACAACCATGTTCCCACCAGGCAAAAGTAACAACTTTCAATCCAATTTGCTTTATAACATTTCTTTGTTAAAGAACCCAAATAATGCACACAGATAGCCAACTCTGTTGTCAAGGGACCCCACGGCCACTGACCCAGCCTTCCTTGTCTTGCTCTGAGACAATCACTGTCATAAATTTAATTGCTATTCTTCCAATCTGATCTGTAGTGATGCCACAGGCACTTTCAAGCAAACCAGTGCCCTCTATTATTACCTGTTTGCTACCTGTTTAAGGAACTCTAGACTTCAAGACCTCCCCACTAAAAAACCCTACACTTGTTTCAGTCAATCAGTTCAGTCGCTCAGTCATGTCTGACTATTTGCAACACCATGAATCACAGCACGCAAGAATCACACACCCCATGAATCAGAGACCCCATGAATCTTTGCACACCCTGTCCATCACCAACTCCCAGAGTTCACTCAAACTCATGTCCATCGAGTCAGTGATGCCATCCAGCCATCTCATCCTCTGTCATCCCCTTCTCCTCCTGCCCCCAATCTCTCCCAGCACCAGACTCTTTTCCATTGAGTCAGCTCTTCGCGTGAGGTGGCCAAAGTATTGGCGTTTCAGCTTTAGCATCAGTCCTTCCAATGAACACCCAGGACTGATCTCCTTTAGAATGGACTGGTTGGATCTCCTTGCAGTCCAAGGGACTCTCAAGAGTCTTCTCCAACACCACAGTTCAAAAGCATCAATTCTCCAGCGCTCAGCTTTCTTCACAGTCCAACTCTCACATCCATACATGACCACAGGAAAAACCATAGCCTTGACTAGATGGATCTTTGTTGGCAAAGTAATGTCTCTGCTTTTCAATATGCTATCTAGGTTGGTCGTAACTTTCCTTCCAAGGAGTAAGCATCTTTTAATTTCATGGCTGCAATCACCATCTGCAGTGGTTTTGGAGCCCAAAAACATAAAGTCTGACACTGTTCCCACTGTTTCCCCATCTATTTCCCATGAAGTGATGGGACCGGATGCCATGATCTTCGTTTTCTGAATGTTGAGCTTTAAGCCAACTTTTTCACTCTCCTCTTTCACTTTCATCAAGAGGCTTTTGAGTTCCTCTTCACTTTCTGCCATAAGGGTGGTGTCATCTGCATATCTGAGGTTATTGACATTTCTCCCAGCAATCTTGATTCCAGCTTGTGTTTCTTCCAGTCCAGCGTATCTCATGACGTACTCTGCATAGAAGTTAAATAAGCAGGGTGACAATATACAGCCTTGATGTACTCCTTTTCATATTTGGAACCAGTCTGTTGTTTCATGTCCAGTTCTAACTGTTGCTTCCTGACCTGCATATAGGTTTCTCAAGAGACAGGTCAGGCGGTCTGGTATTCCCATCTCTTGAAGAATTTTCCACAGTTTATTGTGATCCACACAGTCAAAGGCTTTGGCATAGTCAATAAGCAGAAATAGATGTTTTTCTGGAACTCTCTTGCTTTTTCAATGATCCAGCAGATGTTGACAATTTGATCTCTGGTTCCTCTGCCTTTTCTAAAACCAGCTTGAACATCTGGAAGTTCACGATTCACATATTGCTGAAGCCTAGCTTGGAGAATTTTGAGCATTACTTTAGTAGCATGTGAGATGAGTGCAATTGTGCAGTAGTTTGAGCATTCTTTGGCATTGCCTTTCTTTGGGATTGGAATGAAAACTGACCTTTTCCAGTCCTGTGGCCACTGCTGAGTTTTCCAAATTTGCTGGCATATTGAGTGCAGCACTTTCACAGCATCATCTTTCAGGATTTGAAATAGCTCAACTGGAATTCCATCACCTCCACTAGCTTTGTTCATAGTGATGCTTTCTAAGGCCCACTTGACTGCACATTCCAGGATGTCTGGCTCTAGGTCAGTGATCACACCATCATGATTATCTGGGTCGTGAAGATCTTTTTTGTACAGTTCTGTGTATTCTTGCCACATGTTCTTAATATCTTCTGCTTCTGTTAGGTTCATACAATTTCTGTCCTTTATTAAGCCCATCTTTGCATGAAATGTTCCCTTGGTATTTCTAATTTTCTTGACGAGATCTCTAGTCTTTCCCATTCTGTTGTTTTCCTCTATTTCTTTGCATTGATCACTGAGGAAGGCTTTCTTATCTCTTTTTGCTATTCTTCGGAACTCTGCATTCAGATGCTTATATCTTTCCTTTTCTCCTTTGCTTTTCGCTTCTCTTCTTTTCACAGCTATTTGTAAGGCCTCCCCAGACAGCCATTTTGCTTTTTTGCATTTCTTTTCCATGGGGATGGTCTTGATCCCCGTCTCCTGTACAATGTCACAAACCTCATTCCATAGTTCATCAGGCACTCTATCTATCAGATCTAGGCCCTTAAATCTATTTCTCACTTCCACTGTATAATCATAAGGGATTTGATTTAGGTCATACCTGAATGGTCTAGTGGTTTTCCCTACTTTCTTCAATTTAAGTCTGAATTTAGCAATAAGGAGCTCATGATCTGATCCACAGTCAGCTCCCTTGTCGGTACACTTGTTTACTTTTGCTTAGACTACCATTCTTGAACCAGGGACTGAAATAAAGCCTACACGGAGCTACAAGAACTAATGAGGCTCCATCTGGATAAGTTTTAATGCTGAAGCCAGACGGTTATTGTTGTTTAGTGCCTAAGTCGTGTCTGACTCTTTTCAATCCTGTGAGCTGCAGCATGCCAGGCATCTGTGTCCTACACTGTCTCCTAGAGTTTGCTCAAACTCATGTCCATTGGGTCGACGATGCCATCTAACCATTTCATCCTCTGTTGCCTGCTACTCCTCTTGCCCTCTTTTCCAGTGAGTCGGCTCTTCACATCAGGTGGCCAAAGTATTGGAGCTTCAGCTTCAGCAACAGTCATCCCAATGAATATTCAGGACTGATTTCCTTTAGGATTGACTGGTTTGATCTCCTTGCAGTCCAAGGGACTCTCAAGAGTCTTCTCCAATACCACAGTTCAAAAGTATCAATTCTTAGGTGCTCAGTCTTCTTTCCAGTCCAACTTTCACATCCAGATTATGTGCAGAATATTCAGATTGGACAGGGGAGAAGCAAAGAACGCCTTTACAGAGGTTGGCTTCTGTATCTGCCCCTAAGGCAGGGGGAGCTCAAGGCAAAATTCTTGGCTTGGTCTCTGGGTCCTTCTCTTGGTTTCAGACCCCACAGATTAAGACATGGATCTTTGTTTTGTTCACTGATAACACCTAAGTGTCTAGAATAGTGTCTCATTCATGACAGGCTCTCAATAAATGTTTAGGAACTGGAGATGCCAAAAGCAGAAGAGAAACAGTGGGGAAAACTCAAGTCTTCAAGGCAGACAGCATAGATTGGGTTGTCTGGCTCCAGGAGGTTCTAGCTCTGTGACCTGGGGCATGGTGTTTAACTTCTGAGGTCCTTGTGATTCTATAGGCCTGAACAGGGAAGGTGTTCCACCGTGGTTCATTGGGGGAACAAACCAATTCTGCCTGGGGCACCCATTGCCCTGTCTCTGCTGTCTGCCAAGGCTGTACTCAGTTTCCACTCCCTGATCACCTCCTCACCCAACTCTGGAACGCGGAGACCTCAGCACTGACAGGCTCCTTTGTAATCAGCCACCCTCATTTAGCAGGAACAAAGAGAAGCAGGGATTGGAATCTGAATTCCTATTTACTTTCTGTGACTAAACTGCACAGGGAGAGTCCTGGGGAAAACCCAGTCTGCTATGGCTAGTGACACGCACTGCACATATTTACAAAGCCCTTACTCAACTTTGATGGTTCCCTGACTCAAATCAACCTTGAATGGAGACAAGTAAATGTAGCCTTTTCACAGGACCTGAGCCCCATGTTTTACAGAAACACTCAATATCCAAGCTGATAACTTTGTAAGGATTTTTGAACAATTAAACTAATATTTATCAAATATTTACTATATCTGAGGCACTGTTATAGGTCCTGGAGTTGCATCAATGAACAAAAACAAAGCTCTCTGCCGTAACAGAGCTTATGGTCTATCAGGCAAGTGGGTGATTGGTGTGGTCAATAAGTACATTTTACTATTTTGTTAAGTGACAGTGTCATGGAATTTTTATTCTGGAACAAAAATTATGATAACAGATTTAAAAGATTTAGTAAACAAATATTTGTTCGCTAAATCCTGAAAAGAGTAGAATCAGGGCAGCCCTCAGTTTTATTTTAGAAGATGTTAAGAAAAATAAGACCAGTGTCCTGCCCACTGAACAGGAAACATCACTTCTATCTTACATGCATGTGTCCCAGGTTTTAAAACACAATCATGCTGAACGACATCTTAATATCCTGTTTTGTGTCATCTTTCTTCCCCACATGGCACACATTTAAGGTCCCCTTCACCCTGCCCACCTCTCTTCCCAGGCTCATGGTGAGGAAATTGAGGGCCAGAGTCTCTAAGCAACTGACTCACCCAGGTTCTACAAGTAGATTAGTAATGGAAGAGTCTGGAACTTGGGCCCTGACACTTTAATGGGTTCTAAACTTACTCAACTGGAAGTCTAGAATCTCATGCACTGGACTGGGATGAGGGCAGGAGAGGGGAGATTATACACAGACATATACAGAAAATACAACGATAATAGCTAATTTATTGAGTCTTGAAAGTGTCAGGCTCTGGTCCAGCAATTTCACAAATATTATTATTAGGTCCTCAAAAAACCCTAAGAGGTCTAAGAAACTGAGTCTCTAAGAGATAGCGTACCCTGCTCAAGAACTCAGCCTTGAAGAGGGAAATTTGGGTTAGAACAAGGTAATCTAACTTCAGGGCTTCCTGGGTAGCTCAATGGTAAAGAATCTGACTCCCAATGCAGGAGACTCAAGTTCGATGCCTGGGTCGGGAAGATTCTCTGGAGTAGGGAATGGCTACCCACTGGAGTATTCTGCCTGGGAAATCCCATGGGCAGAGGAGTCTGTCAGGCTACAGTCCATGGGGGTGGCAAAAGAGGCAGCTTCTGTTTTAGCAACTAAACAACAATCTAACTTTAGAACTTTTAAGAAAAAAGACACCAAGACATCCATATGCAAAAACAGAAATGTTGTGTACTTCACATTGTCCCACTTCAGAAGCTCATAATATCGGTGGACCCACTCAAAACAAATTGTCCATTTGGACTGAGATTGGCCTGATCTCTCTTTTTTTTTTTTTTTTTAATTTTTTTAATTTATTTATTTTAGTTGGAGGCTAATCACTTTACAATATTGTAGTGGTTTTTGCCATACATTGATATGAATCAGCCATGGGTTTACATGTGTTCCTCATCCTGAAACCCCCTCCCACCTCCCTCCCCATCCCATCCCTCTGGGTCATCCCAGTGCACCAGCCCTGAGCATCCTGTCTCATGCATTGAACCTGGACTGGTGATCTGTTTCACATATGATAATACACATGTTTCAGTGCTATTCTCTCAGATCATCCCACCCTTGCCTTCTCCCATAGAGTCCAAAAGACTGCTCTATACATCTGTGTCTCTTTTTCTGTCTCGCATATAGGGTTATCGTTACCATTTTTCTAAATTCCATATATATGTGTTATTATACTGTATTGGTGTTTTTCTTTCTGGCTTACTTCACTCTGTATAATAGGTTCAAGTTTCATCAACCTCATTAGAACAGATTCAAATGTATTCTTTTTAATGGCTGAGTAATATTCCATTGTGTATATGTACCACGGCTTTCTTATCCATTTGTCTATCGATGGACATGTAGGTTGCTTGCATGTCCTGGCTATTATAAACAGTGCTGTGATGAACATTGGGGTACATGTGTCTCTTTCCCTTCTGGTTTCCTCGGTGTGTATGCCCAGCAGTGGGATTGCTGGGTCATATGGCAGTTCTATTTCCAGTTTTTCAAGGAATCTCCACACTGTTGTCCATAGTGGCTGTACTAGTTTGCATTCCCACCAACAGTGTAAGAGGGTTCCCTTTTCTCCACACCCTCTCCAGCATTTATTGCTTGTAGACTTTTGGATAGCAGCCATTCTGATTGGGGTGAAATGGTACCTCATTGTGGTTTTGATTTGCATTTCTCTGATAATGAGTGATGTTGAGCATCTTTTCATGTGTTTGTTAGCCATCTGCATGTCTTCTTTGGAGAGATGTCTGTTTAGTTCTTTGTGGCCCGATCTCTTTATTCTGCTATTTCTCTGTGCCCCAGGCCAGTGTGTCACCTGTGTCCCACGAACTTAGCCCCACAGAGTATCCAGCATCCCACCTACTGTCCACTCACTTATTTAAGACCAACTGACCATCTTTGCTCAAGAAGTCTCCTAATAAGGCTTTTCAAATCCTGTCATTCCTTTTATACTTGCATTGTATAAAATGTAGCTTCTCATCAACTGGGGCTATTTTGTTACCTTGAAATGCTGTTCCTATTGGATGATGTAAATGCTTCCTTTTCTCCATAACTTTCACAGTAAGGAATTAAATTTGCTTAGGTGGTGACAAGCATGAGGGGATTTTTCTAGAGTTTTCTTTAAGAATGTTACGGACTCATGAACTTTTGTAGACTTGATATGGTTCCACTGTAGACTTGATATGGTTGCATTGTCCTTTTGGATGTTAAAATCATATTAACTTTGATTACTTTTGAAGCCCTTTTCAGATCACGTTTAGATGCAACCTGAGGTTTAAAAAAGTCCTTGTTTCCAGAAGTCATAGGCGCACCTGTCTGGTTCTTTTCAGGGGGATGCTATTTAGAAGCCTTCTGAGCCCCTGTATAGCTGTGCTGCCTCTGCACTCCCTCCAGGCCAGGCCCTGTGCCCAGTGATACCCAAGCCAGTCAGCACCTTCAAGAAGATTGGATGGTCCCAGGCAGCTCACCTGAGGAGCTGAAAGTCGAACTGTGAGAATGAAGCAGTCCAGCGACTGCTCCAAATTCAAGTGCAAAATGCTCCAAAGCCAGAACAGAGCCGCAAGGCCCTGGAAGATTTGTGAGCAAGGAAGAGAGTAGAACAAAATGAGGCGGACGAAGGCCAGGCATTCTCCCGGGTTCCTCCACTGGCAGAACAGTAATGAACACTATCTCAGTACCTGCAATTCTCACTAGAGACAATGGGAATAGGATTTCTTTTTTTTTCCTTTTCATAACTAAAATTTGTTTTGAGTGAATGAGTGAAAGCTACCCAGAAAGACTGGTTTTGATGATTGTTAAATCAGGCTGCTGCTGCTGCTGCTAAATCACTTCAGTCATGTCCAACTCTGTGTGACCCCATAGACGGCAGCCCATCAGGCTCCCCCACCCCTGGGATTCTCCAGGCAAGAACACTGGAGTGGGTTGCCATTTCCTTCTCCAATGCATGAAAGTGAAAAGTGAAAGTGAAGTTGCTCAGTCACGTCCGACTCTTAGTGACCCAATGGACTGCAGCCCACCAGGCTCCTCCATCCATGGGATTTTCCAGGCAAGAGTACTGCAGTGGGGTACCATTACCTTCTCCATTAAATGAGGCTGCTGCTGCTGCTGCTGCTGCTGCAGCTGCTGCTTCTGCTAAGTCACTTCAGTCATGTCCAACTCTGTGCAACCCCAGAGATGGCAGCCCACCAGGCTCCCCCATCCCTGGGATTCTCCAGGCAAGAGCACTGGAGTGGGTTGCCATTGCCTTCTCCAATGCGTGAAAGTAAAAAGTGAAAGTGAAGTCTCTCAGTCATGTCCAACTGATAGTGACCCCATGGACTGCAGCCTACCAGGCTCCTCCATCCATGGGATTTTCTAGGCAAGAGTACTGGAGTGGCTTGCCATTGCCTTCTCCTTAAATCAGGCTAATGAATGCTAGTAAAGCAATTGGTAAGTAAGAAACTAAAGTTAACAGAAAAACTCAGAAACAGAGGTTTTCTTGCTTACTTTTACATAGTTTTCTGTGTTTATGATGGTTACACTACATATGTAGGACATTGTCCTTTCCTGCACAGTAGATTGAACAGACTTAAATACCAATGTTTCCCTGTGTTCCCAAATAATGCTGCAACTTCCAGATGTTCTACCAACTGCTCTAAGAGCCCTGACACTATCTCAGTCTTCTGCCAAATTGTGAAATAACTGGGTAATGATGGATGAGGCTGAAAATATGAGCTCAAGGTGTGTTTAAAACATTTACTTTTAGAATTAGAGCAACTTTTAAGGGCCACTTATAACTTTGGGGTACATCCTTATATTTTTAAAATTCAATATCACTGACAATTACTTGGGGCATCTCTATTATTCTAAGTCACATAACTTGACCTAGAAATGACAAGTTTTACTGGTTTAAAGATATATTATGTAAGAGAAGGAGAAGGCAATGACACCCCACTCCAGTACTCTTGCCTGGAAAATCCCATGGATGGAGGAGCCTGGTAGGCTGCAGTTCATGGGGTCGTGAAGAATCGGACCCGACTCAGTGACTTCACCTTCACTTTTCACTTTCATGCATTGGAGAAGGAAATGGCAACCCACTCCAGTGTTCTTGCCTAGAGAATCCCAGGGACTCGGGAGCCTGGTGGGCTGCCGTCTATGGGGTCACACAGAATCAGACACGACTGAAGTGACTTAGCAGCAGCATGTAAGAGAAAACCTCTATTTCAAAAACCTTAATCTTTTTAAGTAGCAGAATCCTTGCTGTTTTTAATAAGTCTATCCCAACTCTGAACATAAATAGTAAAATATGTGTGGAATCTGTATTTAACCACATGGGGGGAAATACATGGAGTAACATTGTTTCAGAGATGTAAAAAAATACAAATTAGGGTTTCTGAGTTCTCTGGATGTCCAGTTGTTAGGACTCCATGCTTTCACTGCTGAGGATGCAGGTTCAGTCCCTGATCAAGGAACTAAGTAAGATCCTGCAAAGCTGTGTGGCACAGCCAAATAAATATGAGTTTCTGGGGCAGGGAGCAGCCAGGCCAGGGTGGGGGTTTGTGGGGAGGGGGTTGCACTGTATGTTCTGGTGACACCTGGCTGTCTGCTGGCTCCAGCCCCACAGATCTACTTCCTCAAAGGGGGATATGAGACCTTTTAATTGGAATATCCTGAGCATTTCATGGACATAATAAATATTTCACAAGGCAAGGTTGAAGCTAAGAGAGCCCTCAATAGACAAGAGTGGGAACCAGTGCTCACATCAGCTATCAGCCAGCTGTTGAACAAGGCAGCCCTGTTACAGTTCTTCTGTTCCTCAACCTTGGAAACGCCTACCATGCATCCAAGTGTGTGATCCTCACCAATCTGCATTTCACAGCCCCCACTGAATGTCTCCTACAGATCTCCAAGTGCTGCCCAGCGCATCTACACTACAAAGGGGTCCCTGCAGAAGACAGTCCCAAGTCTGACATTAGCTCCCACTTTCAAGAAGCCAAAGGCTTCACAGAATGTCAGGGAAAGGAAGGAAAGGCCCTGGTTCACCGTGAAACTGGGCTCCTCCATTCACCCACCATCTGCAAGGTTAACCTCACAAAGACCAAGCAGTTCTGCCTGAAAGAGGCCTTCAATCCCATCAAGAACCTCCTCCTCTTTGGTCTCTCAGGCCAGCTCCTGCATTAGATCCTGCCTTCCGAGCCACCCCCCAGTCCCTTCCTGTGGAGGGGAGGCAGTCAGTTCTTTGTTCATGACCATCTCACCATCACTGAGCCCTGTCATGCAGGGCTCCCACTGCATGTGCCCTAGCTCCATGCTGGTACCAGTGCTGACCCTCTTCAGCGTCTCAGAGCTCAGTGGGAGCCCACAGCCACAGCATTGTCCTGCTAGGACTGGGTTGGGGCACCAGCCCAGCCAGGAACAACTGTGGTTTTGTTTTCTAAACTCACGGATATTTCAGACCATTGCAACACTGAAAACCTCAGGTTTTCATGTCGTGCTATCCCCGTGGAACAGCGAGTAGTCACCAGGCTTGCAAATGAGCTTTACTGACCTCAGGGATAGGTTCTCAGGAATGAAGGCAGGCCCAGCCGTTATGAGAACACAGTGTATGTGGCTCCTGGGCCTCCAGACGTCCTGTCCTCAGGACTGCTCGGTCCTTGAACTTCAAAGTTCACCTCGTCATTGTCTTAAGCATAAGGCAATAAGTACCTGCAGGAACAGAGGGTGGGGAGCCAGGAGGGGAAAGCTGTTGTTAGACTAGAAGAAAAGGAAGCTATGAAGCCAATTCATTTTCCACCTTATTTAACTTTGGAAATCTCTGTCTGTGCTTCTTCAGGGCAAAAGCTGTCACCATCTGGTCAGGAAAGTAACCTTACAGGGTTTGTAAGGACACCATATATATGTTGATTTGAACTCTCCCTCAAATGCTGTTGAGACTCCTTCATGGGTCCAGTGGAGGTGGTTGGCTGAAGCAGCAAGACATCAGCTCTCTGACTTTGCTTTTCACTGTGGGTTCTTTCTGGGACCTAGACCTGTAGAGTGATTCTTTTGTTTTTGAAACTTTCTTGCTGTATGTCTCCTCAAAGCAACTCCTGTGTCATTTGAAGTCATTCTTCAGGCTACAGACCCCAAATCACCCTTTAAAGTGAAGGAGGAAAAGTGTAACTCCTGTGTGTTCTGGGTCAGTGGCATTGGAAACGTTCATTTCCCCAGCTTGCCGTCCTTATGCATGCCTGCCTCTTCTCTCATGACTCTTGTTTTCTTCCCTGCCCTGGGATTAGGTTTCACGCTATTGACTTCTGAGGTTTGCAGATTTCACAATTTGATACTGTTTGTTTCATCTATAAGCTATTTCTCCAGGAGAAAAAGCAATGTCTTTTTTTTATTTTTAAGCAATGTCTTAAAATCATACAGATGTGAAGAAAAGCAGTATGTTACTGATTGTTGTTGTTTTTATGGTGCAAAATAAAAAAGTAAAAGGGAAACATGTATATACAAATTAATTTCCCTGTCCACATACATGACACAGAGGTTAAATTTATAATTAGCATATATGAATAATTCACAAAACATCTTTTTGTATCTTTTTATTTTGTAACACCTCATTAGCTTTATATAACACCTCAATAGTTCTTATATACATTTGCGTGTTGTTTTGCTCTGAACCACTTAGGAATAAATTATAGACATCATACCCCTTTATTCCTCCATATTCCAAAGTCTATTTCCTGAGGTCATTCTCTAACATAACCATAGTATCATTATCAATATGAAGAAATTTAAGATTATACCTTACTATGACCAAAATTCAAATGTGCTCAATTGTTCCTATTTTGGTCTTTATAACAAACCTTCCCCTTGGTACAGGACTCACTCCAGGATGATGTACTGCATTTATCTGTCAAATATCTTTGGTATTCTGTAATATGGGATGGACTCTCTGTCTTCTTTGTCTTCTACAAACATAACAATTTTGAGAAATATAGTCCAGTTATTTTGTAAAACATCCCCCAATTGGCCCCAATTAGACTCAGGTTATACATTTGGGGCAATAATTCCACAAAAGTGATGCAGTGTCCTGCTCAGTGCTCATATCAGGAGGCACAGAATGTCACTTTCCCCCATTTCTGGTGACTATTTGGTAAGGTGGTGTCCTCCAGGTTTCCCCATTGTAAAGTTTCTCTTACTTTTTCTTTGATTAATACGTACTTTGTGGGGAGACACTAAGAAGCACATAAATGTCCTTCTTACCAAATTCTGCCAGCCACTAACTTTAGCATCCATTCATAATTCTTGCCATCACAGTTGCAAAATGGTGAAGAAAACACATTTGAATGGTCTCTTCTCCACAGATTGCAATATTTTTTCCTAGTAGCAGCCTTATTTAGCTGACCATCCAAAACCACCTACCATGACCTTGCAAACTGTGTCTTGTTTTCTCATGCATTGAAAAGAAACAAAGAATATTTCCCCTGGGTTGCCTTTTGGGGCAGCTGCTGGCAGATTTGCCCTGGAATCTAGAGTGTGTGCCTTCTTCCTACAATGCACCAGATACTTTCCATGTGGTACCCCATCAAACTTTCCCAGTAGGCCTGTTAGAAGGTAGGCAAAACTCCGAACCTCATTTTGCAGGTAACAACAGATATTTAGAGAGGTTTCTGGTGAGTAACTTGCCTGAGGTTCCAGCTAGTTAGCGTTAGTAAGACGCAGAGCCTGGGTTGGCAGCTAGACTGAGCCCAGAGCCTACATGCTTAACTGCTACCTTACACTGATCCAAAACAGACTCAGGGCTTGTTCATGGCAGGACCAGGAGTAGGGTGAGCTGGGCGAGGGGTCTGGGGTACAAAATTTAAGAAAGCTCTCACTCTCAGGTCCTGACCCTGTACTCACTGAGAGTAAATGGCCCCTTAAAACGTGCACCCTAGATTCTGCTTACTTCACCCTCCTCCCAGCGCTGGTTCTTGGGCAGGGCCAGCCATGGGCGCTAACCTCCTTTATAGTTCATTATACAGTTCACACAGATTCCTGGGACAATGGGAATGCAGGATCCTCCTTTGGTCAATAGACAAGCTATTCAGCCTTGAGCCTGCTCTGCTTTAAGTGATGCTAAATACAGAGATTAAGTGGGTACCATCCTTGTCCTCCTGTCATTTGCAGATCCAAGCATTCACTTCCAGTGGAATCATATATGACAGGTCAACTCTTGGGGCTTCTTAGGAATTACCTCAGTGAAGCACTGGTACATCTTTTGGGGATTTCGAAGTATGCAGATGGATTAAACTCTGCTTCTTTCCATTTTATTAAGTTTTTCCATTCATCTTGGTTGTAGTTTGCTTTTCCCACTAATAGACTGAACACTTTTGGGTATTAACTCAGTTGTGCTTCTCTTGGCTTTATTTCCTTCCAGAACTTAGCTCTTGACAGGTCTAGGTTTCAGACACTTGGGCTCAAATCATGATGCTGCCACTTACTAGTTATGTTCTTGGAAAAGTCACTTCGTCCCCTGAGCCTCAAGTGTTTCATCTGTGAAATGGGGCTATCAACACCTCATTTGTAGGGCTGTTGCAAAGATGAAATGGAAGCACTATAAGTACCTAAAAGGTGCATGGCAATGATCAACAGATGCTAATTCTCTTCCCTTTTGCTTTACTGGCCCACCCTTGTACCAAGATCGTCTGGCTAAGGATTATAACTAAAGTGATCCAGAAGGCCAAGTAATCATAAATCATGGGTGGGCATTATCCAGGCAGCAGATTCTACACCTGGCCTTTCCTAGTACCAGCTCTATAGCAGGGGTGTTGAAAAGCAAAATCTAACTTCAAAGGTGATTTTGGTGGAGAAGCATCTCAAAGTATTTTCTATTTCAAACACACATTCAGTTCAGTTCAGTCACTCAGTCATGTCCAACTCTTTGCGACCCCATGAATCGCAGCACACCAGGCCTCCCTGTCCATCACCAACTCCTAGAGTTCACTCAAACTCATGTCCATCAAGTCGGTGATGCCATCCAGTCATCTCATCCTCTGTCATCCCCTTCTCCTCCTGCCCCCAATCCCTCCCAGCATCAGTCTTTTCCAGTGAGTCAACTCTTCGCATGAGGTGCCCAAAGTACTGGAGTTTCAGCTTTAGCATCATTCCTTCCAAAAAACACCCAGGACTGATCTCCTTTAGAATGGACTGGTTGGATCTCCTTGCAGTCCAAGGGACTCTCAAGAGTCTTCTCCAACACCACAGTTCAAAAGCATCAATTCTTCGGCACTCAGCCTTATTCACAGTCCAACTCTCACATCCATACATGACCACAGGAAAAACCATGGCCTTGACTAGACGGACCTTTGCTGGCAAAGTAATGTCTCTGCTTTTTAATATGCTGTCTAGGTTAGTCATAACTTTCCTTCCAAGGAGTAAGCGTCTTTTAATTTCATGGCTGCAATCACCATCTGCAGTGATTTTGGAGCCCCCCAAAATAAAGTCTGACACTGTTCCCACTGTTTCCCCATCTATTTGCCATGAAGTGATGGGACCAGATGCCATGATCTTCGTTTTCTGAATGTTGAGCTTTAAGCCAACTTTTTCACTCTCCTCTTTCACTTTCATCAAGGGGCTTTTTAGTTCCTCTTCTCTTTCTGCTATAAGGATGGTGTAATCTGCATATCTGCGAAGGCGCAGGAGCGGCTGAGAGGAGCTACCCGCCGCCGGAGGCCAGGGGCGGCGGCCCCGCCCGAGGTCAGGGGCGGCGGCCGGGAGGTGCTACCCCACGTCCAAGGAGCCAGGGGCTGCGCGGGCGGGCGCTGGAGGGCCCAGAAGAGCTACTCCACGTTCAAGGTCAGGAGGGGCGGCGGTGAGGAGATACCCTTCGTCCAAGGTAAGGAGCAGCGGCTGCGCTTTGCTGGAACAGCTGTGAAGAGATACCCCACGTCCAAGGTAAGAGAAACCCAAGTAAAAGACACATTATTGCTTTTCTTTTTCTCACTCTTGGATTCTCTCTTAATCTAACTAACCAACTCAAAAATTCAAGTTGGTTAGATTAGGGTTTGTACCCATCACAGGATTACATTTTTAGTTTACTAAACTACTTCAAGATGTATCAAAAAAAAAAAAAAAAATGTTAGTCTGTAGTACGTGAAATGTCCTTCCAGGGATGACAGCAGGAGCAGTAAAAATCATGCTGAAACATGTAATACATTGTTCTCAACATGGGAGAAATGTTGTGGACAATTTTTTTTAATTCATTTTACTCTTTTTGGAAATATGTCACCAAAAGGAAAAGAATGACCTTACTATAGAACTACATACATGAAGCAAGATCTACTGACATGTGTTTAGAATTTTTTACTTGCATATTTTTGATAAATTTGAAGGGGGTGGGGAAGTGTTTCATTTTTCTTTAATATTTGATATACAGTCCATGGTTTTGGGTCTAAAAACCAACTTTTATGGAATGGAATAGAACATAGATCCCTTGATTAAAAAGTCTAGTGATTTGATTGCTATGCAGTGATTTCAAAGTTTAAAACTGAGTTTGAGGAACCCTGCAATGAAAATAGCTGATGCAGTTAAGAGACAGTTTCCCAGGCCTTGGCACAAATTATTCCTTACAAATAATGATTCTGCGCAACTGGGGAATGATTTAATATTCGGTCTTGGAAAGTTGCAAGGGTCTTTCACCTCATTTTCTGATCACAATGTCTATCTCCAAATTGTTTAAAATGAGCCATAGCTTCTACCAAGGTACCATCAAGTGATAGTCCCATGAATAGTCCTAAGTTAATTCTTGTGCTGCCAAGAAAGTCAGAATTTTCATTACTTCTAAAAGCTCTTAACCAAAAGTTTCCAATATATAGCATTTTAAGTTAAAACTTCTCTGGAAATGAGTATCTATTTTTGCATTTTAGCATCCTACTTGTACATGCAATTTGCCCTAAGTAGCTCTCAAGTTTTCTTTTGGCTGGTATTGCCTTAGAATGACCTAGAAGGCAATGGCAACCCACTCCAGTACTCTTGCCTGGAGAATCCCATGGATGGAGGAGCCTGGTAGGCTGCAGTCCATGGGGTCTCAAAGAGTTGGACACGACTGAGCGACTTCACTTTTACTTTTCACTTTCCTGCTTTGGAGAAGGAAATGGCAACCCACTCCAGTGTTCTTGCCTGGAGAATCCAAGGCATGGGGGAGCCTAGTGGTCCACCGTCTATGGGGTCGCACAGAGTCGGACACGACTGAAGTGACTTAGCAGCAGCAGCCTCAGAATGAAATGAACAGGTCACTGTGTCTTTCAATCAACACTGTAGTGTGATCTTGCTTGTACTGTGACCTGCTCTCAAATATGCTTGTATCTTTTCAAACATGCTGTCTACAGCCTAGGGGTAGAGAAAATACTGGGTTGTTGCCTGCAAGAATGTCAAGACATTTGAATCACATTTCTGCAATTACAACCATAAACAGAAGAATGAAGGTTTTTCTTTTTCTTTGGTGAATAAGGATCCTCTCCAACTATAAACTAGATTGAGTCTTGAGCAGCCATAGACAACACATAAATGAACGGGCATGTTTGTGTGCAAACAAAATTTTATTTATGAACACTGAAATTTGAATTTCATATAGTTTATGTATGTCATGAAATATTCATCCTTTCAGTTTTTTCAACTGTGTTAAGATCTAGAAACCATTCTTCGCTCCTGGGCTGCCTAAGGACAGGCAGAAGGCTGGGTTTAGATCTTGAGCTGAGTTGTAGTGAGCAGCAGAGCCAGGATTTGAACCCAGGCAGTATAGGTCCAATGAGCTCTTAACATACACACAGACACAAACATGTATGTATATATGTTTATATCATCATATTGTATATATGTATACATATACATGTATATGTGTTCATATATACACATATGTGTATACACATATTCAATATGATGATAATGATAGTAAATCACACTCTTTATAGAAAATTTAGCAAAGGATGAAAGAGAAAATAGCAACCACCCATAAAACCACAACCCAGGACTTTCCTGGTAGTGGTGGTACAGTGGCTGAGAGTCTGCCTGCCAATATAGGAGTCACATGTTCAATCCCTGGTCCAGGAAGATCGCACGTGCTATGGAACAGCTAAGCCCATGCACCGTAACTACTGAGACTGAACTCTAGAGCCTGGGAGCCACAACTACTGAGCCCACGTGCTGCGATTACTGGAGCCCAGGCACCACAAGGAAGAGTAGCCCCCATTCACCACAATTAGAGAAAATCTGAAAGCAGCAATGTAGACCCAGTGCAATCCCTATAAATAAATAAAATAAAACATGCAGAGGATTAAAAAAAAACACAACCCAGAAATAACCACTAGTAGTATTTGATATCTTCTTCCATTCTTTGTCTACTGACACAGCATTCAATTTATACATTTTAGTTTTTCACTTGACATAAACATTTTTCACATTTCCACATAGGCCTCACAATTACAATAATGAATAGATGTATGATAGTTCATTTTAAATGTACTAGGGGAAATTGCTGTTTTGGAAAAAAAAAAGTCCCACAGCTAAAAATTTCATAGAGGAAAGAATCTTTGAAGTTGGTCACTTTTCGTTTACTGCTACATCTTTGCATTTATTTTTAAGATATTTTGATCTGGACCATTTTTAAATTCTTAGAAGTCTTAAACACTAGACCATCAGGGAAGTGCCTCTAGGAGTTGAATTTTTGAAGCAACCCAATCCACCAGACCTGAATTTGACTTTTCACTGTGCATTCATTAGCCAAGTGGCCCTGAGCAAACCATTAACTTTTGTTACTCTGAGATTAACTGAGGTGATGTTCATGGACACCTCAGTTTTCCCTTGTTTCAGGATAAATCAAGACCACCATATGTAATGTCTAGAACCTGTGTTCACAGGTATTCTGTAGCACAGAATCCTGGTCACTTGGTAATTGCCAGCGCTTACGTTTCCTGCCACTCACCACTCCCAGTGTCCAACACTAGCACAGGAATTAGATTCTTTCACTCAAGACTGTAGAGAAAATGTCCTTTTCTGTTCTGAGCACCACAGGATTCTTCTTCCCTGAGTAAAAATGGACCGGCAGGAATGGGGATAATGAGAAGGAATAATAAGGTAGGTGGACCTGACCTGAAAGCGTCCACCCCGCCCCTCGCCACTCCTGCCCCACCCCAACCAGGCGATTTAGATCAAAGTTCCCAAACTGAATCGATGGCCTGGTGCCTATAACAGCAGGTGGCATTCTGACTTCAGCAGAGGCTGTGTTTGATTTCACAGGTACAGCGGATCTCCAGCCCAGACATCTGAAAAGACTCCGGAGCCCAAGTCCATGAGCAGCAAAATCTCTGTGGAGCTGCAGAGGGTGGCGGCCCTCCCAGCCCAGGGTTGCAGCAACACTGGCTTTCAGGTGAGCAGAGATTTTGTTTTATGTTTAAGACCAAGTAATTAATGTCCTTTCCTGGCCTTTCTGGCAAGTTTTTTCACTAAAGCAGAGGGGTTATTGTAATGCAATAAGGTTCTTAATGGTTCTCTTTAAGCCTATTATTCTTTCCTTCTTGGGTTGACAAACCTGAAAAGTCTCTTAACTCAACTTGTTTTGATCCCTGACCTGCCCTGTCACTTGAAAACAACACTGTGCTCTTCTGCCTGTGTTTAGGGCTCATATGGCATGGATATAGTATTTACCTACAGACAGTTTCCCAAAGAACTGGTGAGTGGGGAAGAATGGGAAAGAATCCAGATCCTGAACGTAGTCAGCACCTCAGAGTCCCTTCCTCTCTCTCTTTCTTTAAGTATACATGTGTATTCTTTTTTTCCCACCAAACTTCAAACTTTTTATTTTGTATTGGGATATAGTAAATTAACCAGGTTGTGGTAGTTTCAGGTGAAGAGCAAAGGGACTCAGCCTTAAATATCCTTCAACCCCCTCTCCCACCCAAGCTGGCATATAACATTGAGCAGAGCTCCAGTCCTTGTGGGTTATCCATTTTAAATATAGCAGTGTGTACTTGACCTTCCCAAACTCCCTAACTATACCTTCCCCCAGCAACCATAAGCTCATTTTCTAAGTCTATGAGTCTCTTTGTTTTGTAACTAAGTTCATTTGTATCATTTCTTTTTAGATTCCACATATAAGGGATGTCATACAATATTTCTCCTTCTCTGCCTGACTTACTTCACTCAGAATGGCACTCTCTAGTTTCATCCATGTTGCTGCAAATGGCATTATTTCATTCTTTTTAATGGCTAAGTATTATCCATTGTGTATATGTACCACATCTTCTTTATCCATCCCTCTGTCAATGGACATTGAGGTGGCTTCCATTTCTTGGCTATTGTAAATAGTGCTGCAATGAACATGGATACTTTTGGATCATGTTTTTTTTATGAATATATGCCCAGGAGTGAGATTGCAGGGTCATATGGTATCTCTATTTTTAGTTTTTTAAGGAACCTCCATACTGTTCTCCATAGTGGCTGTGCCAATTAACATTTCTACCAACACTGTAGGAGGGTTCCCTTCTCTCCACACCCCCTCCAGCATTTTCTGTTTGTGGATTTTTTGCTGATTGCCATTATGACTTGTGTGAGGTGATATTTCATCATAGTTTTGATTTGTATTTCTCTAATAACTAGCGGTGTTGAACATCTTTTTTGTGTGCCTGTTGGTCATCTGTATGTCCTTTTTGAAGAAATGTCTATTCAGATCAGAGTTCCTTTTTCTTAAACCAGGTATTAAATCCTCTGTCAGATCAGGCCTGGGTACCTGCCCCACACAGCTGGGTTTTGCAAACTGTCTTATGTCATCAACCAAAACTCACTGAGCGAGTAATGCTGCTTGGCCCAGGTCCATATGTCACAGGAGACTGTCACCAGAAAATACCAGGCTTTCTGATTGGGTCTGGGACAGGGATTTTTCAAGGCTCTTCCCAAGTATGCTTCCTTTCCTAAGCTGACACTCAACCTGGGAAGCCCATGTGAACAGATGTCAGAAATCCCTTAGGCTTCAACTTCGATACGCAAGCAAAACAAATGTTTAAGCAACAGCAAAGAAAGGAACAAGGAAGGTAAAAGGGTTTGACTCAACCCTGAGTTGTCCTGAGTCTTGCACAAGTTACTGTAGCCTCCCTGAGCCTCAGTTTCATCTGTGTATTTATCACAGTCATGCTTATCTCACAGGTTATAAGTGTAGGGGAGAGAAAATCTTTCCCTCTACTGCCTTAGATTCAGCCCCTGAGGTCTATGAATTAAACTGACAAATGGGAGATTAAATAGGAGAAAAGGCACACAAATTTTATTAATATTTTTAATTTTCTGTACACATAAACTTCACAGAAAGAAAGTAAAAATCCCAATGAAGCAGTAAGACTCAGAGGCTTATATATGTTTTTTAAAAGGATGATAAATTGTGGAGAAGTATATAGACAAAAGAAAGAGGGATTGGGCTTTTAGGGTCAATAAACTGTGGGGAAGTGACTAGGAAATACGTGGCGGTAACTACTGGAAGATAAGATTAAGATACCTGTGAGATGTCTCCTCACCACCTCTGCCTCCAGTGATACAGATTGTTTAAGCACTGACCAGGTTATCTGTCCAGTGCTAGACCTTCAATAAGAATTTCCAGAGACACCTATTTACTCAGCACGGTTGTTAACTGCCCCCTAGATATGGCCACCACTAGGGAGGGAGCCAATTCAAGAGGGAATAACACGCTATTCTGTGTCACAGATGTTCAGAGAACATCAGGTTTCGCTTAAGGGTAGGCAGGGATTTCCCAGATAAACAGGGAAGGTTGTGAACAGAGCATCTCCAACAAAGAGAATTGCCTGTGCCCTGGCCCAGGACCTGAAAGAGCCTGTGTGCTCTGGGTAGAGAGGATGTGGAGCTGGGGGGGTGAAGGGAGTGGGGGAGGCTGGTGTTAGACCATGTGGCCTCCATGTGTGCTCATCAGATGTTTGAGAAGGAAACGATCAAAATTTATATGATTAAAGTATTAAAGTACTCCAGCACTACTTAAAGGTGAACAGAAATGGGAAGAGATTTGTGTGTGGTTGAGACACCAGTTAGGTTAGTCTGATGGTCAGAACCAGGTTACAGGCAATGGAAACTGATGCTGGGTGACAGTATTAATACTAATTACAGGCTCCCCTGCAGTGGGATCGTCAGGGAGAGGAATAAGAGCTCCCCTGCCCGTGAATATTTCCACAACTTCCTCTGTAATATATGTAAACGATGTATGTACTCTATGTTTCTTAAAAAACGGTCTTAATTCACTCAGGCTGCTGTAACAAAACATTGTGTTGGCCAAAAAGTTCATTCAGGCTTTTCCCATAAAATCTTACAGGAAAACTCAAACAAACTTTTTGGCCAACCCAATATCTCGGACTAGGTGGCTTGTTATTGTTCAGCTGCTAAGTCATGTCTTGGTTTTTTGCAACCCTATGGACTACAGCACGCCAGGCTTCCCTGTCCTTCACCATCTTCTGGAGTTTGCTCAAACTCATGTCCATTGAGTCGATGATGCTCTCCAAGCAACTCATCCTCTGTTGCCCTCTTCCCCTGCCTTCAATCCTTCCCAGCATCAAGATCTTTTCCAATGAGTCAGCTCTTTGCATCGTGTGGCCAAAGTATTAGAGCTTCAGCTTCAGTCCTTCCATGAATATTCAGGGTTGATTTCCTTTAGGATTGACTGGTTTGATTTCCTTGCAGTCCAAAGGACTCTCAAGAGGCTTCTCCAGCACCACAGTTCAAAAGCATCGATGCTTAGCCTTCTTTATGGTCAAACTCTCACATCCATTCATGACTACTAGAAAAACCATAGCTTTGACTATACCGACCTTTGTTGACAAAGTCCCGAACAAACTTTTTGGCCAACCCAATATCTCTAACTGGGTGGCTTATTAACAGAAATGTATTTCTTGCAGTTCTGGAGGCTGAGAGGTCCAAGATAAAGGCATCAGCAGATTCAATATCTGGTGAGGCCCCCATTCTCACAAAGACAAAAATACCAGGGAGCTCTCTGAGGTCTTTTTTTATAGACACTAATCCCATTCTTGAGTTAATCACGTCCCAAAGTTTCCATCTCCTAACATACCACTCAGGGCATGAGATTTTCAAAATAGGAATCTGCAAGCGGGGCAAGGCATAAAGTAGAAAGTGCCTAGCACAATATGAACATAATAATAGTAGCTCTTGGTACTCAGGTTAAAAAGAGTGACACATCCACATTTCTAGCTTGAGATGTCAACTTGGAAGCGATTCCCTTTACAGACATAGAAAATCTAGGAATCAGGTTGGAGCAAGGAACAGAATGACTTCATTTTGAGGCCTGTTTGAAATTCAGATGACACCAAACATTCAGATAAAGATGGAGATGAGGCAGGAAGCTTCGTACACACCTGCACCAGAGCCTGGAAGGGACACTATACTTTGGGGGGGCTGTTAGCAGAGAGGTGGGCAAGGGCGTGGATGAGACCATGGGAAGGGAACCTGGGGAGCACCAGTGTTTCAGGAACTGGAAAGTCACAGGAAGAGAGGACAGAACCAGGTGAGGGGGAACAGTCTGGGGAAGCTGAGGGGAAAAGAACTGCAAGGTCAAAAGCAAAGACTCCTCCATGGAGGAGACAAGTTCATTTGATTTGCTAACTTGGATATCACTGGTCACTGGGGGGAGGGTGGGGGCTGGGGACAGTTTGTGTTGTGAGTAGGTGTTAAGAGCCTGGAGAAAATAAGGATAGAAAAGACATTCCTCTGGCAGAGGGGAGAGAGGTGGGCTCAGAAGAGGCAAGATCAGAGTTGTAGGCAGGGTTTTTCCAATCACTGTAAAATGTAACATGCAGAAAAACACATAAAACCAGATAGACAAGGTATTAAAAAATACCAGCCAGGTCAAGGAACAGGACACTGTCATCCCTCAGCTCGGACAGTCCCATCCTGCACATTCTGTTCAACTGCCTCCCTCCCTCAGGATAGCAAAATAAAATAGGGAACTCTAGTCAACATCTGGTAATAACCTACAATGAAATAATCTGGAAAAGAATATATAGACAGAACTGAATCACTTTGCTGTACACCTGAAACCACCAAAACGTTATATAAATCATCTATACTTCAATTTAAGAAAATAAAATAATGTGGTAATTCTGAAAAACAAGTACCTCCCCCCTTTCCGAGGTTTGTTGTTGTTGCTGTTGCCATTATGGTTCCTATTGGTTTGTTTATTGAATTAACTGAACTAATTCTATGGAGTCTGCGTTTATTGTCATGGGGTCGCTAAGAGTCAGACACGACTGAGCAACTTCACTTTCACTTTTCACTTTCATGCATTGGAGAAGGAAATGGCAACCCACTCCAGTGTTCTTGCCTGGAGAATCCCAGGGACGGGGGAGCCTGGTGGGCTGCCGTCTATGGGGTCGCACAGAGTCCGACACGACTGAAGCGACTTAGTAGCAGCAGCAACAGCAGCCACTAAAGGCTCTGTTCAGTGAGTTTAATAATTAGTTATGGATCTGACATAAATTCCCAAGTGCCTGAAACCAGTCAATGTCCCAGTCCGTGATAGGGGCTCTGGGACTGCTGGGGAGGTTGTCCGAAGTCCTCCAGCAGGCCAGCTCCAATTCCGTGTTTACTTGACTCCCTGCTTCTGCTGAATTTCCACATCAGCCAGAGATGAGAATTTTAATTTTTCTCAGATCTTTCTCAGGCATGTCCCTGGGCTTCTAGTTTCCCTTATGGATATCTCATTCTCCAACTTTTCCTTTACATTTTTGTTTATCTTGCTGTTTTCTCCAACTGTCATCACCATCTCAGGCAGCTGCCTCCGATGTTAAACCATGGCCCTCAGGGAAATAGTATTGGGTGAACGATGACTCAGGAGAGACAGGTTTGATCCCTGGGTTGGAAGAACTGCTGGAGGAGTGCATGGCAACCCACTCCAGTTTTCTTGCCTGGAGAATCCCATGGACAGAGGAGCCTGGTGGCCTACAGTCCATAGGGTCACAAAGAGTTGGACACGACTGAAGTGACTTTGCATGCATACACTTACACAAATGCAGACTCAGATTAAATAAAGACAAGCCTTGTGAGTGGGAATTGCCGAGAAACTGCAGGACAGGTCAAACAAGGGCTGTGATCTTGAAACTAGACTTTGGGAGAGTGACATTCCCATTTTGCCTCTTCCTTAGGATGCTAGGCTGCTTAGTTTTCACTGCTATTTCAGTTGTTTTTCAAGGTCATCATGACTCTGGGGAGAGTGGAATAGGACTAGAGAGTTCAGACACCACAAAGCCTGCAGTTCTGAGATTCAGTCATTTTATTTGGAAAAAATACTCTCTGGATTGTCATAAGCCTTTGGTTAATTTCCAGAGCTCCGAAAAAGTGATTTTGACAATTTTTCCAGTGTTCTTGTTGCCTTTATGAAGGTAAGGAATTTGAGATGTTCTTACTCCATCATTCCTGCCAATGGTACCAATAACCTTAGGATTTTTTTTTTTTTAATTTGGGCTGGGGGGGTCTTCTTTTCTGCGTGGGCCTTCTCTCCAGTTGTGGCAAGCAGGGACTACTCTCAAGTTGCAGCTCCCTGACTCTAGAGTATAAGCTCAGTATTTGAGGCACATGGTCCTAGTTGCTCCAAGATGTAAGGGATCTTCCCAGGTCTTGAACCAGTGTCTCCTGTATTGGCAGGCAGACTCTTTACCACTGACCCACCAGGGAAGCCCAATAACCTGAGATTTAAATAGCAAAGTTAGACATGTCATAAAGGAGTATGTGTATGATTAAATGATGAATGGTTCTAGCCACATCTGAGGCTTCAGGAGAGTGTGAGTAGCTTTGGGAGGAATGCACCAGATGATCAGTCATGAGTACAGCAAGGACTAAGGTTCTGAGGCTTACAGCCATCATGGCTGCCTTTTACCATGGGGAAGAATTCAGGCATCTAATGGTCACAGGAAAAGGAAAGGAGAAGCGGGAGATTAAATGGTTTATTTTCCTACCATGAATATCCCTTCTGATTCTAAGAGGCTTCTTTTGAGGTTTTACATGTTGGTTGCATGGAGTAAAACCTGATTTGTTATCTGTCTCTGGTCCTGATTGTCATGCAGGTGTCATGTCAGTGATGACTAAAAGCCCTTGATCAGTCATGGGAACACCAATTGAAACTGGCTCACAGGGCATTGTGTGCTGCCAACACAGCCCCAACCTCCACACCTCTAAAGGATGGGCTGCCAAGGTTTTCAGGAAAATGTTCTTACCTCAGTTAAGACAGATCCAAGACTGGTTACCAGGCTTCCTCTCTCTCTCTCTCTGTTTTACCACTGATTATAAAACTTCCACTCCATAAGCTCTTAATTTAAAAGGAAGACAGTGATGCTTGCAGACCCATTTTATCTAGACACTGTTGATGTTGATGACAAACTAGCCCCCGGATGCTAACTGAACTGTTATTTGTCAAAAAATATCAAAGATGGGAGAATTTGAAATTTTATATAGAACAAATTATTGGGAGCATGAAATCTCTATCATGCCACAGAAATTTGGAATTTTGTTTTCATATTGCAGATTTAGGCAGACATAGAACAGCATGATTTTCACTTAAAGCCAGGCTCTGGAGTTGGAGGCGTCTAAATTCACTCCACACGTGGGCTAAGACCTTTGACCCAGAAGCCATTTATAGTCTTGGCATGCCTGGTCATACTTTCTTTTTCCTTTGAAAATCAGAAAGAAAGAGAAGGTAAAAATGTCTTATATCCTTTGACAATAAATAGAAGTTTCTTATGAAAATCCTGGGAGTCACAAGGTTAAGAAAACTCTCATGGGTTTTCAGGAACAAAGGAGATGATTACTGGGAATGATTGTCAGGAAATATACCTGAAGATACCTTGGTGTTCCTTCCAATCTCCTGGTTTTATAAATTCAAGCCTTTGTTTGTTTCATTCCTTCCAAGAGCCAAAACTCTTTCAACATAAAGCATAACATTTATTGATTCAACAAAAATTTATTGAGTTCTGACCTCATGCCAGACATTATACTAGGAGCTGAAAACAGGCAGCTTCTGTTAGGTTAAATTAGGTAACAGTGGCAAAGTAGCACAACATAGTCTGCAAAGAGTGCTATTCATGATGCAAGGAGGTGAGCTCCCCTAGACTGGGAGTTGGAGAAAATTTCCTAAATGTTCAAAATGCGTATCTACAGGCTTTCATTCCCTCACTAACTCATTCTACAAATATCTTTTGAGCACCTACTCTGAGCTGTTGCTGTTGTTGTTCAGTCGCTATGTTGGGTTCGACCCTTTTCCCTGTCCTTCACTATCTCCCAGAGTTTGCTCAGACTCTGAGTCCATTGAGTCGATGATGCTATCCAAGCAACTCATCTTCTGTTGCCCCCTTCTGCTACTGCCTTCAGTCTTTCCCAGCATCGGGGTCTTTTGCAATGAGTTGGCTCTTCACATCAAGAGGCCAAAGTATATGGAGCTTCAGCTTGAGCATCAGTCCTTTCAGTGAATATTCGGGGTTGATTTCCTTTAGGATTGACTGGTTTGATTTCCCTGCAGTCCAAGGGATTCTCACACATCTTCTCCAGCACAATTAAAAGCCATCAATTCTTTGGTGCTCAGCCTTCTCTATGGCCCAATACTCACATCCATACATGACTACTGGAAAAACCATAGTTTTGACTACGCAGACCTTTGAGCTGAGTGGATGGAAAATGCTCATTAGGGCCCAAAGGGTATAATTCCCCAGGCCACCATGTCAAGAACTATTTTTTTCATATGACATTATATGGAGAAGTCAGGGCCCTGAATGAAAAGATTATGAGAGACATGAACAGGAAGATGGAGAGGGTGGTAACAAGAGGCATACAGGAATAGAGGACAGTTTTTTATTTACCTCATGGCTCTTTGCTAATTTCAAAATCTTGGTCCCAAGAATCTAAAACCAATATGTTTACATTTAAAACTGAATTTCTATACTCTGTGGACTTAGGAACATTCTAGAATAAGTTAGCCAGCCAGATTATAAGAGGTTGCAACTAAAGTCATGGAAAAAATTCCTTATTGAGAGGGAGGGATAAATTAGGATTACATATACACACTACTGGGCTTCCCCGGTGGCTCAGCTGGTAAAGAATCCGCCTGCAGTGTGGGAGACCTGGGTTCAATCCCTGGGTTGGGAAGATTCCCTGGAGAAGGAAAAGGCTACCCACTCCAGTATTCTGGCCTGGAGAATTTCATGAACTAAGTCCATGGGGTTGCAAAGAGTCGGACACAACTGAGCAACTTTCACTTTCACTATACACACTGCTGCTGCTGCTGCTGCTAAGTCTTTTCAGTCGTGTCCGACCCTGTGCGACTCCATAGACGGCAGCCCACCAAGCTCTGCCGTCCCTGGGATTCTCCAGGCAAGAACCCTAGAGTGGGTTGCCATTTCCTTCTCCAATGCATGAAAGTGAAAAGTGAAAGTGAAGTCGCTCAGTCGTGTCCAACTCTTAGCCACCCCATACACGGAGGTCCAGCCCCGGTAGGATCCAGGGATTCCCTTGGGAGGACGGCGTCGGCGATTAAAAGATAAATAATAGATAAAAGGAGAAAGAGGGAAAGAATTTTGCAGTTAAGAAAATAGAGGAGAGAAAAGAGGCTAATATTCCTTGGTTTACGCAGAAAGCTAATAAAGCCCCAGCACAGGACTTGCTCTGTTCACGTAGGCCGCAGGCACCCTCTCGAATCTCGGAAGGTGCCCTACCCTGGGCACCTTCTTGAGTGGGTCTTAGAAGCCCAGGCAGGAAAGTGAATGCAGAGAGCCCCTGCGCTCCATGGAATCAGCCTGAATAGGAAAAGGAAAGAGAAAGAACGACATGGGGAGACCGAGCTTCGGTGAGCAAGGCCCGCACTTTATTTTCCAAAGTAGTTTTTATACCTTAAGTTGTGCATAGATGATAATGGGGGAAGGGATAGAGTCAGGCAAGGTCAGCAGTCCTTGATCCTTATCGAAGCCAGGCTTTCTTCCTGCAAACTTATCATATGCAAAAGTTTTAGGTGATTTACATCATCTTCTGGCCAGGAAGCCTGTTAACATTTTATGACCCTTTTCCTCAGAAAACTTATTTTTCTCCAAAGGTGATAATCCTAAAGTCAGGCGTCACCCTCCAAAAGCATTAGATAAAGTTGCATACCTATAGGGCAAAAGTGGTGGGCTATAACAAGAAAAGAATTAACTCAAGGGTCCAAGGTTACAAACATTAAAGCTACTACTTACATGTCTATACACCAGCTATATTAATCAATACACTCCCAGGGACACAGTAGGTAAGGGATATGGAAACTTGGCAGCAAGCATTAGCTCAACAAAGAAATCCTCTACTAATTCTATTTAGCAATTTTAGAGTTTTAAATTGATTTTCTTACAGAGAAAGGTAGTCAGGGATAGATCCCGTTAATGTCAGAAGAGTTGGTGAAAGTCGTAAAATAGTAAAACAGACAGATTTTGGTTTTGGGGTAAATGCTCAGGCAGGCCCAGAGGGGCACCCCTCGAGTTCTGGCTCGACTTGCCCACAAGAACTCTCCCACATGACCTTTGTCATGGGTGGGGACTCCCGTGTTGGCTCCCGGCACCCACGGACTGCAGCCCACCAGGCTCCTCCATCCATGGGATTTTCCAGGCAAGAGTACTGGAGTGGGGTGCCATTGCCTTCTCCCACTATACACACTACTATATATAAAATAGATACATAACAAAGACCTATTGTATAGCATAGGGAACTATAGTCAAAATCTAGAGATCTCTTCAAGAAAATTAGAGATACCAAGGGAACATTTCATGCAAAGATGGGCTCAATAAAGGACAGAAATGGTATGGACCTAACAGAAGCGGAAGATATTAAGAACAGGTGGCAAGTATACACAGAAGAACTGTACAAAAAAGATCTTCATGACCCAGATAATTATGATGGTGTGATCACTCACCTAGAGCCAGACATCCTGGAATGTGCAGTCAAGCGGGCCTTAGAAAGCATCACTATGAACAAAGCTAGTGGAGGTGATGGAATTCCAGTTGAGCTATTCCAAATCCTGAAAGATGATGCTGTGAAAGTGCTGCACTCAATATGCCCGCAAATTTGGAAAACTCAGCAGGGGCCACAGGACTGGAAAAGGTCAGTTTTCATTCCAATCCCAAAGAAAGGCAATGCCAAAGAATGCTCAAACTACCGCACAATTGCACTCATCTCACACGCTACTAAAGTAATGCTCAAAATTCTCCAAGCCAGGCTTCAGCAATACGTGAACCGTGAACTTCCAGATGTTCAAGCTGGTTTTAGAAAAGGCAGAGGAACCAGAGATCAAATTGCCAACATCCGCTGGATCATGGAAAAAGCAAGAGAGTTCCAGAAAAACATCTATTTCTGCTTATTGACTATGCCAAAGCCTTTGACTGTGTGGATCACAATAAACTGTGGAAAATTCTGAAAGAGATGGGAATACCAGACCACCTGACCTGCCTCTTGAGAAATCTGTATGCAGGTCAGGAAGCAACAGTTAGAACTGGACATGGAACAACAGACTGGTTCCAAATAGGAAAAGGAGTTCGTCAAGGCTGTATATTGTCACCCTGCTTATTTAATTTCTATGCAGAGTACATCATGAGAAACGCTGGACTGGAAGAAGCACAAGCTGGAATCAAGATTGCCGGGAGAAATCTCAATAACCTCAGATATGCAGATGACACCACCCTTATGGCAGAAAGTGAAGAGGAACTTAAAAGCCTCTTGATGAAAGTGAAAGTGGAGAGTGAAAAAGTTGGCTTAAAGCTCAACATTCAGAAAACGAAGATCATGGCATCTGGTCCCATCACTTCATGGGAAATAGATGGGGAAACAGTGGAAACAGTGTCAGACTTTATTTTTCTGGGCTCCAAAATCTCTACAGTTGGTGACTGCAGCCATGAAATTAAAAGACGCTTACTCCTTGGAAGGAAAGTTATGAGCAACCTAGATAGCATATTGAAAAGCAGAGACATTAGTTTGCCAACAAAGGTCCGTCTAGTCAAGGCTATGGTTTTTCCTGTGGTCATGTATGGATGTGAGAGTTGGACTATAAAGAAAGCTGAGCGCCGAAGAATTGATGCTTTTGAACTGTGGTGTTGGAGAAGACTCTTGAGAGTCCCTTGGACTGCAAGGAGATCCAACCAGTCCATTCTAAAGGAGATCAGTCCTGGGTGTTTTTTGGAAGGAATGATGCTAAAGCTGAAACTCCAGTACTTTGGCCACCTCATGCGAAGAGTTGACTCATTGGAAAAGACTCTGATGCTGGGAGGGATTGGGGGCAGGAGGAGAAGGGGATGATAGAGGATGAGATGGCTGGATGGCATCACTGACTCGATGGACATGAGTCTGAGTGAACTCCGGGAGTTGGTGATGGACAGGAAGACCTGGCGTGCCTCGATTCATGGGGTCACAAAGAGTCAGACACGACTGAGCGACTGAACTGAACTGAACTGAATATATATATGAGTCATTTTGCTCTACTCCTGAAACTAACATATGTTAAAAATCAACTATACAACAATTAAATATATATGTATATTTCTCTATGAAACATGATCAGAAAGTAACCCATTAATATGAGACGAGGCTCTTTGCATCATGAGAAAGTGTCAGTCACAGTCTAAAAGGGGCCAGAATAGGCATTAACAGCTCCCCTTCTGGACCACACAGTTACCTTACTCTGCTGACCTGCTCAGCTTTGGAAATGTACTGATCATCCTACACTGTCATCCATATTACTTTATAACTTCTCTAGCTTTTAAAAAATCTTTATTTTTCTAATTCTAGTTATTGCATTCTGAGTTTCTCATCCACTCAAGACTAAAGGTTCAGGAACATATACAAGGAGTAAGTTGGTTAGAGAGTATTGGTCTGACTTGTGCAGCCAGGGAGGTTTGAAACAAAGTATTTGCTTAATTGAGGGGCAGATGCAGGCAAGCAAAGCAGGAGAGAAGCAAAGGTCTAGAAACAGGGTATGTTGGATCCAGCAAAGAGGGGCAGATTCAACAAAGGACGTTTCCAGGAAACTGCATATTTGTGGCTTTCTGTTGCCCCACATGGCCACTTCCTTGTTCCCTTGCAGAGTACAAGGTCTTTAGGTCAGGGAAGAAGGAAGAAAGGAGTAGGAACGGAAGAATTTAGAAAAGCACAGGTGGGAGTAAGAAGTAGTCTGCAATGTTCCAAGCACTGGCCTTAGCGTATGTGACTTTGACCTTGGCTGGAGATGGCAAAGGGACTCTCATTAAGGAAGAAGAAGGGGAGAGAAAGGGGGTGAACTCGAAAAAAGCCAGACTGTTGGGGGTTGGGGAAAGTGAGGATAACAGGACACAGATACTGAGGTTGAAAGCTACATATTAAATTATTCTGAGGAGGGCAAAACCCCTTGGATCAAAACTTCAGAACTAGACTACTAGTTCTGTGATTTGGGCACACTACCTAACTTCTTTTTTTTTTTTTTTGGTGCACTTCTTTTTTTTTTTTTTTTGGTCTTCACTGCAGTGTTCAGTCTTCTCTAGTTGCTGCTCACAGGCTTTAGAGCGTGGGCCCAGCAGTTGAGGTACATGGATTTAACTGCCCAACAACATGTGAGATCTTGGTTCCCTGACCACAGACTAAACCTGCGTCCCCTGCATTGGAAGTCAGATTCTTAACCACAGGACCAGCAAGGAACTCCCAAGTTACATAACTTCTATACCTATTTTCTCATCCAAAAATAGTTACTGATACCCTGCATCATAAGACTTTTGTGAAATTAATGTAAAGCGCTGCTGCTGCTGCTAAGTTACTTCAGTCATGTCCAACTCTGTGTGACCCCATAGATGGCCGCCCACCAGGCTCCTCTGTCCCTGGGATTCTCTATGCAAGAATACTGGAGTGGGTTGCCATTTCCTTCTCCAATGCATGCCTGCATGCTAAGTCGATTCAGTTGTGTCCAATTCTGTGCAACCCTATGGACTGCAACTCACCAGGCTCCTCTGTCCACAGGATTCTCTATGCAAGAATACTGGAGTGGGTTGCCATTGCCTTCTCCAAATGTAAAGCACTGGTACCTAACAAATGCTCAAGTATTTATTACTAATGCTCAAGTAACTATTATTTAAACCATTTAGGTGGGAAGGCTATTTTGGTGCAGGTGAAACCACATTTTGAACTCTAAGTGTGAAGTCTGTCTCTTCTTATAGCAAATCTTGGCATCCACCCATGGAAAAACTGAGAGATGCCAGCAAGCAGATCTGAATTGTTACCATGTCAACTGAACATAAAACCTTATGTCCCTGAGGTCCCCCAGCACCCTGGAGAGCTCAGCTCTCAATACCTGGGGCTCTTCACAGCACTTTAAAAAGTGATTTACAAATATTTTGGTTTATTCTGGGGCTTCACCAGTGACTCAGAAGTAGAGAATCCACCTGCAATGCAGGAGTTGCAGAAGACACAGGTTTGATCCCTGGGTCAGGAAGATCCTCCTGGAGTAGGAAATGGTAATCCACTCCAGTATTCTTGCCTGGAAATTTTTCATGGACAGGAAGAGCCTGGGGGGCTGCAATCCATGGGGTCACAAAGAGTCAGACATGACTGAGCACGTGCAAGCACTACTGATATTTTGGTTCATTTTGATTCATGTTCTATTTAGTCAAATGAATTTCTTTTTAAAATTTTTTGTATACTGTAAGTTTCTAGCACTTAATTAGCACTCTGTGGAAAGAAGTGCTTAATGGCTAACATAATTTTGAAGTGAAGTGAAGTGAAGTAAAAGTCGCTCAGTCATGTTCAACTCTTTGCAATCCCATGGACTATACAGTCCATGAAATTCTCCAGGCCAGAGTACTGGAGTGGGTAGCCGTTCCCTTCTTTAGGATATTCCCAACCCAGGGACTGAACCTAGGTCTCCCGCACTGCAGGCAGATTCTTTACCAGCTGAGCTACCAGGGAAGCCAAAAACCAAAATTTTTCCAATTGTGAGCAAAGTCAAATGCCTACGACATAATGATATGCTATAAAAATCCCATGGACAGAGGAGCCTGGTAGGCTGCAGTCCATTGGGTCACGAACAGTAGGACACGACTGAGTGACCTCACTTTGACTTTTCACTTTCATGCATTGGAGAAGGAAATGGCAACCCACTCCAGTGTTCTTGCCTGAAGAATCCCAGGGACAGCAGAGCCTGGTGGGCTGCCATCTGTGGAGTCACACAGAGTTGGACACAACTGAAGCGACTTAGTAGCAGTAGTAGCATAAAATACTGGATTCTAAGTAAGGATAATATTTAGAAATAAATGACCATAACTCCCCACAGTAACTCAAGAATCAGGCATGACTAACCCAGACTTTATCCTGCAGGTGATTCAGGCTTTAGCATAAAACAACCTGCTTTGTTGTTGTTGTTGTTGTTTTCCCACACCGAATAGCTTGTGGGATCTTAGTTCCCTGACCAGGGATTGAATCTGGGCCCCCTGCAGTGGAAGCTCAGAGTCCTAACCACTGGACCACCATGGAAGTCCCTGAAACACACCTTTACATGAAGAGGGCTGGAGAGTGGCTGAAACAGGAACTGAAAGTAGACTTGGGGTTGATTTCACTGAACTTGCAGGAAGGTCCCAAGGAATACCCACTATATAAACCAATCATTGCAAAAACAAAGCAGGATTTTGCATCGCTTAGGGGATACTCAAGGTATGACAAGATGAAGGTATCATTAATGATATCCAATGTCTCTTGATACCACCCACATCTCTTCTTCCCTCTTTCCCTTTTCTTCCTTCTTACTCTGTCTTTCTCCAATAATAGACATTAATGAAGAGCTGAAGCTATGTTTTCTGCTGTTAATTTTAGAAATGAAATTAAGAAATTAATTGAAAGAATAAAGTCATTTAGTGATTTGTCTGACCAAATTGCTTCACAGACAAGTGTTATATTCTTCACAGTTTTTGTATAAGTATTAGACCATACTTAATTGTAATTTTTCTGTGTGTATGATTAACAGGTCTTTTATTGGTAGTAAACAATCAGAATAGTATATATGCAGTATTTAGTAGACACAATAAAAGTTAAGAAATTCAAAACCTGTGTAAAACAAAACACTGGAGAAAAAAATCAGACAGCTCAAGAGATACAGTGGGAAAGGTCCTCACCATCCTTTGATTGCACCTTGTACTCTGTACCCAACAGAACTTACCATACTTACCAAAATAAGAAATACAGATTTTTTAGTATTGAGTGTATTTAAGAGGATTAAACACATTTTCTAAGAATTTCACAATGACAAATAAGTGATCCTTTTGCTGGTAAAGCAGACTGAAGTAGGGAAAGGAAATTAACTTGTATTCTGTAACCATTTTAAATAATTTCTCATTTTTCAAACTGCTTTTATAGCAGAAGTACTTTACTCTTTCACAATATTAATTACTTTGCTGTACATGAAAGCCTGTGGTAGGCTGATTATACAATAAGACTACAAACAACCAGGAGTACTTTTCTGATGTCAGAAGAGTACACAAGACTGAAATATCTCCAAAAGTACATTAAAAACTCATCAGCATAAACATCAAAAGTGAAAGTGAAGTCGCTCAGTCGTGTCCGACTCTTTGCAACCCCATGGACTGCAGCCTACCAGGCTCCTCTGTCCATGGGATTTTCCAGGCAAAAGTACTGGAGTGGGGTGCCATTTCCTTCAAAGTACGTTACAAATATAATCAGGAAAAAAACGCAATTGCTAAAATGTGGTTTAGAGAAGAGCCACTGTCTACCCATGGCTTCAAGTGGCAATTAGCGTTCCTAGCAAGTTTAGATGCCTTTACATTTACATGGTCTTGTATGGATGTGAGAGTTGGACTGTAAAGAAACTGAGCACAGAAGGATTGATGCTTTTGAAGTGTGGTGTTGGAGAAGACTCTTGAGAGTCCCTTGGACTGCAAGGAGATCCAACCAGTCCATCCTAAAGGAGATCAGTCCTGGGTGTTCATTGGAAGGACTGATGTTGAAGCTGAAACTCCAATACTTTGGCCACCTGATGCGAAGAACTGACTCATTTGAAAAGACCCTGATGCTGTGAAAAATTGAAGGCAGGAGGAGAAGGGGACGACAGAGGATAAGATGGTTGGATGGCATCACCGACTCAATAGACATGGGTTTGGGTGGACTCTGGGAGTTGGTGATGGACAGGGAGGCCTGGCGTGTTGCAGTTTATGAGGTTGCAAAGAGTCAGACACAACTGAGCGACTGAACTGAACTGAACAGGACCCCTCTACTATACTGACTTATGCACCCTTTTAAAATTACTTTACACAGCCCGAAATTTCACGAAGAGGTTCTGATGTCATTACTAAATGAGACACTCTTACTCGAGTTACATCAGCTTTGTCACCAATTGAAAATGCCACCTTATTAATAGCCACAGCTCTGAATATGTGGAGCTTTATTATACGTGGATATCTGTGTGGGTTCTGTTTATAAAAGGGGGAAAGGGGTGTTTATCCTTTCATTTGGTGTTTGGATGCCATGCTGCTGCTGCTGCTAAGCTGAGACCCCATAGACGGCAGCCCACCAGGCTCCTCTGTCCCTGGGATTCTCCAGACAAGGACACTGGAGTGGGTTGCCATTTCCTTCTCCAATGCATGAAAGTGAAAAGTGAAAGTGAAGTCGCTCACTCGTGTCCGGCTCTTTGCAACCCCATGGACTGTAGCCTACTAGGCTCCTCTATCCATGGGATTTCCTAGGCAAGAGTACTGGAGTGGGGTGCCATTGCCTTCTCCATTCGATGCCATAAGGCATAGGAAATGTATAACAAATTACCTCTTAGAATGTGAATCATTCTAAAATTGAAACTGTCTAGATAGGGAGAAGAAAGAACCAAGAAGGCCCAGAACTCTGAGAGGAGAGGTTAACAACAAAAATAACAACAAGAACCACAACAACAAACCCTAGAAGTGTGGGTGACAGGTAATAACAGAGACAGAACAATGTTTTTAGGCCATGTATAATAAATAATACAGACCCCAAATTTCAAAGAATTATGTAATTCCAACTTGAGTTCTAATACCAGAACCAACAACCACTCGGGCTTCAACATTGATAGAACTCCTGATGGAGTCACAATTTTATTACAGTTGGGATAAGGAGAAAGTGATTTTATTTTTTTGCCTTCTAGAGAAATCTGTATGCAGGTCAGGAAGCAACAGTTAGAACTGGACATGGAACAACAGACTTGTTCCAAATAGGAAAAGGGGTATGTCAAGGCTATATATTGCCACCCTGCTTATTTAACTTATATGCAGAGTACATCATGAGAAACACTGGGCTGGAAGAAGCACAAGCTGGAATCAAGATTGCCAGGAGAAATCTCAATAACCTCAGATATGCAGATGACACCACCCTTATGGCAGAAAGTGAAGAGGAACTAAAAAGCTTCTTGATGAAAGTGAAAGTGGAGAGTGAAAAAGTTGGCTTAAAGCTCAACATTCAGAAAACAAAGATCATGGCATCCGGTCCCATCACTTCATGGGAAGTAGAGGGGAAACAGTGGAAACAGTGTCAGACTTTATTTTTTGGGCTCCAAAATCACTGCAGATGGTGACTTCGGCCATGAAATTAAAAGACGCTTACTCCTTGGAAGGAAAGTTATGAGCAACCTAGATAGCATATTGAAAAGCAGAGACATTACTTTGCCAACAAAGATCCATCTAGTCAAGGCTATGGTTTTTCCTGTGGTCATGTATGGATGTGAGAGTTGGACTGTGAAGAAGGCTGAGTGCCGAAGAATTGATGCTTTTGAACTGTGGTGTTGGAGAAGACTCTTGAGAGTCCCTTGGACTGCAAGGAGATCCAACCAGTCCATTCTAAAAGAGATCAGCCCTGGGGTTTCTTTGGAGGGAATGATGCTGAAGCTGAAACTCCAGTACTTTGGCCACCTCATGCGAAGAGTTGACTCATTGGAAAAGACTGTGATGCTGGGAGGGATTGGGGGCAGGAGGAGAAGGGGACGACAGAGGATGAGATGGCTGGATGGCATCACTGACTTGATGGATGAGAGTCTGAGTGAACTCTGGGAGTTGGTGATGGACAGGGAGGCCTGGCGTGCTGCGATTCATGGGGTCGCAAAGAGTCAGACACGACTGAGCGACTGAACTGAACTGAGCTATCATTCCAGGTTTTAATCAAAGATCCAAGAATATTTGTCCTATCAGGCTGGAATGATGTGGTTTGGAAGTTCAAAGTACATTTAAAAGTTGCAACAAAATATAGATAGCCAACATGTCTTAATCTTTTGATCTTTGACAATCAGGAGCCCTACCGAAATTCCACCAGCAGCCTCGTGGCACAAGGTAGAAGCATTTTTATAAACAAAACACAATCTGCAATCACTTCACCACCTAAATTTTGATCCCTTCAGACAGACTAGAGATTTACCTAGTGAAACACTTCAGAGAAGGAAATGAGAGTAAGAAGAACCTCAATTTCAACTGATAAATTCAAAAAGATTTTATTCTTGTTTATTAATTTTTTTCTCAAATGTGAGAAGATGTTTTGCTTATAAGAGCATTTCTGGTTCCCCCTGTGATTAAATGGGTTGAATCTTTGGAATTTCAGACAAAGCCACATTTATTCCAATTAACCTGTTGAAGTGGTACCTTGAACTTTCCAATAGTCCTTATACCAACTATGGGGCTTCTCAGGTGTTTCTAGTGATAAAGAATCCACCCACCAATGTAGGAGACACATTTGATCCCTGGGTCAGAAAGATCCTCTGGAGGAGGAAATGGCAACCCCTCCAGCATTCTTGCCTGGGTAACCCCATGGACAGAGGAGCCTAGCAGTCTACAGTCCACGGGGCCGCAAAGAGTCGGACACAACTGAGCAACTGAGCCCTATCACTAGCTGGCATACTGACTATAATGAAATGATCAGTTAAATAATTTATGGTTGACAGCTTTGGAGAAGGAAATGGCAACCCACTCCAGTACTCTTGCCTGGAAAATCCCGTGGATAGAGGAGCCTGGTAGGCTACAGTCAATGGGGTCACAAAGACTGAGTGACTTCACTTTCACTTCCCTCTAAACTTCCTAAGAAGAGGGGCTGTATATGCAATGCCGAGTAACTAATACAGTGTCTCTGCCATAGTAGGTGCACAGTAAGTATTTGTTTAAGGAGTAGATGAGAGTGCTTGGGAGGGAGCCCCAAGGAACTGTACATAACAGTAAAGAGTTGAGTGAAAAGGCTTATACAGTACAAAAGAAGAAGCCCAGATGGTAGGGGAGAACTAACAAAATGTGATCACAGAAGTCAGGGACAAGAACCTTTCAAAGAGTACCTGGTCCATTGTGTACGATGAAAACTGGACTTAGGGAAATGGAAACCATTGATTTACTTTAGCAAGGGTGATTTCTAGCATGGTAGGAATGAAAGCCAGTTCAGCATGGGTTAAAGAATGAATATGAGGCAAAACGGAAAACCAGTATCTTATCTAATCAGGCTGTTGTAACGAAAGACCACAAACTCAGTAGCTTAAAGATAACAGAAATTTATATCTGGAGACTGGAAGCCCAAGATCAGGGTGTCAGCATGGTCATGGTTCTATTGTGAGCCTTCTTCCTGTTTTATAGTCAGCACCCTTGAAATCCCTGTGTCCTTGTGTAGTGGAAGGGGTAGGGATTTCTGTGTGCTTACTTTCACAAGGGCACTAATTATTCCCAATCATTAGGGCTCCACCCTCATGACTCAAGCAACTCTTGAAGGCCCCACTTCCTAATACCATCATCTTTGAGGGTTAGAATTTCAACATAATGAGTTTTGAGGGGACACAAACATTCAGACCATAGCAACCAGTAAGTGCAGATAGAAAACTGGTTTTTAATGGGAGAAGAATTCTTGACTTCACATAACAAAAAAAATTATTGAAGATGCAAATGTTAGAAAATCAAGAGCAAAGGGGGTTAAGTACGGTAGTTCCTGGGAAAGCACAGAGCCCTGTGCCTGACCCAGAATAAGAAGTACAGAAGTTGTCATATTATTGTTCCTAGGATTAGCTGCTCTGTGGGTGTCTTGAGACTCTCCCTCTCAAGTATATCTTAGGAGTTCTTATGGGAGTGACCTCAAATATTTAAACAATCAACTTAAGTCAAAGAAAGGCAAAAGAAACAATAATAGAAAATTGGAACCAGGCTGAAATAATCACACATTATCAAGTACAGATATCAGAAACTAAGAAAAGAGTGAAAGATAGCTCAGCAGAAGGGCAGTGATGTCTAGGAGAGTACAATTCTACATGTATATGACTTTTAACTAGTTCCAGGATCTAGAAACCATATGTGAAAAAAGGAAAACATACACATATGTGTGCTAGAGAAATTTAACTCCACTATTGGGATAACTTGGTAGACTATTCCATTATGAAGTTACATTTTTCTCTTTCTAGTTAGTAAGTGATCTGAGCAGTGATTCTTCAGGTCCCCAGTACATTTCACCCCACAGTTTTTGCATCCATTGATGACCTTTTCCTCAATCAATTATTACCTTAGGATTTGCAAAATGTTGACTTTAATTTTGTCAATATTCCTTACCTTATTCTTTTCTTTTGAAAAGAATGAACTTCCCTTTTTTTCTTTTTTCTCTCTTTTTGAATATCACTATGGACTAATATTCCTTTTTATTCATCATCTTATAATTAATTACCAACATCATATTATGAAAATTTTCAAACATACAGAAAAGTTGAGAGTTTTGTAGTGAACACATCACCTACAATCTGTATTTTACTGCAATTTATCACATATTTCTTCATCTACGCTGTCCTTTATCCATCTGTCATTCCACCTTATTTTTTGGCGTGAGTAAGTTACAGACTTTATTCTTATTTTTTACTTTTTGGTATTCAATTTGGCCCAAATTTGGTCAGTGATCTCAGAATGCTTTTTACCAATGACTGGATTTATTTATTAGATATAATCACCCTAGACAGGATATTAAGTAAGCATTCAGAGTATATAAACATGAGGTCACAGTAATGGTTTTTACCAGGTTCCAGCTTCCAGACTGCCGGAGTCAGAGGGGGCCCTTGGGTTGGCCTTCGTGGCACCTCTATCTAGCAGCATCAGGGGAGTGGCACCACCAAGTGGACGTTGCATGCAACAACCACTCTCCAGTCTACCTGAGCTTGGTCTAGTCGGGTTCCAGAATTACACTGGAAAATAATCTACATTTCATCTTTTAAATATAACCCAGGAGAAGTCAATGGCACCCCACTCCAGTACTTTTGCCTGGAGAATCCCATGGATGGAGGAGCCTGGTAGGCTGCAGTCCATGGGGTCGCAAGGAGTCGGACACGACTGAGCGACTTCACTTTCACTTTTCCCTTTCATGCATTGGAGAAGGAAATGGCAACCCACTCCAGTGTTCTTGCCTGGAGAATCCCAGGGACAGAGGAGCCTGGTGGGCTGCCGTCTATGGGGTCGCACAGAGTCGGACACGACTGAAGCGACTTAGCAGCAGCAGCAGCAGCAAGGTGAATAGAATCAGACATAAAACCAGGACCTCCAGGGACAAATAAGATTTTTTAAAAATGGTCCATATTCTCCCAGATGTATTCATTTATGGTGGCTTCATAACTAAGAGATACATCAGCTGGAGAGTGGGCAGGGAAACCTTCCCAACGGGCCTGATGAGAAAGGAGCACATTCCACTCCATAAACCAAGGGGAGATCGAACCTCATGTTTGAAATGTATGTGACAGGAGCCTCACTACAGTGAGTTAGTAAATACAAGTAGAAAAAAGAATTCATATCTGTTGCATAATTTGCATCCATGGCATTGAAATTAATGTGGTTATTGGAACTTGCCACTGGACGTTGTTGGGTTTTTTTTTCCTTGTTTTATAATGTGTTAATAGAGATGCATATATGTTATCCTATCACAAATTAATTTCAATATTTTAATAACTGGTATTTCAATATAATTGGCTTCCTTTTAATCCTATATATTTAATTTTATGTTTTTAAAAGCATTCTGAAATGGCTATGTCAGCTCCACCCACTGTCCTGCCCTAGAACAGCTCCCAGAAGTTGTACATAGCTTCAGTCACAAAGGCAGACTTCATCAGAACTGCTGGAAGGTTAGGAAACATGCCCTTTTCTGGGAAATCATAGGTCCTGCTAAAATTCAGAGTTGTGTTTCTAAAGGAAATGGGGAAGAATAGATTTTGGGGACAACTAGCCATCTCAGCCACAACATATATTTTTTATTGGAGCTCAAGAGATGTTAGATTTCTATTCTCTGTTATTTTGGTTTTCCTTTATCCTTGCTTTCCCATTTGATTTCTCATAGACTGAAAGTGTTCTCTCAATGTCTTTCTAAACGTGTCTAAATTTTTCTCCCTGTTTCCCTTATTAATCCATGCCACTTGTATATAGATGGCCATACATTAAAGAGTGTGAGTGTACCTTGACCACTGGTATTTTTTTGGACATAGTCATTGAATTTCTTGTGCTCTATTCAGCCTGGATTGATTAAGATGATGACCACTGAGTCATTTTCAGTATATGGTTGTGTTCTGTTATTCTATCTGACTCAAACTGATTTGCTTGCTCTTAGCTCTTCTCCCTGATAGCTCAGTTGGTAAAGAATCCTCCTGCAATGCAGGAGACCCCAGTTCAATTCTTGGGTCTAGAAGATCCGCTGGAGAAGGGATAGGCTACCCACTCCAGTATACTTGGTTTTCCCTTGTGACTCAGCTGGTAAAGAATCTGCCAGCAATGTGGGAGACCTGGGTTCAATCCCTGAGTTGGGAAGATCCCCTGGAGAAGGGAAAGGCTATCCACTCCAGTATTCTGGCCTGGAGAATTCCATGGACCGTATACTGTCACAAAGAGTCAGACACAACTGAGCGACTTTCAAAAAAAAAAAAGCTCCTCTCATCATATTTCAGGTTGTAATTTTTTTTAATCTTTTCATTGTTTGGTTTGGTTTATTTTTGTTTGGTTTCTTCTGAAGATGTATTTGTTTGTTTATTTTAATGGTTCCTTTTATAACCAACTTAAAATTGTGAATGATCACAGAATTTGTATATTTTCTACTTTCCATTATTTTATTTCCTTCTCTTCCATCACTTGATTTTGGCTACTATATATGTTTTAGCATTTACCTTTCTACTTTAAACACTGCTACTTAAAATCTCTTCCAGTTCCAGAAATTAAACGTTGAGGAAACAGGCCTACTTAGCCTATCATTGATCTTTTTATTTCCTCCTCCCTCAAGCGGTGCTCTGATCATTTTTTCTACATTAGTAGGGGTTATAATGTTTATAATTTGTTCTGGAATCTTAATCCCTAAATTGTTTGGGGTTTTGATTCATTAAAAATAGATTCAAAACATACTGTCACTTATTTTGCCAAAATTTCTCCATTTGGCTATTTTTTCCTTGAGAAGTTTCCTCAACAAAGCTCACCAGGGACTTCCCTGGTGGTCCAGTGGTTAAGACTTCGCTTTCCAACGCACCGGGTATAAGTTCGTCCCCTGGCTAGAGAATTAAGAGCCCACGTATCTCATGGCCAAAAAACTAATTCATGTCAATGAATTGCAAAAACCACCACAATATTGTAATTAGCCTCCAACTAAAATAAATAAATAATTTTTTTTTAAAGAAAAAAAAAAAACACATAAAGCAGAACCAATTTTGTAATATATTCAATACAGACATTAAAAATGGTCCATGTCAAAAAAACATTCTTAGAAAGTTCACAGAAGTCATAGTCCGTGAGTATTTGCATGCTTAAAAGTATTCTTTTTAATCCAACAAATAAAACTTTCCTCTAATTTTTCTCCTCCAGGTATAGAACTCTGCCTGTTTCTACTTTTCCTTATTTCTATCCTTAGAGGTTCCCCTTGCCTCTGGCTCACAAAGATCATGAGGGGAGAATGTCATCAGTGTTCTGTAGCCCTGACACCTTGCACCCAACTCAGAGCTCCCACTAGAGCATTCAGAGGTAACAGAGGATTGTGCCAGGGCAGTGTGACAATGAGCCCCAGGCTGGTCAGGTGCTTGCCTCCCACGATATTGCACCCAATCTGTCAACCCACACAGGCTTGGCAGGAAGAACTGAAATGTTTCACAGAGGAGCAGTCCAGCCAGTGCCCATGACCTCACATTAAGGATTACGTAAACCCAAGACTTGAGCCAGACGTTGTATGAGTCAAAAGGGTCAGGAGCAATAGGTAAAGTTTAGAGGCTTCTGGAATACTGCCTTTGAAAATGCAACCATTCCAAGGCAATGCTTATGCAACTTGGAAGAAAATATTAGGAAGTAATGGCCTTTTAAAATTTTTATTTTATTTTGGCTGCACCTCAAAACATATGGGATCTTAGCTCTCCAAACCAGGATCAAACCCATGCCCCTGGCCTTGGAAGGCAGTGTCTTAATCACTGGTCCACGAGGGAAGTCCCAGGAATAGTCTTAAAATAGTTGACATTTGTAGATTTTTTAAATAGATGATAGATAGATAGGTGGATAAGTGGTGGGGTTGGGGGTAATAATGGTAATTTGAAAAAATTAGATTCACAAAACAGATGTTGACTTTTATAAGCCGAATTTTAATAAGAGAACAAAATGACTAAATGCCCCAGAACAAGCAAGCAAGTAGCAAACTAAACCATAAAATTAACATTAAAAAAAAAAAAAGAAAGTCAATACTTTCAAAGTACTTACTATGAGTGGCACCAGACTGACCACACAGCCCCCTTGGTTAAGTAAAGAATGCTGTGTTCCCATGTAATAGAGTATGAGGCCTCAAGAAATTAAGGCTGGATTTGAACCCAAGTGTGACTATGGAACTCAAGCTTTTTAATCATAATGCAGCCACAATTCATATAGATAATTTATCAATATCCCAAGAAGCAGTTGCCTGAGATTTATGCCGAGTCATTGCCTATGATCTATTTGTATTGCATTTTGGAATTTTAAGTTATTATTTGAAGTAGTTGCTCTATAGTTGTCGCTCAGTCTGTGTCTGACTCTGCGACCCCATGAATTGCAGCACGCCAGGCCTCCCTGTTCATCACCAACTCCCAGAGTTCACTCAAACTCATGTCCATCGAGTCAGTGATGCCATCCAGCCATCTCATCCTCTGTCGTCCCCTTCTCCTCCTGCCCCCAATCCCTCCCAGCATCAGGGTCTTTTCCAATGAGTCAACTCTTCGCATGAGGTGGCCAAAGTATTGGAGTTTCAGCTTTAGCATCAGTCCTTCCAATGAACACCCAGGACTGATCTCCTTTAGGATGGACTGGTTGGAGTCTAGTCTTTATCCATTTTCAGAGAAATGGATACAGAAAGGTTAGATCACTTGAAGAAACTCAGAAAAGCAGCCGAAATTGGAGATGTATTACTGACACCTTCACTTAGACACTTAAGGCTAAGAATATCAGAACACAAGATGACCTTCTTAAGGAAGGAGAGAGAGCAGTCTTGTGCTAGCCCCCACCACTGGTTAGTGTTAGTCGCTCAGTTGTGTTGGATTCTTTGCGAACCCATGGTCTGTAGCCCACCAGGCTACTCTGTCCATGGGATTCTCCAGGCAAGAATACTGGAGTGGGTTGCCATGCCCTCCTCCAGGGGATCTTCTTGACCCAGGGATGAAACCCCAGTCTCCTGCATTGCAGGCGGATTCTTCACCATCTGAGTCACTTCGGGTGGGTTACCGCTTGTAGAGACACTGTTTTATCTGTTAATGTATGATTCTAAAACAGTCATTGAGCACTTCTGAGCCTGGCACTGTGCTGGGCACTTGGTACTCATCAGAGAACAAAGGACAGAGTATCTGGCTTCTCAGCTCAGAGTCCAGGGGGTAAAATACAGATTTACCCAGTCCCAAGTCCAAATGACATCACATTCCCATTTTCATTGCAGGCATTGGGACGTCAACATCCGTGGCAATATTTAAGGTGTCCCTGCCTCTCAGAATGTACCACGTTGTTGCTTCTATTACCAAATTAGACACAAGGCCACCCCTCTTGGGGGTTTAGTCAAACTGAAGCACTCCTGGCTTGGTCGGGGAGTTCTTTGCTGCCCAAGTTTATGCTGCCGATAATGAAACTGAGTTTGGTGCAAGCAAGACAGGCTTTGCCAGAGAATAGAGAAGGGGAGCTCACATTCTGAAGGTACTAATACAATTATGTAAAGTTGAAAAATAAAATAAAATTAGAAAAAAATAAATAAATAAATAAAGGTACCTTCTTCCCGGAGGGATAGCAGTCAGGGAATTCCCAGGACCAGGAGGTAGACAGGTCATCAGGCTCTAGGAAAGGGGTGGAGATTTCCAGGGGCAACCAGGGCACGCTCAGTCTTCCATGCTCCTTTGCACACGGCACCAGTTGCACCTGGTGCTGCTGCCGCTAAGTCGCTTCAGTCGTGTCTGACTCTGTGCGACCCCGTGGACGGCAGCCCACCAGGCTCCCCCGTCCCTGGGATTCTCCAGGCAAGAACACTGGAGCGTTGCCATTTCCTTCTCCACCAATTGCACCTAGCAGAGTACAAATCCCCTCTTTGGGTGATGAAGCAGAGGTAACTCTTGGATACTTCCGGGTTTCATTTTTGCAGGCGCCTTCCTGTAGTCACGTCAGAGCCAGCTCTGGGTGGTTGACCACTGTATATCTCTCCAAGCACATATCTCCCCCAGCACAGCTACAGAGCATTTCTGCCAAACACCAGGTACTTCGGAAGCAAACACAGAGATAAAATCAGGCAAATGTCCTTCAGGTCTCAGGTGTTGGTATGGAAACACAGGGATTAAATCAAAGCAAGGAAAGCGGTGACCCTCAGTCTGATTTGTCCTCTATCTGTTTTGCTGTGGGCCTTTATGGTATCCTATTGAGAAAATACAACTAGCCTGTACAGCTAAAAACCAGTTTCTATGCCTAGGGCCTAGGCTGTAAAGCATGAATAACACTTTGAGGAAGTTTGCATTAAAGGTGGACAGAGATTTGGAAATAGATACACACATATTGGAGAAGGAAATGGCAACCCACTCCAGTATTCTTGCCTGGGAAATTTCCATGGACAGAGGAGCCTAGCAGGTTACAGTCCATGGGGTTATAAGAGTCAGACACAATTTAGCGACTAAACCACCACTACCACCACAGTCTTATATACATATTAAATACATGGAAAATAAGCAACCTAGATCACCAATCTAATCTGTTTGAGCAGTATAAAACCCTCCACCCAAGGTATATTATCAAACACCTCCTAAAACTTGCTATGTAATGCCAAACCCTAGAACAAATTAAGGAACGTCACAGCAATTCCTGGAGCTCCTTGTCAACATCGCTCTGCCTGCTGGGAAATCTCATCTTGGATAAACCTATGTGTTCTACGTCCAGCCAAAGATTAGGGTCAAAGTCTCCTTGGAGGAAGATTTCCGTTCTTGCTCCAGGTCTCAAAGCCACGCAGTGCCTGCCTCAGCAAGGCCAGACCCCTAGTCAGACCACGTGAGGCCAGAGCAGTTTGTATAAGGAAAGTGGAAAGAAAGGCCCTCCTGGTACAGCGATACTGAGTCTCGATAGAGACACTGCAGCTGAGAAATGGAAGCCATGTTGGTTCAATCAGGGCCACAGTGGAAGAGAGAGACCAAGTGAGTGGAGCAGGCATGGTTAAAAGAAGAAAGAATATTACATTCATTATGGAGACATGTACTATGCTGGCCTTAGTCACTCAGTCATGTCCGACTCTTTGCGAAGCCATGGACTGTAGCCCGCCAGGCTCCTCTGTCCATGGAGTTCTCCAGGCAAGAATACTGGAGTGGGTTGCCATTCCCTTCTCCAGGGGAATCTTCCTGACCCAGGGATTGAGTTTGAGTCTCCCACGTTGCAGGCAGATTTTTTAGCATCTGAGCCACCAGGGAAACCCCCCACGGAGACATGACCTGCCCACAAATGCAGGACTGCCCACTCATGTTATTTAAAGGGCAAAGTTGACTTCGAATCTGTCTAAGGTAGGAAGGCCATCATGCTGGCATAAGAAATGACCGCCAGAACCTAAAACAAGTTTAAAAGTGACCCCAGCCTTTCTGGAATCTTAAGTATCTCTGTCATTTCTACTCTAAGCTAATGTTAATAGCTATAGTCCAAATCAGGCTTTCTTAATTGAAAGGGAATTCAATCTGTAGGTATACTACGATGTCTTTAGACGTTCCCAAGGCCAAAAGGCCTTGGCTCACTGGCTAAACTCTACGAGTATATTAGGGCCTGAAGTTGGAAAGTCTTAACTCAGATACCATCTTCTGTACTTCTGGTTGTACATGAGTCAGGGGATTTACTTATCTTTGCCTTAGTTTCCCCATCTGTAAAAAGGGTGATCCCAATAGTCACCTCACAGGCCTCTATAGATCAAATGCAAAATGCTGTAAAGGTTTCATACGGTGTCTTGAACCCACTAAATATTATGTAAGCTCAGGTGTACACAAAAGCAAAACCAAAAGTAGTAAGGGAGAAGTGTCTCTCCTGCAGATAAGGCAGGAGGTGGGTCGTGCAGAGGCAGAGTGGGAGCTAAAGCTTTCCAGGGGCCCAAGGCCCCTCTAGTTCACCACTTTGCCATCACAAGGATGGGGCCTTTGTGTTCATGACCCAGTTGGAACCACCCACCACCAGGCAGCGGGACAGAGGAGAGGCTAGAAGGAATAAAGAGGACCTGCCAGCCGTATATTAAGGAGCATCCCCAAGTTGCCCAACTCAGGGCTCCACTTCTATTTACATTTCATTGACCAGAATCTAGTTAAAAGGGAAGCTTGCAATTGTCACCTTTATTTTGGGTGGCGATGTGTTCAGCTAAAATTCTATAGGAGACCCCTCCCACCCACAAAGAGATGCCAGTGGGGAGGAGGGTGATTTCAGTTTTCAGGACTATGTTCTAGAAGTTGTGTGGTTTAGAAACTGAATGAAAGGAAGAAATTAACTTAAAAGGCTTCTGTCCATCTGTACTCCCTGGAACACCGACTGTGGATCTATAGTTGCTTGAACCACATGGAAATGCAAGATTAAAAAGACAAGGTAGGGGAACAAGCCCAAACACCAAGTACTCCTGGCTCCAGGATCTGCCCTCCAGCGGGGGCCCAATCCAAGATCATCCCCTTAGGACACACAGCCACTAAGGTTAAGTAGAGAAGTTAAAAGTGCTGTGCTGTAAATTGCTTAGAGTACTCATACACCACACCCACAACGTTGTTACCCATTCAGGGAGCAGGTATGCCTCAGAATACAGTCATGGTTGTAGGAGTCCAGTGTACTATGATATCTTTCAATCCGAATTGCTAAATAGATGGGGGGAAAAAAAACAATGGGCTAAGAAGTAATTATGGGCCACCTATTATAGCACGTAGGACTCCAATTTAAAAAGAAGCAGATAAACAGGTATTTTAAGGGTCACTTTTCAGGCACCAATTAACACCCGGAAACACCTTTGCTTCTGTTGAAAATCCCCAACTGGGAGATATTGTTCTTCTGAACAACGCTGAAAAGCCAAAGCATGTACTATAGTGGGGTAAAACAATCCCATTACATGTCCAGAGGTGCCCACTCTACCCCTCACTCAACCCCTACACTGCCACCCTCACCCCTCTCCTCTTGCATTAACCCTATAAAAGGTCAGCTCCATCCCGCACCAAGCTGCTCAAGGAAGTCTCCAATTCTGCCACTAGGTGGCAGGAGTAATCAGCACCTAGAAGCAGAAGCTCTTGGAGCCAGAAAATGATAGGAGTTGGAAAGGGACCATGAGAATACCAAGTCGAAACTGTCGCGTAGATGGGTGGACATAGTGGTAGAAAGATGTGACCTGCCCGGTGTCACCTGTGTATTTAGGGACCCAAAGGACCAACCCCCCTCAGTTACCTAGGTCCTGTTTTTCCAACTCCTGTTGGGTTTTATTTTTAGCTTTTTATTAAGTAAATTTTCAGCACTCATGGAAGTTATAAGCAAGGAGCTGGGCTAAAGTAAGGTGTAAGCATTTGTAACACACACAAAAAAGCAGTTTGGCCACAAGACTTTTATGCATAAATCAGAGTGCTGGAAGTTAGACTTTATTCACGTTTATACAGTCCTGTGTTCCAATAGGGGATCCCTAGATGGCTCAGAGGCAAAGAATCTGCCTTCCAAGCAGGAGTTGCAGGTTTGGAACATACATTACAAGTTGGAATTGTACTTTTTTCCCCTAGATCTGTGGGGCCAGCCAGAGATCTAAAGTTAAAATGAAACTCACAGAGGGACTTGCCTGGTGGTGCAGTGGGGCATGGGTTCCATCCCTGGTGGAAGATCCTACATGGCTAAAAATAATAATCAAACTCACACACTTGTTTCTTTTTCAAATCAATGTCACAGCTGACAAGGCTAGCAGGAAACATTTCTTGAAAAGATAAAAGCACCTATCTGACACTGTTTATCTATCTGCGGCCTTACTTGGAATAAAATGCCATCTAAAAAGGCTAGTTGGGGAAGAGATGGGAGAAAGATTGGACCCATCCCAAAAAGGTAAAGGAAAAATGAGCCAAGTGTTTGTCTAGCGGTCAAGACACACCTCCAAGAGAAAACCCTACTCAGTTTGTAAAAGAAAAATCAGAAAAAGTTAAAGCCAAATTGGTCTCGCAGAAGAAGGCATTTTTTATCATGCTCATTACTACCAGAGAATGCTTTAAACCAAACAGAACACATTTTAACATCTCACAAATCCAACGTCTAAGAATAAAATTATCCAGCCCACAGTTAACTGTATTTTGTTTCGTTTTATAATTTGAAAGTCTGTGTGAAGTGTTGAAAAGGAGATTGGAAAGCTGCACTCTCATCTCAGCTCTGCTTATTGGAAGGCTACATAGCCTAGTCCCAGCAACCTTCTTCCTTCTGTCTTCTTCAAGTTGGACCACACCAATCTTTTCCATCATAACAACACCAACAAAAATCATGCATGTTTCAAATATAAGTAGTGACTTTCAGTACAACACATGCATTTTTCAGATCATCATCTTTTGTAGTTGAACCATGCTTTATCTTTAAATCTTGTTTAGAAGGAACTGCTAATATTTTGTAGGTTGTTTTGCAGGATAGAAAGCATCTCAGACACAAGGCAGGAAAACTTAATCTGGGCCTGGAGAAGGGCACATGGTTCTGTTTGGGTGGGTGTTCCTTCGTGGTGCCTGCAAGGGGAGCGGAGTAAGACGAATGAACAGGATCGAGCAACCCTGAACTGTGCTGAGGAGTGTGCAATTGACTCCAGAGCCCAGGAGTCGCATTTTATTATGTAGAAAGAGTAGCATAGAAGGAATTTACATACAGATCTGAAGTAAAGAAAGATTAAAAGCAGAGAAACTGCTCAGGAACATGTATAATCAAAGAAGTGGAAAAATACAAAACATTTAAGCTTTTGTTAGTCTTGTACTTACAGCATTCATATCTTTCAAGGAAAAAATATGTGAAATATAAGTCATCTAAATTTTTAACTAAAACATATTTTTGGTACCAGCAACCATAGGTACCCTTAGATTATATTAGAAAACAAAAGGATTTAGAGAACTCCCTGGCTGTCCGGTAGTTAGAGCTCTGTGATTCCATTGCAAGGGGCTTGGGGTCAATCCCTAGTCAGGGAACTAAGATTTCACAGCCAAAAAAAAAGGCAAGAAAACAAAAGGATTTACATTTCTAGACTGAGATAATCTTTTTCCTTACGTGGCTTTTACAGATAGTAAATTTTCAAATTTTTTAATAGTCATTTCTATTTCTTTAAGTACTAAGATTCATTGTTTCTTTCTTTAATCAGCTGACTCATCTAAACACTTCATCTTTGTTGTCCCATCCCTCAAAAGTCTTTGAGTATCATTCATTGAAAGAACATTTCTTTTTTGGCTCTGAAATTTTATTTTTGCAATCCTGTATTTTTTCTTAGAATGATGAAGATGGCTTTGAAAACCAGAACCCATCAGGAAATGACCACTCACTAAGGAATAGAGTTGTGCAAAACAGAGAGCATGAAAATGGCAAACAGGTATGACTGGAAAACAGTGAATCTGTCACCACGGCAACTGCCGTGCAACAGCTATAGGGACTGAAAGTCTGGCACTCAGAGGAACAAGTTAAATGGCAATTAGAGTGGGTATGGCAGGATCATAAGGAAAACACATATGCACAAAGATTTTGTGTTTATACACCTGTCCTCTCTGATGGAGAGAGTACCCAGGCTTGCTCTGACACTTCGTGATTGCACATTCCAAATTCCATCCTAAGACAGAAAGCACTGGCTTCAACAAAAACATCTCAATTTTAAAGTAAATGAGGCAGACAAGAGGAAGGTTCTAAGACACGGTTCTAAAACTGTGTTTGTGACACCCTAGGGCCCCTCAATGACATCTAACTGTACACAGCAAGTTGAGGTGCTCTGTGACAAAACCTCTTATTTCTTTTATATATTGAATTCTGGGTAGGATCTTATTTTTTTGTTTGCCTGAAAATATCTATATTATGTCTTCATTTTTGAAGGATATTTTCACTGATTATAGATTTTTTAATTAAATTTTTATGAAGTATAGTTGATGTACAGTATTATATAAGCTACAGATGTAAGGGTCTCATTTGAAAAAAAACCTGCTGCTTAAAAGGGAGCAAATTACCCATGTATATCATCCTTTAAAAAGTAATTTTTGGGGGGTGCCATATTTTAGGGGGAGTTTGCTCATGATAAATAAATAGCTTATTTGAAGTAGAAAATTTGAAATACTATTGCAGCAAAATTTGGAAGACAAATAATGAACTGTAATTCCAGAAAAAAAAAATCAGTGTCTAACATATTGGAATGTAGCTTGTTTCAATCCAAGTTACCTATACACCTATGTGCATGTCAGGTATATTGGGATTGTGCTTTCATATTATTTGGTAATTGTCTATTTCACTTAATATATTCTAAAGTGTTCATATCAGTAAGTGTTCTTCAACCAAAAAAAAAAAAAAGAGAGAGAGAGAGAAGATAATACTTCTTTTCAGACAAAAGCCTGTACATGGATGATTATACAAGCTTGATTCATAATCACCAAAACCTAAAAGCAACCAAAATATCCTTCAGTAGGTGAATGGATAAATGAATGGTGGTCCATCCAGACAATGCAATATTATTCAGCACTAAAAACAAAATTAGCTATCAAGACATCAAAAGAAATGAGGGACCATTACATGTGTATTACTAACAGAAGCAATCTGAGAAGACTCCATACTGTATAGTTTAAACTAAATGACATTCTGGAGAAGGCAAACTATGGGAACAGCAAAAAGATCCCTGGCTGCCCAGATGGGAGGGAAGGTGGGAGGGAGGGAAGGACGAATAGGCACAGGGGATTCTCAGGATGGTGAAAATACTCTGCATGATATTATAATGGTTGATACCTGGTATTAAACATTTGAGCAAGCCCATAGAATGTACAACATCAAGAATGAGCCCTGATGTAAACTATAGACTTCATGGGTCCATCAGTTGTAACAAATGTACCACTTTGGTGGAGAAGTCAATAATGGGAAAGGCTGCATGAGGGAGGGGGCAAAAATATATGAGAAAACTGAACCTTCCTCTCAATTTTGCTATGAACCTAAAAAAAATATGGTCTTAAAAGTCTTGGTTTAGAAATTGTTTCACAAAAAAAGTCAAAAACAAAAATTAAGTATTATTATAAATAGAAATATGAAGACTGAGGAGTAGCTACTGGTTTGGTCTCAGTGGTCCTTAGGTGACCTTGGCAGTGACCTTAGCAGAAGCCATCTCAGTAAAAGTTTGGTCACAGAGAGTTGAGAAGTGAACAGGATATGGAATGTCTCTGAACGTAAGGACAGTTCTTTCAAGTGGTTTGACTGTCAAGGGAAGGAGGGAGTGTAGATGTCCCATGACTGTGGGGTCAGGAAGGTTTTGTTGTTTTGTTTTGTCTTGTTTCAAAGATGAAAAGGGGTTGAAAAGACCAAAAGAGAAAACAAAGAAATGCTAGACATTCCATATGGTAAGTAACTTGGGACAATTTTAGTCAAAGAAAATAACGATGAAGATCATTTAAGTGAAAATTTTACCAAACTTTTTCTCTTGGTCAGGTGTAGTGTTAGGTGGGGGAAAATGAGAAGGGCTTCTCTGAACCCCTGACCTTTGCAGCTGCAGCCTGGACTCAGCTGGTCTCTATTACAACCATTCTTGTGCCTGAGGCCCAGCCCACGACCTTGAGGCAGCCTGAATCAGGAGCATAATGGGAGTTTAGCCTCAAAGGACAAGATAATCTTTGAGGATCCTTTCAGAGACATGCTAATAACTAATTTCCATGGGTTTTGTTGTTGTTGTTAAAGAGAAATGAAAGCCTCATGGGATCTGGCAACAAACTAAGTCTGAGATTTGGCATTATACCTCTTGAGCATGTTCAAAACTGCTTAACAGCTGCCTGCTGCTGCTGCTGCTAAGTCACTTCAGTCATGTCTGACTCTGTGCGACCCCATGGATGGCAGCCCACGAGGCTCCCCCGTCCCTGGGATTCTCCAGGCAAGAACACTGGAGTGGGTTGCCATTTCCTTCTCCAATGCATGAAAGTGAAAAATGAAAGTGAAGTTGCTCAGTTGTGTCCGACTCTTAGCGACCCCATGGACTACAGCCCACCAGGCCCTCCATCCATGGGATTTTCTAGGCAAGAGTACTGGAGTGGGGTGCCATTGCCTTCTCCAACAGCTGCCTACTCCCTCCCAACCTTCCTTTGCCTTTGCTTACAATAGCTGGACCTGTTTGAGACATTATCACAGAATGATGGGAGGCAGGAAATCCTTCCCACCATCACAAGAATAGAATGGGTCATGGATGCTTAAGAGCTCCAACAGTACTTATGAAGATTGTCCATAAAAGATATCCCAGGTTGGAACTTCCCAGCAGGACAGTCCAATGGTTAAGGTTCTATGCTTCCAATGCAGCGGGCATGGGTTCCATCCCTAGTTGGGAAACTAAGATCCCACATGCTGTACAACACCCTCCACCCCAAAGAAAAAGATAGCGCAGGTACGAAAAAGAAAAGGTGAAAGTTGCTTGGTCGTGTCTGACTCTTTGTGACCCATGGACTGTAGCCCACCAGGCGCCTCTGTCCACGGAAATCTCCAGGCAAGAATACTGGAGTGGATAGCCATTCCCTTCTCCAGGGGACCTTCCTGATCCAGGGATTGAATTCGGGTCTCCTGCGTTGCAGGCAGATTCTTTACTGTCTGAGCCACCAGGGAAGCCCAGGCATATACATCACTCAGTAACTAGAGCAAGGGCTAGTTGAGTGAGGAAATATTTCCCCTTAACCCAATTGATAGAAGAACCCTAGTTCCCAAGGGTAGTTTAACAGCTATGGAAGATGCTGAGCTACTGTTCATATCAGAAGACCAAGCCTTGGGCTGCCAGGAAAATAAAAACAGCCTTAGTCTCAGTTTTCTGGAAACTGGGGCTAACAGAATATAAAGGGAGATTTATGTAGCCTTTGGTATTAACTTCATTGAGCACTGGTCTGAAAACAGAGCGGGAACTGAATGATTACAGTAGAGATAGGAACTAAAAGCAGAGATATTAGCCCATTGGCTGAAGAAATGGAGAAAATACCAATGGCTCCTTTTAAGTAAAGGGAGAGATGAATGAACCTAGATTTTTTTGTGACAAGGGGAAAAATCTCTGAGCAGTTGATAATTGGAGACATCATCTTGCATAATAATTTTAAAGTAATTTAAATAATTTGGAAAAATTTCCTTACCAAATTCTGAGCAAAATAGATCAGAGTCCATTATGCTCAGCATTCTCATCATCCATCTGTCCCCGTGTTTGATTTCCAGGTAGAAGAGCACATCACCATCGGGCAGGATTCTCTAAGAAAGGATGAAGAAGAGGAGGATGATCAAGAAACACATCGAAAAGGGTACAGGTTCAAACCATAGAAATGTTCTTGGGCTTCCCTGGTGGCTCAGACAGTAATGAATCCACCTGCAATTCAGGAGACCTGGATTCAATCTCTGGTTTTGGAATATCCCCTGGGAGAGGGCATGGCAACTCACACTAGTATTCTTGCCTGGAGAATCCTCAGGAACAGAGGAGCCTGGCAGGTTACTGTCCATGGAGTAAGTGACTAAGCACGAACAGTACCTCCTAAACAAAGTAGTTTTGCCACTTTTTCATTCTCATCTAATTTTTAACATTAATTATAATTTATCATAAGACTTCCCTGGTGGCTCAGAGGTTAAAACCTCTGCCTGAAACTCATGAGACCCGGGTTCGATCCCTGGGTCGGGAAGATCTGACCTAGAGCCTTAGAAAGCATCACTACGAACAAAGCTAGCAGAGGTGATGGAATTCCAGTTGAGCTATTCCAAATCCTGAAAGATGATGCTGTGAAAGTGCTGCACTCAATATGCCAGCAAATTTGGAAAACTCAGCAGTGGCCACAGGACTGGAAAAGGTCACTTTTCATTCCAATCCCAAAGAAAGGCAATGCCAAAGAATGCTCAAACTACCGCACAATTGCACTCATCTCATATGCTAGTAAAGTAATGCTCAAAATTCTCCAAGCTAGGCTTCAGCAATATGTGAACCATGAACTTCCTGATGTTCAAGCAGTTTTAGAAAAGGCAGAGGAACCAGAGATCAAATTGCCAACATCTGCTGGATCATGGAAAAAGCAAGAGAGTTCCAGAAAAACATCTATTTCTGCTTTATTGACTATGCCAAAGCCTTTGACTGTGTGGATCACAATAAACTGTGGAAAATTCTTCAAGAGATGGGAATACCAGAACACCTGATCTGCCTCTTGAGAAATTTGTATGCAGGTCAGGAAGCAACAGTTAGAACTAGACATGGAACAACAGACTGGTTCCAAATAGGAAAAGGAGTTCATCAAGGCTGTATATTGTCACCCTGTTTATTTAACTTATATGCAGAGTACATCATGAGAAACGCTGGACTGGAAGAAACACAAACTGGAATCAAGATTGCCGGGAGAAATATCAATAACCTCAGCTATGCAGATGACACCACCCTTATGGCAGAAAGTGAAGAGGAACTTAAAAGCCTCTTGATGAAAGTGAAAGAGGAGAGTGAAAAAGTTGGCTTAAAGCTCAACATTCAGAAAACGAAGATCATGGCATCCAGTCCCACCACTTCATGGGAAATAGATGGGGAAACAGTGGAAACAGTGTCAGACTTTATTTTTCTGGGCTCCAAAATCACTACAGATGGTGACTGCAGCCATGAAATTAAAAGACGCTTACTCCTTGGAAAGAAAGTTATGACCAACCTAGATAGCATATTGAAAAGCAGAGACATTACTTTGCCAACAAAGGTTCGTCTAGTCAAGACTATGGTTTTTCCTGTGGTCAGGTATGGATGTAAGAGTTGGACTGTGAGGAAGGCTGAGCGCCGAAGAATTGATGCTTTTGAACTGTGGTGCTGGAGAAGACTCTTGAGAGTCCCTTGGACTGCAAGGAGATCCAACCAGTCCATTCTGAAGGAGATCAGCTCTGGGATTTCTTTGGAAGGAATGATGCTAAAGCTGAAACTCCAGTACTTTGGCCACCTCATGCGAAGAGTTGACTTATTGGAAAAGACTCTGATGCTGGGAGGGATTAGGGGCAGAAGGAGAAGGGGACGACAGAGGATGAGATGGCTGGATGGCATCACTGACTCGATGGACATGAGTCTGAGTGAACTCCGGGAGTTGGTGATGGACAGGGAGCCCTGGCATGCTGCAGTCCATGGGGTCGCAAAGAGTCAGACACGACTGAGCGACTGATCTGATCTGATCTGATGATTTATCAGAGATAGTCACCACCAATCTCCCCTGCCTGCTACCCACCTAACAGCATTTTCAGAAAAATTAATGAAACTCTAGTATAATCAATGAGGTAAATTCAAATTGCTGATGTCCTAGGAACCCAATATCCAGGACAGTCTTCTAATTAAAGCTGTAAATTGCCAACTAATTGCCCCAGTCCATGCAAAAGTAGTTAATTCATCTTTTCAATGTTCAATCAATGAGCAATTGATTTCTCAAAACCCAATTCACTTTTAGTCCCAACAAACTTGCTCTTACCTCATGGTATCATGAAAATAGTCCACGTCCTTATCACTCATTAGCAGGAGAGGCAAATTATTACTTTTATTTTTTGGACCACAAAAATGAAGCTCAGACTTAGCCAAGGGTTTGTCAGCTGCAAAAAAAGCTATTTTAAATTTCAGCTTCTGATTCCTAGTCCAAGACTGTCTCTATCATAACACTAAAGTATTTGTAAATTTTCTAAATTCCTATTTAAATTTGGTGTTAATTCCTGAGTCTCTGAGGAACTTGTGTATCAGAAGATAGAGCTGGTCAAAATTCAGATTGAAAGTTCTGGTCACATATACATCATAAAGAATTTTTACCACCATGAGAACCTACTGTATAACGCAGGGAGCTCTACTCAGTACTCTGTGGTGACCTAAATGGGAAGGAAATCCAAAAAAGAGTGGTTATATGTATACATATAGGTGATTCACTTTCCTGTACAGCAGAAACTAACACAACATTGTAAAGCAGCTTATACTCCAATAAAAATTTTCTTTTTAAAAAGAATTTTTACCGTGTTGGAAACCTGAATTCAGTTTCATCCTCATTTTAGTTCAAGAATCTCTGACCCTTGGGGCCAAGAGATTCTCTTGGGTGGTCAGAGGTACTCAGGTTTCATCAATGTTAATGGATGGAAAAACAACCACCAGGAGATTTGGAGTCATTCAGCCTAGATAACCAAATGGCCAAAGTGACTATTTCTAGCCACTTGCTTTTTCTGCAGTGTCAGGTTGCTGTAATGGACTATACACACTCCCTGCAATTAAACAGTCTGGTGCATTTGACCTAGAGAAGATGGATGTGCTCTATTGAATGTTGCTGTCTGACGCTGCTGCCTTATAACACTATATCTGCAACTGAGGACAATGTATGAGCAGCCTGTCCTAAACTAGACCACGAAAAATGTAGTCTTTATTGTACTTATACTCCCTCAACATGTTCTAGAACAATGCCACTAATTCTTAGTACACCAATTCATACACATACATAAGACAAAATGTTCATGAAATAATGCCTGTCATCACTATGTGTGACATACTCTGAGATGTCCTATTCTTTTGTTTAAGGACAATTATCACGCACTGTATCAAAAACTTCACAACTCACGAATGGGTCCCAACCCACAGCTGTAAAATATTGTTCCAGAAAAGCAATAAGAACTACCATTTCATTTATCTAAGAATTCAACAAAGGCCTGTCAAGCACTCAGTGTCCAAGCTGCTGATGTTGGGCTCAGACATCTGTTCTCCATGAAGTTAACAGTCAGTCAAGGCTTCATAACAAAAGAGATAGTAGGAATCATCTCCTACTATCTTTGATTTTGAAGGATTGTCTCCTTCATAATCAAAGGAGATAGTAGGAAGAGGTTGCAGAGGACTACCTCTGTCTGAGGAAATGCAAGAAGGCGTTGCGGAAGCGAAGGGCTTGAGCAGTGCCCTGAACCATGAAGGGGACGGTGACATGGACACGTGGGCATGACTGCTGGAGGGAGGGGAACTGGAGAATGTTTACCAAGGGGCTGGGAGGTCCCAGCTGGGGTCTGAGTCCTTTGAGATCCTGGAGATTGTGAATCTTCTATACAGGAGACAGGGTTATCTTAGAAATCCTGTCCAATGGCCTGAAAGTGGTCATGATTAAATGTGCAAGTAAATTCCTTCCGTTTAGCCTCAAGTAGGAGAGGAGAGGCCTGCATTGGGAGGCACACTGAGGAAAGAGGTGTATGCAGGGAAGCCAGGGTTCAAAGCAAGCACAGGGCGACTGGGAACACCAGGGAGAAGAAAGGACAGTTGTTGTGGGTACCACCCTGGGACCTCTCCAGACTCCCTTACTGCTGTACACCATCTTCCTTGGAAGAAGTGATCAGATGCACACATGGCTTGCACACTCCACACCACCCTGTAACAAAGCTCTGGGCAGAAACAAAGACATCAACAATTCCAGAACCTTCTGAGAAAGCTATATCACAACCCATTGGTTGACAGCCCTCAAATCCCCAAAATCCTACTTCACTTTTCAAGCATCTTGTGAAGACAGTCACCCTTCCACTAGAGAGGGGGTGATCTAGCCTAGTGAGAAACAGTCTCATCCTATGATTCATTCTCAGCTTTTGGTTGGTTATCCTGTCCTCTGCTTTATTTCTGGGAGCACATTTTCTGCATCTCCATAATCCCTCAGAGCTTGGCACATCCATTCAGCAAAGGTTGAGCCAAACCATGGCTGATTTTGGTCTAAAATGAAATGAGTTTCTTATTTCTATTTTGTAGGACACATACCTCATGAATATGTTTACCTGATGACTTACAAAGCCTAATCTACTATCGCTTTAGCGTGCCAGGACATGTCGTGTATGTGGTGTTTACATCTGCCTACTTCTTGCCTTTGTGTTGTTACAGGTGCCTGGAAAGGATGTGTGGGAGGATGTCTGATTTTTGTAGGGAACATAAAACAACCCTTCGGTACATCATCTGGGGCATTTTAATAGCAGGTAAATAGCAAAAGGGAATGGGATACTAGTGTCTCTTTTCCAGGTTCTCGCAAATATCAGTTTTCTGTAGAAAACAAATAAGTCTTCCCTTCCCTGAATCATCTGTGAGTCATCCAGAGAGGAGAGAATTTCACCAAAAAGCCCCTGAGTGGTGGGTCTCGGCTTGAAATGCCCATGTAGATAGCTGTTCTGCGTGCTAAGGCACTTCAGTTGTGTCTGACTCTTGAGACCCTATAGACTGTAGCCTGCCAGGCTCCTCTGTCCATGGGATTCTCCAGGTAAGAATTCTGGAGGGGGTTGCGATGCCCTCCTCCAGGGCATCTTCCCAACCCAGGGATCAAAGCCAGGTCTCTTGCACTGCAGGCAGACTCTTTGCCACTGAGCCACCAGGGGAAAGCCCCATGTCCTGTTTATGCAGCCAGCAGCTGACTTTTTAGATCACCTACTCCCATAGTCTTTGTTAATGTGGTATGGATTTGAGGGTTGGATAATGCAAATTCAGGTAACTGGAAAAATGGTGACAATCACAAGGCAGCAACCTAATTGAAGGGGTGAAATATCTGATCAATTACTGCTTTATATGAACACAGAACAAGGAGGAGCCTAGGGTCACGAAGCCCTCTCCTCCTACCTGAAAGCCGGACCAGGGTGTCTTCACAGATGAGCAGGTGTTCTGCTTTGACTCCCTCCAAACAAAAGGCTCCAGGGCCCATTTCAAAGACCATTCCTGTCTATAAAATGTGAGCCCTCCCACTCAAGTCCATGGACATTAGTCCAAGATGGCTGGCCCCAAGAGGTCAGTGGTTTTCCGGTCTCACACTGCCAGAACAGGGAGCATCAGGGTTGAAAGCATGCTTGCTTGCTTTCTACCAGCCCAAATAGTATTTTGCAGACCATACTCAAAACTACACAGCTATGCCATTGTAGTACAAACTAAGCAGATGGTGTGGCCATGTGCCAAGGCAACTTTATTTGTAGACTACAAATACAAATATACAAATACAACTGTACTTGCCACCTACAAAAACAAGTGGAAGGCCAAATTTAACTTGCAAACAAAGCCATGTTTGCCAACTTTTAATGGAAAACCTTGTGTTCTTATCCCAGAATCTCCTCTTCTAAAGCTATCAGCCTAGTCATCACCCACCTCTTTCCTTTAGAGATTCTGTAGCATGTCGGTGTTGTGGCATTCAGAGATTTTCCTACTCAAGTTCAGGCCAAATCTGGGCCACAAACCAGGAGACTCAATAATTTTTGCCAGTGGTTGCTTTGGTGCCTGGCCTTTCTCTGTAGAAGCTCATCTGCTGAGTCTGGGTATCAGAAAAAGTAGTCAGTACTAAGCAAGAGGCTTCCCTGGTGGCTCAGATGGTAAAGAATCTGCCTGCAGTGCAGAAGACCCAGGTTCGATCAATAGGTTGGTAAGATCCCCTGGAGAAGGGCATGGCAGCCCACTCCAGTATTCTTGCCTGGAGAATTCCATGGACACAAAAGCTGGGAAGCTATAATCTATAGTGTCACACAGACTTAGACTTGGCACTAAAGTGACTTAGCTGCACCCACTAAGCAAGAGCCCCAGCGATCAAGCAACAAGATTCAGGAATTCAGAAGTTTCCTTAAAAAAAAAAACCTGGCACCCTGTGCTTCTAGCATTCTTGGAGAGACTATTTAAAAAAAAAAAATAAAGGAATTTGACCCACAATACAATCCTTATCATCAGAAGGGCCAATAGCTATGTCAAGAGCACCCCTGTGTTCAATGGTTTCCTGGTGGGCCCTGCCCTTGGCTGAGCCAGATCAGTGCTGGAGGCTGGTCTCCAGCTGACTGGTGATGTTCACTGTCTGTGTTTGCTTCCTGCACAGGTTACCTGGCCCTGGTGATTGCAGCCTGTGTGATGAACTTTCACAGAGCCCTTCCTCTTTTCGTGATCACCGTGGTTGCCATCTTCTTTGTGGTCTGGGATCACCTCATGGCCAAATATGAGTCTCAGATAGCCAGGTTCCTGTCTCCAGGCCAAAGGCTACTGGACAGCCATTGGTTCTGGTTGAAGTGGTAAATGCACTCAGTTCTTTTATTGTGGTTGAGAGGGATGTTAGTCTTTTGCAACACTGTTCCATAGATTCATTCTAAAATTGCTTCCTCATTGATGGGATACTAAAGCTAGGAACAACCCAGGGAATAATTCATTAAAAAAAATTTTTTTAAACCTTCATTTTATAATCAGGACATGAAGGCCTAGATCAGGCAGTGATTCATGCAAGATGTGCTCAAATGCCCCTACAAACTGCCTTCATTTCAAGTGCCACTAAATGATAAAATGTTGTCCAAAAGTTGGGATGGTTCTGACTTGAAGGGGTGACTTTCTCTCTGGGCATCTGTAAATTATTAAAATCAACTCTCTCTTATAGGACCCCTGTCCTGCAGGTGACTGTTCAGGGCTTTTCTTTCAGTCTGTCTCTTTGGGACCCCCCCCCCCCTGCCTGCAGGTGGCCCTGCAGGGTAGGACCCAGAACCTATTCTCCTCAGTATGGCCAACATGGGATCTACCAAGAAAGTTCACACATTCTTGGCCTAATGACCAGAGTTGTACAATCCCAACAGAGCATCCTCTCCAGCTCTGCCATTTACTGAATCACTCCTGTTTTGCCCACTGGGTTCTCCAGGGAGTCAGAACCAGGTCTAAAATCCGACTTAGCTCTCCGAGGCTTGGGTGGGTCCCCCAATGCAGAGGACACATTTCAAGTTCTTCCTTGAGAGGAAGAAGGTAATGCTTCACCCATCTCCCTAAATGGAGGAGAGAATTCCCAGCAGCTCTCAGGAAGAAATCACCAGATTTCTTCTCCAGGCATCCTTTCTCCTCTCTGACCCCTTTATGAATACTACACGAGCAAAGAGTCCAAGAGTTGTGGAGTATTGGGGATACATTGCTTCATTTTTTGACTATGTGCCTTTCTAGCTACACCCAAAGAGAGTCTTTTGCAATTTCTAGACACATAATTTCCAAGTGCCAGGATGTGTTTCTCAATATGTTTTTTCGGTTTTTTTTTTTTTTGTACATTTAAGCCTGATTAAGATTTCCACGTTAGCACAACAAATGATGCCAAAGCATCCTTCCTGATTTTCTTAGGGTGATATGGGGCTGCCTAATCCTGGGAGTTATTCTCTGGCTGGTCTTTGACACTGCCAAACTGGGCCAACAGCAGCTGGTGTCTTTTGGAGGACTCATAATATACACTTCCCTAACATTTCTATTTTCCAAGCACCCAACCAAAGTAAGTATGAAATCAATCATTTTTTTTTCTCCTTTTTTCCCCTCATGTGTAAATTGCTCAAAGTAATGAGTATGAAAGAATTGAACTGCTATTCCATATTTTTCTTACCTTGCTATGATATTTTAAATGGCTAAGGTGCCCTTTTCCTGAATGGTAATAGTTCTATTACTCTACCTTTTTCATTCTCAGTAATTTTCCAGTTGTTCAACCAGTGAAATATTCTCTTCTGTCAAGTCTGATTTCTACTTCTGTATCCCCATCCCCACCCCCATTAAACACCCATACAAAGAAAACTCATTCATTTTGATCCAAATTTCTTCAGGTCAGTAAATAACAATATTCTACCATTGGATTCTGCAGTTTATCAAATTTCTATTTGCCGTTGAGGTTATTTTGCTCCAAAAATTTGTCCTTAAGCAGTTTTGTTTACATTGAATTCCATTCTTATCCTTGTTTTTATCATCCTGGAACCCACTAAATCGGCAAGAATTTTGAGATATTAAAACTTTCACATATGATTCATAACAGCAAACTTTACTAGCTGAAAGTCTGAAGACTTTACTGGCTGAGTGATTGATCCAAAAAAAAGAGCATTAATCAAAGACCAAAGCCACTTGATAAGATCCAAATTGCTTTCCCTGTTTAGGTGAACATCTCCACTGCTTTCTGTGCCTCCAGTCCCATAGTTCTTTGCAGAGCACTCATCTCTGCACCAAAAATGAAAGCACTTGATTGTCCATTTACATGCTACACTCTCTTGGACTGCATTAGAGTTAATTGTGAAATTACAGTGAAATGAAAGCCCCTCCAAAGGGTGGAATTTCACTTAATTCACTTACAAATTGTCAGATCAACAAACCTTGGACACACAGAGAAGTCATGTTCAGCCTTTCCATTTTCCAGATGGGAAAATAATTATATGTATCTAATATTTACCACATGACCAGAAGACCAGATCCTTCCTCCTTTAATGACTCTAGTAAAACTACTCTTCATGTCTAAGTGATTTTATCATGACAAAATGGTTACATACGTTTCCAGGACTGAAGGCTTAAATTCAGGTTTAAGAAGAAATAATACAATTCTGAGATTTTTAGTATAATTCTGAGGGATTCTTTGCTCACAGCTGCTTTGGCCTCTGAAAGGTGAGTCACAAGCCATATCTGAGAAATTTCCAATAAAATAGTGATCCTCTGGTAATTTATGCTGAGTTTAGCATTCATTTTCTAATACGATGTCTCTTCTTCTTTCTGTATAGGTTTACTGGAGGCCTGTCTTTTGGGGAATTGGGTTACAGTTTCTTCTTGGCCTTTTGATACTAAGGACAGAACCTGGATTTATGGCTTTTGATTGGTTGGGCAAACAAGTTCAGGTAAGTTCAGTTCAAAGGACTACCTTGTTTTTTATAGTGCTTTTAACATTTAAATATAAGCCTTAAGATACGTCAGAAATAAGTTTATTTATCTGCATTCAGTTCAGTTCAGTCACTCAGTCATGTCACACTCTTTGAGACCCCATGGACTGCAGCACGCCAGGCCTTCCTGTCCATCACCAACTCCCGGAGTTCACTCAACTCATGTCCATTGAGTTGGTGATGCTATCCAACCATCTCATCCTCTGTCATCCCCTTCTCCTCCTGCCCTCAATCTTTCCCAGCATCAGGGTCTTTTCAAATAAGTCAGCTCTTCGTATCAGGTGGCCAAAGTATTAGAGTTTCAGCTTCAGCATCAGTCCTTCCAATGAACTCAGGACTGATCTCCTTTAGGATGGACTGGTTGGATCTCCTTGCAGTTCAAGGGACGCTCAAGAGTCTTCTCCAACACCACAGTTCAAAAGCATCAATTCTTCGGTGCTCAGCTTTCTTTATAGTCAAACTCTCACATCTGTACATGACTACTGGAAAAACCATAGCCTTGACTAGACAGACCTTTGTTGGCAAAGTAATGTCTCTGCTTTTCAATATGTCTCTGCTGTCTAGGTTGGTCGTAACTTTGCTTCCAAGGAGTAAGCATCTTTTAATTTCATGGCTGCAGTCACCATATGCAGTGATTTTGGAACCCAAAATAATAAAATCAGCCACTGTTTCCCCATCTATTTGTCATGAAGTGATGGGACCAGATGCCATGATCTTAGTTTTCTGAATGTTGAGCTTTAAGCCAACTTTCTCACTCTCTTCTTTCACTTTCATCAAGAGGCTTTTTAGTTCCTCTTCATTTTCTACCATAAGGGTGGTGTCATCTGTATATCTGAGGTTATTGAGATTTCTCCCAGCAATCTTGATTCCAGCTTGTGCTTCTTCCAGCCCAGCGTTTCCCATCATGTACTCTGCATAGAAGTTAAATAAGCAGGGTGACAATATACAGCCTTGATGTACTCCTTTTCCTATTTGGTTGATTCAAATTTTAATTCCATAGCATGAGTTAGACAAATAATTTTGTTTATGTGGAATATGTTAATCTGCCAAGTTCATTATTATTTTGGTTGTCCCTTTCCCATATCATGGGCTTCCCTGCCCGTGGGAGACCTGGGTTCAATCCCTGGGCTGGGAAGATCCCCTGGAGGAGGACATGGCAACCCACTCCAGTGTTCTACTCTGGAGAATCCCCATGGACAAAGGAGCCCGACAGGGGTTTGCAAGTCCATGGGGTCACAAAGAGTCAGACACAACGGAATGACTAAGTACCCATGACATCACTTCTCTATCTCATTCGACCCCTGCATCCTGTCCCAGGGGCCACTCTTCTAAGATGCTTCCCCAAACAGAGAAACAAACCTCTATGCATCCAGTAGTAACTAGTACCCGCCATGTACCATCTATGTCTTCTGGAGCAAAGTATCACACCCAGCTTATTCTTTAGCACCCTAGAGTCAAAGTGAATGTCAGAAATGCCAGGAACCGTATGCAGCTACAGTCCTAAAATATACTTCCTGGCCATCTATCTACTGGAGGGGGAAAGTTAAGAAAATTAACTCTCTAAGTCTCTCCGCAAGTTTTCTGGGTCCTCACCCTCTGCAGAGCCTGGTTGTCTTGTGAATGGTAACTACTGTTTCAGTGTTTGTAATGATCTGCTCTTTTCCTTTCTGTAATTCAGACATTCCTGGGGTACAGTGATGCTGGTGCTTCATTCGTCTTTGGTGAGAAATATACAGACCACTTTTTTGCATTCAAGGTAAAACCAAACACTTTTTTTCTGCGTAGACATTTCCTTTTAAGTGGCTTCTTCATCTGCAGATGTTCAGATAGGTCCTAACTGACCAGAACCCAGGCATGTCACAGGGGCACAGCACAGCACCATCCTTTCTCATTTACAATTTACCTGAAGTCAATGGGCTGAAAACATATTATTTTGTTATTATAACATTAAGGAAGACTTCCCCAGTGGTCCAATGGCTAAGACACTGAGCTCCCAATGCAGGGGGTCCGGGTTCAATGGTCAGGGAGCTAGATCCCACATGTCGCAACTAAGATTATGCATGCCACACTGAAGATCAAATATCCTGCCTGCCACAGCTAAGCCACGATGCAGCCAAATAAATAAATAATTTTTTTAACATTAAAGAGAACACGTAGAGGAAATCAGAAATATCGAAACATAGGCAGATCTCAGAGATGTTGCAAGTTCAGTTCCAGACTACCACAGTAAAGTGAATATCACAGTAAAGCGATCACACAAATTTTTTGGTTTCCCAGTGCACATAAAAATTATGTTTACAACTCTACTGTCATCTATTAAGTGTGACATAGCAGTATATCTAAAAAAAAGTACATACCTTAATTTAAAATCACTTTATTGCTAAAAAAAAATACCAGAACAATCACAATAGTAACATCAAAGATCACTGATCACCATAACAAACATAGTAATAATGAAAAAGTTTGAAATATTGTGAGCATTACCAACATGTAACCCAAAGACACAAAGTGAGCAAGTGCTGTTGGAAAAATGGTGCCAGTAGACTTGCTCAGTGAAGGAGTGCTATAGTCCTTCAATCTGTGAAACATACAACATGCAAGAAGCACAGTAAAGTAAAGCACAACAAAACAAGCTATGCCTGTACTTTGGGGAGTTGCGTAACATTTGCTGATATACTTATGAAAGCTCCTATGGGGTAATAGGATCTGAGATCTCAGGGGAAAGAACATGAGGTACCTGGCAATGAATATGGCTGCTAATGACTTCCTGGTCCAGGCTCAGTGACAGCTCTGCACTCAGGATACTTCTTAATCGCAGACAAACTGGGACAGCTGGTCACCCACACCAACCTCTGTTCTTACAGAACCATCCCCGTGCTAAACCTTTCCCCTCTTTCCTTCAGTACTGCCTTCACCTTGGCAGGCCTGCAGGCCTGGCCTTCTCCCAACCACAGGAAGGATGTTATTTTACAGGGGAAAGGCAACTTGGCGACTTAGCCCCAAGGTCAGGCCTAATCAATTCTCTCCCAGGCCTCCCACAGCTCCAGGAAGCTCACCTTCCTCTGGGAAGTCCCTACAAATCCTTGATGATAAGTCAGAAAAAGCATTTGGCTTTTTCTTCAGATTTCTTTTTTATGGCATGCTACTGTTCCTACACTTTTTTATTGTTTTCTCACTCATGGACTCCATTTACCTCCAAATTACCTTGGCCAACTGCTATGCTGAATCTTTTTTTAAACTACTGATTTGATACTTTGGTGCTGAAATAACTAAGTCATCTCTGAAAGGTCCAGTGTTTACAAACTGAGATAGAAATATGTTCCTATCATGAATTGAATCCAGAATTACAAAAAATAAAATCACAAAGAAGGAGGAACTTGCTGTTCAGGCCGCACCACTGTCTTCAGACCTCCCCACCACCACCACCATCAACAACAACAAGAACAACACCTATCCTCTCCCCCAGGGCATCCTTTCTGCCAAAATAGATTCCCTGTGGGAATGTTAGTGAGATGAGCCCCTTTAACTCCTTGAAGCTTTCAGGAAGCCTCTGCCTGCCCATTAAAGCCAATAAAAGCACATAAATGAGTGCATTCTGAATAATGGCACAAAAAGTCTTTTACTATATATTATTAATAGAGTTTTCTAAATTAGATCCTGTACAAATTGTCTCCAGTCATTCTGTGTCTCTGGTGGCAGCTTGTTCTTGGCCATTTAGCTGGGAACAGAGGGAAAAGGAACAATGGAGTAGGGGTGGTGAGGGATCCAGACCACAACCCAGTGTGGTTCATGCAGGGTAGAAACTGCTCCCCGTAGAAACGCGAGCTGCGTGGAAGGCATCCAAAGAGCATCAGGAAAAATCTAGAAAAAGACAACCTTCATTAACACAGAAGTAGACTAGTTGCAAAGTCTAATCTTTGTATAATGATTCAAAAATCTGTAAGTAAAATATTCATTATTCTAAACACTAAATGCATGAATGCTTGCTCTATAGGAGGCATTATTTAAGTACCTACTGTGTCACTACTATGAATAAAGACCTGAGGTTGCTCGCGGTTAACCTTGATCCAGGTTGCTCTGATAATAAGTAGTGAATCCTATGTCTGTTGAATATCAAAATGACAAAGATATCTGCCAATGGTTTTCAGTTTCTTGATCTAATTATTATAAATTTCCTCCCCAAAATGTCGTTGCTTCTCTAGAAACTGAAGTAAGGAAAGCCCATCACAGTAGGATTTTTTTTAAGTTTCCTATGAAATACACTCAAGTTTATCCTGAACGAATTAGAAGAAACTGTATGTAGATGAGGAAATTGCCTGATAAAAGTGTTGTTTATTCAAGAGAAGTTTCTGGTATTTTGATGACATTTCAGAGGGGAAAAAGGAGACAGAAAGAAGGAGATTGATCTGAAACCTACTAGTACTGCTGGGATCAGTGTTAACCTGTGGCCACTCTTGTCCTCCACCCACCCCCAGGTCCTGCCCATTGTGATTTTCTTCAGCACTGTGATGTCCATGTTGTACTACCTCGGATTGATGCAGTGGATCATTAGAAAGGTACCGGGACTAGAAGGAAGTGGGTGACAGGGGTAGAGGTGATTATCTCAGGGACAAAGTCTTGAATGTCTTTTATCTGGATTTTTACAAACTGCCTTTCCCTTCGTACCAAAATCCACTCCTACCCCAAGGTATTAGATTCAAACCCCAAAATCCTCCATGGATCTACAGAAGGAATTTTATCTCCAGGATTTCTAATAACGCTGTGACTTGCGACTCCCTGGACATCTTCATGAAACCTCTGCAGTTACTCCTTTAGCCAAAGAATTGACTTCAAGAAGTTGGGACCAGATTGTCCTTTCATCTTGACTATCCACCCATGCCTTACACAAAGTCACTGCTTACCCTCAGATGATAACCCAAATGGATCTTCCTTGTCTAGGAGTTGCTAGAGAATCAAAGGAAGAAAGGAAAGCTGCTCTTCTCTCATGAGGGCTTTTGTCAGCATGCAAAATTTTTTTTTTTTTAGGTCTGAAAAGCTCGTCTCAGTCCTGCTGCCCCAACACTGTCAGTCCCACATCATATTATATTGCAAAACTCAGTAATTTGTAAGTTAGTTTAAATGCACTCAAGAACAAGGCAGCATATAGAAGTTTTGGGCAGAGCCACAACCCTCCTTTGATCCCTGTAAATAAATAAAATGGAGAGAGAGCCAGAATACCAGCAGGATTAAAGGTTTCAGCAAGAGTGCCAGAGTGCATAATTTTCTGACTGTCAATTGAAACACTTAGCATTCCTGTGTTTCATGTCGAAGCAGGAAGGAAGGAGAGAGGATGCAACAGAAAGTCCCCATTCTCGGGTGGGCACTACAGTCTCTGGTTGGAAGAACTACTACAAAAGTGGAACGGTCAACCATGTTTGAGACTTAGGTAGAAAAAGCCAAACCTCAACTACATCCCATTACTTATTAACTAAGCAATCTCTGACAGAACAACTAAACAGTTCTGTGCCTTGGTTTCCTCTTCTGTAAAATGTGTCTAACTATAGGACCTCCCTGAGAGGGTTATTATAAAGATTAAATTCATCACTAGAACAAGGGCTTAAAATAGTCCTTGGAATGCTGTGAAGACTGACATGACTGTTAGAAAATATTATAACTTATTACTTGGAAAAAAAATCAAGACATTACTTATACAAAATAGACATGTCAAGAGATATTCATTGTATAGTGTTCAAAGAATATACAATGACTCAGACTTCAGTTCAGTTCAGTTCAGTCACTCAATCATGTCTGACTCTTTGAGACCGCATGGACTGCAGCACACCAGGCCTCCCTGTCCATCACCAGCTCCCGGAGCTTGCTCAAACTCATGTCCATTGAGTCAGTGATGCCATCCAAATATCTCATCCTCTGTCAACCCCTTCTCCTCCCACCTTCAATCTTTCCCAGTGTCAGAGTATTTTCCAATGAGTTGGTTCTTCACATCGGGTGGCCTAGGTATTGGAGTTTCAGCATCAGTCCTTCCAATGAATGTTCAGGACTAATTTCCTTTAGGATTGACTGGTTGGATCTCCTTGCAGTCCAAGGGACTCTCGAGGGTCTTCTCCAACACCACAGTTCAAAAGCATCAATTCTTTGGTGCTCAGCTTTCTTTATGGTCCAATTCTCACATCCATACTGGAAAAACCATAGCTTTGACTAGATGAACCTTTGTTAGCAAAGTAATGTCTCTGCTTTTAAATATGCTGTCTAGGTTGGTCATAACTTTTCTTCCAAGGAGCAAGTGTCTTTTAATTTCATGGCTGCAGTCACCATCTGCAGTGATTTTGGAGCCCAATAAGGAAAGTCTGCCACTGTTTCCATTGTTTCCCCCTCTATTTGCCATGAAGTGATGGGACTGGATGCCATGATCTTAGTTTTCTGAATATTGAGTTTTAAGCCAACTTTTTCACTCTCCTCTTTCACTTTGATCAAGAGGCTCTTTAGTTCTTTGCTTCCTGCCGTAAGTGTGGTGTCATCTGCATATTTGAGGTTATTGATATTTCTCCCAGCAATCTTGATTCCAGCTTGTGCTTCATCCAGCCCGGTATTTCGCATGATGTACTCTGCATATAAGTTAAATAAGCAGGATGACAATATACAGCCTTGACATACTCCTTTCCCAATTTGGAACCACTCTGTTGTTCCATATCTAGTTCTAACTGTTGCTTCTTGACCTGCATACAGATTTCTCAGGAGGCAGGTCAGGAGGTCTGGTATTCCCATCTCTTGAAGAATTTTCCAGTTTATTGTGATCCACACAATCAAAGGCTTCGGAGTAGTCAATAAAGCAGAAGTAGATGCTTCTGGAACTCTCTTGCTTTTTTGATGATCCAACGGATGTTGGCAATCTGATCTCTGGTTTCTCTGCCTTTTCTAAATCCAACTTGAGCATCTGGAAGTTCACGGTTCATGTACTACTGAGGCCTGGCTTGGAGAATTTTGAGCATTACTTTGCTAGCATGTGAAATGAGTGCAATTGTGCAGTAGTTTTAACATTCTTTGGCATTGCCTTTCTTTGGAATTGGAATGAAAACTGACCTTTTCCAGTCCTGTGGCCACTGCTGAGTTTTCAAATTTGCTGGCATATTGACTCAGACTTAGCATTCAAGTAAGATTTGATCAGCCTGCTTTATGCGCTATGTAATGAAAACGCTAGGTGGCGTCTTGAAGGACATCAAGGAGCTGGCAATGGCACCCCACTCCAGGACTCTTGCCTGGAAAATCCCATGGACGGAGGAGCCTGTTAGGCTGCAATCCATGGGGTCGATAAGAGTCGGACACGACTGAGCGACTTCACTTTCACTTTTCACTTTCATGCATTGGAGAAGGAAATGGCAGCCCACTCCAGTGTTCTTGCCTGGAGAATCCCAGGGACGGGGGAGCTGGTGGGCTGCCGTCTATGGGGTCACACAGAGTCAGACACGACTAAGGTGACTTAGCATAGCAAGGAGCTCCAGTCTTTTCTTTCTCAGTGCAGAAAGAATTCAATGAAAGGCATGATTTACTAGAATAGGATGTTTATGAGTTTTACAAGCAGACAGGCAAGAAGGTGCCACGCCCTGAGAAACTAGTGAGCTACAGTCTTATAAACAAAGGAAAAGTGCAGAGAGGGAAAAAACCATGTTCTTCCTCATTCTTAAGTAGACCCCATGCTTCCATCATCAGCTTCTCCTCCATGCTTGGCAGAGGAGATTTTGTCCCCCCCAGGTCAAACCAAGACTGTCATGGCACTACGGAAAATTATTTCAGATCTCAATACAATGAGGGTCTTCCACTTTGAAGTGTCACCTTTTCAAAAATTATTGTTTTTATGTGTGCAGAGAGCATGTTACTGAACTCGCTGAGCAGGATGTGGGTCTCATGCCACCATTGTTTTGTTGTTTTGGGGAATGTCTTGTACTTCCGTTGCAGGGTTTGTTGCTAAGCTAGCTCACTTGGTTTTATGCTTAAGCAAATCTGCTTTCCTGAGTAATCATTAACTTACAGGAGTCTCCCATTTTTTTTTTTTTTCCTATTTGCAATCCCTTAGTGTGAAGGCAATGGCAACCCACTCCAGTACTCTTGCCTGGCAAATTCCATGCAGGGAGGAGCCTGGTAGGCTGCAGTCCATGGGGTCTCTAGGAGTCAGACACGACTGAGCGAGTTCACTTTCACTTTTCACTTTCATGCATTGGAGAAGGAAATGGCAACCCACTCCGGTGGTCTTGCCTGGAGAATTCCAGGGACGGGGGAGCCTGGTGGGCTGCCATCTCTGGGATCACACAGAGTCGGACACAACTGAAGCAACTTAGCAGCAGCAGCAGCAACAGTGTGATTTGCTATTTAATCACCTACTTTGTCCCTTTATTCTGTCCCTATCAATAAGGTATATATATTCAAGTTTAGTACAATTGTTGAAGTCCTCAGCATTTTCCTCCATTTTAAAGATTTTTATCCCTACTTTGAAGTTCTGTGTGTACAAACAGTTCTTTACTGACTTTATCCTTGTTTGCCTTTTAGGTTGGATGGGTAATGCTAGTGACTATGGGAACATCTCCTGTTGAATCTGTAGTAGCTTCTGGCAATATATTTATTGGACAAGTAAGTTGTAAAATCAAAAAAACAAAACATCTGCTAAAATGGATACTCTTTCCAGAAAGAGAAAAAAAAAATGTTTTTAATGACAGTGTTATTTCCTTTACTGTAGGAGGAAGGTATCAAGATAAGGAACCCTCAATATTAATAATGTGTAGACTCCAAGGGTAGAGAGAGAGAGACAGAGAGAGAGCGCTCTTCTAAGAGAGTCCATGCCTAGTGTGGAATTTGGGTTCTTGGAAATTTATGGAGAGGAAGAAAAACTGAATCATTTTATCAAAGCATAGGGCTTCTCATGCATAGATTCTCAACAAATCTTTTCTGAATTAACTGAGTTGTTGAGGTTTCTGACCCACCCATCAAAGGCTAGCAGCTCATCTACTCAGATGGAGTTCACCATTCGTCTTGAAGCTGCAAATATGTAACAGGCAGCCTCTCATTCTTTAGTACTAATATAAAGCTTGTGGCAATGAAAGAGACCAAGAAAGGCTTTCCCCCAAGAACCATGCAGCCATATCAGTACTTAAGCTCATTCTCAACTTATCTGAACCGTCCAACAGTCTCTTTGCTGAGCCTAAAGAAAAATGCTGATGAGCAAAAGCATTTTCATCTTCCTTATCTATCACATACATTTTTGCCTGAAGTCCATTTAAACAGAGAAATATGTTGCCAAGGGACATCTCTCAAAATGGCAGCATTCCTAAGGGGTATATAAGTAAGAAATCCTCATCACTTAGGATACATAACTGCAGGCAGAATGGAATCACACACCAAGGAAACCAGGTATGAATACTTGCTAGCATGGCTATGCAAGGAAACTGAATTTGAAGCAAAAATCAAGTCACCCCGAAAAACACATGGCCCCAATTAAAAGGCTTACAATTGCTCCAGGCGGCTGAGCCTTCTGATTGGTAAGCCTAGCTTACTAGCCTAGAGCAGAGCTCTTTCCCTAGTAGTTGAAATTATTATAATTATAGCCATAAAATCCCTCAGGACTAATTAGGGCACCATCTTGAGCTGATTACTCCTACCTGCAGGGTAAGAGGGCTCATGTACTGAGTTTCTATTTAGTCCATAAATTGAAGCTCAACACACTCAATCTTATAGAACAATTAGAAATAATTAGGGGAAAATTGTAAAATTGCACACATGCTCCTGTGGTGCTCAATTTGATACTTAATATGTACTTAATATGCTAAAAGTACAGCTGTTATTTATGGAGAGTCCCACACTGTAGGCCACCTGCCCTCCTTAATGGAACTCAAGCCTTTACAACTATATTCTAATTGATGCCTTTCCATGCAAGTAGGGGTAGTTCTCTGATTTTCAGTTAGGGAAAGGCCCATGGGCACCGGTCCTTGTTATTGCTGGTATTTTTTAATACTTGTGTCTTTGTTTCCCTATGGTATCAGCAAAGAGGTTAGGGTATGTTGAGATGAAGCTGAGAGATGGGAAGTCACAGAGGTTTGGGAATCATAGTTTCCAAGGCCAGGCCACTGGATAGAGTTACTTGGCCCATGGTTGTCCAACCTTAGAAAAGAGTACCAAGTCATCAGAGTCCAATCCTAGGGTAGGCAGGAGCCTTACATAAACTGGCCTTACGAACTTCACACATGACTCTGTATATACACTGCCCTAGAGTCCAAAAGACCCAGACATTGATGGTATAGGTTCATAAACATGAACACTCATCAGAACCACCAGCAAGTTCGTTAAAACACTGCTGCTGGACCCAGCCCTAGAGTTTTCCATTAAGTAATTCTGAGAACTTATGGGTCTAACAAATTCCTGGGTCAAGCTGATGGAACTGGCCTGAAGTCCACTCTTAGAAATTCTGCTGTAGAGAATGGAATTTTGAGTAGTAGCCTCTCCTCCTCAGGGAACGTTTAATCTGGTCGCTTTGTATTTCCAGACCGAGTCTCCTCTGCTGGTCCGACCGTATTTACCATACGTCACCAAGTCTGAACTCCACGCGATCATGACCGCTGGGTTCTCTACCATTGCTGGAAGTGTCTTAGGTGCATACATCTCTTTTGGGGTAAGAATGTTTCAGGCTTAACTTATGGAAAAATTCAATCTTTTTTTTTTTTCTTTACTATTGTTATTTCGGTTCTTTCCTTTACTACTGCTGCCAGATAAGGAGGCAAAAAGAGTATCCCTTTTTTCTGTATAGATGGTCACAGTTCTTTTGGCATTTGAATAGAGTGACCCCAAGGAGCTTTGGTGTTTCACGTTCATATCCCAGGCACCTAAACATGAACTATATCCAACCATACCAGAATGAAATCTGGTATTTCAATCATAACCTCATATTATGAGGTTACTTCGGGTGAAAATTTAAATATGTAAAAAAAAAAATTTAACTATTACAGACACTAGTTAAAGGCCATCTAGGTCAGGCCTTAGCAAACTCTGGCCCAGGGGCAAATGTAGATCACTTTGTTTTTTTTTTTTTTTTTAATAACTACAGTTTAATTGGAAGCCAGCTATTCGTGTTCATTATCTAAGCAGCTTTTATGATACAGAGTTGAGTAGTTGTGGCCCCAAAAGCCAAAACTATTTACCCTTTACAAAAAGCTTTTTCTGACTCCTGGCTTACAGCAGAGATTCTCAAAACCTACTTCACATTAGAATCACCTGGGATTTTTAAAAAGCTTTTGAAAGCCCTAATGCCCAGGTCCATACCCCAGAGTAATTCATCCAGAATCTCTTGGGATGAGACCCAGGCATCAGTATTATTTTTCAGTCCTCAGATTTCATTGTATAGCCCAGTTTGAGAGCCGTTGGTCTATGGGATGGGGCTGAAGAATGTTATGGTAACCGGTGCACATGCCTTGAGCACAGAGCTTAGAGCCTCCAGTGGAAAAATGGAATAACATAGCAGTTGCGTGGTCCAGCTGATGAGGAATTCACATAAGATAGGCAAGTTTCAATCCAGGACTTCATCCAAATCTTACAGAGCCAATCAGTGGGAAGAAGAAAGACAAAAAGGGTAGAGACCTCAGGAACAGCAGTTTGACTCATGCCCCAGATGGATCGCTATATGAATTCTGCCTACAAAACTGTGCTGGATGGAATGGGAGTAGGGAGGGAGGAGCAGATTCTATAATTCTGGAAACACAGGGAAGAGAATCCAGAAACAGGACGAGGTTGTGGGAGGGAAAGGGAAAGAGTTTAAGCAGAACTGCAGTGAGGAAAACAAAAACAACTTACAGATTAAAGGGACTCTGAATAAACAGATATTATGTAGAGGCACAAAGGACATCAGGAAAGCAAAAGGAAGATGGAGAGGGTGTATGCATGCCTGCGCCCCAGATACCCATCAACTAAATTGAGGACATAATGAAATAGCTTTAGGGGCTATTTGAACATTTGAAAGAACAACAGAGAGGTAGAGTTATCGTCTTAGAAAGTTCCTAAACACAGGATTAATTCTCTTCTGAAATGATCAAATTTTGGTTTGTGCTTCTCCAAAAGATTTGGTCAACTGATGCCATCTCCCTTCTCTCAAGTTGATGCCCAGGATATGACTATTGAGCTTTTCCAAGCCTCCAAAGAAACACTGATTTCTGGCACAGAATCAATGCCTGCCCATCACCTCCCTTGTAAGGCATTTGGGTCATTCATTCTAAACACAACAGAAAAGCTAAACCTTAAACTGGTCTTTCTCTTGAAATCACAGGTTTCATCCTCTCACTTGTTAACTGCTTCAGTTATGTCTGCACCTGCGGCATTGGCTATTTCTAAACTTTTTTGGCCTGAGACAGAAACACCTAAAATAAACCTCAAGAATGCCATGAAAATGGAAAGTGGGTAAGTGGAACAAGTTCACCTAGTTAATAGTTAATTACTACAAAAGTAGGAGGCTGGGGGTGGGGGAGGGGAGTTTTGCTGCAAATTCGAAGTGCAGCAAAAATTTTGTTATCAGAGAACACAGTGAATTAAAGTGAATTTAATTTCACATAACTATGTAGACTCTATCCAAAATATCTTCTTTCAACACTCAAGGAAGTCTTTCCTAACTACCAGTACCTAAATGTCAATGCATTTCCTTGACTGTTCATTGTAGGCATTTCATTTAATTAACTTTTTTTTAGATTGAAGTATAGTTGGTTTATTTTTCTGGGCTCCAAAATTACTACAGATGGTGACTGCAGCCATGAAATTAAAAGATGCTTACTCCTTGGAAGGAAAGTTATGACCAACCTAGATAGCATATTGAAAAGCAGAGACATTACTTTGCCAACAAAGGTTCGTCTAGTTAAGGCTATGGTTTCTCCTGTGGTCATGTATGGATGTGGGAGTTGGACTGTGAAGAAGGCTGAGCAGTGAAGAATTGATGCTTTTGAACTGTGGTGTTGGAAAAGACTCTTGGGAGTCCCTTGGACTGCAAGGAGATCCAACTGGTCCATTCTGAAGGAGATCAGCCCTGGGATTTCTTTGGAAGGAATGATGCTAAAGCTGAAACTCCAGTACTTTGGCCACCTCATGCGAAGAGTTGACTCATTGGAAAAGACTCTGATGCTGGGAGGGATTGGGGGCAGGAGGAGAAGGGGACAAGAGAGGATGAGATGGCTGGATGGCATCACTGACTCGATGGACGTGAGTCTGGGTGAACTCCGGGAGTTGGTGATGGACAGGGAGGCCTGGCGTGCTGCAATTCATGGGGTCACAAAGAGTCAGACACGACTGAGTGACTGATCTGATCTGATCTGATAGTTGGTTTGTGATATTATATTAGGTTCAGGTGAATAGATCATTAATTTTAAATATCATATAGAGTTCATTGTGGCTCCCCTGGTAGCTCAGCGGTTAAGGATCCACCTACAATTCAGGAGACACAGGAGACATGGGTTTGATCCCTGGGTCAGGAAGATCCCCTGGAGAAGGAAATGGCAACCCACCCCAGTATTCTTGCCAGGAAAATCCCAGAGGACAGAGGAGCATGGCAGGCTGCAGTCCACAGGGTCACAAAGAGTCAGACGCAACTGACCAACTGAACCCACACAGAGGCTTCACTGGGCCATGATTTAAGACTGTTGGAAAATCATAGGATCACCATTTCCAGAAGTTTCTTATATAATAGGGATGATGAGATGTGATATTAGTTTTCCTAACCCCTCTTAGGTTCATTTACTTTTTGCTCTTTTTGAAAGAAAGAGAAAGGGGTGGAAAAAAAATAAGGAATTTAGGGTGTTCAAAAGTATGTCATTATATAACGGATTTCATCAACCAATATGTTTCTGAGATTCATCCATTGTTTGTATGTAGAGAATCATAACCATGAGTAGAAAACCAAGTTGCCAAAGTATCTATATGGAATATGTGGATTTCACTTATAAATAGCTAGCAAATGTGTAAACTAACACAATGTATTATTCAGGGGAAAGAAAATTAAAAAGGGAATCTTTTTTTTATTTTATTTTATTTTTAAACTTTACAATATTGTATTAGTTTTGCCAAATATTGAAATGAATCCACCACAGGTATACATGTGTTCCCCATCCTGAACCCTCCTCCCTCCTCCCTCCCCATACCATCCCTCTGGGTCGTCCTAGTGCACCAGCCCCAAGCATCCAGTATCATGCATCGAACCTGGACTGGCGACTCGTTTCATACATGATATTATACATGTTTCAATGCCATTCTCCCAAATCTCCCCACCCTCTCCCTCTCCCACAGAGTCCATAAGACGGATCTATACATCAGTGTCTCTTTTGCTGTCTCGTACACAGGGTTATTGTTACCATCTTTCTAAATTCCATATATATGCATTAGTATACTGTATTGGTGTTTTTCTTTCTGGCTTACTTCACTCTGTATAATAGGTTCCAGTTTCATCCATCTCATTAGAACTGACTCAAATGTATTCTTTTTAATGGCTGAGTAATACTCCATTGTGTATATGTACCACAGCTTTCTTATCCATTCACCTGCTGATGGGCATCTAGGTTGCTTCCATGTCCTGGCTATTACAAACAGTGCTGCGATGAACATTGGGGTGCACGTGTCTCTTTCCCTTCTGGTTTCCTCAGTGTGTATGCCCGGCAGTGGGATTGCTGTATCATAAGGCAGTTCTATTTCCAGTTTTTTAAGGAATCTCCACACTGTTCTCCATAGTGGCTATACTAGTTTGCATTCCCACCAACAGTGTAATAGAGTTCTAAAAAGGGAATCTTAAGCAAATCCTAGTGGGCCAAGTACCTCTGAGATTAGAGAGAAGAAGATGTGATTAACGAGGGAGTGCTCAAAGCTGTTGTGACATTCCATTTCTTAAAAGAGATGATGGATGCGACACAGACCTTCCTTGAATTGTTACTTCTTATACTGTGAACTCCCGGGTGAACTCCAGGAGTTGGTGATGGACAGGGAGGCCTGGCATGCTGTGATTCATGGGGTTGCAAAGAGTCAGACACGACTGGGCGACTGAACTGACTGACTGATACTGTGAATATTTTATAAATATTCTCTGGAAGCCATCAAATATAATTGTTTAAACCTATAATATTTTATTCTTTTTTGTTATAAACTATTTATTTATTATATTAATTATTAATATATTAATAAATATAATACAATATATATTAATTAATTGTATTAATTATTATAAATTTTTTATTATAAATTATTTCCCCAAATTAAAAGAGTGACACTTATATGCCCATCACCTACTCTCAAAAACTAAATCCTTTCATGATTTCGTGGTGAGTATTTCAGCCAGGACATGGGTTTGTCTCTCCATTCAAATGAGTTTGTCTCTCCATTCAAATGAGCTCCGATTATGCCATTTCTACACCTATGATGTCCATCCACTGACAATCCTTTAGTAATTCTGGAATTGCTATTTTTTGATAAAGTGATTCAAGGAATCTCCTAGAAGCTGCAACACAGGGAGCATCCTCATCCATTTCCCTGGTGGCGAACATTGCCGTGAATTTGATTGCCTTCCTAGCTCTGCTGTCTTTTATGAATTCAGCCCTGTCCTGGTTGGGAAACATGTTTGACTACCCACAACTGAGTTTTGAGGTACAATTCTATCATATTCCTCCTCCTTTTCATTTCTGCCAATCTTTGTTAAAAATAAAGCTGGTTTATGAATTGTCTATAATATACTCTAACTGGCTATAGTGCACTCTTCTACCATGTACAGACTTACCAGGAACCCCCCAACTTCCCACCCCTCTCTCCTCCTTCCCCCAACACATTCATTCCTGACTCCTTCCCCCAAATCCTACCTTACTTCAAATGACCAGTTTCAACCTTTACTTCTAAAGAATAAAGAGAGGCTAGAGGAGGCACAGGGATTTCTTTGCCTAAGGACACAGAGGGGATGGGAACAATCTGGTCATAGGCATGAGACCCAAAAACTGGAAGCAAATCACTGCTCTAATGAGGTCTTCTTTTTTTTTTTTTTTTGTAGGTAATATGCTCCTACGTCTTCATGCCCTTTGCCTTCATGATGGGAGTAGACTGGCAAGATAGCTTTATGGTTGCCAAACTCATAGGTTATAAGACATTCTTCAATGAATTTGTGGCTTATCAGCAACTCTCAAAGTTGATCTCTTTAAGGCAAGTGGGTGGACCCAAATTTGTGGATGGTGTGCAGCAATACATGTCGGTGAGTACATTTCCTTCCCAATATACTTCAACACATACATACATTCATCAAATAGCTGCTGGTGCCTCTGTGTGCCAGGTACCATGCCAGGTATTTGGGGTACATCAGAGAAGAAAACAGGCCCCAAATCTTTGACTTCACAATCGGGCTACGTTGAGTTAATCACAGGGCATGCATGTGCACATGTGTGTATGTGATTGTGTGTAGAAAGAAACACGGCTAATCTTTACCACTATGATCATTTACTTTTGAGCCACTATCAGTGCAAGTCCATGAGCTGGGATTATAGCCAATAGCTCAACTGATAAAGAATCCATCTGCAATGCAGAAGACCCCGGTTCGATTCCTGGGTTGGGAAGATCTGCTGAAGAAGGGATAGGCTACCGACTCCAGTATTCTTGGACTTCCCTGGTGGCTCAGCTGGCAAAGAATCTGCCTGCAATGCAGGAGATCTGGGTTTGATCCCTGGGTTGGGAAAATCCCCTGGGAAAAGGGAATGGCTACCCACTCCAGTATTCTGGCCTGGAGAATTCTGTGGACTATATAGTCCATGGGGTTGCAAAGAGTCAGACACAACTACGTGACTTTCACTTTCACTTCACTTTCACATCAGATATTTATGGAATGTCTTCTTTGAGCACTGTGCTGTGGATGGCTGCCACAGTGTTAAATGAGTGATAAAGCCTCTGTTCTCATGGGACTCGTCGTCTAATGATCATGAAGTTCTCTTTCTTCCTGTTTAAGAAACTGTTTGATCTCTGAGAAACTGCCCAAGTGCCGCCTAGTGCCTATATTAAAGAGGCAGTGAGACACAACAACTATCCTCCAAGTGAATGAGGGAAGAAAAAAAGCTCAGGCCCTATAATTATGGCACGATTTCAGGTCCATAGCCTGCAAGGAGATGCTCATGTCTACTTGGCCTTGAATGGGATGAGGGAATCCAGGTGAGGCTGTTATCTCAGCCATATTTGCAGCTGAGTCTCCAGCTTCTACTTTTCTGAAGAACAGAATTGTCACACATGGAAACTCTAAGGGAAATGGCGAACATTTCCTACCACCATTACTCATCAAAACAATCTGCTTGGAATTAACGTCCTAGGCACATATTTGGCTTTAAAGGGAAAGGGAAGGAAAAGCATGCTGTTCAAGGTTCTGAGACTGCCCACCTCTGACCATCTCTCCCAGCCTCCCAAACACCAAACACGCAGATTACTCCCACGTGTTACACAAATATAACAGCATACTCCAGGGAAGTATTGATTTGTATTTATGGTCAGGGGCATTTTGACCCACACATCTGAGATGAACAATAACTCTGCAGGTCTCCTGTTTCTCAGTGTTCATTCTTCAACTGACCACACAATGGAGCTTGGCCAAACATCCTCATCATTTGGATGCCACCACAAACTAGCTGGCTTCCCTGCCAAAAGTAAAGAATAGGCTACATTAAGTGAAATGTTTTCCATCCCCTACTGCCGGTTGCCTGGAAAAAGTAGTTTTGTTATTAAGCAAAGTGAGCTCTCAGTTCTGGCTGTACTAAGCAGGTTTGTGAACAGGTTATTAAGAGGATAGAAATAGAACAGTAAAGCTGATGTGGGTTGGGAGTAAGCCCAACCAGAGGCAGACTCACAGGAGGATATTTGGAGATAGGAACTCAATGGCTTTTGCTATTGTTGAGTCACAAAGGGGAAAGCATTTTGTTTTTCCAAATGTCTTATTTCCAGTCAACCAAATGGGGACGAGTTCTTACAATTTCTGTTTACCAACCAACAAGTGGTGGGAGTATCCCACCATCTCTTGGAAGAGGTACAATGTGACTAAAGCATACAACCTGGGTCCGTAAGGCAAAAACACAGTGTTATCCATTGAAGTATGCACACTGATGACCTTCATCTAAGTGTTCAGAATGCATATGTACAGATGGCCAACTGACACATGGAAAGATGCCCATCACTAATTATTAGAGAAATGAAAATCAAACTGCAATGAGCACAATCGCACATCAGTCAAAAGGACCATCATTAAAGTCTACAAATAACAAATGCTGGAGAGGGAATGGAGAAAAGGGAGCCCTCCTACACCGTTGGTTGGAATGTAAATTGGTACAGCCACTATGGAAAATAGTATGGAGGTTCCTTGAGAGCTCAGTTGGTAAAGAATCCACCCGCAATGCAGGAGACCCCAGTTTGATTCCTGGTCAGGAAGATCTGCTGGAGAAGGGATAGGTTACCCACTCCAGTATTCTTGGGCTTCCCTTGTGGCTCAGCTGGTAAACAATCTGCCTGCAATGCAGGAGACCTGGGTTCGATCCCTAGGTTGGGAAGATCCCCTGGAGAAGGGAGAGGCTACCCACTCCAGTATTCTGGCCTGGAGAATTCCATGGACTGTATAGTCCATGGGGTCGCAAAAAGTCAGACATGACTGAGAGACTTTCACTTTCACTTTTCCTCAAAAAACTAAAACTAGAGTGACCATATGATCCAACAATCCCATTCCTGGGAATATACTCAGAGAAAAGTGTAACCCCAGTGTTCATAGCAACACTATTTACAATAGCCAAGACATGGAAGCAATCTAAATGTCCATCAATGGATGAATGGATAAAGAAGATATGGTACATATACACAATAGAATACAACTTAGTCATAAAAAATAATAAAATAATGTCATTTAGAGCAACGTAGATGAACCTATTATCATACTAAGTAAAGTAAGTCAGAAAGAGAAAGACAAATACCATATGACATCACTTATATCTAAGTGAAATCTAAAATATAACACAAATGAAATTATTTATGAAGCAGACACAGAGTCACAGACATGAAAAACAAACTTACAGTTACCAAAGGGGAAAGAGAAAAGAAGGGATAAATTAGGTTTGGTACTGGCAGATTAAAACTACTATACATAAAGTAGATAAACAATAAGGTCCTACTGTATAGACTAGCAAACTAAATTTATACCCTGTAATAAACCATAATGGAAAAGAATACATATCTGTATATAATATATATATATATATATATATATATATATATATATCTGAATCATTTTGCTGAGCAGAAGAAACTAACAAAACAGTGTAAATCAAATATACTTCAGTTTAAAAAAAAAAAAGAGGAATGCATATGTAGCACGTTACCCCCAGAATGAGCCCTTTATCACTCCATCATTTTCACCATCTTCTTTTTCTTAGAATAAAGATAATACTTTCCATGTTTGTTTGTTTACACATAAAACGTACCATGGTACAGAACTCAAAGGTACAAGAGGTGTACAGGGAAAGGAAGTCATCCTCCCTATTTCTCTACGATTCCGCTCCTCTCCACATTTCGCATCATGCTCTCTGCTGTTAGCAATGCTCTTTGCCCTTGGCAACGTATCTTGGATGCCTGTGACACAATATGAACACATCATAACTTATTTCAACCAGTCGCTCGTTGATGAGCACTATTACAGTTTTTTAGCTATTAGAAGTAATGCTGCAATGACTTTCCTTGTACCTGTGGCATCTTTGATCCAGTACAAGGAGAGCTGAAGGAACTATTATTAATTTCCTAGTACAGTGCAGCTCTTTCTATCACATAACTCTTGGGCAAAGGCTAAGTGGAATCATCCCAGCCTCCTTTTCCTCTTATTATAAGACCCTACATGGCCACATCTGTGTCCCTTCTTCCCCTAGATCCTCAGAAATGAGGAGGGAATCTTAAGCACTTTTTGCCATCTCCTTCCCCATGGCCTCTTAACAAGCTTGCCTATTTTTGAAGCCAATTGAACTAAATGAAAAAGCAATAGACTGAGCAGGGGACAAGAATGAGCTTTTCCGCAAACAGTGGACCGCCCAAATACTTGAAATATTTTTTTTTCCTGTCTGCATGATGATGGAGAATATCAACAAAGGAGTTCTCAGAAATTGTGAAAGAGAAGAGGAGCTTTATAATCAACAAAAAAACTTACCATTACCACTTGAACCTTGAACATGAGCTTTTAAAAATTCAGTTAGTGAAAAAAAAAAAAAGAAAAAAAAAGGCACTGCTACTTTTGATAGAGCGTTAGCCTGGTTTGTTCTTCAAAACAAATCATAGATTTTTCAGGATTTTGGTAAAGAAAATTATTGCCTTGGTCATGTGGGCGCCTTTGCCAGTTTGGCTGTGTCTCTGGTGAACAACTGAGCCCACTGAATCTTCCAAGCCTCCCACAGTCAGCTGCTCAATCTGAGGAAGATTATCTGGACTGAGCAGCATGTCTTATCCATTGGAACAGAGGAGGAGGGTCATGCTCATGCTTCCAAGAATCCTCCTGCCATCTTCTCATCTTTCCCTGTAAAAAGACTATTCACTCTCCTAGTACCTAATATTCCTATGATCTGGTCAGAGCTGAGGAAAAAAGAAAGGCAAGCACACACACAGATAGCGGAAAGGAACCTCTCTGCTATCTGTGAACTTCCTTTTTGCTAAGATAATTCCTTTTCACTGAAGTATAATTTACATACCAAAAAAGGCCTATATTTTGATAAATCTGTCACCTTTGTAACCACGCCCACAGTCAAGATAATGAACATTTCCACCACACTTAGAAAACTTCCCTTGGCCAGTTGTCAACAACACCTCATCCCACCCCAACCCAGTCCCAGGAAACCAGTGATCTTTCTCTCACTATAAATCATTTTTGCTTGTTCTAGAATTTCGTATAAATGGATTCAGGATTCATATTGTTGCATGTGTTCGTTTTTTCCTTTCTATTGTAGAGTAGTATCCTATTTTATGGATATCCACACTTTATTTATCCATCTGGCTATTGAAGGACATTTGAGTTGTTTCCAGCTTGGGGCTATTATGAATAAAGCTGCTTTATATACTCATGTACAATCTCCTTATAGGCATATGCTTTTATTTCTCCTGGGAACATTCCTAGGAGTGGTATTAGTGCTCATACAGGCTCTTATGTTAATTCAATTACAAAAAAACCTGCTAGGTATGTTCATATTTTACGAACAGGCTGTGCCACTTTACATTCCCACTAACAGTGTATAAGAATTCCCATTGCTCCACATCCTTGCCAACACTTCATGTTGTTCATCTTTTTTTGCCATTTTAATGGATGCATAGTGATAGTTTATTGTTTTCATTTAATTTTCATTTTCCTGGTGACAATTGATGTCAAACATCTTCTTCTGTGCTTATTGTGGCCACTTGCATATCTTTCATGAAATCTTTTTATCTGTTTTTTATTGGGTGCTTGTCTTCTTAATGAGTTATAGCATTTCTTTATACATTCTGAATAAGTCCTCTGTCAAATAAATGTAATGTGAGTATTTTCTAGAACCAATTTTGTATCATCAGCAGCTAATACTTTGCCTGACACAATATAAAAGTTATCATTGAGCAGAAAATAGCATTTGTAGAGGCCAAGACTACCAATCTAAGAACTTCATGAAGTCTCTGAACCCACAGAGCCCCTTTTCCTTCCTCAAAATTCAGGGGGAGATGGAAAAAACAACGGGTGTTTGACACCATACACTGTACATTTACCTGTCAATAGTGATTTCATAGTCAGAATTGGAAGCCCAGTTAGGATATCAGATTTACTAAACTAGGTCACATCATGTATACATCTGTGTGTTTATGCTTATTTCCAGATGCGTTCTGAGGCAATCTCCACTTATGCTCTCTGTGGCTTTGCCAATTTTGGTTCCCTGGGAATAGTGATCGGTGGACTCAGTAAGTGAAAAGAATATTCTTCACCAACAGATACAGTGTAAACGTGCTTCTGATCTCCATGTTGCTCTGTAACATTATTTGTGTTAGAAAAAGAGATACTGCAACAGCAGTTAATTCTTTGGGGCCTATTTTTGCCCCCACTCTGCAATGTACTTTTCCTATGTGTGTCCTGGCTAACATCAGGAGTGAGTTCAGTCCCTCAGTCGTGTCCGACTCTTTGCAACCCTATGAATCGCAGCACGCCAGGCCTCCCTGTCCATCACCAACTCTCGGAGTTCACTGAGACTCACGTCCATCAAGTCAGTGATACCATTCAGCCATCTCATCCTCTGTCGTCCCCTTCTGCTCCTGCCCCCAATCCCTCCCAGCATCAGAGTCTTTTCCAATGAGTCAACTCTTCGCATGAGGTAGCCAAAGTACTGGAGTTTCAGCTTTACCATCATTCCTTCCAAAGAAATCCCAGGGCTGATCTCCTTCAGAATGGACTGGTTGGATCTCCTTGTAGTCCAAGGGACTCTTCTCCAACACCACAGTTCAAAAGCATCAATTCTTTGGTGCTCAGCTTTCTTCACAGTCCAACTCTCACATCCATACATGACCACTGGAAAAACCATGGCCTTGACTAGATGGACCTTTGTTGGCAAAGTAATGTCTCTGCTTTTCAACATGCTATCTAGGTTGGTCATAACTTTCCTTCCAAGGAGTAAGCGTCTTTTAATTTCAATGGCTGCAGTCACCATCTGCAGTGATTTTGGAGCCCAGAAAAATAAAGTCTGACACGGTTTCCACTGTTTCCCCATCTATTTGCCATGAAGTGATGGGACTGGATGCCATGATTTTCGTTTTCTGAATGTTGAGCTTTAAGCCAACTTTTTCACTCTCCACTTTCACTTTCATCAAGAGGCTTTTGAGTTCCTCTTCACTTTCTGCCATAAGGGTGGTGTCATCTGCATATCTGAGGTTATTGATATTTCTCCTGGCAATCTTGATTCCAGCTTGTGCTCCTTGTACAGATATTATTACCCCACTCAAAGATGACAAATACATTTCACTTTGCATGCCAATTCCAGTAGATTTTTAATGACCACCTGGAGAAGGATTCTGAGGGCCAGTGGAAGTTCAATGGGAAAATGCTGTGATTAATTAATTCTGTGCCACCATAGGCAAAGAAGGGGATGGTGAGAGATGAGTTGCAGATATTTGGGATCCCTCCTTGCAACCCATTTACTTTGCCATGCCCTTAACACACTGTGAGGTCTCCTACGCCAGAGAAACTTCTCTGGGTGTGGAGCTCATCACTTAGTTCTTGAATCTTGAATTTTCCCACTCAGTTTACAAAAGGAAAAGAAAAGTCAGCTGACCTGAGACTCCAGCCCTAGAACTCTCAGAGGCAAAGAATTTGGAATTTAAATCAATATCCTCAACATTAACCTTTCATACTTTCTTTCACGTTCCCCAGCTTCCATGGCTCCTTCAAGAAAGCGTGACATCACCGCAGGAGCAATGAGAGCTCTGATTGCGGGGACCATCGCCTGCTTCCTGACAGCCTGCATCGCAGGTATTATATTGTGTTGTTTGTGTCCTGTCTCCCTGCACTCACAGGATGGCAACATTGGGGGGACAGTGCCCACCACTTACATACACAGCATATGTTGCTGTAGAGAGCTGAGAGGCAGAGCTGCTCTTAAGCATACTGTGATGTGAAATGTGTGGAGCATGGTGGAGAAGTCAAGAATAGAAGAAGAGTTCGGTGACATCATTAATTAAATAAATGGCACTCTGTTCCACTTCTAGGCATGCTTACCAACACTCCTGTAGACATCAACTGCCACCACATTTTGGAGAATGCCTTCAACTCCGGCTTAGTCAGAAATACAACCAACGTCGTATCTTGTTGCCAGGGTCTACTGAGCAGGTATTGTACTTTTGATGATAACTTCTTTATAGTCATCATTAATAATAAAAATACCGTCCACTTATTATAACTTCATAACTCTTCATAACCCTGTGTGGCAGTTCTAACCACCTTTCATCTTTTTATTTATTTATGACTATACTGGTTCTTTGTTGCTGAGTGTGGGCTTTCTCCAGGTGCAGCCAGCAGGGGCTACTCTTTGTTGTGGCATTGTGGTGCATGGGCTCCTCACTGCAGTGACTTCTCACTGTGGATCATAGGTTTTAGGTACCTAGGCTTCTGTAGTTGAGGCACACTAGATTCTAGAGTGCAGGCTCAGTGGTTGTGGCACACAGGCTTAGTTGCTCCACAGCATGTGGAATCTTCCTGGACTAGGGACCGAACCCATGTCCCTTACATTGGTAGGTGGATTCTAAACCACTGGACCACCAGGGGATCCCAAAACACCTCCATCTTGACTTTTCTCAACTAAGACTAGAAACCATAACACTAACCAATGCTGCTCAAACATTTTAATATGCCCCCAGCTGTGTATTAGGCACTGTATGAATTAGCTCAGTTAAACCTTGCAACCACTGTATAAGTTGGGCACTATTGCTTTTTTAAGCATTAGATAAAATCAGGGCTTGGAGAAACTATGTCACTTACTGAAGCAAAATGAGTGCAAGCAAGAGTAAGATAGAAGGAGCCAAGAAAATTTGAGTCTTTCTGCCCAGACCCTTATCTAAGACCCTAGTACTAGTTACTAGGTACTGCCTCCCTTTCAAAAGTATCGAGCAATGCAGACTACCCTGACAGCACGCTGGTGATGAGCCTCTGTGGATGAGGGGCCATCAGTGACTCATGCCAGCCCTCCAATCTTGTACAGTTTCTATCTTCAAAATCAGTATCACCACTCCATCTGCCCTTCTTAAGGTGCAAGTTTTGGGGGTTTTTTAAAATATAATTTTATTTATTTATTTTTGGCTGTGCTGGACTTTGGCTGTGGCATGGGTCTTTCTCTAGTTGCAGTGAGCAGGGGTGACTCTCCGGTTGCAGTGCATGGGCTTCTCATTTCAGTGGCCTCTCTTCTTGCAGAGCATCAACTCTAGGGCACGTGGGCTTCAGTAGTTGAGGCTCCCAGGCTCTAGAGCTCAGATTCAGTAGCTGTGGTGTATGGGGTTAGCTGGTCCGCAGCACGTAGGATTCTCCGAGCCCAGGGATCAAACCTATGTCTCCTGCATTGGCGGGAGGATTCCTTTCCACTGAGCCACCAGGGAAGCCCCATGTGCAAGTGTTTTATAAAGATTGATTCTATCTTTTATTTGTTTACTCTGGAGGAAATAAGGGGAGTCTTTCAGGCCAAACAGGGTTTAAGAGCCAAAACTACTTTATCCTTAACCTACCCTAACCAGAATGTTAGGCTTCCCTGGTAGCTCAGATGGTAAAGAATCTGCCTGCAATGTGGCAGACCCAGGTTCAATCCCTGGGTTGGAAAGATTTCCTGGAAAAGGGTATCGCAATTCACTCCAGTATTCATGCCTGCAGAACTGCATAGACAGAGGAGCCTGGTGGGCTACAGTCCATAGGATTACAGAGTCAGACACCACTGAGTGATGAACACTAACACTAACTGGAATGTGAGGGAAGAAATAGGCTTCCTACCCTGTGCTATGTCTCATGTGTCATCTTCTGTTCATCTTCTATTTCTGTCTTTGAAGTCTCAACTAACTGTTTTATTCTCCTTTGCTCCAGTGCTGTTGTCAAGGGTCCTGGTGAGGTCATCCCAACCGGAAACCATAGCCTATATTCTTTGAAGAACTGCTGCAACTTGTTGAATACACCAACACTGAACTGCAGTTGGATTCCTAACGTACTTTGAGTCCAGCCACTCCTCCAACAGAACTCTTAAGTACAGGTGCTGAATTTTCTGCTTTGAGGAGAGTGGGGAGAAACAAGCTATTTCCACAGATCAATACTTCTGTCATGGAGTTTCAACTTTAAAGAAGAAAACCAGGAGTGAATGCTTCAGGTCTATAGCATCTTCTTCCTCCCCTTTCTTCTCCTCCCCACTACTGAGAATTACTTATTTTGGTGTCCCAAAGTGACATGTTGGAGACAATGCAAAGATGCTTTTTAGTGAAATGTTCATCACCAATGATCTTAATAGCATAAAGACCACATTATATGAGGAAACACAAATACTAATGACTGGATTAAATGGGCTTCACCCAAAAGAAAGAATGTGAGAAAGGTTTTGGAATACCTTAAGTAATTTATTTGTGTTTTCATTTTTGTCCAGACACAAGAGTAATTTTTTAAATCCATGTGTAAATAGTTGATTTGTATGTGTTGTGTGTGTATGTGTAGTGGTGATGAAGTGGGAACATAAATGGTATTTGCATGTCCTTTCCCTCTGTTCTATATGTTCTGGTGTCAGCCTTCATAAAAGCCTATGGCACAGTATGTAAGAGATGCCAGTTATTCATATGTTGGTTCTCCTCTGTTTACTATGACTATTATTTTTCTCTCTCACTCTTTTTTCTCTTTTTAACTCTTTGCATTTCTCTACTCTGTTTTATTCCTGAGAGTTAAAGTCTCCCCCTTTTCAAATTCAAAAATTAATATTCATTTTTAATAAAAAGTGGCAATATTACACATATACCCCTTTCTCTCCATCCTATTCACTCCAGTCTCTTTCCAGTACCACACTCGGAAATTATTGTTAATGGGCTAGTACTGAGGGAGGAAGATATTATTTCTAAGTCATGTGATGAGAATAGATAGTAAGGGGGTAAGGATCAGGCCAATGACCTGGTGAGCACTTGAGGCTTGCTGCCTCCAGAAATCTTATCAATACTGTGTGAACTTTGTGAGTGGTGCTGGGCTAGGTGGAAGTTTCCCTTTTCCCAGTAAAGCTATTCAGTCGAAGGTTTTGGTAGACAGTGGTGACTTCACTCTTCTTTGGCAGATGTAGATACTAGAGAGCTATTTATTCCTCATAGTATATCCTCCACCCACCCGTAGTCTTCTGAAATGGCAAAGATGGAGTGTCTTTGTGTTTCCTGTGTGTTTCCTTGGCTGTCGCCCAAGGTCACCCAGCGCTGTTTTGCACTCACCCAGCATAGAAAGTTGCTGTCAGTCTATGCACCCTGACCTTGTTTCAAGCCAAGGCTGTGAAATGAAGAATTTTGCATTCTGTCTTATCTGTGCCTGGAATGCGAAGTCTCCACCCTTCTTTCTGAGTCTATCTTCACACTGATACAGTTTTCATTAACCTGAAAGTCCTTTTTCAAATACAGTATTGTGAGTCCAGATATGAATGTTTCCTAATCTCAATAAAGAGGGACATTTACTGCTTCTTATTCTCCTTATTATTTTCCACTGATTTGCAAACAGAGAAGGGGTCAGAAGTGGCATTTCTCTCTCCAATCCAGAAGCTGTGGTTACAAACAAATTCTCTGACACCACAGAAGCCTTAGGGTCACAGCTAAGAATAGATTGGAGTCATGAAATATGGAAATTTTTCTTGATTTTTCTTTCCATTGATAAAATCAGCACATCCAAGCAGTTAGGTCTGAGTGAGGTCTCTGTAACTATACAGATTATTAACATGCATTCATTTTGCAAATACTCCCACCTAATTGTTCTCGTGTTTCTATAGTTTAATTAAGCTGGTAGGCCATTGTGAAGAGCTTAAGACATGCACCTGCCCAATGAGGCTGACTTCCAATTACAGAACAATTCCAAAATCAGGAATGATTATAAAGAAGGTATTAAAGGACAACAGTGTTCCAGGAAGGATTAAACTACAATGAATGTACTGGAGCAGGGGAAGCAGAAGCAATCATTCACATTTTCAACAGGCAGGAGCACAGGATTAAAGAAGACATGCTTGGTACAGGCGCACCATATGGTGCTAATTGTCCTAAAAAATACTTATCTTTTTACAACTGTGTGTGCGTGCGTGTGTGCATGCGTGTGTGCTCAGTTGTGTATCTTTGCAACCCCATGGACTGTAGATCACCAGACTCCTCTGTCCATGGAATTTTCCAAGTAAGAATACTGGAGTGGGTTGCCATTTCCTTCTCCAGGGGGGTCTTTCCAAGTCAGGGATTAAAGCATCTCTTGCATCTCCTGTGTTGGCAGGTGGATTATTTACCACTTGTGCCACGTTTTACAATCTGTTAATAAAAACAACTTTTCATTTAAACTAAAGCAGGAAGAAAAGGTCCCATTGGCCATTCTTTTTCTGACTCTAAAGACAACAAGCATTCATGATGATGAGTGTATTTTCCTTCATATGACAAAGGCCCTGTGACTGCCCTGGACGTAGAGAGAGTTCTTCCTACCCTGGTCGCTAGTGGGCCACTTGGCATTTCTATTTCAAGAGACTCTAGAAAGTAGACAATAGTTCAGTTCAGTTCAGTTGCTCAGTTGTGTCCGACTTTTTGAGACCCCATGAACCACAACACACCAGGCCTCCCTGTCCATCACCAACTCCCAGAGTCCACCCAAACCCACGTCCATCGAGTTGATGACGCCATCCAACCATCTCATCCTCTGTTGTCCCCTTCTCCTCCTGCCCTCAATCTTTCCCAGCATCAGGGTCTTTTCCAATGAGTCAGCTCTTCACATCAGGTGGCCAAAGTATTGGAGTTTCAGCTTCAACATCAGTCCTTCCAATGAACACCCAGGACTGGTCTCCTTTAGCATGGACTGGTTGGATCTCCTTGCAGTCCAAGGGACTCTCAAGAGTCTTCTCCAACACCATAGTTCAAAAGCATCAATTATTCAGCACTCAGCTTTTTTCACAGTCCAACTCTCACATCCATACATGACCACTGGAAAAACCATAGCCTTGACTAGATGGACCTTTGTTGGCAAAGTAATGTCTCTGCTTTTCAACAGGCTATCTAGGTTGGTCATAACTTTCCTTCCGAGGAGTAAGCGTCTCTTAATTTCATGGCTGCAATCACCATCTGCAGTGATTTTGGAGCCCAAAAAAATAAAGTCTGACACTGTTTCCACTGTTTCCCCATCTATTTGCCATGAAGTGATGGGACCACATGCCATGCTCTTAGTTTTCTGAATGTTGAGCTTTAAGTCAACTTTTTCACTTTCCTCTTTCACTTTCATCAAGAGGCTCTTTAGTTCTTCTTCACTTTCTGCCATAAGGGTGGTGTCTTTTGCATATCTGAGGTTATTTATATTTCTCCCGGAAATCTTGATTCCAGCTTGTGCTTCCTCAAGCCCAGCGTTTCTCATGATGTACTCTGCATATAAGTTAAATAAGCAGGGTGACAATATACAGCCTTGACGTACTCCTTTTCCTATTTGGAACCAGTCTGTTGTTCCATATCCAGTTCTAACTTTTGCTTCCTGACCTGCATACAGGTTTCTCAAGAGGCACGTCAGGTGGTCTGGTATGCTTATACTCTTTCAGAATTGTCCACAGTTTATTGTGATCCACACAGTCAAAGGCTTTGGCATAGTCAATAAAGCCGAAATAGATGTTTTTCTGGAACTCTCTTGCTTTTTCGATGATCCATCAGATGTTGGCAATTTGATCTCTGGTTCCTTTGCCTTTTCTAAAACTAGCTTGAACATCTGAAAGTTCGCGGTTCACGTATTGCTGAAGCCTGGCTTGGAGAATTTTCAAACCAGCTCCCCTACTCACTCTGCCTCTTGCAAAATAGGAAGACAGTGACTGAACTTTAGGGATACATTTCATAAATGGAACAGAGAAAAGCACTCAAATACCAATCTTGCAATTTCGTTCTCTGGCAACTGCCAACCCCCCTTTTTTTTCTTTTTTCGACCATATCCTGTGGCTTGCAGGATCTTAGTTCCCTGACCAGGGATTGAACCCAGGTCCAGTACAGTAAAAGCGTGGAGTTCTAACCACTGGAGCACCAGGGAATTCCCCAACCACTTTAGTATGAGAAACCAAGTTTAGGGAAAAAAACGATGTCTTCCAAGTCATGTTTACATGCAGAATCAGCTCCATATCTTCCATGCACTGGGCATGCTTCCAGTAATACTCATAAAATAAGAGGACTGTAGAATCCTAAGTCACTCAGAAATGTCTCATTTCCTTGCACTTCCCAGCCCACCCCCACTTGGAAGTCATGTAGAGCTACCTATGATTTAGTAATCTGTAGATTACTGTAGCTAATAGGGGCTTCCCAGGTGGCTCAGTGGTAAAGATTCCATCTGCCACTGCAGAAGACACAAGAGACGCAGATTCAATCCCTGGGTCACAAAGATCCCCTGGAGTAGGAATGGCAATCCACTCCAGTATTCTTGCCTGGAAAATTTCATGGACAGAGGAGCCTGATGGGCTACAGTCCATCGGGTCACAAAAAGTCGGACGTGACTGAGTGAGTAAACAAAGGCGCATAGCTAAAAGGAGAATTGGGGCACTATTCCCTGGTCTAATCCAAGTTCCTTCAACTTCAGAGTGCATACCTCATTTCATAGTTATTCACTCATGTCTGTCTGACCCACTAGATAGACTACTAATTCCTATATATCTCCAGTACTAGTACCTGGCATCTCGTAGACAGTAGTAGTCAGTACATGTTTTTTCAGTGTATGATTAATACAAAATTACTAACCTTCACATAAGCAGGGATAGTTAATTAAATCACTGTTAAAAAAAACTTTTTAAAATAGCTCATCTAGAAATCCAGAATACATACTTAGAATAAAAATTGCAAATGATATTCCAGCGTATAACCAAGAAATTAGAAATCTTCCTCCCACCTCAGTTTCATTCCTCACAGTCAGCTACAGTGAACACTGGTGTCACTGTTCATTTTTATCAGCATATAATAAACTATACAGTAAGTTATAACTATCAAACTGGAGTGAATGAGTCTTCTTTCAAATCTTAATGTCAGAATTACTTTCACCTTCTATTTCTTGGCAACATCAAGCACATAGTTTTGCTTATCTTATAATAAACTGTACTGAACAATGATTAGCGAACAAAGTGCAGGCAACTGGTCTTCATGATAATTAGCAAGGCCAGTCTGCAATTCAGGTGTTGTCTCCCATGAAGCTAAATGGAATCATTAAAACACCCCAATGCCCAATGTGAATAGGTGTACTTAAGTAACCAGATTCTTTCTGCTTCTATGAGCAAATTTGAAAAGCTGTTATAGGAAATGGGAAACAGCAAGCTGGTTGCCACTGCTGGCAAGTGTGAAATATGATTCAGCAGCTAAGCGTCCACCTCTGGACCCGAACTATCACTGTTCAAATCTGTTCAAATCCTGCCCCTAGTTCAAATCCCAGCCCCATTACCTTAGATATATATTTATGTAACCACTCTGTGCCTCGGTTTCCCCATTTGTAAAGTGCAAATAAACATATATTCTCTTGTATAGTTTTGTGATAATAAAGTTAAATCATGTAAAGCACTTAGAAAAATGCCTCACAGAGAAAGGCTATAAAATACACTTGTATTATACACACACACACATACACTTGTATATACATCAAGGTATAGTTTATAGACAATAAATGTATAGATTTTAAGTGTACATTTTGAGTGACTATCACCCCAATCAAGATGGAGCACATTTTCATCATTTCAGAAAGCTCCCCGGTCCACTCTGCCTCACCCCCATACTCCCATATTCCCAGGCAAGCCTGACAGATTTTCTTTCCACTAGAGATCAGTTCAGATAAATGGTTCAGCTAGAACATCATATAAATGGGTTCATACAGCACATGCTCTTTTGTCTCTTTTCTCGTTCAGCATAATGAACTTAAGTTTTGTCTGTCATTCTGTTTTTATCGCTGTTCCTCCATTGTATAACTACACCACCATTTATATGTCCCTTCTACTCTTGATTGGCATTTAGGTTGTTTTTGTTTTTGTAGAATATTTGTTTTTCAGAAAAATTTCTATTTGCTGCACACTCTTAAGGAGTTTCAGGATATGTTAAGCTTTGGATATATAAATTGAAATGTGAAGAATGCATGGTTTACCCACATGGAGGTTTGCTCCTTTTTTTTTTTTCTTTTCCTTTTTTTTTCACCATGCCACTTGGCTTGCAGTATCTTAGTTCTTTAACCAGAGTTTGAACCTGGGCCCTGGGCAGTGAAAACATGGAGTCCTACCCACTGAACCGCCAAGGAATTCCTGGAATTTTGCTCCTTATCATCCTTCCTCTCCCTCATAATCTTGCTGAATCTTTTTACTTATACGTCATTCTTCATGAGGACTTTCAAGACAGTTGGCTTCCAGGCCACAGACTGAAAGGCTACAGCTCCATGACATGATCACTCTTGGCTGAATACAGTGTTGATTAGCTGCTCCCACACAGCACGTAACAGTACTCTCACTCTATTGCACTCTGAGAAAAATCATTTGGCTTTCCTAAGTCTCCAATAAAAGTAAGAGTTATGTTAACATTTAACTTCATAGAATTCTAAAGCAAGAACATGAATTAAAAATATATAAGAAATGTAAGAAACACTTTGTAGTTTGCAAGTATTATAGGAAAGTACCATGCATCTTCGAGGTGAGCTTTGGTTATACATAACAGATTTAGGCTCCAGTAGTTTGCAAGGTACAGAAGTATCTATCCGCTGAAAATGTTGTTACTTAGGAGCCATGATAAACTTAACCCCATTTATGGGACAAGTTGGCCAGTTCTTCAAAGCATCTGTGCAAAACAAAGATTCAAATTCTCATTAGAATTCACCCATCAAAATTCCACCTGCCCTTTTCTGAGATGGGCATCTCAAACAGTTGAGAATTATTTGCTCTCTTTGACCATCCGTTCATCAGGGTCTGGCCACAGAAAACAGGCTATGTGGAAAGTGAGAGTTTCTGCATCTACTTAAACCAAAAGGAACCAAACAGAAGGAAACAATATGTTCTTGGGGACTCAGGAGAGGTCCTCCTGTTGCAGCCTGACTTGAGTATTGCTTCCATAGCAACAGACTTCAGCGTTCTCAAACAAGAGCCAAGTGCTCACAGGAGGCTGCAGCTGGACACTCAAAAAAGTTTTTTCTCAAAAGCTATGAAAGTACTCAAAAAGAATTCAATTAAAATTCCATCTAAAATTGGCGGGCGGTGGGGGGGGGGGTCGTCTAGATGATCTGAGGATAAAGTTAATTTCTTAAATATTCTCTTTTCCATCTTCCCATTAATACAGGAATATGTTTCAGGAGAATTTCATTCAGGTTACAGCTTTTCACAAGTGCCTCTGGTCAAAAAGGCATTGTCCATATATCAATAGCAAGGAGCAGGTCAGAGACCGAGAGAATTGTCCCAGCAAGCTGGCCAGAGCCTGGGGAGCCCTGAGAGGATGGGTGAGATTTGGGGCTCCAGAAGTGACTCCCTTTGGTGGCCTGCTGCAACTGTATAGGGACAGGTGTTTATTTCTCTACCCCTTCTTATAATAAGCTTTTATAAATGCCTGATTGCAGAAGTAATCAGCTTATTTTGTAGAAAAATATTCATAACCTGAAAAAGAAAATAAAAACATCCATATCCCATCACAAAGTATAACAAGTACTAATAATCTGTGTGATATAGTCATTCAATGTGTGTGTGCATGTGTGTGGGTGTGGGTGTGTGTGTAAGACTTTTAAAATAGATCACTACTATTATTTATTTTGAGGCCAGCTTTTCCCTCGTAATATATCATGAACACTTTTTAAAAAATATTTATTTGGCTGTGCTAGGTCTTAGGTGCAGCATGTGGGATCTTCGATCTTCATTGAGGTACTAAAAAAGGGATCTTTTTTAGTTGGGGCACGCAAAATCTTTAATTGCAGCATGTAAACTCTTCGTTGTGGCATGTGGGATCTAGTTTCCTGATCAGGGATAGCACCCTGGCCCCCTGCGTTGGAAGCATGGAGCCTGATCTCGTGGATCACCAGGGAAGTCACTATTATAAACACTTTTGATTGTTAAGTATTCTCCTACATCATCATTTGTAAATGGCTGCTGTATATCCCACTGTATCACTGTACCAGAATCTAACCAATCTCTTACAGTTGACTATTCCAGATATTTCCCATTTTTCATGAGTATCAGCAATACAGTCTTGTTTTCAACTCTCTGTACACTCATGATTAGTTCCTTGTAACACATACAAAAATGCTAGAGACACATAGAGATTTTATCTCCCAGCATACTTCTTGTTTAACACTAAGACTCAGGACAGAGCCAAATGATCAAACTACGAATGGACAATGTATTTCCAGTACAAATTCAGCCTACTAGCTCAATTGCTGGCAATCGAGAAGGTCACTGAAACATAATAGCAAGCCAGGACTTGTGTAGAATTTTATACACTACTGACATCCACTTTGTGAAAACCCTGGGTAAATGACACACCAGGTTATCTTCATCCAATTAAAGATTAATTTTTAAGTTCCTTATTTGAAAGTGAAAATGATTTCTCTATTTTTTTCAATGGGTTTTTGTACTGCCAACACAGATTAACTGGGTATGAATAAAACAAAAGGAAGTTTGAGCACCAATTCCTGACCCACTTAAAGCTAGTCCAGGAGGAAAGAAGTCCTAGTCCATAGAGAATCAAAAAGTATGGTTCCCACTGGTACTGTTGCATACAGGGCATGCTGATGGCAGAGGACAGGTGAGCACTGCCTAGGTCCTGGGGCCTGGGTCTGTTCTTCCAGTTAGGGGAGGATCAGCAGTTTCACCAGCAAAAGCAGCATCCAGAATTGTGTCCTGTCTCCTCAGGATGCACAGGAGAGCAGCCATGATTTGCAGGGAGAGGGAGTCAACTCCCTGTACCAATGGTTCAAAAACAACCACACTATACACCTGCTCTGTACTTAGCTCTTGGCTACTCCTTTGCAGCAGAAGCCATCCACAGAACCCAAGAGGTAAAGGAAAGGATCCTTTCCTACCCCTACAATCTCTAAACTGGAGATTATAACAGCTACCCCAAAGAATTAGCTTTAAGTATTAAATAAATGTGTGGTGTTTGGCCCATAGAAGAATTCAATAAATTTCAGCAGTGATGATAAAGAGAAGGAAGATATTGCCTAGCTCACTCCTCTGCAAAGAAATGCAGATTACCCAGCAGGTTCACAATAATGATGGTTCAAAGATTAGTCTTTCCATTACACTCTGAACTAAAGACTTCTCTACATGCAGAAAGTGACATTAGCAATGATCTTGATAGTGATTTTACTGAACTTCTCACTAACCCAGTTTGAAAGGAGATTTCTAGGACTGTTATTCTCCTGAAACTGGTCTGCCAAAGTGAAAATGGCACATAAGACCAGGTTTGGATTCTAGTTTAGCCACTTCATCTCTGAGACTCGATTAGGAGATAACTGTACCTCCTCATTCTGACAAATAATGAGATAGTAAGATAAGAAGAGTCGCTAGTACTGTTTGTCATACACCATATGTTCAATCCATGGGCTACTTTTGTAGTTATCATCATCATGTTCTTTGTCATAATCATTAAAGAGGATGGCTTTCCGTGAATGAGGACCAAAAAGGAGGGTAATAAGCACCAGAACTGGAAAGAAAGAAAGGACACATGATCAGAATATTAAGTTTTTAAAGGCAGAATGTGTTGATGGAGAATAGAGGGGTACATGTGAATAATATGTGATAAAGTTGGTAAAATCAAATAATACTAGAGTCTAAGTAGTACAAAATTATCTCAAGTTTGCTGTGTGTTTGAAAAAAACTTTTTTACTGTAAAATGTTTGGAAAAATTCAAGGCTACCATTTCTCTCTCTCCTTCTCATCCTCATTTTACTGTAAACGTTGCAGCATTCCCACTGCCCCCACCCCTACCCACCCACCCCCTGTCCACACACACAAATACTTAAAGGCAAGGATGACTGACTTTTCCTTGTGCCCTGATATTTTACATAGAGTGAAGAACTTGTAATTCACTTCCTGGCCTAAACTGCAAGCTGTTTTTATGAAAGTGGTTCCCTCCCTTCCCCCAGAAGTCATACTTTTTATTTCCTTCTGGTTCAGCTGACAGCTCCAATTTGTCCACATCAGCAATCAATGTCTCTCACATCCCAGAATCCTCCCTCCCACCCTGTTGCTCTCAGGCCCCCAACTTCTGGAGTCAAATAGTTTCTCACCAGAAACTACAGAGAGAAAGAAGACGGGGCCTGGGATTGAAACCCTGTTTCTAGAGCACTTGAAATGTCAAAGTCAACTGCAGTTTTCTCTTGTTGCTATGGCACAGGTGACCCTGTAGAGTTGCCAGCCTGGAAACTGACAGACACAGATCAGCATGCACTGGTTGCCATGGTGAGGAAGAACCTAAGCATGCTTTCTCCATGCCCATTGGTACCTGGCATGTCAGGAGCCCAGAGCTGCAAGAGAGTGCTAAAAGCCCTCATCAAATCGTTAACATTTAGGCAGGAATTCAATTGTGCTCGACTGTCTGAGGGTAATGCTTCACTAAAGAGATTGTCACAGGGAGGAGAAATGCTGGACCCTTCAGAAACCTGGAAAACAAAGTATTAAAAGCAAATTCCATGGTTTTTTAACTGACTTGTCCTTGTTCTTGTTAATTAAAGGAAAGTTTAACTCCATAAAGAAATGTTTAATCTTTGGCAATCAACTTCATTTAGTCTGATATTTGTCGAAATGCTGTTCCCAAGCTAACAAATCAGAAACAAAGATCATGGCATCTGGTCCCATTACTTCATGGCAAATAAATGGGGAAACAATGGAAACAGTAACAGACTTTATTTTCTTGGGCTCCAAAATCACTGCAGATGGTGACTGCAGCCATGAAATTAAAAGATGCTTGTTCCTTGGAAGAAAAGCTATAACCAACCTAGACAGCATATTAAAAAGCAGAGACATTACTTTGCCAATAAAGGTCCGTCTAGTCAGAGCTAAGCTTTTTCCAGGAGTCTTGTATGGTTGTGAGAGTTGGACCATAAAGAAGGCTGAGTGCCAAAAAATTGATGCTTTTGAACTGTGGTGTTGGAGAAGATTCTTGAGAGTCTTTGGACTGCAAGGAGATCCAACCAGTCCATCCTAAAGAACTGTCTGAATATTTATTAGAAGGACCGATGCTGAAGCTCAAACTTCAATACTTTGGCCACCTGATGAGAAGAACTGACTCATTGGAAAAGACCCTGATGCTGGGAAAGATTGAAGGCAGGAGGAGAAGGGGACGACAGAGGATGGGATGGTTGGATGGCATCACCAACTCTATGGACATGACTTTGAACAAGCTCCAGGAGTTGGTGATGCACAGGGAAGCCTGGTGTGCTGCAGTCCATGGGGTTGCAAAGAGTCAGACATGACTGAACGACTGAACTGAAGCTAACAAATCAAAATCTGTGAGGGTGGGGCCCAGGCACCAGCAGTTTTAACGATGTCCCTAAGGTCTTAGGTGCACTGATGTTTGAAAAATACTGCTCTATAATTTCAAAAATATACAAGCAACTCCTACAGCTCAACTCCAGAAAAATAAACGACCCAATCAAAAAATGGGCCAAAGAACTAAATAGACATTTCTCCAAAGAAGACATACAGATGGCTAACAAACACATGAAAAGATGCTCAACATCACTCATTATCAGAGAAATGCAAATCAAAACCACTATGAGGTACCATTTCACACCAGTCAGAATGGCTGCGATCCAGAAGTCTACAAATAATAAATGCTGGAGAGGGTGTGGAGAAAAGGGAACCCTCTTACACTGTTGGTGGGAATGCAAACTAGTACAGCCACTATGGAGAACAGTGTGGAGATTCCTTAAAAAACTGGAAATAGAACTGCCTTATGATCCAGCAATCCCACTGCTGGGCATACACACTGAGGAAACCAGAAGGGAAAGAGACATGTGTACCCCAATGTTCATTGCAGCACTGTTTATAATAGCCAGGACATAGAAGCAACCTAGATGTCCATCAGCAGATGAATGGATAAGAAAGCTGTGGTACATATACACAATGGGGTATTACTCAGCCATTAAAAAGAATACATTTGAATCAGTTCTAATGAGATGGATGAAACTGGAACCTATTATACAGAGTGAAGTAAGCCAGAAAGAAAAACACCAATACAGTATACTAACGCATATATATGGAATTTAGAAAGATGGTAACAATAACCCTGTGTACGAGACAGCAAAAGAGACACTGATGTATAGATCCGTCTTATGGACTCTGTGGGAGAGGGAGAGGGTGGGGAGATTTGGGAGAATGGCATTGAAACATGTAAAATATCATGTAAGAAACGAGTTGCCAGTCCAGGTTCGATGCACGATACTGGATGCTTGGGGCTAGTGCACTGGGACGACCCAGAGGGATGGTATGGGGAGGGAGGAGGGAGGAGGGTTCAGGATGGGGAACACGTGTATACCTGTGGCAGATTCATTTTGATATTTGGCAAAACTAATACAATTATGTAAAATTTAAAAATAAAATAAAATTAGAAAAAAAAAAAGAAAGAAAAATACTGCTCTAGTATAGCTATATAACTTTAAAGTTTCATAACAAAACAACAATTCCTGTCAGTAGCACCAAAACATGGGCTTTCCAGGTAGCGCAGTGGTGAAGAACCTGCCTGCCAATGCAGAAGCTGCAGGAGACATAGGTTCGATCCCTGGATCTGGAAAATCCCCCAGAATAGGAAATGGCAACCCACTCCAGTATTCTTGCCTGGGAAATTCCGTGGACAGAGGAGCCTGACAGGCTACAGTCCATGGGGTCACAAAGAGTAGAACACAACTGAGCGTGTAGCATGAGTACCAGCGAGCACCAAAACATCTCACCATTCTGGATCCTTTTTGTCATGTCCTTACAACACCATGGCTCCCTAAGAGCTGCACTCTTTTAAAGATATTTGTCTACCAAACAAATTGCATATACAGTCAGCCCTCGGTATCCTCAGATTCCACATCCACAGATTCAAGCAGTCCTGGTCGTAGGCAGTTGAATCAGTGGATGTGAAATCCATAGATACAGGGCTGACAGTACTGTATCATTTTCTATAAGGAACTTGAGCATCAGCAGACTTAGGTGTCTGCCAGGGGACTCAGAACCAATCTCCATGGACACCGAGGGATGATTATATTGAATGATAGTGATTTCCCGTTTTTATCAAATACTCATGTAACCCCCTTCAGCTCAGGTGAATGCATATTGCTCACTAGACTTTCAGAGATTAACAACAATCATTCAAGCTCTTCAGTCCTACCTTCACTGACCCTTAGTGATCTGAGCATCCCAAATCGAGATTACAGAAACTGCTGAAGAAATCCATCAAAGAGAGGTTCTGAGATTAACTCCTGTTAAACAGAAGCAATAACAAGATCCACCCTCCTCCTAAGGAATGTAAACTTTTTTATTCTTTCATTACTTATAACCACCCCTGTCCCAGTATGGATAGAATGTAAAGTAATTCACAAAGATTCATAAAATAACCTAAATTGGCACAACCTTCTACTTGTTTCCTAATAGCTCATCTCCCTTTTCTTTACAGTATTACTACTCCTCATTTTTAGCTGAAACACATGGCTACCCACATTTCTCAACTGTCCGTATAGCTAGGTGTACCCAAATGCCTAAGGTCTGGTGTGTGTGTGTGTGTGTGTGTGTGTGTGTGCTCAGTCATGTCTGACTCTTTGTGACCCCATGGACTGTAACCCACCAGGTTCTCCTGTCCTTGGAATTTCCCAGGAAAGAATACTGGAGCAGGTTGCCATTTCCTTCTCCAGGGGATCTACCTGAAGGCCTGGTCAATGGGATGTAAATGAAAGCTCTTTGCACAACTTCTAGGAAGTACCCTTAAAAGAGAGGATTGGTGTGTCCTTTCCTGATAATTGACTGTGGACATGATGGTAAGAGTAACCTTGGATCATGAGTTAGAAGTTGTGTGTTGAAGATGACAGAGCAACACATTAGAAGTCTGGGCTCCTAATGATCGTGGAACTGCCATTCCAAACTTGGACTATTTACCCAGAATTTTACCTGAGAAAACATGAAGCTTGGTGGTGGCTCAGACTGTAAAGAAACTGCCTGCAATGCAGGAGACCTGGGTTTGATCCCTGAGTTGGGAAGATCCCCTGGAGAAGGGAATGGCAACACACTCTAGTATCCTTGCCTGGAGAATGCTATGGCCAGAGGAACCTGATGGGCTACTATTCAGGGGTTGCAAAGAGTTAGACAGGACTGGGCACCTAACACTTCTACTTTCACTTCATCTTCATTAAGCCACTGGCATTTTGAGTTTTTCATTCCAAAGGCAAATCTAATCCTTACCACTAAGGCAAATGAGGGGGGAAAGATTAAAAAACATGTGGTAAAGAGATAAATAAACTTAGGACAAAAACAAATACCATAAAGTCTTATGTATTTGCTGTGAATAAGTTGCAACTTTAGCTTCAAGCTTTCTAATGGTCAGTGCAACAATAAGACCTTTAAGGACACATCTCAGTGTCATAAGGTGGTTTTTTGTTTTTTTTTTTTTCATTGCTCAGGAGAAAAACAACTGTTTCTGCTGCTGCTGCTGCTGCTGCTAAGTTGCTTCAGTCGTGTCCGATTCTGTGCGATCCCATAGATAGCAGCCCACCAGGTTCCCCCATCCCTGGGATTCTCCAGGCAAGAACACTGGAGTGGGTTGCCATTTCCTTCTCCAATGCATGAAAGTGAAAAGTCAAAGTGAAGTCGCTCAGTCGTGTCCGACTCATTGCGACCTCATGGACTGCAGCCTACGAGGATCCTCCGTCCATGGGATTTTCCAGGCAAGAGTACTGGAGTGGGGTGCCATTGCCTTCTCCGGTTCCTGATGCTAAGAGCAAATTAATTTATCTTAAGAGTCTCCATAAGGAGGGCATCCATCCTGTAATATAATAACAGCAACTACCACAACTTTCTTATGGTAGAAATAATTGTTTCATGATGTTCTTCAATACAGGCCAGGAGAATCCAAGTTTAGGTAATTTGACATTGCCCTGTCCACCAGTTCACATAGTATGCTAGTTTGATGGCCCTCCTATCTCTTGCAACCACTAGCTGGGTAGGACTTAAAGAGGTAACAGGTGAGAGGATAAGAAGTGGTTTAAGAAGCCAAATTCTTATACACTCAACCCATCTCCAACTTGTCTACCACCCACACCACCACCATCAACGAGAAATGGGCAGAGCTGATATATCTTCTCTTTTATATTCCCCAACCTTTCTTTTTATGACATTTTCTCCTTAAAAAGAAACCTTGAAGGTATTTTAATTTAAATTTTATAGATTATTTTAAACCTGTTAAAATTTGTGCATGTGTGTCTGTGTGCACTGGATGAGGAATTCAGTGTGTAATTTTTCCATTTCTAATCCCTACATATCTCTGAATTGTACAATACAGGTAGATAATGAATAAAATTCAGGTATGTAAGGCAGTCATTTACCAAGAAAAAAAAGGCCACAGGGACTACAAATTTAACTTATGGGTTATGTATCCTAACTATGGATACAAAGTGGCAAACATTAGCAGTTTATATCCCATAAAGCAAACCAAAATGTTTTCCAGCACAACATTCTTTTGCTAGGGGCAGAAAAGTCACAGAGACACAATTTCAAAATTTCTAGTGAGATGCCTTCTGATGGAATCTCATGCCTGCTCCATTGATTCTCCAGCATTTCAAGCAGAATCTTGCCCTGCAAAGACCTGCTACTCTTGCCTGGGTTTCTTTCTGGCTTTATCCTGTTGAAGGAATGATCTGTGAGAGTGTGTGAGGGAAGTGAGTGGTGAACATGCGCTACCTAGACCATTTGGTTACATACTTCACATCCTGTGTGTTCCCTTTATATACTTTGGCTAGGTTTTGTTAAGACATGCTTTCCTATCACCCAACATTAGATTTGAGAATAGAAGGATACATTGTTTTTTGTTTGGTGGTTTTTACCCTGAGCATTACTTGTTTTCATGATGCAGATATTGTTCTTAATTTGGTAGAGAGCTGAGAAGTCTATCTGCAATCATTCCAAGTAACTCAAGTCCCAGAGAAACAACACAAAATGAATTCATCTTGATCCCTCAGAGAGGATGACGGAACATCTATTTTCCCCCATTTAATTTAAATTAACTGTCCAATTCCCCTAGGCAGCTACAGGCAAACATCTCAAAATTTTTATCACACTGGCCTAGTTGCTATCCCCCTGTGGTTCAAAGCCACCTTTTCATTTATACATGGAATTCACAAAGAAATTCATTTCCCACAAACAATCTCTAATTAGGATCAGCTTAGCATGAAACTGTGCAGCAAATAGGAAAATGAGAGTATTAGAGAATGTCCTTTATAGCGGCTACAAATAACTTTTTAATCAATCTGTATATTCCTCTCCAAGAAGTCACTCTTCTCTTCCATTGAGGAAATACGCAATTTTTGCCTGTCATTAGAGAATCCCAGGGATGGAGGAGCCTGGTGGGCTGCCATCTATGGGGTCAGGCAGAGTCGGACATGACTGAAGTGACTTAGCAGCAGCAGCAGCAGCAACACTCTCAGCATCATGTATAATAAAAGTAATAGTGATAATTTTTTAAAATGCTAACCAACATCTGGATAGATTTTTCTCATTTAAAACAGCTTTCATTTGCATTATCATCTCCTGTGATCTTACATCTGCTTTGTGTGCAGTAAAGTGGGTGTTTTTATTTCGTTTCACAGGGACAAGGCTAAGGGGTTCACTGTGGAAACTCATGTTACTGTGGTTTGTCTGATCAACCTTAGACAAGCTGATGATGATGTCTCTGAATCTCAGTAAATCTATAAAATGAGGATAAAAATAGTACCTACCACAGACGGGTGCTGTGATGTGCAGTAACAGACATGCAGTAACCCTGTAAAGCCTCATAACTGCTGGTTGAGGATGGAGGGGCGAGTTGGTCTTCCCAAGGACGGACAGTTTAATCTGCAGAACCAGGAAGAACCTGGCCTCTCAACTTCAGACCTGGGGCTTCCCTGAAGCAAGAATCCATTAAGGAGTGAAACTGGGGCTTCCCTGGTGGCTCAGTAGTAAAGAATCTGCCTGCCAGTGCAGGAGACATGGATTCAATCCCTGATTCAGAAGATCTCACATGTCACAGAGCAACTAAGCCTGTGTACCACAACTACTGAGCTCTCATGCCATAGCTACCGAAGCCCACATGCCCTAGAGCCTGTGCTCCACAACAAGAAAAGCCACCACAAAGAGAAGCCCAGGCATCGCAACTAGAGAGCGGCCCCACTCACCACAACTAGAGAAAAAACCACCGGGCAACGAAAACCCAGCACAGCCAGAAATAAATTAAAAAAAAAATTTTTTAAAGGAGCAAAACCAAGGTCAGATCAGACATTTACAACACTTATACCTCTCTTTCTTTATGCCATCCCATCAGCTGTATGAGCTGATATGACCTTAAAGAATGAAAGGATTAGATAACTGACTCTTCTTTGGGGCTGGAATGCCTCACAAACATTTGATGATCAATGGAAGAGTCTGTAAATAATAAACAGAACTCACAGAATGGTGCTTGGAATCCTAAAGCCTGGAAAATCTGTCACATGTTGCTTCTCTGATCCAGGACCCATAGGGAAAATGCACAATGCAGAAGTCCCCAGCCGGCCACAAGGTGGCGGAATGCCACCAGCAAGGACACTCAAGCCCATACTTCATAACGGAGCAAATCAGGCCAGGGCGCTGATTGGTGTCTGACACCCAAGATGACAAAAGAAAGTCCAATTAACATCAGCCCTAAACTAGAGTTAGTGCCAAACATTCTGCAAGTGCTATTCTGCCTAAATGCTCAGCTCTTATTCCAGACAGTAACATAGGCACCTCATCAATCTTCAGTCACAAAAAGGAACCTTGAGGTGACCATGACCATTCCAACACATATGACTACTTCTATTTATATTAATTCCAACTTTTAAACATATAAATTTAGGTGTTGGGAGCCATCCTCCAGAATCCCCAGAGCTCTCTTATACAATATTTTCTTATAAAGATGAATATATATAAAAAATTAAATTATCTCCATATAACTCAATTACCATAGAGACTTTAAAACCTGGATTTTCCTACTCACCTACCTGTTTCTGAGCTATCTTCTCTTTTACTCTCTACAAAAGTGAATGTTTCAACATTGTAAAGCAATTGTTCAATTAAAAATAAATCAAAATGACAAAAAATAAATTTTTTAAGTAAATGTTTGAGGAATAATGGAATAATTTAAATAATAGCCTAACAATATACAAGATGTTAAACAGACTGGTATTGTTTTAGAGTTAGATGGTAACTGGGAGATTATTTATTAATTCTTTAATGCCCTTCTTTTTCCATGGCAGAAAGTAGTAGTTCCAGAAGTTAGTTAACTTGCCTAAGATAACACAGAAAGTCAGTTCAGAACTGACACCTGAACTTTTGTCATCTGAACTTCAGGATTGTTGTTCAGTCGCCCAGTAGTGTCTGACTCTTGGGACCCCATGGACTGCAGCATGCCAGGCATCCTTGTCCCTCACCATCTCCTGGAGTTTTCCCAAGTTCATGTTCATTGCATCAGTAATGCCGTCCAGCGATCTCATCCCCTATTGCCCTTTTCTCCTTCTGCCCTCAATCTTTCCCAGCATCAGGGACTTTCAGAATAGTTTGGACTAATTTTGATCTTTAATTTAACTATGTCAGAAAATTCATGATTGCCTTACAGAATAGAAAAGCCACTTGCAAGAAGAGATAATACCAGTCCAGTATCATGTCCTGTATTCTAGCAATTCAGCTGGTTCTGTGATAGAAATTCCGTAGCGGTTAAGACAAAATCTGAGAAGTATCATGATTACTATAAAGATCCCTCCACAAAAAAAAGAAATAATTAAAACCCTAACAGATAATCTAGGAGTGAGTCTCTCTAGGACTTGAAAAAGAACCTACCGGGTTACAGCCACTCCACTGAGATACGAGATTGAATAAAATTCAGGCGGAAGGAACAAAATGCCTCTCCAGGGACTCTGGAGACCCAGAGCCTGTCTCCAAAGGTGTGATTATAAAGTAATGGGCCTGACTTTAAAAGAAACACAACCAGTGCTCACCCATCTAAGTGCACAGTCACTTTGGGAAGCTGCGTATCTGTGCCAGAAGTGCTGCAGCCATTTAAACACTAGCTCTTCTTTGGGACTTGCCTCCAGAATTTCACCATATTCTGCCAAATTGCTACCATGGGCATAAATCTTGGTCGTGTGAGGGTGGATTTGTTTCTGAGAAAACCTCCAGTCTGCTCTTGGAAGTAAGATGGGTGGTCAAGGCAGACAGTAATATTTTGGGATAAAACTGAGTTTCATATAGTCATTGGGTCAATTCCCCCTGTGGTTTATAAATTTGACCAGATGGTTCATCTAAGGGAAAGATTCACCTACTGAGAGGAGTCAGAAAAAAAAAAAAATTAAGGTATTACTAATATATGTTTTACTGATTTCAAAATAAAGGCTTCTTAATTCCAGTTCTTAATCATTTTGCATCCACTGATGAGTTACTCTTTGTCTCTCCACTCACATCTTAGTTCCTCTAAGGGAAAAAACCGATTATTAGATTAAACAACATGAAATTGCACACTCAGCCATATTTGATCTACACAAATCATACAATTCAAGCTTATACACTTGACATCGTAATCTTTAGCAAAGGAGCAAAAAGTAGTTCAACAGTGTGAAGCGATATCACCATGTTGAGATGGGTGTCAACACTGAATCACCAAAAAATGCTCCTGAACAACCCCATGAGAGGTAAACGTCAGTTTCCACCCTCCATAGTTCTACTTTCTATACATTTAGGGGATTTTTCACTCTCTAATTTAAACTGCATATTTGAGGATGAAAATGCCAGCCATGCATGCCAGCAAACAGCCTCTCAAAAACAGGAATATTCTCAGTCTCATTCTAAGTCACAACCGACACATCATGGCCTTATTCCACACATTCGGAAGCAGATTTGCCAACCTGGTCCCTCTAGGTCCTAAGGCTCAACTAGATAGGTCAGATGATTCAATTTGAACTTAACTGATGTAACTAAGGAACAGAGCGTACACTTGGCCTTTCCACCTCCCTCCCGCAGGGCGGATGGGACCTTGCACATTATGATTGAAGTCATTGTTCTGTGTTATCTTTCCTTTCTGATTCTTTTTCTTTAAGATTACTTTGTTGCAAGAGTAATTTTTTTTAGATATTTGGCTTCATTTTAAGAGTAAAATTTTTGTCCCAATTTTGAGATATAATCCTCTGTTTTTTCTTCACTTCATTTTTAGTTTCCTTTTTCCTTATCCTGTATTTACCATCAAAATAGGATTAAAGAAGCTATTCCACCATCCCTTCATTTGAATATTCAGGAAGTGTCATTCAGTATCACTAACCTGCCCAGGAGAAAAGACTAAGGGGTTAAAGCAGAGAACTTCTGGATGTTATTTCAGCTTGTATGTCATTTAATGTTTGAGTAGAAACTGTGCCATCCATCTGCCTCCTACAGAATTCTCCTCTCAGGAAAAGCTTTGACTAAGAGGAAATGTCACTAGTAAAACCTGGCCCTGAGGAATTAACCAAGTGATACACAAAGTTATGAAGATCCCATGCTGAAGAGATGCTTCCCATTCAGAACGCAGCATAGCCGGAGAAGACAAAGGCTGATGACAGAGCCCGGCACCTCCCAAGAGGCTCACACTCCGAGCCCCAATCCCATCACCCACAAAAATCATCATTGGTGGAAATTCAATCGGCACGTTCAATTATATTGTGATAAATTTTATGGTTCACCTGTGCCTCAAAATGGAACAAGCGGGGCTACATGACTGTAGAATTATGATCTCTGCTGGGGACTTCCTGATGAGCCTCAGGATGGCCTGGAGGCGTCCGCACATCCTTTGTGTTAGCCCAGGAGCAGGCTGACTGGCCTGAATTCCTGTCCCTTTTCATCACTGCTGCCTGGAAATGCATTTCTTGGTTTGTTTTCTTTTAAACAAACTTTTGTGATTACAAAGCAATATGTTTTCACTGTTAAAAGAAATTAGATCCCGTGTGTATTGGATCATCACATTGGACATCTTAAATATTTTATGTCAATTATATCTCAATTAAGTTGGAAAAAATGAAAAATGTCAATAAGGAAAAAACAGGAAAATTCAAAACATATTCTTATTCCCGAAGGTTACCACAGTTAACACGTATGTGTATAGCGTTCCACACTTTCCTTTTATGCATATATATCCTATATACTTATATAATCATTCATCTTTCCATGTTAATAAATCTTCTTCTAATCCAGTACTTTTCAACCCCCACACCCATTGTTTCCAAAATGTGTTACTGCTAGTTTAGCTAACCCAGCATCCAGTCCAGGGCCAGACATTATATCAGATTATTATCTTTAATTTTCTTTTAATCTAGGACTCTCATCTTTCATTATACATCACGGAGTCCTTGAAGACAGCAGGCCAGGTACCTAGCAGAAGTCCTATCCTCTTAAACTTGTCCTCCTATCTTCATATTCCCTGTAAACTGAAGATTAGATTCAAAGGATGAGACACGAACACTTCCTGGCTAGGATCCATCAGAGAGCTGTAGTGTACTTCATTTTGCCCCACACAAGGAGACAAGTAACACTTAGTTCCCTACCATTAGTGACGCTTTGATTGACCTCAGGATTAAGGGAGACAAGCTTAATCCACTCAACCAGGAAGTAATCTGTGGGGTGTTACGTTAGCAAATAATTTTTTGAGACTCTAAACCTTTGTAGCTAATATCCTGATCCTATATATATCATAAGTAAATAGAAGAGAACAAAGTGCACAAGTTACAGACCAAGAATGGAGTTAGAGTAAAAGAGAATGAGCAAGACCAAGACTTGAGGAGTGAGTAGTATTAGGGCATTCATGGCGCCTTTCCCTTTCCAAAGTAATTGATAGACTTTAATGCAGCTTGTCGTAAACTCATGAGCTCCAGGGACATTGACGAGACTAAACACCTGATAAAGGCAGCACTGGTATTGTGTAATTTTTTTTTTCTTTTCCCCAGAAGAGCTCTTCACAGATTGAGGGCTCTGATTTCTCTTTCCATACTTATTAGTCAAAGTTACAATGCCGGGCTTACATGTGCAAGTTCTTCAGAAACAAGAGCTGGATTTAATTCTCCCCAGAGGAGCCTAATCTAAGCCTGATCGGAGCGTGATTGCTTCAGCTGAAATCCCATTTGCTGAGTATTGTCCTAGCAACAAGGCAACAGCAGGATCTGATCCCATCTCCCCACACACTCGCTTTAGTCCCGCTCTCCATCGTGGGGGCCACAACTTTGTGACAATGACCTCCTGCAGTGAGGTCGGTTGTTGAGCTATGGTTGCTGAGTTCACTGCTAGACAGGGGACATCAAATGGAGCCCTCTCCAGAATAGGTAGTATGAGGCACCCACCCCCAGGAACAAGGTGACTGGTCCTCTTGTTAATCACGATAGTACATGCTATACTGCTTCTCTGCTGGCTTTCTGAAGATGAGAGTGGCACACTGTTTCAGACAGCAGGAAAAACCTGAGTTTGTCAGTCCTTCAGGCAAGTATAACTGGAAAGGCTCACAAGAAGATGCCTCTGAACATGTTTACCTCTGTGCCTCTGAGCAAAACATTTGTGTGGTAACTCAAGGTGGCTTGTCTGACTACCAGGATGACCTAATTTCCAGAATAATAACAAAAATGTGCAATTAACCTGGATAAGGTAAATTGGTCCAGGGTGTGAGAGGAAGAGAAAACAAACACCACGTACCCCAGAGAACACACGCACACACACACACAGGCAACCAGAATTTGGCCTCACGCAAATATGATAGGTTTAGACAGTCTAGTTCAAGTGAAACTCTTAGGGCAGCTCCAATAAGTCTTCCTGTCTTTCCAAATAAAAAGAAGACTTGAAAGCACTCCTGGGATGACTGCAGAGGTCTTTTGAGAGTTCAGAGTTAAAAGGGGTTGCTTGCATGGCTGGTAGATATACACAGCCTTTGGCCAAATGGAAACTCGATAACTTCTGACTAAATGATCCAACCAGGTAATCTCCTCCTAATGGCCATCAAGTTGAAAATTAAAAGGAAAAAGAATGCAATATGTAGAAAAATGAGTCCTAGAGGCTGTTCTACCTGCTGCTTCAACTCCAAGAAGGCTCCTCTGGTCTCTGCTTTTAAACCAGTTCAGCTGGAAGAGTGCCAGCCGCCCTGTCAGCCACGCCTCGTTGGCCACCTCTGACATGTAGAAAAGCTGAAAATAGAACCTTGAGCCATTTTCTCTGCAGCTCAACCCTATAATTCTCTGTCTTTCTAAATATTAACAGCAGCCCCATTATGCCATAGTTTTAAAAGTATTTGTCCCTTTTGTGATTTGGTTTTTGGGGTTGTTTTTTTTTTAGACAAGCATGACCACTGCACTACTTTTCTTTGGGAAAAAGCTTTTTATGTAAAGAATGAAGTGCCTTTTTATTTGCTTTTCTCCCTATGTAGCTAGGCATCTTGATGGCTTTTATACTTGGTTAAAATCACCCAGAAAAAATCAGTAGGGAAGAGTAGAGTATTTCCTTAGTTACCCATTGGCTATAGTAACTGAAGTCCACAGAAATCCGTTTCCCATTTCCTATTGTAGAATTTTATATGCATTTAAAATAATCACTTGGATGCGCTGTGTTTTCTTTTGAGCTTTTCCAGCTTGAGGTCTAAAGTCTGGTTGATTTCCCTCAGTTGCTTTCTTGTTTAAAATATTTTTTTTTTCTAATAAACACTCAATTCTGTTCATTAAACCAGTGACCTTTGAGTTTTCTAACAAAGTTCTCCAAACCTGAAGCTAACACTTGACAATGCTTTGGTTGATAGGCACAAACAGATTAAACTGTCTGCCCTGGGATGTATTTTTCTCCCTGACTTAGAAGGATTCCCTGCAATAGATGCTGGGCTCCTTACAATCATAACCACAAGTTACTGCAGCTTGCCGTTTTCAGCCTTAAACCAATACAAATACCTTTTCTGACACATCAGTGGAATAGGATTTCTCCAGAGCCCCCAGCCCTCATTCTCTAGATCCTTACTTTAGGGGACCTAACCTCAACCAAGCTGAACATTCTTTGCAAATCCCTGCTGCTGCTGCTGCTGCTGCTGCTGCTAAGTCACTTCAGTCGTGTCTGACTCTGTGTGACCCCATAGACGTCAGCCCACCAGGCTCCTCCATCCATGGGATTTTCCAGGCAAGAGTACTGGAGTGGGGTGCCCATTGCCTTCTCTGTTGCAAATCCCTAGATGTTCTCAAAGATCAGACTTCTCAAAGATCTGACCTAAAACTAGATTCCGAGGCATTACCTCCCACAGAATCTGACTCACTAGGTCTTATTGCGGTCCATGAATCAGCATTTTTCAACAACCTCCTGTCCCCAACCCAAGCAAATGGTCCTTGGAACTCACTTGAACAAACACTTCTCCAAGAGTGCTCATCTCAATGGCTTTTGATCAATGCTGTGTTCATTCATTTACCCAACAGTGACCTGCTATGAGTAGATTGTCCCTCAAGGGGCAGATAAATTTCACTTGGGCCCTACCCTCAAGAAACTAACTTATGGTCTAGCACGAAAAATGAGACGTGAACATAAATGTCTACTCAAAGGGAATAAGAGATTTGTCACCCAATCAGAGAAGAAAAGAGTCCAGAAGAGGAAGAGGTAACTTGGAGCTGGAGAGGGCTGGGGAGCTGGAGAGCTTTGTGGAGAGGTGACATAGACACTGAATCTGAAAGAATGCATAGTGTTTGGGCACATGGAGGTAGAAGAAGGGCTTCCCTCGTGGCTCAGGGGTAAAGAATATCCACTTACAATACAGGAGACACAGGAGACTCCAGTTCGATCCCTGGGTCGGGAAGATCCCCTGGAGGAGAGCATGGCAACCCACTCCAGTATACTTGCCTGGAAAATCCCCTGGAGAGAGGATACAGGCAAGCTACAGTCCATAGGGTCGCAAAGAGTCAGACACGACTGAAGTGACCAAGCACAAGCACGCAGGTAAAGAATAGAGGAGGCATTCTGGAACACAGCTGGTGTCAGCAATGGCTCAGAGTGGGTTAGTATGAGGAAGTAGGGGAAAGGAAGTCATTTAACAGGTGTGAAGCACTGGGAGCAAGAAAGGGCAGAAGGGCAAGCAAGCTTGGAGAAGAGAAAGTAAAAGTGAAAGTCGCTCAGTCATGTCTGACTCTTTGCAACCCCATGGGCTATACAGTCCATGGAATTCTCCAGGCCAGAATACTGAACCATTCCCTTCTCCAGGGATCAAACCCAGGTTTTCCGCATGGCAGGTGGATTCTTTACAAGCTGAGCCACAAAGGAAGCCCAAGAATACTGGAGTGGGTAGCCCATCCCTTCTCCAGAAGATCTTCCTCACCCAGGAATCAAACCAGGGTCTCCTGCATTACAGGCAGATTCTTTACCAACTGAGCTACCAGGGAAACCCTTGGAGAAGAGAGTTGTGGCCAATCCTGGAGAACTTGGAATGCCAAGTACAAATTACAAGTTACTTTAGTTACAAGAGTTTAAAGTATACCTGGCAAAGTATGTGAGCAGAGTTGCAAGCAGTCCCAAGCCGCCCCCAGCGTGTAGTCCTAAGATGCCTCCAGTGTGTTGCAACATGGTTGCCCTGGGCATTTGTCCAAGAAGGTGAGAAGAAAGTCTGCTGAGCTCTTCTCCAAAGGATCCCTCAGCCCCACTGTCCAGGAACCCCATACACTATTTCTCAGAAAAAAGACATCCCAAGGTGTCAGCTCACACCTTGTCTTACAGGAATCCACCAAAGTCAGAAACGGACCAGGGCTTTCAGCAGTAGATTTTACCACCACAGAACCTGTAAATGTTCCTTGAGTTGGAAGGAGGAGAAACTATGTACAGTGAGAATACTCCATGCTCTCACACTTCTACCCTCTTGAGAACACTGCTACATCTCCATCATGTGCCACACACACACACATACACACATTTAAAACTGAGGAGAGACAGCTATAATCTGCTGGGAGGTTAAAAATAAGGACACAGCGCTATTAAGACTAGACTTTCCCTGGCAAAATTTCCCATATCCAGTTTAATGAGTAATTTTTATTTGTGTGGATAGCACTTTGTAGACTTGCCAAAGGTTGCAGTTTCCCTATCTAGACCATAACCTTGAAATGAATCACTCTTTCTGCAGTCTTAAGAGCTCCAGCCGCACCATACCCTCTCAGATGCAGGTTTTCTCCATTCACGGCTGACCATCCACACATCACAGAATTCTGTGAAAATTCTTAATCAGAAGGCCAGTACCTCTGAATGCACTTCAGAATTACCAATAGCGTACAGTAAATGAATAACTTGTACCAATAAACTCACCTCTTTTTCACCTTAGTCTAATCAGAAATACAAACAACATGTGCCAGAGAGAAATGAATTACAGTCAGAAGCAGAAACCCGGAAGAAGCTGATGGACATTAGGATTACTCACCCAGGTGATGGGTCATTTCTCTGGGAAATCTAATCAGAGGCGATAATAACATGTGCTTTTTCAGGGCAGGAGGGTTTTTTTTCTCTGCTTGCTTTGCAACAGCAGCTCAACCTTCAGCAAGTGTGGTATGTCCCTTGTGGCCTTTTTGCGCATCTAATATTATAAACAGCCATTATATGGGGGAGTTAGGTATTCAGCGCCCACCTCTCTCTGTTGGTTTTATTGACAGGCTGTGCCAACAAACCAGAGAGTAGGTGCCTGGTCCTATGGCCAGACTGGCCCATTCCTCGTGTGACCTGCTTATTGTGGATTAGGCTCTAGAAGAGGCCATGAAGAATGACCTAAATGCTCATACCCCCTTGGCATGAATGGGCACCGAACTATCTTCAGTTAGAGCCTCCTGCAACTATCTCTGCCTGTTTAAGCAGGTTCATGTGAAAGCAGATCAAAATGGGGTGTGGGACTGGAGTTAACAATACTGTAATGTACAATGGCAAGTTTCTATGAGAGTAGAGCCTTAATGTTCCCACAATAACAACAACAATAAAAGGGTGAGGTGAAACGTGTGTTAAGTAATCTTATTCCGGTAAACATTTCGTAACATATGAGTCTTTCAGATCACTGTGTGCCTTAAACTCACACAATGTTCAATGATATGTCAACACAGCTAGAATTAAAAAAATTCTTTTAATTAAAAAATATGGAATGCAGACCTTCCATGAGTCCACACTGGTCTCTGTGGAGACCCGGAAATAGCTGCTGGCCAAGGCCGGCAGGACTGAGAGCAGTGATAAAGGATCTTTAGCAGGAGATCAGTTGGCAAGCTGGTTCCCGCTGGGAGGACGACTAGGACCTGCAAAAACCGTGCCTTTTTTCCCTGGGCCATATGGGATGTCTGCCAAGGCTGCTGGCCCTGCCCCACCACCCACAGGCACAGCTTAAATGCTCACAGAGTTAACCCACACATACACACACAAGCAAAGTGCACTGGCTGGAAATAGAACACTGGAAATAGGGCTACCCTAGAAGGAGGCTCTGCAGATGCTTCAAGCTGGGATAAATCAGTGCTGGGAAACTTAGATTTCAGAATCCTGGAGCTAAGGGTCTAGAATCGTGCTTTTCAGTGTGGTAGCCGCTAATCACATGTGGCCACTAATGCTGGAAATTTTGAGAGCCTGAATTGAGATCTGAGCTGGGCTTTAAAGTCTAAAATATACACGGGACTTTGAAGACTTAGCATGAAATAGAGAATGCAAGATATCTTGTGTATAATTTTTATACACTAAAGTGTCAAAACGAAAATATGTTGGATTATGTGTGTGTGCTAAGTCACTTCAGTCATGTCCTACTCTTTGTGACTCTATGTACTTGTAACCTGCCAGGCTCCTCTGTCCATGGGATTCTCCAGGCCAGAATATTGGAGTGGGTTGCCATGCCCTCCTCAGGGGATCTTCCCGACCCAGGAACCGAACCTGCATCTCTTACATCTCCTGGATTGGTGGGCGGGTTCTTTACCACTAGTGCCACCTGGGAAGCCCATGTTGGATTATACTAGATTCTTATTGCTAGTGTAACAAATTACTACTAAATTTACTGGCTTAAAACAACACCAATTTTTTAATATGACAGTCATGGAGGTCAGAAATCCAAACTGGGTCTCACTGAACTAAAATCCAGGTGTGCTCCTCTGTAGGCCATAGAGGAGAAGCTGTTTCCTTGTCTTTTCCAGTGTCTAGAGGCTGCCCACAGTCCTTGACTCATGGACCCCTTCATCTATCTCCAAAGCCCACAGTGTTCCACCTGTCTGACCATTCTTCTCTGACTACAGTCAGAAAAGAATCTCAGCTTTTAACAATTCATGTGATTAGGACAGGCCCAGATAATCCAGAATAATCTAGATTTATCTCCCCTTCTCAAGGCCCTTCACTTAATCATATCTGTTAAATCCCTTGTGTCCTGTAGGATAACATACCACAGGTGGCAAAATTAGAATGTGAACATCTTTGGAGGCCATTACTCTGCCTTCCACAAGGATGAAATACAATATATTATTAGGATTAAATTCATCAGCTTCTTTTTTACTTTTTTAATGTGTCTACTAGAAAAAAAATTAAGTTGCATATGTGGCTTTCATGTTATATTTCTACTGGACATTGCTAGTCTAGGACTTTTTAATCACCAAAATTCACTACATGGATCACTTTAGGGTGCCCAGACCTTGTCTAGGGCACATGGGTACAGCCCTGAGTTGACCTCCACTCCTAGGGCACAGCCACATGGCATATACAGTGTGCTCCCAGAGTGACAACAGGCCGATTTGCCAGGGCGTAGACTTAGTTTACACTGTGGTCCCAGCAAAATTAGTACCAGTGCTCTGGCTCACTCAAAATGCTATGGTTTGGATGATGCATTAAATGTTTGTCCTGCTCATGTGCACTAGCTGCTCACATTATCAAGCAGAGCCTCCACTCGATTTGCTCATGGAAGTAATGGGTTTACGTTGGTCTTCACATCCCACCCCACTGGACTGTCTTGGTCTTCCTCATTAGCAGTGGCTCCGTCAGCAACTACAGCTGACACATCACACTAGTCAGCTGTAAGCTAATCAGTTTCTGAGTTTTTACACTTTGTTATTGTCATTTTATAATTACAAAATAGCACTATAATTATAAAAATAAATTTCTACAAAAATCATAATGTAGAAAATGTGTGTGTCCTATAACTCTCCACACAAGTCCCCATAGATACCAGTGTCAATAGTTTGCCAAATATTCCTTCAGATATTCTCTTCTCTGTGCAACAGTTTTGGTTGAAGAGTCTCAGTTCAGTGAAACAAGTGTGAGGCTGATTCGTTAACAGGCTCCCCGTGCCCATTCAGCATCAGGAAGACTGAATCTAGTTCAGCCAGTTAAACTCAATTGTCCAGTAATGATTAAATCCAGTTTACATTTAATCTCTTTCTTTAGTTAACTGAGTGAAATTCGGAAAGTACAATTATTAGTGCTTAGTTCAAAGTCTCAGTCCGGAGGTTTGTCTGAAGATGCTGGAAGCAGAGAAAGGAATGTCAGACCCACTTTCCCAGGCCCTCTATTCTCTGCTCCAGTGCAGCTTTTATTGGTGTGTGTGTGTGCATTTGGAGGGAGCACCCACCTTTCTGCTGGTCACTGCTACCTCTGTGCAGAGGTGGACATGTAAAGGTGGTGCTGTCTACTGGATGGTCGGTCCCACAGTGAAGTCTTCTGCCCAGCATGTTTTTGTTTAGGCAATAAGGGCTACCAGGCAGTGTGCTCACTCATGGGGCCCAGGACATGGCAGCATTGCTTTTCCTCTCCTTTCTAAACCACCCCAGTAGTAGGCACTGTACCTCTCTAAGGTACACATCTTCCACCTGGTCAGGTGCACCCCCCTCACCCAACATACTCAGTCCTCAACTTTCACAAAGGAATCTCCCACCTGCTCTATTGTACTCCCCTGGGAACTGGGGGAGGGAAGAGGTTGGCAAGCCAAGGGTCTAACCAGCACCTCCAATCCCACAATTCTTTAAGGGGTTTTACTTGTTGAAACAACCCACAAATTCCAGGAGCAATTTGGGCCTGATGGCTGGGCTCCAGGGTTACCCTCAAACCTCAGAAGCAAATTTTGCGTGTCCTTTCAGAGGAGTTCAGGTCTTTAGAGCATAGGCTGCCCATACTCCTTTCTTGGCCTTGCAAAAAACACTAAACTTTCCTTCACCCCAACCCAGTGTCAGTAGATTGACTTTAGTGCACACAGGTAAGTTGACACAAGTTTGATTCATTAGTATGAATATTACTGTCCCAAGAATCCTGTTGCCCCGTCTGCCTCCTTCTCCAGACATCATTGTAAATGGAACAGATGGTAATATTAAGTTCTTCTGGAACCCACTTCAGAAAGCCTGTGTGGTTGCTGGATGCTGAGGATCTCTCATTGTCACCTGGGGTTGATTCCTCAAGAATATGTAAACTTGGAAGGAACAGAAAAGTTTCTCCACAGGATTTACCCTTTCTGCACATCCTAATGGGCTTCCCCAGTGGCTCAGTGATAAAGAATCTGCCTGCAATGAAGGAGTCGCAGGAGAAGCAGGGTCAATCCCTGGGTCGGGATGATTCCCTGGAGGAGGGCATGGCAACCCATTCTAGTATACTCACCTGGAAAATCCCCTGGACAGAGAAGCCTTGTGGGCTACAGTCCATGGGGTTGCAAAGAGTCAAACACGACTGCAGCAACTTAGCGCACACACACACACACATCCTAACAGATTTTTCTACTAAGGTGCCCCTCAGGACAAATTCTCTCAAGTCCTAGCATTGGAATGAATTCTACACAATTACTTCAATTGTTAAGTAAAACACACATAATAATTTCCAGTGTTTATGTAACTGCAACTTGAAGGCAAAACAAAAGAATACCGACAGAAGAAATGAAATTATGCAAACTTTGGCCAGATTATACCCATCTTAAACAAAAAGGTCACAAATTGTCTAAGGGCTAAGTGATGCCCCAAGTCACTCAGTGACTGCCTTTGCAGCACTCAGCTGCTGGCAAAACCAAAATGTAAATAAAACTCACCAGAAATGTTATAACATGGAGTCACAGAAATTGACCACAAAGAACCCCCCAAAAAAAATAAAACAAAAAGATGAACTATAAGAAGAGAAAGATAAGGATTCCAGGGAATCAACTCAGAAAGTGAAACATCCAATGAAGAGAAATTCTAAAAAAGAGAATGAAAAAAGTGGAGGTGCAGAAATTATGAATAATCATAACAATAATGGTAATACATTTCAGATTGAAAATTTTCTGCACAGAAAGTGAAGAATCATGAAAACTGAATTTCAAAATGAAATCCTAAGAGAAAAATTATGACTCATACAAAGAACTGGCCATCAAGTTAATATCAGCTTGAAGATAGAAGGTGCAATGCCTTCAAAAATTCTGAATGAAAATTATTCTCAACCTAGAACTCTATCTAGTCAAGCAATCAATCAAAGAAAATGAAGGAAATATTTTTAGATAGGTTCTCAAAATTTTACTTTTTAAGAAAGTTAAATGGCAGCAAATATTGAAATAAATAGTTAAAAACACTTTTAAGCATTTCCTTTGGGAAGTGGGATATAGAGTAAAAAAGGAAGGAAAATTTTAGTACTAATATTTTAATTAATCTTGTAAAATATACATTAGTTATCATATTTTATTATTTTTTCAATTATATTAAAAGAATAAGGTGACTAACAAGAAGTATGAAAAAAGACTATTGACTCAAATATATGGGGTCTGATCTGTTCCAGATTTCCAATATTCAGTTATGTTAATGATCTTTTCCATATGCAATATAATGTGTGTGTGTGTATTAGTCACTTAGCCATGTCTGACACTTTCCGACCCCACATACTATAGCCCACCAGGGTGCTATGTCCATGGGACTTCCCAGGCAAGGATACTGGAGTGGGTAGGCATTCCTTTCTTTGGGTATAATATGGAATATTAAATATGATATAACATTTAGGAAGTTTAAAACGTATCTAGTGAAATTTCTGAGGATTCCTGAAGCTACCTGGGCATCCAGGGCTTGCCCAGCTGCTCACATCCCCACAGTTGGTGGTGGCCTTGGGTTCTGCCCCTGTGGTGGCCCAGGGAGCCACTAAGTGTGATGATGGGACAGGACTAATTAAAAGGATTCACCATATATCTTAGGACTTTTTACTAGAGCCTTGGGAGATAGTTCATGGGAGGGATGGGATTTCATTTTTTGGACATTGACCTGGTGTCTGTGAACATCTCCTTGAACTTGGTTATAGACTTGCTCTTCAGTTCCTTTAAGATAAAGATGAATGCCATGTCTGATCCAGCACTGAAAACGTGGAGTTTAGAAGATGTTTGCAAAGTGGAGTCAACTCACAGATCAAGCCCTGAGCTTTTGGAGTGGGAGCACTGTCTCCAAGACACTTGACTACCAGAGAACTAACCCTAGGGAGTATCAAATAGTGAGAACTCACACAAAGAAACCACTTTAATACAAGACCTGGCATCACACAACCACCAGTAGCACCCTGTGCAGGAAGCCTCATCTAAACAACAAACAAAACAAAAATACAAACCCAGCATCAGCAGATAGGTTTACACCTCACTCAGCCTTGCCCATCAGAGGAAAAACAAACAAAGAAACAAACAAAAACTCAACACAAATCTCACCCTATAAGAAGCTTACACAAACCACTGGACCAACCTTAGGAGGGCAGAAACCAAAAGGAAGAAAGAATTCAACCTTGAAGCCTGGGAAAAGAAGACCTCAAACACAATAAGTTAAAAAACGAAATAATGAAAAGGCAGAGAAATACTGCATAAATGAAGGAACAAACTAGCAACACAGAAGTCCAAATAAATAAAGAGGAAATAGGCAAACTACCTGAAAAAGAATTCAGAATAATGGTAGTAAAGATGATCAAAAACCTTGAAAACAAAATGGAGGAAATTCAAGAGTCAATTAACAAAGACCTAGAAGAATTAAAGAATAAAGATGCAGAGACAAACAACACAGTTACTGAAATTAAAAATACTCTAGAAGGAATCAACAGCAGAATATCTGAAGCAGAAGAATGAATCAGTGAGCTGGAAGATAATATAGTGGAAATAACTTCTGAAGAGCAGAATAAAGTAAAAAGAATGAAAATAACTGAGGATAGTCCCAGAGACCTCTGGGGCAATATCAAATGCACCAACATTTGAATTACAGGAGTTCCAGAAAAAGAAGAGAAAAAGAAAGGGTATGAGAAAATTTTTGAAGAGACTATAGTTGAAAATTTCCCCAACATGGAAAAGGAAATAGTCAACCAAGTCCAAGAGGCACAAAGAGTCCCAAACAGGGTAAATCCAAGGAGAAACACACCAAGACACACACTAATCAAACTAACAAACACTAAACACAAAGAAAAAATATTAAACGTAGCAAGGGAGAAGCAACATGTAACATGCAAGGGAAACCCCATATGCTTAGCGGCTGATTGTTCAGCAGCAACTCGGCAGGCCAAAAGGGAATGGCAGGATATATTTAAGTTACTAAAAGGGAAAAATCTACAAACAAAATTACTGTATTTGGCAAGGATCTCATTCAAAATTGATGGAGAAATAAAAAGCTTTTCACACAAGCAAAAGTTAAGAGAATTCAGTACCACCAAACCAGCTTTACAACAAATGTTAAAGGGACTTGTATAGTCAAGAAATACAACAGAAGAAAAAAGATCTACAAAATCAACCCCAAACAATTAGAAAACGGCAATGGGAACATATATATCAATAATTATTTCAAATGTAAATGGATTAAATGCTCCAACCAAAAGACACAGATTGACTGAATGGATACAAAAACAAGACACATATATATGCTGTCTACAAGAAACACACTTCCAACCTCAAGACACATATAGACTGAAAGTGAGAAGATGGAAAAATATATTCCATGCAAATGGGAAGCAAAAGAAAGCTGGAGTAGCAATCCTCATATCAGACAAAATAGACCTTAAAATAAAGAAGATTACAAGAGATAAGAAAGGACACTACATAATGATCAATGGATCAATCCAAGAGGAAGACATAACAATTGTAAATATCTATGCACCCAACATAGGAGCACCTCAATACAGAAGACAAACACTAACAGACATAAAAGGAAAACCTGATGTAACACAATAAGAGTAGGAGACTTTAACGCCCCACTCACACCAATGGACAGATCATCAAAACAGAAAATTAATAAGGAAACACAAGTTTTAAATGATACATTAGATGAGATGGATCTCATTGATACCTTCAGGACATTCCATCCAAATGCAGAAGAATACACCTTCTTCTCAAGTGCATATGGAACATTCTCCAGGATAGATCATATCTTGGGTCCCAAATCAAACCTCAGTAAATTTAAGAAAACTGAAGTTGTATCAAGCATCTTCTCTGACCACAACACTATGAGACTAGATATCAATTACAAGAAAAAACTGTAAGAAACACAAACACATGGAGATTAAACAACGCATTTCTAAATAACCAACAGGTTACTGAAGAAATCAAAAAGGAAATCAAAAAATTTCTAGAAATAAATGACAATGAAAACATGATAACTCAAAATCTATGGCATGCAGCAAAAGCAGTTCTAAGAGGGAAGTTTATGGCAATACAATCCTACATCAAGAAACAAGAAAAACATAGACTAGACAACCTAACTTTACAACTAAAGCAACTGGAAAAAGAAGAAGAAAAAAACAAAATTAGTAGAAGGAAAGAAATCATGAAGATCCAAGTAGAAATAAATGAAAAAGAAATGAAAGAAACAATAGTAAAGATTAATAAAACTAAAATCTGGTTCTTTGAGAAGATAAACAAAACTGACAAACCTTTAGCCAGACTCATCAAGAAAAAAAGAGAGACAAATCAAATCAACAAAATTGGAAATGAAAAAGGAGAGATTACAACAGACACTGCAGAAATACAAAGGATTATAGGAGACTATTACAAACAACTCCATGGCAATAAAATGGATAATCTGAAAGAAATGGACAGGTTCTTAGAAAAGTTCAATCTTCCAAGACTGAACCAGAAAGAAATGGAAATTATGAACATCCCAAATTACAAGCACTGAAATTGAATCTGTGATCAAAAGTCTCCCAAAAAACAAAAGCTCAGGACCAGATGGCTTCACAGAATTCTATCAAACATTTAGACAGGAGCTAACGTCTATCCTTCTAAAACTCTTTCAAAAAATTGCAGAGGAAGGAACACTTCCAAACTCATTCTACGAGGCCACCATCACCCTGATACCAAAACCAGACAAAGACAACACACACAAAAAGAAAACTACAGACCATTATCCCTGATGAACATAGATGCAAAAACCTCAGCAAAAATTTTTTTGCTAAAAAATTTTAGCAAATAGAATTCAGCAATACATCAAAAAGTTCATACACTATGATCAAGTTGTGTTTATTCCAGAAAAGCAAGGATCATTCTATATACGGAAATCAATCAAAGTGACATACCATATTAGCAAACTGAAAGATTAAAACCATATGATAACCTCAATAGATGCAGAAAAAGCCTTTCACAAAATTCAGCACCCATTAATGATTATAATTCTTCAAAAATGGGCATAGAAGGAACCTACCTCAACACAGTAAAGGCCATATATGATAAGCCTACAGCAAACATTATTCTCAATGGCGAAAAACTGAAAGCATTCCTCCTGAGATCAGGAACAAGACAAGGGTGTCTTCACTACTGTTAATCAACATAGTTCTGGAAGTCCCAACTACAGCAATCAGAGAAGAAAAAGAAAAAGAATGCAGATCAGAAAAGAAGTAAAGCTCTCACTGTTTGCAGATAACATGATACTGTACATAGAAAACCATAGAGATAGTACCAGAAAATTACTAGAGCTAATTAGGGAATTTAGCAAAATTTCAGGATACAAAATCAATACACAGAAATCACTTGCATCTATATACTAACAATGAAAAATCAGAAAGAGAAATTAAGGAATCAATCCCGTTCACCATTGCCACAAAAAGAATTAAATATCTAGGAATAAACTTACCTAAGGAGACAAAAGAACTGTACACAGAAAATTGTAAGACACTGAAAAGAAAGAAATCAAAGACAACATAAACAGAAAGAGAGATATTTCATGTTCCTGGGTAGGAGGAATCAATATTGTGAAAATGACTATACTACCAAATGTAATCTACAGATTCAATGCAATCCCTATTAAATTACCAATGGCATTTTTCACAGAACTAGAACAAAAAAATTTCACAATTCATATGGAAACACAAATGACCCCAAACAGCCAAAGCAGTCTTGAGAAAGAAGAATGGAGCTGGAGAAATCAACCTTCCTGACTTCAGGTTATACTACAAAGCTACAGTCATCAAGACAGTATGGTACTGGCACAAAAACAGAAATATAGACCAATGGAACAAGATAGAAAGCCCAGAAATGGATACCTTCAGATCAGATCAGATCAGATCAGTCACTCAGTCATGTCTGACTCTTTGCAACCCCATGAATTAGAGCACGCCAGGCCTCCCTGTCCATCATCAACTCCCGGAGTTCATTGAGACTCATGTCCATCGAGTCAATGATGCCATCCAGCCATCTCATCCTCTGTCATCCCCTTCTCCTCTTGCCCCCAATCCCTCACAGCATCAGAGTCTTTTCCAATGAGTCAACTCTTCGCATGAGGTAGCCAAAGTACTGGAGTTTCAGCTTTAGCATCATTCCTTCCAAAGAAATCCCAGGGCTGATTTCCTTCAGAATGGACTGGTTGGATCTCCTTGCAGTCCAAGGGACTCTCAAGAGTCTTCTCCAACACCACAGTTCAAAAGCATCGATTCTTCGGCGCTCAGCCTTCTTCACAGTCCAACTCTCACATCCATACATGACCACAGGAAAAACCACTGGTCATCTGTGGTCTGTGGTCATGGATACCTTATGAATACCTTATTTTTGACAAAGACAAGAATATACAGTGGGGCAAAGACAGCCTCTTCAATAAATGGTACTGGGAAAACTGGACAGCATGTAAAAGAATGAAATTAAAACACTTCCTAACACCATGCAAAGATAAACTCAAAATGAATTAAAGACCTAAATGTAACACCAGAAACTATTAAACTCTTAGAGGAAAACATAGGCAGAACACTTGATGACATAAATCAAAGAAAGATCCTCTATGATCCACCTCCTAAAGTAACGGAAATAAAAACAAAAATAAGCAAGTGGGACCTGATTAAACTTAAAAGCTTTTGCACAGCAAAGGAAACTATAAGCAAGGTGAAAAGACAACCCTCAGAATGGGAGAAAATAAGAGCAAATGAAACAATTGACAAAGGATTAATTTCCAAAATATACAAGCAGCTCATACAACTCAATGACAGAAAAACAAACAACCCAGTCAAAAAGTGGAAAAAAGACCTAAATAGACATTTCTTCAAAAAAGACATACAGATGGCTAACAAACACATGAAAAGATGCTTCACATTACTTATTCAGTTCAGTTCAGTTCAGTTGCTCAGTCATGTCCGACTCTGCGACCCCATGAATCGCAGCACTCCAGGCCTCCCTGTCCATCACCAACTCCTGGAGTTCACTCAAACTTAGGTCCATTGAGTCAGTGATGCCATCCAGCCATCTCATCCTCTGTCGTCCCCTTCTCCTCCTGCCCCCAACCCCTCCCAGCGTCAGAGTCTTTTCCAATGAGTCAACTCTTCACATGAGGTGGCCAAAGTACTAGAGTTTCAGCTTTAGCATCATTCCTTCCAATGCACACCCAGGACTGATCTCCTTTAGAATGGACTGGTTGGATCTCCTTGCAGTCCAAGGGACTCTCAAGAGTCTTCTCCAACACTACAGTTCAAAAGCATCAATTCTTTGGTGCTCAGCTTTCTTCACAGTCCAACTCTCACATCCATACATGACTACTGGAAAAACCATAGCCTTGACTAGACGGACCTTTGTTGGCAAAGTAGTGTCTCTGCTTTTGAATATGCTATCTAGGTCGGTCATAACTTTTCTTCCAAGGAGTAAGTGTCTTTTAATTTCATGGCTGCATTCACCATCTGCAGTGATTTTGGAGCCCCCCAAAATAAAGTTTGACACTGTTTCCACTGTTTCCCCATCTATTTCATCAAAACCACATTGAGATATCACCTCACACCAGTCAGAATGGCCCTCATCAAAAAGTCTACAAACAATAAATGCTGGAGAGGGTATGGAGAAAAGGGAATGCTCTTGCACTGTTGGTGGCAATATAAATTGATACAGCCACTATGGACAATGGTATGGAGATTCCTTAAAAAACTAGGAATAAAACCACCATATGACCCAGCAATCCCACTCCTAGGCATATACCCTGAGGAAAGCAGAATTGAAAAAGGCACATGTATCCCATTTTTCATTGCAGCACTATTTACAATAGCTAGAACATGGAAGCAACCTAGATGTCCATCAACAGATGAATGGATAAAGAAGTTGTGGTACATATACACAATGGAATATTACTCAGTCATATAATAGAACACATTTGAATCAGTTCTGATGATGAACCTAAAACCTATTATACAGAGTAAATTGAGTCAGAAAGAGAAAGATAAATATCATATTCTAATGCACATATATGGAATCCAGAAAAATGGTACTGAAGAATTTACTTACAGGGCAGCAATGGAGAAACAGACAGAAAACAGATTTATGGACATGGGGAGAAGGGAAGAGAGGATGAGATATATGGAAAGAGTAACATGGAAACTTACATTACCATATGTAAAATAGATTGCCAACAGAAATTTGTTGTATGGCTAAGGAAAGTCAAACAGGGGCTCTGTATCAACCTAGAGGGGTGGGATGGGGAGGAGATGGGAGGGAGGTTCAAAAGGGAAGGGATACATGTATACCTAAGGCTGATTCATGTTGAGGTTTGACAGAAAACAACAAAATTCTGTAAAGCAATTATCCTTCAATAAAAAATAAAGTAAAAAGAAAAAAAAAACATATCCAGTCATTAAAGCCCTTTATTTAATATAAATATAACATGCAAATCAACTGTTCAACCATAAACATGTATCATATGGCTTTGATGTTTCTTATGTTTAAAATGAGAGGTGAAGTTACCATTTGCATGTTATAAGAAGAATGTTGTTTAAATTCTTTCCTTTAGAACTTTTAGCATTTTCTAAATTTTCTCAATTAAAATAGACTGCTTTTCTAATCAGAAAAAAGTTTAAAGGAGAGACTTTTTAAAAGATGATGTATTTGAGTTTAAAAATAGATTCAAATGCTACTTTGATAAATACATAAATTTAACTAGAAAAGAAAAAATCTAGAAGAGGAAAATATTTTTTCAAAGAGAGAGAATAGAAAGGAACAATAACCCTGTATCATACAAGAACAATGGTTTTTCTAAGAGACTCAAACCTAACAAAACACATTCCAAAAGAATTTATTTCACATGTTTTATTGTATGAGATTCTCAACAATGTTACTCAAAATGCCAAGCCATGGGCTGAGGATGGAAAACTCTCCATTACCTAAAGCCTGCTCACTGTGATGGTAAATGTTATAACATAAAATGAAAAGAAGCATTGGGCTGCTTCCTCCCTAATGTAGAATCCCAAGCAAGAGGGAAAGAGAAGAGAGTGAAGTGATGACAAAACTCCCTTCATTCTGAAACTGTTGCCCATGTATAGACAATGAATCTACAAAAAGCTACCAAGAGTCCCTGTGAACGTATGGCTCTTCTTTGCTAAGCAAGGCTGTTACACAGAGAATTACTGAGAGTTTCATGTCAACAGGTGACTTGATGGAACCCTTTTCCCTCACCGGTAATTTACTTAAATGCCAAGAATCTTAATGCTGACTGTCAACAGCTCCATGTAACATTTAACACATGTGACCTCACTTTAAGTACTTTAAAAATGCATTATCATCTCATCTTAATTTACTGCAGGATCTCAAAGAAATACCATTTCTTGAAATGAATTGTTACATAAATCACAGCTGCAAAGTGATATGACAAAGCCAGCCTGATTGCCCAACACCCCAGAGCACACACAAAGGCAGGAAATCTTCTGCCCTGAAAACAAAGAGAAGACATGTCTGTCTGTTACAGAATTCCCAGCATCAAGGTGTGCCATTGAAGGGTTTCAAAAATTCCTATTGGGACTTCCCTGGAAATCCAGTGGTTAAGACTTTGCCTTTGATTCCTGGTCCGGCAGCTAAGATCGCACATGCCTTGTGGCCAAAAAAACCAAAACATAAAACAGAAACAACATTGTAACAAATTCAATAAAGACTTTTATAAATGGTCCACATTAAAAAAAAAAACCTTTAATAAAAAAAATTCTTTTCTTAAAAAACTAGGAATAAAACTACCATATGACCCAGCAATCCCACTACTGGGCACACACCCTGAGGAAACCAGAATTTAAAAAGGCACATGTACCCCAATGTTCATTGCAACACTATTCATAATAGCTAGAATATGGATGCAACCTAGATGTCCATCAGCAGATGAATGGATAAGAAAGTTGTGGTACATATACACAATGGGATATAACTCAACTATAAAAAAGAATGTATTTGAGTCAGTTTTAATGAGGTGGATGAACCTAGAACCTATTATAGAGTGAAGTCAGAAAGAGAAAGACAAATATCATATATTAACAAATATATATAGAATCTAGAAAGATGGTACTGACCATCCTACATGCAGGGCAGCAAAGGAGACACAGATGTAAAAAACAGACTTTTGGATTCCGTGGGAAAAGAAGTAGGTGGGATGATTTGGGAGAATAGCATTGAAACATATACATTACCATATGTAAAATAGACAGCCAGTGGTGGTTTGGTGTATGATGCAGGGAACCCAAAGCTGGTGTTCTGTGACAACCTGGAGGGATGGGAAGGGAGGTGGGAGGGGATTGGGAAGGGAGGTGGGAGGAGATTCAGGAGGGAGCGGACACATGACTATGGCCAATTCATGTTGATGTATGGTAAAAACCATCACAATGTTGTAAAGTCTTATCCTCCAATTAAAATAAATAAATACGTTTTCTAAAAATAAAATTAAAAATTCCTGTTTAAAAGTAAAATGCAGGTTTCTGGGGCTTCCTGATAACGTTCTGCAAATAACCAGACAACCACCTGGTCCAAATGTTGGGGAAACGTGGAGAATGGCCGTGGAAGCTGGGATGATTTAAGCACCTTGAGACTGCCTCAAATAGAGGGATGTGGCTTAATTGTCCTCAGGATGCCTGGTCTAATATCCAAGAGCACTTACACCAGAGCACCTTGGACAAAAGTCTGAAAAGACAGCTATATTGAGCCTGAAGCAGATCCTCTGGTATGTATGTATTATATGTGTTAGTCTCTCAGTCATGTTTGATTCTTTGCGACCCCATGGACTAGCCCGCCAGGCTCCTCTGTCCATGGAATTCTCCAGGCAAGAATACTAGAGTGGGTTGCCATTCCCTTCTCCAGGGGATCTTCCCAACCCAAGGATCAAACCTGGGTCTCCTGCATTGCAGGCAGACTCTACCATCTGAGCTACCTGGGAAGCCCAGATCCTCTGGTACCTTCAGGTAAAAATTTTCCCAAAGGGTCTTCAGTGATATCCTGCTTGGTCCCAGGAAGAGCACAGGCTCTAAGGAACCCCAAAAGGCACTGGAAGCACCAAAATAGAGCAGCATCAGCTCCCATGGCATAAAAACTACCCCGGATGTTTTATGGCATAAATTATAATTAAACGCTCCAGAATAATCCAGTGCTTCCTGGAGGCCACGCCCAGCCCCTCGAACCTGCCTTCCACAGCCACCACATTCTGACAGGCATAAATCAGAACCTTTCCCTGAGTCCTGCCAGTACCTGCAGGAAACTCACATGTCTGCCCAAGGGCTTCAATTTCCCTCATGCTCTTCCTCCATCCCTATGGCCCATCACACCACCCAGGGGTGTCCAGTGCTCCAGCCTGGTGACGCAACTCATCATCAACCAGACTCCTGCTCCACTTCTGAGATTGCTTTCCACGCTGAAGCCTGCCAAACTACGAAGCAGCTTTCAACTAGTCTCCCCTGATGAAGTAAGAAGTGCTTGCCTGTTCCTCTGTCGCCATGGTCCCCACAGCAGGGACGTGAATGGTGTCACATGTCTTTTACTGCTTTTCTCAGGTATCCACTCTCCTGACCTGGTGGAAAGGCCAATGTCTGTCCCCTTTCCAGTCCAACTACACTTCCCTTTCCCCCATCAGCCGCGGCTCACAGAATCCAGAGACGGGCAGGGAATCTCTCAGCATCTGCTTCCCAGCTACTCTTGCTCCTTGCAGAGAGCTAGGGGTCTCTGTGTGGCCCCCTCATTGCTCCTCCAGAGACGGGTTTCCTGAAACAGGCTCCTGGCCTAGCCAACTGCATACCACCTTCCGTGCTCCCAGATCCTACCACTTCAGGAGCCAGGCTTTGTGTTCTTCAGACCTTGTCACTTGGACCTGAGTTCTGGTCCTTTTCAGGCCCTGAAATCCAACCCCACCTTGGGGCCAGCCTGCTTTTCCAAACCTGAAAGTACAAGGCCTTGATCCATTTGCTTCTCCTTAACTAAGGGGACTAATCGCCAGCGAGGAGTCATGTGATGGTCCCAAGGGCCAGATCCCAGATCTTAGAATAGGAAAAAGTTGTTTATACTTAAGGAAGGAAGGAGGATACAGAATAAAGTTGGTATAGGTGCACTATAAGTGCAATTTTTAGTTACCACTTCTTTAAAACAGGACTCTTTTGTTATATAAGTGTTTATTCATCAAACATTTAGGGAGTGGCTATAGGTCCATTAAAGTGCTAGACAATAGCAGTCACAGAAACTGCCCTCAGGTAGGTATCTGGAAGCACCTGGAGAACAGCCATCAAAGAGACTCCTCCCATCAACCATGAGGAAATGCTATTAATTATCTCTTAAAATCACTCATTATTATTTGTCTGTAGGCACACAGTATAAATTTCCATATCTTAGATTACCTATTGGTTACTTTGCTTTTTAGAGAGGGCTGTAGATTGGATTTCCTTGGGGTAGAGCCCTCTAGGACCTCAGTACTAAAAATCACATGAGTTTTCCTGGATTGGGGGCTAAGAAACTTTAAACTCTGTCACTCACATCACTTGATGCCTCTAACAGAAGAATCATAGGTGGCAAGCCTGCATGTTCTCTGATTACATTTATAAAGAAAGAAAGCAAAGCTCAGAGAAGTTAATTAATTTCCAAATAGGGAGGCAATCCACAGGGAAAGGGCCAGATTCTAACCAATAAGAAAGTCATTGTCTCCAATTCCAAAACCTTCTATTTCTAACAGGAAGCTGAAAGAAAGCCAGAAGTATTGAACTTCTGAGGGAGGGGGTTTAAGATGTAGGAGTATTGTGGTCATCAGAGTGAGATTTGCCATGAAGCTGATTAAGCTTCAACTTCAGGGCCCTGCACTTACATAAGCTCCTTTGCGTGCATGCTCAGTGTCCAACTCTTTGCGACCCCATGGGCTGCAGCCCGCCAGGCTCCTCTGTCCATGGGATTTCCTAGACAAGAATACTGGAGTGAGTTGCCATTTCCTTCTCTATAAGCTCCTTTGGAGGTTCGTAATATGAAAAGGTAACCCTTCATAAGCATTTCCATCAGGAGAGTGTCATTTCTCACTTGTTTTAAATTTGTAATTTGTTGGATTCTATTTTCTCACCTTAAATAAGTATTTGTTCAAAAATAAAAATTTGCTGAAAATTTAAAAAATTCTTTTCCTTAAATAGGCCCCTCCCAGGGACTTTCTTGGTGGTCCTAAGTCTTCACACTCCCAATGCCCGGGCCCGGGTTCGAGCCCTGGAAGGGAACTAGATCCCACATGCCTCAATGTGCCACAGCTAAGACCTGGTGCAGCCAGATGAATTAATTAACTTAAAAAATAGCTCCCCACCACCACCACCGCCTCCAGATTGCATAAATTCCCAGCAACCCGGTTGCCCCACAGTCCTACATTTGTTTGGCAAGAGCAGAGTGGTCATGCGGTACTGAGTACAGAAAAGGAATTGCCAGCCTTAGAGACACCATCCCTCACCTCACTCATCAAAGAGAGAAACACATATGTGAATAGCATGTAAAGTTAACAAAAACACCTATTAATTGACTGACTTCCTACATATTGAAGGGGAAAACAAAGACATCAGTGCCTGGGGAAAAAGTTATCAGGCAAGGAAATAACCACTGGTGAGTAAATTAACTGAGACCTCACAAAACAGGAAAAGTCAGGAATTCTTAAGTGTAATACAGGAGATTTCATGGTGATTATGTTAATTAAGGATTGAGAACTCTATAAAGCAGTGAATGAGTCCACAAGTCTATACGGAGTTGGTTTATACAGCCCCATTGTTTATTGGTCAGGAAAGTCTTCAGTTAGGCCCAGAGAGGGTCTGATGTCCCCCAGGCTACTGAAGGCTCCTGGTCATTTATTAGCTTCAGTAGGTTAGAACCAGCTATGAAGAAGCATGGCATTCTATTTTAATAACTCCCGGACAAGTGCTACTGGAAGTGGAAAATTTTCTTTGAACATACAGTAAGCCAGGAACAATAAGGTACTCAGCTTAGGGCTAATCCACCTGACAACCATGAGTGATACAAATTATTAAGTGATTAAGTAAACCGAAAGGGCTTAAAACAGTGTCTGGCACATAGCAAGTGCCACATCATTATTTGCTAATATTATTATAGCATATATAATACACTTTATAGTTGGAAAAACTGGGATCCAAAGAGGTCAAGTAACTTTCTCAAGACCACCCAACTAACAGTGATGGAGCTGGATTCCCAATTTAGAGCTCTCTGATTTTTCTTTAGCCAAAACTGCCCTTTTGCACAGAAATCCCTGAATAAATGTCCCAGTTTCCTGGATTCCTTTGAAAGCTATTCTAGAAAGAGAATTTTGAGCATGAACATATTCATCATCACAGGGCTATGATTCACATCACGGTTGTGGTCTTTGGATGTGAGTCCGGAAGTGGCAGGACCTCAGTCCCATGGGCACAACCCTCTTCTTTCAGACCAAAGACTGGAGAAGGGCCGCAGGACAGGACCAATTCCGAGTCTCTGTCCAGAGAACAGATGGCCTGGAGCACATAAGACCCCAGTAAGGAAAATTGTATGTTTTCTAAAAGTGACCACCGTGATATCTCCCACCCCATTTACTCTTCTGATGATGCCCACAATGTATTTTTTTTTAATTTGACTTTATTTTTTACAGCAGTTTAAGGTTTACAGAACAATTGCCCAGAATTTTCTAGGGACCCTTGCCTCCTGGCCCTTCCAAGACCCTGACAAGAGTTCCAAGAGTTCAAAACGTGGTCATAGGTTTTATAAAGTTTGCAAAAATTAGATTTTTAACCTTCATTGGTCAATTCCACAGTCTCGTTCCACTCTGTCTTTTCCTCCATCACACTTCCCTTTATGTAGGGTGGTTTTGGAGTGGCCACAGGTATTTCTGAATACCACTGAAGGAGAGTTGGTGATACAAGTAGCTTGAGTTTAGCTTGGAATATGTTTACACAGTTCACGGTCACATTTGTATGTGGTTTAATCTTCCCTTTGTAGGGATGGCTTCCAGAAATACTCCAGCTGCCCACTGTGCTAACACCAAATATCATGGCATGAAGACCTAGGCCAGTGACTGTATCAGGAGACAAAGGACCCAGTGACCCTTGCTACTGAAAGGATGAGGATAATGGAGGGAAAACAAGGACTGAACTGTGTGCAGCCAGAAGCCAGACTATGGGCAAGTCTTCCAGTCATCAGATATGTAATATTGTAAGCAGAAGACCCCTGGTCAGAATTCCTCTTATCTGGAATACTCAACACAGCTGATACAATAATAAACCTATCATATGATTTTTTCATGTTTGTTGGAAATTATGTGAAATGGAATGCATCAGAATTTCTGCATTGTGTACAGGATACACATATAGGTTACAAATTGTAGTACAAACAGTTGCCATATGAGGTCCCATATTTTATGTACTCCAAGGTGTCAGATTGAATCTTAGCATGTCTAACACACCCTTTCCTGACAAAGTCTAACAATGCCTGATGAGATGGCATGCAGTATCGCCACCAATGCTCAGAAATGGCCTAGAAGAAAAAGAAAACTACTCCAGCGACAAAACTCCTATACATAGTGATCAACTGGTCAACCAACCCATTGTTAGTCACTCAGTCATGTCCAACTCTTTGCAATCCCATGGTCTATAGCCTGCCAAGTTCCTTTGTCCATGGAATTCTCCAGGCAAGAATACTGGAGTGGGTTGCCATTTAATTCTCCAGGAGGTCTTCTTGACCCAGGGATTGAACCCAGGTTTCCTGCATTGCAGGAAGTTTCTTTAGCATCTGAGCCATTAGGGAAGCCCCTGGTCAACCAACAGGTGCCATTGTAAGTGTAATTTGATTACTCAACTATATAACACAACCCAACTTGGTAGAAATTTCAAAATGCATCTCAATTGCTCATATGGACCTTATTTTCAGATTATGTATTGCTTTCAGAATCACTGATCCTACTAAAAGAAATATGACAGGAGGGAAACACCCTGATGGAAGCCAATAATGTGAATCAAAAAGTAAAAATTAGCAGAGCTTTAAAGTGTCAAAAAAAAAAAAAAAAACAACCTTTCTTGCTTTTAGAAGATAATGGAAACTAAAATCTTTGATGATCAAAATCATAAAGATAAGGGGAAAAAAGAATTACAACAGCCAATAAAAAGTAGATGAAAATTAAAATAGAAAAGATAAAAGTGATTTGGAGACTCGGAACACTAATACAGGAAACAAAAGGAAGGAAGCTGGATGGCCTCGTAAAGGAAAACATAGTTGGTACAGATGATGGAGCAAGCTTGAGACACTTCAATTCAGTGAATTTGGTGACTTTGCTATGTGTCCTTTACATGTCCTTTTTTATTTAGCCAAAAACAGAGAAGAGGGGGGGAATATTTTAGAGATTTGTCAGGCACACAAATAAGAGTCCACAATGTTGTTTTATGCAGTTTATGAAGTTGCTGATATTTGCCTGCTTTTTTACATATGTAGTTTCATGATTTGTTTTCCAATTCCAAGCATTCCCTATTGATAACTAACATTCTGTTTGTAGTTTTGTATAATTTTTCCTCAAGAAATTCACTGAATTACCTGAGTTTCAGGCCCTACTAACAGTAGATGTGACTCCAGAGAGAGATTGTGCAGTTTGAGCCTCTGTCAATGGATGTCAAACAATATTAATTATTCTCTGCAAAGAGAAGAGGACCTGAAGAGGCAGAGGCAGATCTGGATGGCCCCACAGGTTCGCTTTTCTCTCTGATATGGAGAGTTTGGTTAAAGGTGCCCACCAGGGTGATAGCTTTGCGGAAAAACAGAGTATGTTGGCAAGTGTTGGCTGCTTTTTGTACCTTTCAGGAAGACTCAATAGTAAATTCAGGCTAGGTAACCACTTTGAAAGCAGGGAGGGAAAGAAATAAAGCTATACCAAGGCAGAAAGTTGCTTTCTGCTGAGGCCCTTATATCTGAGTTGATTCTCAAAGTTGAAAAAGTCAACTGGCTAAATAGTTACCATTTGTAATATAAATGAATGAGTAAATGAATGAATAAATAAAAATTTTAAAAGTCCACCTTCTCCTCAACATAGATTCCAGTGCCAACTGCTATGAAGTCATAGTCTTTATTGCAGTCACCTTGATTAGCTTAAACACAAAGAGATTGTTAAGGATATAAAGAGCTCCTAGGATTGCTAGAAAGTCTGAAGAAGCAGGCTGTAGCTGTAGGGAGACTTCCCAAATAAGCAATTTTCATTTTTGGAGGCAGCAGCTCCCTAGTAGTTCAGTTTGATGGTGTGGTTCTGGAAGGCACCCTTGAATCTCAGTCTAGGGTCATTTTCAGCAGAACTCTGGCCAATACACCTCACTTAAGAGCAGTGGTGATACTCTATAAGTCTCATCTATAGGTGTGAGAATAATAAAAAAGATCTTTCCACAAGGGCTTAATTCCCAAAATATACAAACAGCTCATACAACTCAACAGCAACAACAACAAAAAACAAAACATTCAATCAAAACAGGCAGAAAATCGAAATAGATATTTCTCCAAAGAAGACATACAGATGGCCAACAGGGACATGAAAAGATGCTCAATATTACTAATTATTAGAAAAATGCAAATCAAAACTATAATGCAGTATCACCCCACACTGGTCAGAATGGCCATCATTAAAATCTATAAATAACAAATGCTGGAGAGGGTGTGGAGAAAAGGAAAACCTCCTAAACTGTTGGTGGGAATGTAAGTTGGTGCAGCCACCACGGGAAAACAGTATGGAGGTTCCTCAAAAAACTAAAAATAGAGTGGCCATATGATTTAGCAATGCTGCTGCTGCTGCTAAGTCACTTCAGTCATGTCCGACTCTGTGTGACCCCATAGACGGCAGCCCACCAGGCTCCTCCATCCCTGGAATTCTCCAGGCAAGAACACTGGAGTGGGTTGCCATTTCCTTCTTCAATGCATGAAAGTGAAAAGTGAAAGTGAAGCCGCTCAGTCACGTCCGACCCTCTCCGACCCTCAGCAACCCCATGGACTGTAGCCTACAGGCTCCTCCGTCCATGGGATTTTCCAGGCAAGAGTACTGGAGTGGGGTGCCATTGCCTTCTCCGTCAGCAATCCTACTCCTGGGCATATCTGGACAAAACTTTAATTCAAAAAGATACATGCACCCCTATGTTCATAGCAGCACTGTTCACAACAGCCAAGACATGGAAACAACCTAAATGTCCATCAACAGATGAATAAACAAAAAGGATGTGGTACATATACACGATGGAACGCTACTCAGCCACAAAAAATAATGAAATAATGCCATTTGCAGCAACACAGATGGACCTAGAGATTATCATTCTAAGTGAGGTAAGTCAGACAGAGAAAGACAAATACCAAATAATATCACTTACATGTGGAATCTAAAATATGGCACAATAAACATCTACAAAACGGAAACAGACTCAGATACTTAAAAACAGACTTTGCCAAGAGGGTTGTGGAGGGGAAGGGATGGAGGGGGAATTTGGGGTTAGCAGATGCAGGCTATTACATAGAGAGCTTATAAACAGAGCTTACTATACAGCATAAGGATCTATACTCAATATCCTGTGATAAACCATAACAGAAAAGAATATAAAAACAAATGTGTGTATATACATATATATATATATTTCAGCTATACATACATTCATATATCTGAATCACTTTTCTGTGCAGCAGAAATTAACATAACATCGTAAATCAACTGTACTTCAGTTAAAAAAAAAGATCTTTCCTTCACCATGTTGTTTCATGTAGGTGAAATGTATTCTTTACACTGTGTGGCATCTCATATTGGGGCTTCCCTGGTGGCTCAGCAGTTCAGAATCCACCTGCCAATGCAAATCCCTGGATCAGGAAGATCCCCTGGAGAAAGAAATGGCAACCCACTCCAGTATTCTTGCCCAAGAAATCCCATGGGCAAAGGAGCCTGGCGGGCTACAGTCCATGGGGTCACAAGAGAGTCAGACATGACTTAAATGACTGAACAACAACATGTCATATTATGAATATGCCACCATGTTTTTATCCATTCTTCTGGATATTTCATTATTCCCAGTTTTGGAACATTGGGAATAAAATTGGTGTGTGCGTGTGTGTGTGTTAGTTTCTCAGTCGTGTCCAACTCTTTGCAACCCCATAGACGGCAGCCCACCAGGCTCCCCCGTCCATGGGATTCTCCAGGCAAGAACACTGGAGTGGGTTACCATTTCCTTCTCCAAAAGGAACTATAGAAAGAAAGAAAGTGAAGTCGCTCAGTCGTGTCCGACTCTCTACGACCCCATGGACTGCAGCCTACCAGGCTCCCCTATCCATGGAATCCTCCAGGCAAGAGTACTGGAGTGTGTCACCATTTCCTTCTCCAAAATTGGTATGAACATTCTTAAAAAAAAAAAAAATACAGTTTTCCAGATCTGTACCAATATTGTCTGACCCCTTTTGGGAATTTTCTTAAGGATCCTTCATAATAAAATGCAGCACCATTGTGCAAAATGTTGTTGGAAAAATGTTGTTAGGCAGTGATATAAGCATGACTACCTTTTTTTTTACCGATACTAGAAGTATCAGTAATTAGTGGGAATTAACCTCTGTAATAAGTACAAGGATACAAAGATGGAGTTATTTAACGTCCACCACCTATTTCATTCAGCCTTGTCACTCTACCTCTCACACTACCACCGCTGTCAATAAAACTGGAAAAAACTGTGCCACAGAACAGGATAATCTTGAAAATTTTTGTTTACCACTGAAAATTGCTTCCAAAGCAGGAATATTCAGGAGTTGACAATGTTGAATTCTTTAACACTCAAAGGAGACTTTTTGTTGCCTATGTTTGGAATGTATGACAAACATCCTTTGACAGCAATAAAAGGCAGCAGGTTCTCCCAGTGGTAGAGGGAAACTGCTATTACAGACAAGTTCACCTACTCCAAAGTTCTTCATGATAATCAGATTAGCAGCAACTCTATTATCAATGAATTCTATTTTTGATAGGGGATATTCTTATATTCTCCATATAAGCTTCCATTTGTGTGTGTGTTAATCACTCAGTCATGTCTGACTCCTCGCGACCCCATGGACTTTTAGCCCTCCAGGCTCCTATGTCCATGGAATTCTTCAGGCTAGAATACTGGAGTGGGTTGCCATTTCCTTTTCCAATATAGGCTTCCATACATAGGTTAATTCAGGTCACTTACTAAGTCTGTTTCAGGGAAATAATGCAAACGTGGAATTTCTATGCTTGGCTTTTCAATACCTCTTGCAACAGACCTGAGACTATATGGTTCAGTAATTCTTATAACTGACTCGAAAGTGTAAAATTTCTCTGCAGAATTTGGTCTTTGGTGTAAATATGTTTTTGCTTCTGAAAAAATCTTTTATCTTACGGGAAAAACTATGAGCAAGATTCTTTTGACTCTGCTATCCTTCACCCCAACCTATCTCATAACTTCCCTGGTCAATAGTAAATGCTTCCGAGACTGACTAATAGAAGTCACCTGTGATTTTACTTTGTGTCCTCTTAGCTAACCTGGGCCTATTCTTCCCAAAAGTCCTTTCCTCATACAGTTTCAAGCTAGACTTGTATGCAAGAGCAATTTGCATGAGATTTGGAAGCCACAGAGTAGGCAGCAGCTGTTATGCTTGGAACTTGAATGCAGGTTACACACGTTCCTGACCTGGCTCATCTTGTCAGCCTGGAGCAGCAACAGGCTGTACAGCTCCTTCAGCTCCTGCCAGATCCCTTCAGTCAGTTCCTCCTAGTTCCGGGCCTGCACATGGCTTCACAGCAACAAGCACCAGCTTTCCTACAGGTCAGCGGCATCACCAGAGTTAGATGCAGTGAAAGACAGATAGTTTGCCCTCGTACGTTCCGATCTGTTCATTTTCCTCTGCTTCACCTCCAGCTTTTCTTCCCAACTGCCTGCCTTGATGACCTACAGCAATGTCAGGCCAACCACCAAACAGTTCCCCTTCATAGGCTTTCAAAGTCACTAGCTGGAGACTTTTCTCTGATCCTCCAACCAGTCTCCTTCCAGAACTTGACTGCCTTAGCTCTTCCATAGTTGTATAAAGTCTGAAGGTGAAAGTTAAAGGGTCAGTCACTCAGTCGTGTCCGACTCTGCGACCCCATGGTCTGTAGTCCACCAGACTCCTCTATTCATGGGATTCTCCAAGCAAGAATACTGCAGTGGGTAGCCATTCACTACTCCAGGGGATCTTCCCGACCCAGGGGTCAAACCTGGGTCTCCCACATTGCAGGCAGATTCTTTACCATCTGAACCACAGGGAAGCCTATCGCTACCACAAATCCCATTTCCATACCACTCACAGTGGCTTCCCAAATGGCACTAGTGGTAAAGAATCCGCCTGCCAATGCAGGAGACACATAAGAGATAGGGTTTCAGTCTCTGAGTTGGGAAGATCCCCTGGAGGAAGGAATGGCAACCCATTCCCATATTCTTGCCTGGAGAATCCCACAGACAGAGGGGCCTCACAGGCTACGGCCCATAGGGTCACACAGAGCCAGAATGACTGAAGCGACTTAGCACACAGGCACAGTGGTTCTGCTCCCCTGGCTGAACTCTGATGATGTGGTTCAGCTGACGATGCTGATGGAGAACAGGGTGACAGAAGGACCAAGAAATGCAGCTCCAAGTCTCAGCTTAATTACTGCAGTCGCTCAGGAGCACTGGCAGAGAGCAAATCAAGGCACCTTACTCATTTTTGTTGTTGTTCTTCAGTCATTCAGTTGTGTCTGACTCTTTGTGACCCCATGGACTGCAGCACGCCAGGCTTCCCTGTCCTTCGCCAACTCCCGGAGTTTGCTCAAATTCATGTCCATTGAGTCAGTGATGCCATCCAATCGTATTGTCCTCTATCGTCCTTTCCCCTCCTGCCTTCAATCTTTCCCAGCATAAGGATCTTTTTCAATGAGTCAGTTCTTCACATTAGGTGGCCAAAATATTGGAGCTTTAATATCAGTGCTTCCAATGAATATTCAGGGTTGCTTTCCTTTGGGATTGACTGGTTGGCTCTCCTTGCTATCTAAGCCACTCCCAAGAGTCTTCTCCGGCACTACAGTTTGAAGGCATCAATTTGTCAGCGCTCAGCTTTCTTTATAATCCAACTCTCACATCCATACATGACTCCTGGAAAAACCATAGCTTTAACTAGATGGACCTTTGTCAGCAAAGTAATGTCTCTGCTATTTAATACACTGTCTAGGTTGGTCAGAGCTTTTGTTCCAAGGAACAAGCGTCTTTTAATTTCATGGCTGCAGTCACCATCCACAGTGATTTTGGAGCCCAGGAAAATAAATTCTGTGACTGTTTCCACTGTTTCTCATCTATTTACCATGAAGTGATGGGACCAGATGCCATGATCTTTGTTTTCTGAATGTTGCCTTTAAGCCAGCTTTTTCACTCTCCTCTTTCACCTTCATCAAGAGGTTCTTTAATTCCTCTTACTTACTTCTAACAGTCATCAAAAGTCTTCACATTTTTTATGAGATCTGATACAGCCATTCTACCCCTAAGAATTAATCTCAAGGAAATAGCTACAGATTGTATAATCGTATAATATTTTGATAAATCATTTGGTGAAACATTTTGGTTAAAATAGATGATCTAGGAAATACTGTCTCAAGATGGTTAGTTTAGCTGATGGCAGATCTTTTTGCTTTGCAGAGTTGAATGTGCAGAGATGTATAACTCTGAACTCTGTACATCCTGAGGAATGTTGGGAAAATGTGTCTGGGAAAGAGAAAGAAGAGAGAAGGGGCTACTGTCCGGAAAGAAGAATGGAGGGTAGAAAACACAAACATCAAGTGACTAAATAATCTTGAGTTTCCAGGATTCTTTTGTGTGCTGTGTGTTCCCCTATGAAACAGTCTCATTTGCTAATTCTCAGTGGGACTGGCTCTATTTGGAGACAAGTTAAAGTGTTGAGTCCATCTTCAAAATGAACATACAGCAAAACTAGAAAAAAATAGGGAAATACTGGAAATAATCCAAGTGTTGGAAATTGGGAATCATTTAAATGAAGTACGTCATTTCTAGACAACAAAATACCAAGCTACCATCAAAAACTATTTGTAAAAGAATGTTTAATAATACAAAAAGTCATCTAAAGTTAAGAAAGCACATTTCAAATAGAATGGAGATTATTAGCAAAGGGAAAAGGAAGTAAACACCAAATACTGACAGCTGTGGTAAGCTAGGCTGGTTTTTATTTTCTTCTTTTTATTTATTTGCAATGTTTTTAGTTCTATAATGAGCAGATATTTCTTTCGTAACAAAACAAAAATAGTGTATGTAGATTTTTGTAAACGGTGTGTCTTAAACCTGAAACAAGGGCTCAAAGGTAGAAAAACAAACAGTAGGTAGACTTAGGCAAGTACTCGTGTTCCAGAAATTGCTATTTTGATCCAGCTGCGTCCTGTCACACTTCTGTCACCCTCAGGAGAAGGGACATTGGTCAGCACATTCCTCCTCTCCTCCTCCTCAACCAGGACAGTCTGCACGAAGGCACAGACACAGAGATGGGACTCACTGTCCTCAAAGTGAGGCAGTTCTTACCTTGTCTGTCAGAGGCTGCCATTGACTACGGGGAGCAAAACTTGACACCATCCAGGAGAGCTGAAGCTGCACTTCCAAATTTATCCCCTCAAGAAAACCTCACATGTGCACAAGGACTTATGCACTAGAATGTTTATTTCAGGATGGCTTCCCTGGTGGCTCAGACGGTAAAGCGTCTGCCCGCAATGCAGGAGACCTGGGTTCGATTCCTGGGTCAAGAAGATCCACTGGAGAAGGAAATGGCAATCCACTCCAGCACCCTTGCCTGGAAAAATCCCATGGACGGGGGAGCCTGATAGGCTACACCCCATGGGGTCACAAAGAGTCAGACACGACTGAGTGACTTCACTTTCACTTTCTTTTTTTATTAATTTTTTTCCTATGGAAAATTTCAAACATATATTGATATAAAAGCTAACAGAGGAATTTAATAAGCCCCCATATGCCTGTTCCTCAACTTCAATAATAATCAAGTCATGGTCAATCTCATCTCATCTAAACCCCACCCACTCACCACCACTCTTGTATTATTATTTCAAGGCCCGCCCCAAACATCATACCATCTCATCCATAAATATTTCAGTATAGTTATATCACACATTTCTGAATATATCTGAATATAATATATATAATAAAACTCTTTAAAAGTAACTGAAAATAATAATAACCATAATAGCTTGTTACATCAAAGACAAAATGAGAATCATTTCTTAATGGCTTTAATTCTCAGGTCAAAGTTCAAATTTTCAGTTTTTTTTCATAAATATGATCATTCTTGAAATAATTAAGACTCTGAAAATGATGGGATATTTTAAAACTATTGTTAAATTTTTTAGATGCGATAATGATTTTGTGTTTTTTAAGTCTTATTCTGAAATGCTTATGGATAAAATGATACATTACCTGGGATTTGCTTCCAAATGGGGGTAATGAGGATGGTGACAAAACAAGATGGACTGAGACTTAATCAATGTTGAAGTTCAAAAGTGGGTACATTACTGTTCATTATACCATCTCCTCTGCATTTTTGTATTAAAGTATTTGAAATTTTCCATAGTAAAAAACAAACAAAAGAAATACAAACAGTATGGACATATAAAGACAAAATTAAGAATGTAGTTACATGCAGAAGGAGAAGTAGAGGGTAGTTGACATTATTGGAAATTTTCTACTTCGTTGTTGCAAGTGACCTTTGTATTATTTTAAGTGTGTATATTTTAAGTATTATGTTATTTAACACTAAAATAGAAGATGATAGGCAAAATGAAAGTGCTGATATGTATATAGTCATATACTAATGCTGATATGTGGTGCCACAAACCAAGAATTAGTATTACCCCAATTCAGTGTGGTTGAACACCAAACGCTGGGGGGATTTATGCGGTGATCAATACACAAACACACACGTGTGCATATGCACGCACACAGTGCTGAAACAGTAGCCTCAGAAGCAATGCTTATCCTTACTACACGCAACACTCTAAGGTCTTATATTATAGTTCACTTTCTAAAATGTGCTGGTCAGGATGCAAATAAACTGACTTCTTGACCCTAAATGATCTACAGTGTGGAAAAACACAGGACCATTTGATGATTCAGGTCTCTTCAAATTCTCAAACTATGGAAGGATAAAATTGGTTGAATCTATTTTATAGGCATTCAGTTCAGTTCAGTTCAGTTCAGTCATGTCCGACTCTTTGCGACCCCATAAACCACAGCATGCCAGGCCTCGCTGTCCATCACCAAACTGTCCACCCAAACCCATGTCCATTGAGTCAGTGATGCCATTCAACCATCTCATCCTCTGTCGTCCCCTTCTCCTCCTGCCCTCAATCTTTCCCAGCATCAGGGTCTTTTCCAATGAGTCAGCTCTTCACATCAGGTGGCCAAAGGATTGGAGTTTCAGCTTCAATATCAGGCCTTCCAATGAACACCCAGGACTGATCTCCTTTAGGATGGACTGGTTGGATCTCTTTGCAGTCCAAGGGACTCTCAAGAGTCTTCTCTAACACCACAGTTCAAAAGCATCAATTCTTCAGCACTCAGCTTTCTTCACAGTCCAACTCTCACATCCATACATGACCATTGGAAAAACCATAGCCTTGACTAGATGGACCTTTGTTGGCAAAGTAATGTCTCTGCTTTTTAATATGCTGTCTACATTGGTCATAACTTTCCTTCCAAGGAGTAAGCGTCTTTTAATTTCATGGCTGCAAGTCATCATCTGAGCAGTGATTTTGGAGCCCAGAAAAATAAAGTCTGACACTGTTTCCACCGTTTCCCCATCTATTTGCCATGAAGTGATGGGACTGGATGCCATGCTCTTAGTTTTCTGAATGTTGAGCTTTAAGCCAACTTTTTCACTCTCCTCTTTCACTTTCAACAAGAGGCTTTAAGGGTAGTGTCATCTGCATATCTGAGGTTATTGATATTCCTCCCAACAATCTTGATTCCAGCTTGTGCTTCCTCCAGCCCAACATTTCTAATGATGTACTCTGCATATAAGTTAAATAAGCAGGGTGACAATATACAGCCTTGAAGTACTCCTTTTCTTATTTGGAACCAGTCTGTTGTTCCACGTCCAGTTCTAAGTGTTGCTTCCTGACCTGCATACAGATTTCTCAACAGGCAGGTCAGGTGGTCTGGTATTCCCATCTCTTTAAGAATTTTAGCCCTGGTTACAAATACCAGCTAGAGAAGGGTCTTCAGGGGCAGGGGCTCTGGGTTCAGTAGACTTTGGTATGACATAAGCACTCTTGGAGGAGGTCACCATTAACCCCACCATAGAGCCATTGGAACTTACAGAGAACTGGGAAACAGACTCTTGGAGGTCACAAACAAAACCTTGTGTGTGCCAGAACCCAAGAAAAAAGAGCAGTGACCCCACAAGAGACTGACCCAGACTTGTCCATGAGTGTCCAGAAGTCCCTGCTGGAGGTGTGGGTCAGTGGTGGCCTGCTGCAGGGTTGGGGCACTGAGTGCAGCAGTGTTGTGCATGGGACTTTTTGAAGGAGGTCCATTATTTTCATTACCTTCACCATAGTTTGGTCTCAGGTCAAATAACAGGGAGGGAACACAGCCTCACCCATCAACAGAAAATTGGATTAAAGATTTACTGAGCATGGCCCCACCCATCAGAACAAGACCCAGTTTCCCCCTCAGTCAGTCTCTCCCATCAGGAAGCTTCCATAAGCCTCTTATCCTTCTCCATCAGAGGGCAGACAGAATGAAAACCACAATCACAGAAAACTAACCAATCTGACCACATAGACCACAGCCTTGTCTAACTCAGTGAAACTATGAGCCATGCTGTGTAGAGCCACCCAAGATGGATGGGTCATGGTGGAGAGTTCTGACAAAATGTGGTTCACTGGAGAAGGGAATGGCAAACCGCTTCAGTATTCTTGCCTTGAGAACCCAATGAATAGTATGAAAAGGCAAAAAGATAGGACACTGAAAGAGGAACTCCCCAGGTCGGTAGGTGCCCAATATGCTACTGGAGATCAGCAGAGAAATAGCTCCAGAAAGAATGAAGAGACAGAGCCAAAGCAAAACCAACACCCAGTTGTGGATGTGACTGGTGCTGGAAGTAAAGTCTGATGCTGTAAAGAGCAATATTGCATAGGAACCTGGAATGTTAGGTTCACGAATCAAGGCAAATTGGAAGTGGTCAAACAGGAGATGGCAAGAGTGAACAACAACATTTAGGAATTAGAGAACTAAAATGGACTGGAATTGGTGAATTTAACTCAAATAACCATTATATCTACTACTGTGGGCAGGAATCCCTTAGAAGAAATGGAGTAGCCATTATAGTCAACAAAAGAGTCCGAAATGCAGTACTTGGATGCAATCTGAAAAATGACAGAATGATCTCTGTCCATTTCCAAGGCAAACCACCCAATATCATAGTAATCCAAGTCTATGTCCCAATCAGTAATGCTGAAGAAGTTGAAGTTAAATGGTTCTATGAAGACCTACAAGACCTTCTAGAACTAACATCCAAAAAAGATGTCATTTTCATTATAGGGGACTGGAAAGCAAAACTAGGAAGTCAAGAAATACCTATGGCAGAAAGTGAAGAACTAAAGAGCATCTTGATGAAAGTGAAAGAGAAAAGTGAAAAAGTTGGCTTAAAGCTCAACATTCAGAAAACTTAGAGCATGGCATCCAGTCCCATCACTTCACAGTAAAATAGATGGGGAAACAGTGGAGACAGTGAGTGGCTTTATTTTTCTGGGCTCCAAAATCACTGCAGATGGTGAGTACAGCCATGCAATTAAAAGACGCTTATTCCTCGGAAGGAATGTTAGGACCAACCTAGACAGCATATTAAAAAGCAGAGACATTACTTTGCCAACAAAGGTCTGTCTAATTAAAGCTATGTTTTTTCCAGTAATCATGTCTGGATGTGAGAGTTGGACTATAAAAGAAAGCTGAGTGCAAAAGAATTGATGCTTTTGAAGTGTGGTGTTGGAGAAGACTCTTGAGAGTCCTGCAAGGAGAGACTGCAAGGAGATCCAACCAGTCCATCTAAAGGAGACCAGTCCTGGGTGTTCATTGGAAGGACTGATGTTGAAGCTGAAACTCTAGTACTTTGGCCACCTGATGTGAAGAGCTGACTCATTGGAAAAGACCCTGATGCTGGGAAAGATTGAGGGCAGGAGGAGAAGGGGATGACAGAGGATGGGATGGTTGGATGGCATCGCCAACTTGATAGACATGGGTTTGAGTGGACTCTGGGAGTTGGTGATGGACAGGGAGGCCTGGCGTGCTGCGGTTCATGGGGTCGCAAAGAGTCGGACACGACCTGAGTGACTGAACTGAACTGAACTGAACAGGCAAATTTGGCCTTGGAGTACAGAATGAAGCAGGGCAAAGGCTAATAGAGTTTTGCCAAGAGAATGCACTGGTCACATCCAACACCTTCATCGAACAACACAAAAGAAGACTCTACACATGGACGTCACCAGATGGTCAATGTCAAAATCAGATTGATTATATTCTTTTCAGCCAAAGATGGAGAAGCTCTATACAGTCAGCAAAAACAAGACTGGGAGCTGACTGTGGCTCAGATCATGAACTCCTTTTTGCCAAATTCAGTCTTAAATTGAAGAAAGTAGGGAAAATCACTAGACCATTCAAGTATGACCTAAATCAAATCCCTTATGATTATACAGTTGAAGTTACAAATAGATTCAAGGGATTAGATCTGATAGGCAGAGTGCTGGAAGAACTATGGATGGAGGTTTGTGACACTGTACAGGAGGCAGTGATCAAGACTGTCCCCAAGAAAAAGAAATGGAAAAAGGCAAAATGGTTGTCTGAGGAGGCCTTACAAATAGCTGTGAGAAGAAGAGAAGTGAAAGGCAAAGGAGAAAAGGAAAGATATACCCATTTGAATGCAGAGTTCCAAAGAATAGCAAGGAGAGATAAGAAAGACTTGCTCAGGGATCAATGCAATAAAATAGAGGAAAACAACAGAATGGGAAAGACTAGAGATCTCTTCAAGAAAATTAGAGATACCAAGGGAACATTTCATGCAAAGATGGGCACAATAAAGGACAGAAAACCTAACAGAAGAAGAAGATAGTAAGAAGAGGTAGCAAAAATACACAGAAGAACTGTACAAAAAAGATCTTCATGACCAAGATAATCACGATGGTGTGATCACTCACCTAGAGCCGACCATCCTGGAATGTGAAGTCAAGTGGGCCTTAGGAAGCTTCACTATGAACAAAGCTAGTGGAGGTGATGGAATTCCAGTTGAGATCTTTCAAATCCTAAAAGATGATGCAGTGAAACTGTTGCACTCAATTTGACAGCAAATTGGAAAACTCAGCAGTGGCCACAGACTGGAAAAGGTCTGCTTTCATTCCAATCCCAAAGAAAGGCAATGCCAAAGAATGCTCAAACCACCACACAATTGCACTCATCTCACATGCTAGCAAAGTAATGCTCAAAATTCTTCATGCCAGGCTTCAACAGTACATGAACCGTGAACTTCCAGATGTTCAATCTGGATTTAGAAAAGGCAGAAGAACCAAAGATCAAATTGCGAACATCCGTTGGATCATCAAAAAAGCAAGAGAGTTCCAGAAAAGTATCTACTTCTGCTTTATTGACTATGCCAAGGCCTTTGACTATGTGGACCACAGGAAACTGTGGAAAATTCTTAAAGAGATGGGAATAACAGACGACTTGACCTGCCTCCTGAGAAATCTGTATACAGCTCAAGAAGCAAAGGTTAGAACTGGACATGGAACAACAGACTGGTTCCAAATAGGAAAAGGAGTACATCAAGGCTGTATATTGTCACCCTGTTTATTTAACTTAAATGCAGGGTACATCATGAGAAATGCTGGACTGGATGAACCACAAGCTGAAGTCAAGATTGCCAGGAGAAATATCAATAACCTCAGATATACAGAAGATACCACACTTACGACAGCAAAAGAAAAAAAGAAAGCAAAGAAGAGCTAAAGAGCCTCTTGATGGACGTAAAAGAGGAGAGTGAAAAAGTTGGCTTAAAACTCAACATTCAGAAAATGAAGATCATGGCATCTGGTTCCATGACTTCATGGCAAATAGATATGGAAACAGTGATAGACTTTACTTTTGGGGGCCCCAAAATCACTGCAGATGGTTACTGCAGTCATGAAATTAAAAGTCGCTTGCTGCTTGGCAAAAAAGTTATGCCAACCTAAACAGCATTTTAAAAAGCAGAGACAGAGAACAAGATGGCAGAGAAGTAGGTGGACGTGGATTACATCTCTCTCCCCAGATACATCAGAAAAACATCTTCAGATACAGAAGTGCATGCAGAACATCAGCTGAGAGTGGACAAGAGGACCTCACCAGTAGAAAAGAATATATAGAACCATGCAAAACTCGGTAGGATGAAGGAACTAAGGGGAAAAACAGGAATATTAGTAGGACTGGACCTACTCTTGGTGGGTGAAGGAACTGAAGCAGGGGTCTGATCCCCACAGCGGGGAAATTGTCTGAGTCAGAGGAGAAACATTTAAGTCTGAGAGTGAAACAACTGATCTGTGGCAGCCTAAATGGAATGAGAATCAGACAGTCCTTGCCACAGCCATACATGTCCCAGACAGGGACTCAGATCCCCTGGAAGGCGCAGTGGCTGGGAGCTGGAGTTTAGGGATTGTGGAGCAATCCCCAGGCGAGGGCTGCTCTTGACTATGGAAAGACAGATGGAGGGGATGTGAGGAAGGAGATCGTGCTGGGAAATGCCTGTGGAGGGAAGCCAGGCAGCCAAGGAAGCAAGGCAATACTGCTGAGTTACGTAGTGGGTGGAGCCATCACCATAGCCTCTCTCTCTCTACACGCCAGCATGGGCAGCTGAACAATGGAGAGGCTAGCCCATCAAACGCCTGACACACCGAACTATAGAGTAGGACCCCACCCCAGGGTGCTCCTTTCAATGACTGACGCGTGGAACTACAGAGTAGGACCCCAGCCAAAGGGGCCTCTCTACACGCCTGATGCGCTGAACAACAGAGGCAAGGGAGCCCTTTAAGTGCATCAACAGGCGGAGCTACGGAGAAAGGCTGACCAAAGAGGCCTTCTGATCACCAGCTACAAGAGGCTGGAAAAAAGTCTCTGAATGAGCCATAACTCCTACCACAGAGGCAGTCTGTGTCCCTGAACACTTGGTGCTGCCAGGGTCCAAGCAGGTACACCACCTTCATGCTCAACTCTCACTGGGGCAGAGTTGCCACAGGCCAAAAAAAAAAGAGTCTTGTACCTATGCACACAGGGTCTCTTCGGTCCTGTCTGACTCTTTGCGACCCTGTAGACTGTGGCCTGCCAGGCTTCCTTGTCAGGGAAGGGCTGTTCTCCAGGCAAGAATACTGGAGCATATTGGCCAATACTGGTTGCCATATCCTTCTAGAGCACTTTATTTCCTGCTGCCCAACTGCCAACCCATCTGAGTACCTGGCACTGCCAGAATCCCTGCGACCCACCATCTCCACACCTGGCCCTCACAGGGGCAAACCCAAGCCCTCCAGCACAGCCTCAGGAGCTAAACCCCACCAGACGACCCACATGTAGAGGTGGAAATAAAACCACAACAGAAACCCAGGTGCAGTGTGGCTAAGGAAGAAGACCCAAAACCTTCCCACCAGCTGTACAACTGCAGATTAAATCCACACAATCAACTAAGCAGACTCTGTATCTATGGAATAAATAAAAGGTCATTGAGAGCTCCCATAAAAGAAAACACTAGCTCTGATAGCTGTGGACATTGGAGGCAAGAACACACAGGAGTAGGACTAGATTAGAATCTGAGCAGCCCCCGCAGCAGGTCCAGAGATCAGTACAGTCTAGGAGGGCATCCTAAGGAGGTAAGGTGGACAGTGATTCCCAGCACGGAAAGGATTCTGACAGCAGAGACTCAAGAAAAACATTTATTATGCTTATTTTTTGACTTGTTCTGTAGATTCTTTTGGATCCTTTTTTCGCTTTCTTTTTTGGTTCTTTTTTACCCCTCTGGTGTAGTTGTCAATTTTATTGCCACTGCTGCTGCTGTTGCTGCTAAGTCGCTTCAGTCGTGTCTGACTCTGTGCAACCCCATAGACGGCAGCCCACCAGGCTCCCCCGTCCCTGGGATTCTCCAGGCAAGAACACTGGAGTGGGTTGCCATTTCCTTCTCCAATGAATGAAAGTGAAAAGTGAAAGTGAAGTTGCTCAGTCGTGTCCGACCCTCAGCGACCCCATGGACTGCAGCCTACCAGGCTCCTCCATCCATGGATTTTCCAGGCAAGAGTACTGGAGTGGGGTGCTATTGCCTTCTCCCTTATTGGCACTAAGAAATTCAATTAAGCTTTTGAGCTTTTTTCTTTTTTTTTTTTGTTTTTTTTTTTTCTTCTTCCTCTTTATTTCATTTTTTTTTATTCCTTTATTTCTCATGTGTTCCCCATCCTGAACCCTTTTTTCTTTCTTTCTTTTTCCTCAGTCACATTTTTTTATTGTTGTGATAAACCTCTGCCTCTACATTGGGTTTTTGCAGTTCTGTGGAGTTTTTCTCTCTTTTTTGTCTTTTCTATTTTAAAAAATTTTTTAACCTATTATTATTTTTTCTACATTTATTCCTTTGTTTGCTTTTCCTACTATTCTTTTCCCCTTGCAGTTAATCTTTAATGTATATAAATCTTCTTTTTCTACCTCTATTTAACTTTGCATATATACTCTTCTTTTCTTTCTCTCCTTTCCTCTCAACATATTTGTTAGTTTTATTTTCATTGCTTTATTCCCCACTTGGCACCTTGCTTTAGTTTTATTTTCCAGCTTGTGCTTAAGTTACTTTTGTTCTTAACTGGAAAATAATTTTTGACTTACTTTGTTCACCAGATCAATCTACTGTACTTTATTTTTGTTGGACTGTTTTCACTTTGCTCATGGGTGTATATTTATATGTGTATATTCCATTATTTTTTTCCATTATTTTAATTATTATTTGCCTGATTTTGTAAATGCCATATTTCTGGAGTTCATCTCTGGTTTCTTGTCTTTGTATATTTGTTTTACTCCCCCTTAATGCCATAACAAACTGACTGTGGAATCTTCGTTCCTGACCAGAGATCAAAGCCTGAGCCTTTGGAGTGGGAGCACTGACTCCAAAACACTTGACTACCAGAGAACTAACCCTAGGGAGTACCAAATTGTGAGAACTCAAACAAAAGAAACCACTTGAATACAAGACCCAGCATCACATAACCACCAATAGCACCCTGTGCAAGATGCCTAATCTAAACAACAAACAAAACAAAAATATAAACCAAATCATCAGCAGACAGGAGTACCACCTCACTCAGCCTTGCCCATTAGAGAAAAAACAAACAAACAAAAGCTCACCGTAAATCTCACCCTATATGAAGCTCACACAAATCACTGGACCAACGTTAGGAGGGCAGAAACCAAAAGGAAAAAAGAATTCAACCTTCTTCAAGTAAAGAATTCAAATTTCCCTGAAGCCTGGGAAAAGGAAACTTCAAACATAATAACTTAAAAAAAAAAATGGAAATGCAGAGAAATACTGCACAAATGTAGGAACAAACTAGAAACACAGAAATCCAAATAAATGAAGAGGAAATAGGAAAATTACCTGAAGAAGAATTCAGAATAATGGTAGTAAAGATGATCAAAAAGCTTGAAAGCAAAATGGAGAAAATGCAAGACTCAATTAACAAAGACCTAGAAGAATTAAAGAATAAGCATACAGAGACAACACAATTACTGAAAATAAAAATACTCTAGAAGGAATCAACAGCAGAATATTGAAAGCAAAAGAACAAATCAGTGAGCTGGAAGATAAATGGTGGAAATAGTTCTGAAGAGCAGAATAAAGTAAAAAGAATGAAAAGAGCTGAGGACAGGTTCAGAGACCTCTGGGACAATATCAAATGCACCAACATTCGAATTATAGGGGTTCCAGAAAAAGAAGAGAAAAAGAAAGGGTATGAGAAATTTTTGAAGAGATTATAGTTGAAAATTTCCCCAATATGGAAAAGGAAATAGCTAATCAAGTCCAAGAGGCACGAAGAGTTCCATACAGGATAAACCCAAGGAGAAACATACCAAGACACATACTAATCAAACTAACAAAGACTAAACACAAAGAAAGAATATTAAAAGCAGCAAGGAAGAAGCAACAAGTAACATACTAGGGAAACCCCATATGCTTAACAGCTGATCTTTCAGCAGAAACTCTGCAGGCCAGAAGGGAATATATTTAAATTACTAAAGGCCAGGATATATTAAATTACTAAAAAGGAAAAATCTACAACCAGGATTACTGTACTTGGCAAGGATCTCACTCAAAATTGATGGAGAAATAAAAAGTTTTTCAGATAAGCAAAAGTTAAGAGAATTCAGTACCACCAAATCATCTTTACAACAAATATTAAACAGACTTATATAGTCAACAAATACAACAGAAAAAAAAAAGATATACAAAATCAACCCCAAACAATTAGAAAATGGCAACAGGAACATATATATCAATAATTACTTTAAATGCAAGTGGATTAAATTCTCCAACCAAAAGACACAGACTGGCTGAATGGATAAAAAAACAAGACCAACATATATGCTGTCTACAAGAAACCCACTTCAGACCTCAAGACACATATAGGCGGAAAGTGAGAGGATGGAAAATATATTCCATGCACATGGGAAGAAGAAAACTGGAGTAGTGATTCTTACGCCAGACAAAACAGACCTTAAATTAAAGATTACAGAAATAAGGAAGGACACTACAGAATGATCAAAGCATCAGTCCAAGAGGAAGACACAACAATTGTAAATATCTATGCACCCAACATAGGAGCACCTCAATACAGAAGACAAACACTAACAGACATAAAAGGAAAAACGGACAGTTAACACAATAATAATAGGAGACTTTAACAACCCACTCACACCAATGGACAGATCATCAAAACAGAAAATTAATAAGGAAACACAAGTCTTAAATGATACATTAGATGAGATGGATCTCATTGAAATCTTCAGGACATTCCATCCAAATGCAGAAGAATACACCTTCTTCTCAAGTGCATATGGAACATTCTCCAGGATAGACCACATCTTGGGTCACAAATCAAACCTCAGTAAATTTAAGAAAACTGAAGTTGTATCAAGCATCTTCTCCGACCACAATGCTATGAGACTAGATATCAATTACAAGAAAAAACTGTAAGAAACACAAACACATGGAGATTTAAACAACACATTTCTAAATAACCAACCGGTTACTGAAGAAATCAAAAGGGAAATCAAAAAATTTCTAGAAACAAATGACAATGAAAACATGACAACTCAAAATCTATGGCATGCAGCAAAAGCAGTTCTAAGAGGGAAGTTTATGGCAACACAATTCTACGTCAAGAAACAAGAAAAACATCGACTAGACAACCTAACTTTACACCTAAAGCAACTGGAAAAAGAAGAAGAAAAAAAAAAAACCCCAAAATTAGTAGGAGGAAAGAAATCATGAAGATCCAAATAGAAATAAATGAAAAAGAAATGAAAGAAACAATAGTAAAGATTAATAAAACGAAAATCTGGTTCTTTGAGAAGATAAACAAAATTGACAAACCTTTAGCCAGACTCATCAAGAAAAAAGAGAGAAAAATCAAATCAACAAAATTAAAAATGAAAAAGGAGAGGTTACAACAGACAATGTATACATACAATACAGGATTTGTATTGTATCAGGATTATAAGAGACTATTATGAACAGTATCAGATTTATAAGAGACTACTATGAACAACTATATGGCAATGAAACGGATAACCTGGAAGAAATGGACAGGTTCTTAGAAAAGTTCAATCTTCCAAGACTGAGCCAGGAAGAAATAGAAATTATGAACATCTCAATTACAAGCACTAAAATTGAAGCTGTGATTAGAAGTCCCCCCAAAAACAAAAGCCCAGGACCAGATGGCTTCACAGGAGAATTCTATCAAACATTTAGGCAGGAGTTAATGTCTATCCTTCTAAAACTCTTTCAAAAAATTGCAGAGGAAGGAACACTTCCAAACTCATTCTACAAGGCCACCATCAGCCTGATACCAAAACTAGACAAAGACAACACAAAAAAAGAAAATATCCCTGATGAACACAGATGTAAAAGTCCTCAACAAAATTTTAGCAAACAGAATTCAGCAATACATCAAAAAGCTCATAAACTATGATCAAGTTGGGTTTATTCCAGGGATGCAAGGATTCTTCAATATATGGAAATCAATCAATGTTCAGTTCAGTTCAGTCACTCAGTCATGTCTGACTCTTTGCGACCCCATGAATTGCAGCACGCCAGGCCTCCCTGTCCATCACCAACTCCTGGAGTTCACTCAAACTCACGTCCATCGAGTCAATGATGCCATCCAGCCATCTCATCCTCTGGCGTCCCCTTCTCCTCCTGCCCCCAATCCCTCCCAGCATCAGAGTCTTTTCCAATGAGTCAACTCTTCACATGAGGTGGCCAAAGTACTGGAGTTTCAGCTTTAGCATCATTCCTTCCAAAGAAATCCCAGGGCTGATCTCCTTCAGAATGGACTGGTTGGATCTCCTACACCATATTAATAAGTTGGAAGATAAAAACCATATGATCATCTCAATAGATGGAGAAAAAGCCTTTGACAAAATTCAATACCCGTTTATGATTAAAACTTCAAAAAATGAACATAGAAGGAGCCTACCTCAACACAATACAGGCCATATATGATAAGCCTACAGCAAACATTATTCTCAGTGGTGAAAAACTGAAAGCATTCCCCCTGAGATCAGGGAAAAAACAAGGGTGTCCATTTTCACCACTATTATTCAGCATAGTTCTGGAAGTCCTAATTACAGCAATCAGAGAGAAAAAGAAAAAAGGAATCCAGATCAGAAAAGAAGAAGTAAAGCTCTCATTGTTTGCAGATAACCATGATACTGTACATTAAAAAACATAATAGTATCAGAAAATTACTAGAGCTACTCAGTGAATTTAGCAAAGTTGCAGGGTACAAAGTCAATACACAGAAATCACTTGCATTTCTATAAACCAACAATGAAAAATCAGAAAGAGAAATTAAGGAATCAATCCCATTCATCATTGCAAAAAGAAAGAATTAAATATCTAGGAATAAACTTACCTAAGGAGACAAAAGTACTGTATGCAGAAAATTATAAGACACTGATGAAAGATATCAAAGATGACATAAACAGAAGGAGAGATATTCCATGTTACTGGGTAGGAGGAATCAATATCATGAAAATGACTATACAACTAAATGCAATCTACAGATTCAATGCAACCCCTATCAAATTATCAATGGCATTTTTCACAGAACTAGAACAAATAAATCTCACAATTCATATGAAAATACAAAAGACCCCAAATAGCCAAAGCAGTCTTGAGAAAGAAGAATGGAGCTGAAGGAATCAACCTTCCTGACTTCAGGTTATACTACAAAGCTATAGTCATCAAGACAGTATGGTACTGGTACAAAAACAGAAATACAGACCAATGGAACAAGATAGAAAGCCCAGAAATAAACCCATGCACCTATGGCTACCTTATTTTTGACAAAGACAAGAATATACAAGGGGGCAAAGACAGCCTCTTCAATAAATGGTGCTGGGAAAACTGGACAGTATATAAAAGAATGAAATTAGAACACTTCTTAACACCATACACAAAGATAAACTCAAAATAGATTAAAGACCTAAATGTAAGACCAGAAACTATTAAACTCTTACAGGAAAACATAGGCCAAACACTCGATGACATAAATAAAGCAAGATCCTCTATGACCCACCTTCTAGAGTAACTGAAATAAAAGCAAAAAAAAGTAAAATGGCTGTCTGGGGAGGCCTTATAAATAGCTGTGAAAAGAAGAGAAGTGAAAAGCAAAGGAGAAAATGAAAGATATAAGCATCTGAATGCAGAGTTCCAAAGAATAGCAAAGAGAGATAAGAAAGCCTTCCTCAGCAATCAGTTCAAAGAAATAGAGGAAAACAACAGAATGGGAAGACTAGAGATCTCTTCAAGAAAATTAGAGATACCAAGGGAACATTTCATGCAAAGATGGGCTCGATAAAGGACAGAAATGCTATGAACCTAACAGAAACAGAAGATATTAAGAAGAGGTGGCAAGAATACACAGAAGAACTGTGCAAAAAAGATCTTCACGACCCAGATAATCACAATGGTGTGATCACTCACCTAGAGCCAGACATCCTGGAATGCGAAGTCAAGTGGGCCTTAGAAAGCATCACTATGAACAAAGCTAGTGGAGGTAATGGAATTCCAGTTGAGCTATTTCAAATCCTGAAAGATGATGCTGTCAAAGTGCAGCACTCAGTATGCTAGCAAATTTGGAAAACTCAGCAGTGACCACAGGACTGGAAAAGGTCCATTTGCATTCCAATTCCAAAGAAAGGCAATGCTGAAGAATGTTCAAACTACCACACAATTGCACTCATCTCACACACTAGTAAAGTAATGCTCAAAGTTCTCCAAGCCAGGCTTCAGAAATACGTGAACCGTGAACTTCCAGATGTTCAAGCTGGTTTTAGAAAAGGCAGAGGATCCAGAGATCAAATTGCCATCATCTGCTGGATCATGGAAAAAGCAAGAGAGTTCCAGAAAAACATCTATTTCTGCTTTATTGACTATGCCAAAGCCTTTGACTGTGTGGATCACAATAAACTGTGGACAATTCTGAAAGAGATGGGAATACCAGACCACCTGACCTGCCTGTTGAGAAACATATATGCAGGTCAGGAAGCAACAGTTAGAACTGGATGTGGAACAACAGACTGGTTCCAAACAGGAAAAGGAGTACGTCAAGGCTGTATATTGTCACCCTGTTTATTTAACTTATATGCAGAGTACATCATGAGAAACGCTGGGCTGGAAGAAGCACAAGCTGAAATCAAGACTGCCAGGAGAAATATCAATAACCTCAGGTATGCAGATGACACCAACCTTATGGCAGAAAGTGAAGAGGAACTAAAGAGCCTCTTGATGAAAGTGAAAGAGGAGAGTGAAAAAGTTGGCTTAAAGCTCAACATTCAGAAAACGAAGATCATGGCATCTGGTCCCACCACTTCATGGCAAATAGATGGGGAAACAGTGGAAATAGTGTCAGACTTTATTTGGGGGGGGGCTCCAAAATCACTGCAGATGGTGACTGCAGCCATGAAATTAAAAGACGTTTACTCCTTGGAAGGAAATTTATGACCAACCTAGATAGCATATTCAAAAGCAGAGACATTACTTTGCCACCAAAGGTCTGTCTGGTCAAGGCTATGGTTTTTCCAGTAGTCATGTATGGATGTGAGAGTTGGACTGTGAAGAAAGCTGAGCGCCAAAGAATTGATGCTTTTGAACTGTGGTGTTGGGGAAGACTCTTGAGAGTCCCTTGGACTGCAAAGAGATCCAACCAGTCCATTCTAAAGGAGATCAGCCCTGGGATTTCTTTGGAAGGAATGATGCTAAAGCTGAAACTCCAGTACTTTGGCCACCTCATGAGAAGAGTTGACTCATTGGAAAAGACTCTGATGCTGGGAGGGATTGGGGGCAGGAGGAGAAGGGGACGCCAGAGGATGAGATGGCTGGATGGCATCATCGACTCGATGGACGTGAGTTTGAGTGAATTCCAGGAGTTGGTGATGGACAGGGAGGCCTGGCGTGCTCCAATTTATGGGGTCGCAAAGAGTCGGACATGACTGAGTGACTGAACTGAAACAAGTGGGACCTGATTACACTTAAAAGCTTTTGCACATCAAAGGAAACTATAAGCAGGGGAAAAGACAACCCTCAGGATAGGAGAAAATAATAGCAAATGAAACAACTGACAAAGCATTAATTTCCAAAATATACAAGCAGCTCATACAACTTAATGCTAGAAAAACAAAGAACCCAATCAGAAAGTGGAAAAAAGACCTAAACAGACATTTCTCCAAAGAAGACATACAGATGGCTAACAATCACAGGAAAAGATGCTCCACATCACTCATTATTAGAGAAATCAAATCAAAACCACAATGAGATATCACCACACACCAGTCAGAATAGCCCTCATCAAAAAGTCTATACATGATAAATGCTGGAGAGGGTGTGGAGAAAGGGGAATGTTCTTGCACTGTTGGTGGGAATGTAAATTGATACAGCCACTAGGGAAGACAGTATGGAGATTCCTTATAAAACTAGGAATAAAGCCACCATATGACCCAGCAATCCCACTCCTAGGCATACATCCTGAGAAAATCAAAATTGAAAGAGACACATGTATCCCATTGTTCACTGCAGCACTATTTACAATAGCTAGAACATAGAAGCAACCTAGATGTCCACTGACAGATGAATGGATAAAGAAGTTGTGGTATATATACACAATGGAATATTATTCAGCCATAAAATGGAATGCATCTGAGTCAGTTCCAATGAGGTGGATAAACCTAGAACCTATTATACGGAGTAAAGTGAGTCAGAAAGAGAAAGATAAATATCATATTCTATCACACATATACGGAATCTAGAAAAATGGTACTGAAGAATTTACTTACAGAGCAGCAATGGAGAAACAGACATAGAGAATAGACTTATGGACATGGAGCAGGGTAAGGAGAGGGTGAAATGTATGGAAAGAGTAACATGAAAATTTACAATACCATATGTAAAATAGATAGCCAACAGGAACTTGCTGTATGGCTCAGGAAACTCAAACAGGGGCTCTGCATTAACCTAGAGGGGTGGGTTGGGGAGGGAGATGGGAGGGAGGTTCAAAAAAGGGAGGGGATATATGTATACCTATGGCTGATTCGTGTTGAAGTTTGACATAAAACAGCAAAATTCTGTAAAGCAATTATCCTTCAATAAAAAATAATTAAAAAAAAAAAAGCTGAGACATTAATTTGCCAACAAAAGTCCGTCTAGTCAAAGCTTTGCTTCTTCCAGTGGTCACGTATGGATGTGAGAGTTGGACGATAAATAAAGTTGAGCACCGAAGAATTGATGCTTTTGAACTGCGGTGTTGGAGAAGACCCTTGAGAGTCCCTTGGACTGCAAGGAGATCCAACCAGTCCATCCTAAAGGAAATTAGTCCTGAATATTCATTGGAAGAACTGATGCTGAAGCTGAAACTCCAATACTTTGGCCACCGGATATGAAGAGCTGACTCATTGGAAAATACCCATATGCTGGGAAAGATTGAAGGCGGGAAGAGAATGGGATGACAGAGGATGAGATGGTTGGATGGCATCACCAACTCAATGGACATGAGTTTGAGTAAACTCCGGGAGTTGGTGATGGACAGGGAGGCCTGGCGTGCTGCAGTCCATCGGGTCGCAAAGAGTCGAACACAACTGAGCAACTGAAATGAACTGAACTGAACTGATTGCATTTCTATTTAAGAAAACATACAGGACTGCTCTCTTTTGTTGATTTCTCCTCCTCTTTTTGATCTCTAAATGGTGGAGAGCCCTGAGGCTCAGTCCTCAAACTGTTTTCTTCTCTCTAGACACCCAAGTTCAAATGATATCGCCCAGTGCCTATGTTTTATATAATGGTTCCTTGTCAGCGACTCCCAAAGTTGTATATTCAGGTCCGACCTTCCCTCTAGATTCCAGATCCACTTGTCTAACTGCCTATATGACATTTTCCCCAGGCTACCCAAAACTCCCCTTAAACCGCACTCTGGATTCTACACCACATCTTCTCAGTCCCAGTAGATAACCATCAGTGATCCAGACACACAGACCAAAAGCCAAGCCATCACCTCTGACACCTCTCTTTCTTCCACACCCCCCATCAGCAAGTCCTGCCCTCTCAACCTTCAAGGCAAATTCCAGATGTGTCCACCGCTTTCTACTGACCATTTCCACCACCTCAGTCCACCCTGTCAATGCTCAGAGTTCCTGGAATGAACTTCTCTTCCTATGTCTTTCACAACTAGAACATTTTTCTGCCTTCCTGGCCTCATTTTGAGCCATTCACTCTCCCAGAACAAGGGTGTGTGCCTCTGTTTCCTCTCAGAGCACAAGTAGACACCCTAAAATTTTTTAGAAGCTTCTTCTCCCTACCTTCATCCTTCATCCTATCCCTTCTCTAAGTCTGATGGAAGCCCTAACCCTTAGGACTCAGGCCAGTGATATTTTCTCCACTGTCCATCTTTCCTTTGATTCTTTTTATACGCCAAAGAGCTAATTCCCTGCATTAATGAGAGGTACATCCCCTACACATCTTCCTTCCCTCCTCCAGCCCCTGGCTTGGCTTTCATGGTGAACAAAGTGCAGAGAATTTACCGATAAGAGAAGTACTTATCTGAATGGATATCAAAATATTCTTTATGTCCACAACACTACTCTTTTTTTTTTTATGTTTGTGGAATTTATCAGCTTTTATTTAAATTGAAGTATAGTTGATTTATACTGTTGTGTTCATTTCTGCTGTAAAGAAAAGTGACTCAGTAATACACATATATATGTTTTTTAATTTTCTTTTCCATTAAGGTTAATCCTAGGAGATTGGATATAGTTTTCTGTGCTATGCAGTAGGACCTTGTTTACCCATTCTAAATGAATAGTTTTCATCTGCTAACCCCAAACACCCCTCTTCCCTCCCCTCTTCCCCTCGGCAACCACAAGTTTGTTCTCTATGTCTGAGTCTGTTTCTGTTTTGTAGACAAGTTCACTTATGCCATAGGCTCCACATACAAATGATATCATATGGTATTTGTCTTTCTCTTTGTGACATTTCACTTAGTATAATAATCTCATGCCATCCATGTTGCTGCAAGTGGCTTCCTTGTGGCTGAATAGTATTTTATTGTATATATGACCACATCTTTATCCATTCATCTGTTAATGGACATTTAGGTTGTTTCCTTGCCCTGGTTACATGCTACTACTCTTAACACTCCCACACCTGGTAATTCTCATCACAGATCAGATTTGGGAATGGTGTGTGATTACCAGGTATCTATCAGAGGACTGAATTTTCCTGCTTAACTTTCCTTAAATAAGAGATTGCATGTATTGTGTATAAAAAGGCACCCACCAGACACGTCTCCTTTCATCCTTCCAGACTCTTAAAAGAATGCCCCCACAACATTAGAAAAACTTTAGCCTCAGAAAACCCTTTGTGCACTTCTCTTTCCAAATCTGGGTTATACCTTCCATCTTTCCTACTGCAGTGTCCCCTCCCTCAAGGTGACAACACCCACTCCCAGCCTCCACTGAGAATGACATTTGCCTGGAAAATTGCATGCTCTTCAGCTCTCTGTCACCATAGCTGCCCTAGAGCCTTCCTCAAATGTCCACAGATCTCTCCCCACAGGTCCACAGCATCCTCGTGCCCATCAGCTTCTCCTGTCCTCACCCCCGGCCTTGCTTTCTGCAGAAGTCTCCACCAGCTCTTTCAGTGGCCGCCACCATCATGGTTTATGACATTCTAGTAATATTTTCTCCATTTCCCAAGAAAGACCCGAAAAAAATGGGCTAAAAAGACCACAAGGTCTGGGCCCACCTAGATCTCACACCCACACATTCTAATTCACAGGCCATTCCTTTACTCACCAACTTCCCTGTTGGCTAAACATACGTGTGCCTGCATGCGATGGACCTCTTAACCCCTGCTACCACAAGCTCTTGGATCTACACCAGGAACACAAAGCAGATGATTCTCCGTTAGTAGGAGTCAGGTACTTCACCTGAGCTGAGACACTTCAGACAGTTTGATGAAAATGTCTCAAATGTTCCCATGTCACAGGCCACCGGGGAATGCATTGATTAATCTCGATTTCTTATTTTATTTTACAAACTCAAGGTGTTCTCTATGTTCTGGTACTATTCTAAACATTTTACAAATATTTACCCATTTAATCCTCACAAGCCCCCTAGAGGTACTATATCCCCATTTTATGAATGAACAACCTGAGGCACAATTTGATTACATAACTTATCCAAGGTTATAGAGCTAATACAATTCAAATCTTAGCTAACAGAAATTAAACTCATGCAATCTGTGACTTCAACCACTATCAGTTCAGTTCAGTTCAGTTGCTCGGTCATGTCCAACTCTTTGTGACCCCATGAATCACAGCACCCCAGGCCTCCCTGTCCATCACCAACTCCCGGAGTTCACTCAAACTCATGTCCATCAAGTCGGTGATACCATCCAGCTATCTCATCCTCTGTTGTCCCCTTTTCCTCCTACCCCCAATCCCTCCCAGCATCAGAGTCTTTTCCAATGAGTCAACTCTTCGCATGAGGTGGCCAAAGTACTGGAGTTTCAGCTTTAGCATCATTCCTTCCAAAGAACACCCAGGGATGATCGCCTTTAGAATGGACTAGTTGGATCTCCTTGCAGTCCAAGGGACTCTCAAGAGTCTTCTCCAACACCGCAGTTCAAAAGCATCAATTCTTCAGTGCTCAGCTTTCTTCACAGTCCAACTCTTGCATCCATACACGATTACTGGAAAAACCATAGCCTTGAATAGATGGACCTTTGTTGGCAAAGTAATGTCTCTGCTTTTGAAAATGCTATCTAGGTTGGTCATAACAAAAGACATAAGCGTCTTTTAATTTCATGGCTGCAGTCACCATCTGCAGTGCTTTTGGAGCCCAAAAAAATAAAGTCTGATACTGTTTCCACTGTTTCACCATCTATTTGCCATGAAGTGATGGGACCAGATGCCATGATCTTCGTTTTCTGAATGTTGAGCTTTAAGCCAACTTTTTCACTCTCCTCTTTCACTTTCATCAAGAGGCTTTTTAGTTCCTCTTCACTTTCTGCCATAAAGGTGGTGTCATCTGCATATCTAAGGTTATTGATATTTCTCCCAGCAATCTTGATTCCAGCTTATGCTTCTTCCAGCCCAGCATTTCTCATGATGTACTCTGCGTATAAGTTAAATAAACAGGGTGACAATATACTCCTTTTGACATACTCCTTTTCCTATTTGGAACCAATCTGTTGTTCCACATCCAGTTCTAACTGTTGGTTCCTGACCTGCATATAGGTTTCTCAACAGGCAGGTCAGGTGGTCTGGTATTCCCATCTCTTTCACAATTTTCCACAGTTTATTGTGATCCACACAGTCAAAGGCTTTGGTTTAGTCAATAAAGCAGAAGTAGATACTTTTCTGGAACTCTCTAGCTTTTTCGATGATCCAGCAGATGTTGGCAATTTGATCTCTGGTTCCTCTGCCTTTTCTAAAACCAGCTTCATGGTTCGTGTATTGCTGAAGCCTGGCTTGGAGAATTTTGAGCATTACTTTACTAGCGTGTGAGATGAGTGCAATTGTGTGGTAGTTTGAGCATTCTTTGGCATTGCCTTTCTTTGGGATTGGAATGAAAACTGACCTTTTTCAGTCTGTGGCCACTGCTGAGTTTTCCAAGTTTGTTGGCATATTGAGTGCAGCACTTTCACAGCATCATCTTTCAGGATGTGAAATAGCTCAATTGAAATTCCATCACCTCCACTAGCTTTGTTCATAGTGATGCTTTCTAAGGCCCACTTGACTTCACATTTCAGGATGTCTGGCTCTAGGTGAGTGATCACACCATCGTGATTATCTTGGTCATGAAGATCTTTTTTGTACAGTTCTTCTGTGTATTCTTGCCACCTCTTCTTAATATCTTCTGCTTCTGTTAGGTCCATACCATTTCTGTCCTTTATCAAGCCCATCTTTGCATGAAGTGTTCCCTTGTTATCTGTAATTTTCCTGAAGAGATCTCTAGTCTTTCCCGTTCTGTTGTTTTCCTCTATTTCTTTGCATTGATTGCTGAGGAAGGCTTTCTTATCTCTCCTTGCTATTCTTTGGAACTCTGCATTCAGATGCTTATATCTTTCGTTTTCTCCTTTGCTTTTCACTTCTCTTCTTTTCACAGTTATTTGTACAACCACTATACTGATTATCAACTTAATTATACAATCCTCTCAGGTTTGGTCTATGATGGAGACAATTTACCATAGGTTTCTCACATTTCGCACCTCTTCAAGCAGAGGCACAACTCTCTTTGGTCCTACCTATTATTTCAAAGGTGTCTGTGTAGTGAACAACCTTTGGAAGATGGAGTTGTTGTCTCCGTGGAGCAGAAGACAGACATAATTACTGTCCATTACGAAAGATTCAAGCTCTCTGAGCTCAGGGTTCCTGTCTTATGATGTAATCAACAGATGACATGTGGCCTTCTTCAAACCTCCCCGTAGGAACTGGGGCTTAGGGAATAAAGTTGACACTCTGTCTACTACTATTACTGTAACAAAGACCCTGGTTTCTGATTAAGAATCTCTTGTCTTCCCCCAGCATCCATGGAACCATCCTAGGTTGTTAATTGCAAGTAGTATAAAATCTCAAACCCTTCGCAGTCTTGACAACATGTGTCTCCATTGTGAAGACAGATCTACTTCCCAGATGACATTCTAGAGGAGGCAGTGTTTGAATCGTGTCTTAAAGGAAGCAATGGAGCTGAAGGGAGTCCAGGGAGGAGAATGACATCTAAGCTCAGGCAATAGGAGTATGCGTGATACTGCAGGGGGTGTTGCAATAGGCCCTATGGCTCCAAGTTTCAGTCTCACTTAAAGTTCTTTCTTGGGAAGTGGACTGATTTTTATTTATTTATTTATATAAATTTATTTATTTTAATCGGAGGCTAACTACTTTACAATATTGTATTGGTTTTGCCATACATTGACATGAATCCTCCATGGGTGTACATGTGTTCCCCACCCTGAACCCCCCTCCCACTTCCCTCCCCATCCCATGCCTCTGGGTCATCCCAGTGCACCAGCCCCAAGCACCCTGTATCATGCATCGAACCTGGACTGGCGATTCATTTAGATAAGTTCCCTTTTATATCTCAACTTTTCTCTAGAAGCTGCAACATGATTTTCTTTCTCTACTTTGTCACACTGGCCACCAACAAACTGAGAAAACTGCATGATAAAATTGCACTCTGCCTCAGACATTTCTGATTGCCTTGGCTTCTGGGAATCAAGTCTGCTGAAGACAATCATCAGGTTCAGCCAGAGTTGATGAAGGCAGTGGCAACTTGGGTCCAGGCTGAAATCCTGTTCATCAGGAGCCCTAACAGTCTCTTCACATCCTCCGTGTGCCTGCCATTGGACTGATGTTTATGTCCTTTATTACAATCTTTACCCCGATGAAGTATTTGGGGGCCTAACTAATGTGAACTCCTGATGGTAATGCCCACATATAGGATACTATTTTCAACTCAGATGTATAAAAATCATCTTAATGATTGAAATGGAGGACTTTGTTTACTTCAGCAATACACAAATGTCTGATAATGGATTGCCTCCAGAAGAGCCTGAGACTGGCCACCAATGAAAACAAATCAATGCTATCAAATGCTACCTGCATCTTCTTGCCCATCATAGGCTGGGAGGTCCTGAGGGCCTCTCTGTGACTCTCTGTCTCTCTCAAGGAGAGGCAGGTTTTGCTCTTTGATGAATCAAAAGCACTGAAACAGGCACCTAGAAAATGTGCAGCACCCAGACATGAAATGGTCAACGAAGTCCTCCCGACCCCCTAGTGAGAATGTGCAGACTCTGCACTCTCCACAGGACACTGAGGAGAAAGGTTTCCAGTCTCCCCACTCCAATGAGGAAAAGGGAAGAGATCTACCAAATAAAGGAAAGCAAAATGGAAGAGAAAAAGGGTAAAGAGCAGACCAAGTGAGTAAGACAGGATGGTGGAAAGGAAAGGAAAGAACATGGTGCTCACCGCTACCCACTCCAAGTCCAAAACCACAGTAAGTAACTAGCAGGAACTTTCCTCTCATTAAAGCAAAAGGAATGTTCAACCCTATTGAGCCTTCCTGTGTGCTTATTACTACAGGATGGATTTCAGCAGGAGCCCTTGAACAAAGCCATTTCAATTCACAATTTAACTTGCAAAAAGATTCATTCCTAATTAAAAACTGTGCCAACCTTTCAGAAGGCTTTTTTTCTGGAAGAAAAGAACTGACTTTTTAAGATTAATGACTCGTAATAAGTTCCATAACTGCAAGACCAATGGGCTTGTGAACTTGTGAATATCTGATAGCCTTTATGATAAGGATGTCCTATAAACCCATGTCACATCTTCCTGAGCCCAAAATGGGAGGTGGCCAGATGCTCTACAGTGGGCAACTCAGTGAGCACCCCTCACAAATGGGGACAGGGAGTGGCAAATGGTTTTTGTCCCAAGAACCCACATGAAGGACTCTGCAATGCAAGGTGTTGAAGTACAGTGTGGATGCGGCTATTGGGGTTGCCACAGAGGGAGTTTGAGAGTGGATGGGTATCTACAACTCTTGGGATCTCTTCCCACACAGATGGAGCTCTGCTTGATGTATTTGAAAGAAAGCACAGAACTTCCTGGGGGTAAAGATGACAAACTTGTGTAATTTGAACATCATCTTCATTTTTAAGATAGGACAGGAAAAAGACAGGTGATAGGCAAAAATAGAAACAAATAGATCTTGGATATACAAGCAGAATTAAGGGTTGCATGTTCAGTGTATGTGACCAGGGATCAAAGGCTTTATTTCTGTGTCCTGCGCCTGAGAGTGGTTGCTGTAGAATCAATTAACCTCTGTAGATTCAAGTCTTTGCTTGAAAAGGAACAATGCCTTCCCTCTGTAGATTTATTTATTACTTGTTTTCACACATTATATTCAATGCTCCCAATAATTCAGTTGGAACAGATACCAGAGAGATAACATTGTCTTCGTTTTTACTAATAAGTGCCTCTCACAAGACTTGACTGGATGTGGGGATCACCATCTGGTTATGCTACTTTCTGACTGTGTGACTTTGGGCAGGTTACTTAATCCTTTCTGTGCCTCAGTTTGTCCATCTGTTAAGTAGGAATAGGCTAGTTATGTCGCAAAGTTGGTAGAAGGATTAAATGAGCCATATATATATATATATTTTTTTTTTTTTCTTAGTAAAGCTTAGTAAAGTCCTGACACTTAATAAAATAAGCTGTCAATAAATGTTAGTTCTTCCTGACTAAGGTGGCAAACCTGGGATTCTAATCCAGGTCTTCTGACACAGGATAGCTCATTGAATGAGAACATGGGCTTTAAAGTCTAAGCTCAACATCTGATAGTTTTATCTTCATCATTGCTGTTATTCACTGTTTTCTACTTACTCATGGTGATACTGACAAAAAAACTGGATAGATAAGTGTGCTATAAAATTCTAAGATAATATGATATATGATATAGCTAGCCTTCAGTAGGACAACTTTTTAAATAAGTCACTTAGTGCAAATCAAAACTACAATAAGATATCACCTCACACCAGTCAGAATGGCTTTCACCAAAAAATCCAGAAACAAGAAATGCTGGAGAGGACGTGGAAAGAAGGAACCCTCCTACACTGTTGGTGGGAATGTAAATTGGTACAGTCACTGTGGAGAACAGCATGGAAGTTCCTTAAAAAAATAAAAATAGAGCTACCATATGACCCTGCAATCCCTGGGCATATATCTGGAGAAAAACATGATCCAAAAGGATACATATACCCCACTGTGCATTGCAGCTGTTTACAATACTGCTTACAGTAGCCAAGACATGGAAGCAACCTACATGTCCATCAACAGAGGAATGGATAAAGAAGATGTGGTACATATATACAATGGTACATCACTCATCCATTAAAAAGAATGAAATAATGCCATTTGAAGCAACTTGGATGGACCTGGAAAGTGTCATACTGAGTGAAGTAAGTCAGACAGAGAAGGAGAAATATTGTATGACATCGCTTATATGTGGAATCTAAAATGAAATGATACAAATGAACTTATTTACAAAACAGAAAGACTCACAGACTTAGAAAGCGGTTGCCGGGGGGAAGGGATAGTTAGGGAGTTTGGGATAGTGATGTACATACTGCTATCTTCAAAATGGATAACCAACAAGGACCTATTGTATAGCACATGGAACTCTGCTCAATGTTATGTGGCAGCCTGGATGGGAGGGGGTTTGCGGGAGATGGACACATACACGTGTATGGCCGAGTCCCTTTGCTGTTCACCTGAAACTACCACAGTATTGTCAATTGGCTATAACCCAAAACAAAATAAAAAGTTTAAAGTTTGAAAAAAATAAATAAATAGATCTTCTAGGAATTTCCTGCTAAAGATGGAAAATTAAACACACTCATCCACTTTTACTCCCTCCTAAAATCCCATTAAAATAACCCTAGAGGAATTTTTTTTAGCTTTAAAACCTCACAGGATAAGAATAAAGAAGAGGACACAACAGTAACAGAATCTTGAAAGCTAAGAACTAGAGGGACAAGAGTGACTGACCTAAAAAATCCAGAATCCTAATCCAAATTAACACAGAGAAAACCAAAAAGCAACCCCAAAAGACTCAGGAACTGGCATCACTGGGCACTTCTAGACGTGGGTGTGAAGGTGGGGCTGACAACAGAATGTTGAGGAATCAGACTCTGAGACGCCACCCTCAGCTCAGCCCAGCTGGGTGACTTCTCTTCCCAAGTCTGGTGAAAGATAAAAGGGTTTCTTTTCTGGAAAAGAACACCAGATAGAGTTGAAGATAGAAGTATTGTACTGGAAAGAGTGGAATCAAATGAATATTTACATGTAGTGCCTCTCAGAGAGTACACTTCAAGAGCAGTACCACTAGACACAAAATTAAATAAAATTTAAAACTCAGTTTCTCAAATGCACATTCAAAGTACTAGATAGCCATATTGGACAGTACGGATCCAGAACTCTACTACCACTGCATTAAGTTCTGGTCTAGTGTGAAGATTAGATTATTTTTCTGAAGCATCTGAATAGCCCAAGAGGAAAGACTCAAAGATAACAACAAAGCAGCCAAAAGTTTTAAGCCCCTAATATCACTAGGCTCCAGCCATCTTATTAAACCTCCCTCTTTGAAGTGACACCAAAGACCATCAGCAAGATGAAGATAGTCTCCAAATGAAAGATGAGAGACCAAAAAACAAACAGACAGAAAAAAAAAAATTTGGAGAAGCAAACACAGCAGAGAAAAGGGAACATCAAAAAAACCGTTATTAACATCTACAGAGAGTTAAGAGATATTGCATCTGTAAAACAAGAGTGGATTATTATAACAAAGAGATAATTAAATGAATGTTTAATCTTAAAATTTGCAAATGAGAGAAGAAAAAAAATTCAAAAGAAGGACCAAAAGATAAAGTTAAGAAAATGTCCCAGGAACTGTACAAAATGATAACTAGATAGAAAAGACAAAAAGAAAGATAAGTAAGTTGTCTTACTCCTTGTACTTCCTCCACATTTTCACTAATTAAATGCCAGGAACATGAGGCCAGGCTCCAGGGATCGCAGCTCCCCAGCCATATACAGAGAAGCTGTTCATGGGCCCTGACAATGGGATGCCTAATCTTGTGTGTAGTAAATTTCTGTTCTGTCTTCTTTCTTTGGTGTCCTCATCTTCACTTTACCCCTAACCCCACACCTTGCTTCTTTGCTTAGTAGCCAAAGCCAAGATAAGAATATCTTATTTTTCTAGAAGTCAAAGCAGAGCAGTGATGCTGTACACACAAAACTAACACAACATTGTAAATCAGCTATACTTCAATTGTTAAAAACAAAACAGGGAAGTAATTTTCAAAAAATATAGGGGTGAAATGGAAGCTTGGAGTCCAGTTGGGGTCCTTGTGTTTAGAACAACCTCTCCTTTCATCAGTGGTGTAAGCCTAGGCATTCTCTCTTCTTACCAGACTTCTGCTCTTGGGTGAATCTACACCACGTCCTTGCCCTCTGCCCTATACTGGCTACCTGGTACTGCCTCTCTGTGATCATAACTGTGATCAAAATTGTCGCAGTGCAGCTGTCCATCCTGCAAGCTTCTTATTATAGAGAAAAATGGTCAGAAAACGTGACTATCGATGAGTTGGGAGACAAAAGGAAGAAAATGAAAGGAAATCGATTTTTAAAGAATTAAGGAAAGGAAAAAAGAACCTTATATTTATAGCATTTAAAAACCATTATTGCACAAATTATAAAACATACACAAAATAATAGTTTAATGAATAGTTTAATGAAAGCTGAGTGCCAAAGAATTGATGCTTTGAACTGTGGTGTTGGAGAAGATTCTTGAGAGTCCCTTGGACTACAAGGAGATCCAACCAGTCTATTCTAAAGGAGATCAGCCCTGGGTGTTCTTTGGAAGGAATGATGCTAAAGCTGAAACTTCAGTACTTTGGCCACTTGATGCAAAGAACTGACTCATTGGAAAAGATCCCAATGCTGGGAACGATTGAAGGTGGGAGGACAAGGGGACAACAGAGGATGAGATAGCACTCAGCTTTGGCACTCAGCTTCTGTTATCCAGATTCAACAATATCAAGTCAGAGTTAACAATTCATTTGAGATAATAATAATGTAATGAACACTTATCATGTGCTAAGTATGTTCTAAGTATTATGTATAGGTATGTGATACATTAAAAATGGTTTTGGAGTGATAAAAATGTTCAAATATCGGTCATGATAACAGTTGCTCAACTCTGAATATACCAAAAACCAATGAATTGTACCCTTTAAATAGGTGAAATATATGTTATGTGAATTTTAATCCCAGTGTTCAGTTCAGTTCAGTTCAGTTCAGTCTCTCAGTCGTGTCCGACTCTTTGTGACCCCATGGACTGCAGCATGCCGGGCTTCCCTGTCCATCACCAACTCCCAGAGTTTACTCAAACTCATGTCCCTTGAGTTGGTGAGGCTATCCAACCATCTCACCCTCTGCGTCCCCTTCTCCTCCCACCTTCAATCATTCCCAGCATCAGGGTCTTTTCCAGTGAGTCAGTTCTTTGCATCAGGTGGCCAAAGTATTGGAGTTTCAGCTTCAACATCAGTCCTTCCTGAATGTTCAGGACTAATGTCCTTTAGGATGGACAGGTTGGATCTCCTTGCTGTCCAAGGGACTCTCAAGAACCTTATCCAACACCACAGTTCAAAAGCATCAATTCTTTGGCGCTCAGCTTTCCTTATAGTCCAATTCTCACATCCATACATGACTACTGGAAAAACCAAAGCTTTGACTAGACAGACCTTGTTGGCAAAGTAATGTCTCTGCTTTTTAATATGCTGTCAAGTTGGTCATAACTTTTCTTCCAAGGAGCAAGTGTCTTTTAATTTCATGGCTGCAGTCACTGTCTACAGTAATTTTGGAGTCCCCAAAAATAGTCTGTCACTGTTTCCATTGTTTCCCCATCTATTTGCCATGAAGTCATGGGACCAGATGCTATGATCTTAGTTTTCTGAATGTTGAGTTTTAAGCCAACTTTTTCACTCTCCTCTTTCACTTTCATCAAGAGGCTCTTTAGTTCTTCACTTTCTGCCGTGAGTGTGGTGTCGTCTGCATATCTGAGGTTATTGATATTTCTCCTGGTAACCTTGATTCCAGCTTGTGCTTCATCCAGTCCAGTATTTCTCATGATGTACTCTGCATATAAGTTAAATAAGCAGGGTGACAATATACAGCCTTGACGTACTCCTTTCCTTATTTGGAGTCAGTCTGTTGTTCCATGTCCAGTTCTAATTGTTGCTTCTTGACATGCATACAGATTTCTCAGGAGGCAGGTCAGGTGGTCTGGTATTTCCATCTTTTTAAGAATTTTCCACATTTGTTGTGATTCACACAGTCAAAGGCTTTGGCATAGTCAATAAAGCAGAAGTAGATGTTTTTTCTGGAACTCTCTTGCTTTTTCAATGATCCAATGGATGTTGGGAATTTAATCTCTGGTTCTTCTGCCTTTTCAGCTTGAACATCAGAAGTTCACGGTTCATGTACTGTTGAAGCCTGGCATGAAGAATTTTGAGCATTACTTTGCTAGCTTGTGAGATGACTGCAATCGTGCAGTAGTTTGAGCAGTCTTTGGCATCGCCCTTTTTTTGGATTGGAAAGAAAACTGACTTTTTCCAGTCCTGTTGCCACTGCTGAGTTTTCCAAATTTGCTGATATACTGAGTGCAGCACTTTCACAGCATCATCTTTTAGGATTTGAAAGATCTCAACTGGAATTCCATCACCTCCACTAGTGTTGTTCATAGTGATGCTTCCTAAGGCCCACTAGACTTCACATTCCAGGATGGTTGGCTCTAGGTGAGTGATCACACCATCGTGGTTATCTGGGTCATGAAGATCTTTTTTGTATAGTTCTTCTGTGTATTCTTGCCACCTCTTCTTATTATCTTCTGCTTCTGTTAGGTTTTCTGTCCTTTATTGTGCCCATCTTTGCATGAAATGTTCCCTTGGTATCTCTAGTTTTCTTGAAGAGATCTCTAGTCTTTCCCATTCTATTGTTTTTCTCTATTTCTTTGCATGATCACTGAGGAAGGCTTTCTTATCTCTCCTTGCTATTCTTTGGAACTCTGCATTCAAATGGGTATATCTTTCCTTCTCTCCTTTGCCTTTCACTTCTCTTCTTCTCACAGCTATTTGTAAGGCCTCCTCAGACAACCATTTTGCCTTTTTGTATTTCTTTTTCTTGGGGATGGTCTTGATCACTGCCTTCTGTACAATGTCACAAACCTCCATCCATAGTTTTTCAGGTACTCTATCAGATATAATCCCTTGAATCTATTTGTCACATTGACTGTATAATCATAGGCTTCCCTGGTGGCTCAGACATTAAAAGCATCTGCCTACAATATGGGAGACCCACGTTTGATCCCTGGGTCAGGAAGATCCCTGGACAAGGAAATGGTAACCCACTCCAGTACTCTTGTCTGGAAAATCCCGTGGACGGAGGAGCCTGATAGGCTATAGTCCATGGGGTCACAAAGAGTCCGACATGACTGAGAAACTTCACTTTCTTTCTTTCACTTTCTGATAATCATGAGGGATTTGATTTAGGTCATACCTGAATGGTCTAGCAGTTTTCCCTACTTTCTTCAATTTAACTCTGAATTTGACAATAAGGAGTTCATGATCTGAGCAGATCCCAGTCTTGTTTTTGCTGACTGTATAGAGCTTCTCCATCTTTGGCTGCAAAGAATATAATCAATCTGATTTCTGTGTTGACCATCTGGTGATGTCCATGTGTAGAGTCTTCTGTTTTGTTTTTGAAAGAGGGTGTTTACTACGACCAGTGCGTTCTCTTGGCAAAACTCTATTAGCCTTTGCCATGCTTCATTCTGTACTCCAAGGCCAAATTTGCCTGTTACTCCGATATTTCTTGACTTCCTAGTTTTGCCTTCCAGTCTCCTATAATGAAAAAGACATCTTTTTTGGGTGTTAGTTCTAGGAGGTCTTGTAGGTCTTCATAGAACCATTTAACTTCAACTTCTTCAGCATTACTGGTTGGGGCATAGACTTGAATTACTGTGATATTGAATGGTTTGCCTTGGAAATGAACAGAGATCATTCTGTCGTTTTTGAGATTGCATCAAAATATTGCATTTCATACTCTTATGTTGACTATGATGGCTACTCCATTTCTTCTAAGGGATTCTTGCCCACAGTAGTAGATATAATGGTCATCTGAGTTAAATTCACCCATTCCAGTCCTTTCTAGTTCACTGATTCCTAAAATGCCGATGCTCACTCTTGCCATCTCCTGTTTGACCACTTCCAATTTGCCTTGATTCATGAACCTAACATTTCATGTTCCTATGCAATGTTGCTCTTTACAGCATCAGACTTTACTCCTGTCACCAGTCATATCCACAACTGGATGTTGGTTTTGCTTTGGCTCTGTCTCTTCATTCTTTCTGGAGCTATTTCTCCACTGATCTCCAGTAGCATATTGGGCACCTACCGACCTGGGGAGTTCATCTTTCAGTGTCCTATCTTTTTGCCTTTTCATACTGTTCATGGGGTTCTCAAGGCAAGAATACTAACGTGGTTTGCTATTCCCTCCTCCAGTGGACCACATTTTGTCTTGGGTGGCCCTACACGGCATGGCTTATAGTTTCATTGTTAGACAAGGCTGTGGTCCATGTAATCAGATTGGTCAGTTTTCTGTGATTGTGGTTTTCAGTCTGACTGCGCTCTGATGGAGAAGGCTAAGAGGCTTATGGAAGCTTCCTGGTGGGAAAGACTGACTGAGGGGGGAAACTGGGTCTTATTCTGATGAGTGGGGCTATGTTCAGTAAATCTTTAATTCAATTTTCTGTTGATGGGCAGGGCTGTGTTCCCTCCCTGTTATTTGACCTGAGACCAAACTATGGTGAATGTAATGAAGATAATGGTGACCTCCTTCAAAAGGTCCCATGCACAGCACTTCTGCACTCAGTGCCTCCAACCCTGCAGCAGGCCACTCCCAAGCCAAACCTCCGCTGCAGACTCCTGGACACTCATAGGCAAGTCTGGGTCAGTCTCTTGTTGGGTCACTGCTCCTTTCTCCTGGGTCCTGGTGCTCACAAGTTTTGTGTGTGTGTGTGTGTGTGCGCCTTCCAAGAGTCTGTTTCCAGTCCTGTGTAAGTTCTGGCAGCTCTATGGTGGGATTAATGGCAGCCTCCTCCAAGAGGGCTTATGCCACACCCAGGTCTACTGCACCCAGAGCCCCTGCCCCTGTGGCAGTCCACTGGTGACCCGTACCTCTGCAGGAGACACTCAAACACAATTCTGTCTCAGTCTCTGTGGGGTCTCTGGGTCTTGGTGCACACAGTGTTTGTTTGAGCCCTCTGAGTGTCTCTGGTAAGTATGGGGCTTGATTCTATACACTATTTCACCCCTCCAACCATCTTGCTGGGGCTTCTCTTTGCCCTTGGACGTGCGGTATCTCCTCAAAGTTGCTCCAGCACCGCACAGCCGCTGCTCCGGTGGCACTCCACCACTCCACCAAAGGAAAAGGAGGGAAGAAATCATGTCTAGGTCTCCACTGTACCCAGCTGGGTGCCAGGCAATGGGATCCAGATACAGCAAGCATTTCCCTGTTTCATAATGTGGTAAGTGTGATAGGACCAAGGTCACAAGGAGAGGAAACAGCCCAGGATACCTACTGTCAGTATCAGGCAGGCTGGGTCATGTCATCCCAACAGCAGACACCAGGCAGTGCCTGCTTACTCTGAGCTAAGTAAATAAACAAAATTGTCAGCTAATAACAGAATTACTTGGTGGCAAACCTGTGTAACTTTTTGAGAAAAAGGAAGGATGATTTCAAGGCTAGATCTGTGAAAACAGAGGGTGGAGTCCCAAGCCACAGAGAATTGTTTCCAGGCTTTGAAACTCAGCAGAGTTTGCCCCACATAGCTTCAAAATGATTTCAGAATTGCCTGAGATTGGTGGCCCCCTTTTCCCTTCTGTTTTCCCCCTTTGAACAGGAATTTTTATAGCTATTATCCAACTCCTGTCCCACCATTGTATTTGGAGAAACGGTAATTCATTTTCTAGTTTTATGGGTCCACAAATAGGAATATTCCCCCAAGATGGGCCATATGGAGTCTCACTCATACCTGATTTAGGCTATTTAGATAATGAGATTTGGCTTCTTTGTTTAGTAGCCAAAGCCAAGATTTGGGACTTTTGAGCTGAAAAAATTTAGATGAGATTTTGGACTTTGAGTTGATGCTGTAATGGTTTTCAATTTGGGGGCAGGTTGAGATGGGCTAAATGCATGTAGGATGGTCCTGAATCATTGGGGGCCAGAGGGTAGGCTGGTAGGTAGAATAACATTCACCACTCCCTCCATCAAAAAAAAAAAAGTCCACACCCTAATACCCTGAACTTGTGAATATGTTACCACACATGTCAAAGGAATTTTGCAAATGTGACTAATCAAAGGATCTTGAGATAGGAAGAATATCCAGGGTTATCAAGGTGAGCCTAATGTAATCATATGTATTCTTACATGACAGAGGCAGAGGAGTCAGAGAAAGAGATGTGATGATGGAAGCAAAGGTCAGAGAAAGAGGGATAAATTTGAAAAAGCTATGATGCTGGCTTTGAGAGTGGAAGAAAAGGCTATAAGTCAAGGAATGCAAGTGGATTCTAGAATCTGTCAAAGCAAAGGAAACAGATTCTCCCCCTGGAGCTCCAGAGAGAAGGCCTTCTGTCAACACCTTGATGTTAGACCCACATGAACCATTTCAGACTTCTGACCTCCAGAACTGTAAGATAATACATCTGTATTGTTTAAGCCATTGCATTTATGGTAATTATACAGCAGCAAAAGGAAACTAATACAGAGGCCTTCCAGCTTCTGCTTTCATGCTCTTTGAAGGCAATCACCAAGAAAAACATCTAAGCACTTTGATGTGCAGAGTCATATCAAATCAGTCTCCAGCATTTGTAGCCACCCTTTTGAGGCACCAGACATGTGAGTAAAGCCATTCTGTATCCTTCAGTTCCTGTTCCATCACAATCATACCATGTGAAACAGAAATGAACTGAGCCCATGCCCAAACTGTGGAACCAATTAAATAAATGGTTGATATTGTCTTCACCCACCAAGTTTTGGGGGTGGTTTGGTGCTTCCCTGGTGGCTCAGAGGTAAAAGCATCTGCCTGCAATGTGGGAGACCTTGGTTCGATCCCTGGGTCGGGAAGATCCCCTGGAGAAGGAAATGGCAACCCACTCCAGTATTCTTGCCTGGAGAATGGCATGGATGGAGGAGCCTGGTGGGCTACAGTCCACGGGGTCGCAAAGAGCAACTTCACTTCAACTTCAATAAATAACAGAAACAATATGATGTTATTTAGTGCTCATCACTTTTCTATGAGGTGGTGGTGGTGATTTAGTTGCTAAGTCATGTCCAACTCTTGTGATCCCATGGACTGTAGCCTGCCAGACTCGTCTGTCCATGGGATTTCCCAGGCAAGAATAGTGCAGGGGGTTGCATTTTTTTCTCCAGGGGCTTTTCCCCACCCAGGATTGAACCTGGGTCTCTTGCATTGCAGGCAGATCCTTTGCCAACTGAGCTACCATGGAAGTCTGGTGGGAACCAATATTATTCCCATTCACAAATAAATAAACTAAGGCTTAGAAAGGTTAAACTAGTAATGTGTCCAAAGTCACAGCAAGGGGAGCCACAATTTGATCCTAAGCAACATAACTGTATAACCTCCTAATTTGAAGGATTTAATACTATATATTGTCACCTTTAGTTTTAAATATTAGAAGTTACCTTGAATTAACTTATTTGATATGTAGCAAAGACACAGTGTGACTGTGTGTGTGTGTGTGGCGGGGGGTAAGGGGGTTGAGGGGGCGGTTCTCTTGAAATGTTCGTTTCCTTTTGTTAGATGGGTTTTCTCCAAAGGTTTAAAAGTTTTAGGCAGATTGAAAGTGGCTGAATCATCACAAGAAAGATAGCTATAGCAGGTCTCAGCCTTACATCTTTCAGCTTTGCCTTCAAAGAAAACCTGAGGCTCTCTCTGGCCCCAGTAAAAAGTTCTGGGGACAAATTCTAATGTGTCCAGCTTGGGCCAGGTGCTCAGCCTTGGACCAATAATCAGCTCAAGAGATACAACACTGTTAATCAAATATACTCCAATATAAAATATTTTTTAATGTATTTAATAGTGCACGATCTTTAAAGAGAAGGAAACTCCAATTTGTTGTTTAAATTCTAGGATGAAGAACTTTCCAGAGGAAGGTGAGTAGTGATCTGCTGATCTAGTCAGGCAAATAGCAAAAACTACATCAGTGAGAGACATTTGGAAATTAGGGAGGGGGGAAAAGTCAAAATTCAAACTTCCCCCTTCAGTGTAGGCTACCTCGTCCAAAGAAAGCATATTTTATGAGTTCCATAGATTGAACTTGGATAAAATGCTTTGAGAATTCCTCCCTCTCACTGTATTTAAAGAAGTCTTCCTAGTAACGTGGAATTAGTTAGCCAGAACCAAGCTGATATAACAAGCTTGACCTCGACTGTGAATGTAATACAAAATCCCACTTGGCAGCAAAAAGGCTCCTGGGGAAAATACGGCCCAATGCAAGGGCAAATAGGGAAACTGGCTAATTAGCCACTTAATACTCAGAATTTCCAAGCCAGAAGGCACCCCGAGAGGTCATCTAATCTAACCCAGAGGTTTTGCCAACCGCTTTTTTGGGCATGTACAGCATCAGTGTGGATACACAGAAACCTTTCCAACAACTTCCCCCTACTAGAAAGTCTGGAAATAAACTTTTTCTACAGCCAGCATCCTTCCTCCTGACCCCAACAGAGAATCCCATCTCTCTATATTATATTATCTGCAAAACCCAAAGATAGGATTTTAATCACTGACATTGTGCATAATAAACACTAAATGGCTAGGTTTGCGTAGCACCGCCGGCTCTAAATACCTTTCTGCTATTAATAAAAATCCTCACATTTAACTTACCCACTTACATGTTATATTCATAGAGACTATCTGCTCAGGTAAATTAAAAATCTCATTCCTCTTACACACCACCTTTAAAAATCCAATGATCAAATTCTTGAACAAGCCTGTAGTTAAACACAGATTCCTGGAATTTTAAACAGACTCTGCTAAAAATGTATTCATGTGACCTGTTGCTGATGGGCACTGAGAAGACTAAACATGAAAGAAGCTGTCTTCTTTTAGGTAGAAAAGGTGTATTTTTATCAGAGGGTGTGAAGGATGAGAAAATTTTCCACGTTCTCTGCAGTGTCTGAGCTGTAGCACACATTTCCCAAGTGACACTCCCACGGTGATCAGAACATGGTGATTATTTGCATCTGGTACTTCTATTTGATGAATCCTTCCTCTCTGCTCATGTTCAATCACTCTTCTCTTTTATCAAAAAGATGTTCTCTCTCCATCTTCATCATTACAAGATAAAATTTTGCTCTTGAAATGTAAGTGCTCTCTCCTCTAATATTTCATTAGCATTTCTTCTATGGTGTCACAGAATCCTTGCACATTATTTAGCCATTTTTAACCTGCCTAAAACTCTTAAACTTTTGATGAGTTATATAAATGAAAGGCCCCAAATGCATAAAATTCCTTAAGGAATAAATCTTCAAAACCCATATAATTTCTATGAACACTTGAAAATATGCTTATGCTATATGCATAAGGGTTCCTAATCTTAATTTTAAAATACTAAGCAATGGGAGATTTGGATTGGCATATATGCACTGTTGATACTATGTATAAAATAGGTAGTTAATGAAAACCTACTATGTAACTCAGGGAACTCTACTCAGTGCTCTTTGGTGACCTAAATGGGAAGGAAATCCAAAAAAGAGGGGATATATGTATTTGAATGGCTGATTCACTTTGCTGTACAGTAGACACTAATAATATTGTAAAACAACTGTACTCCAATAAAAATTAATTTTAAAATTACTATGCAAATGTTAAGCAGTGTGTTTATAGTTATTTTGAATAGTCACTATGTCTCATTTAATCTATAAATTAATCTATAAATTAATAGGGGTGTTTCCAAGTGATCATTGGATACATGTACACACATTGGTTGGAGTGATCACATGAAATGGAAATCACCCAACTAAACACTGAGCACTTTTTTGGTATATATGAGTTCACTGGGACTGAAGTGGGAAGTCATCCATGTGTAGGCTCTTTCATGAAGGTGAGAGAAGAGTAGAGGAAAAAAAGATATAATGGGTTGGTGGTCTTACATGGAAATTGGAGAGGCAAGTGGATATGAGAGAGTTGGTCCACAGACAAGAAAAGCAGAGTAGGCAGTGGAACTAGAGGATGCTAGGAAACGCATTACTTTAGGAGCTGCCAAGTCAAACACCTCCAGAGATCACACTTGTAAGAATCAAATAGAATAAATTTAAGCAGGGAAACTATAAAGTGAACTGGCATAGGTAGGCCTCACCCAAAGGCATTCAAGTCCAACTTTTTTTAAATTACTGAATGCCAAACAAAACAGATTTGTGAACCAGATTCAGCCTGTGGACTGCCTGTTTGTGACTTTGGCTTTAAAGAATTGTTGATAACATAGCTATAATGGCAAAGACTATAGACTCAAGAGCCAGACTATTTGGATTTAAATCCTGCTCCTACCCATGTGACTTCAGGTAAGTAACTTAACATTAGCCGGATTCCCAAGAGAGGGTATTCAAAGAATACTTGGAATGTGTGTACTCAATAGAAGCTGCAAGGACTTAAATAGTGTCACGTCCTCCATATTCTATTGGTCAAGAGCAAGTCACAGGCCAGCTTTGATTCAGTAAGGTAGAAAAAATAGGTTCTGCCTCTCAGTGGGGAATGGCTTGTACATGTAGGGCGGGAAAGAGCTAATGACTGCCCTCTTGGAGATAAGCCAACAAATAGTCCAACTATCTCTTTCAACAACAGTAAGATAGAATGGAGGACTAAGAAAGTTTGATCCAATAGCTAAGACTCCGAGCTGCCAATGCAGGGAGCCTGAGTTCAATCCCTGGCCAGAGAACTAGATCCCACATACTGCAACTAAGATCCAGCACAGCCAAACAAATAAATAAGTAAATGATTTTTAAAATAGGTTAGATTTTTTTTTTTAAAGTTTGGTCTGACAAGAATTTCCTAAATGGATGGTCATAAATTTTCAAAAATTGTTATTATGTAAATAATATGTTTTCATTGTTTTAATTGGCAAATAGAAATGAGTAAATAATAAATAAATGAACTACTACTCTCATCCAGAGAAAATCACTCAGTTTTGTTATGGGCAAAATTAATAGTTAATTCATTAAGAGGAATTCAGACATAATTTTTCAGCTCTCCCAACTTTGAATACCAACTTAGTCCAGGAAATTACTCAATGTTACTCAACTTTGTTGAATGGGCAAAGAGCCAGCCCCCAGATGTCAGGACAAATATAGGGGCTTAGCAACTGAATGGGTTAGAGGAGACAAATAAAATGAGCAGATGCCCGGGTGAAATTGTGAGAGGGAACATCTGCTGTCCTATTTGCAAAGGTATTTTGTAATCAAGAAGACGGAGTGAATGCACAAATGGAGCGACCTGTATTGAGATTCAGAGCATGAACACTGATGTCAGTGTTTTGTAGTTAATTAGATGGAGACTGTTACATTGTGTATCTAATTTTACAGAATGAAAGCAGAATGTTCCCCTCCATCAGGGTTTACTCCCAATTTTCAAGCAGAGTGAGGCCTTGTTCCCATTCCTTGGACAACACAGTAAGCAAGAATAAACCAAAGTAACCAAGCCTCAGTTCCTTACTGTACACCCCAAATGTTCAGGCTTCATTAGTTTTCAACGACGTCATAAAGTCACATTTCTTTATGATGTGAAAATGATGGTGCTTCAGGTTCCTATCGACTTGGCCCTGGAAGTCCAGCTCTTCCACCAACTTCCTCTGCACCAGCATTTCTACGACTCCCATAGATCACCTCAGTGCCATCATGCTGTTTTCATGGCTGACGGCGACCTCAGCCACTGGTGAGGCTCTGGAGGCTGCCGCCAGCTATCCTGTGGTCCCTGGACCTGCTTCTTTCCAGCTGCTACTGTTTTCTGCTGCTGTTCTACTCAGAATTTCTCCCAGCAAATGCAGAAACCAAGCCATAATGTTTATAAAGGGGTTTCACAGAGACTTGGAGTCAACAGAGAGGACCTGGACAATAAATTCTCTGTAGTTTCCTGATAATCTCCGTTGGGGTCTCCTGATCCTTCGCATGCATCTAATACCTAGTGATAGCTTTTCTTTCTCCATGAGAGGCATCCTCAAATACCTTTGCTATTTACAGTCAAGGGCGCGCTTCTTTGGTAGTTTAGTGGTAAAGAATCCAGATGCCAATGCAGGAGACATGGGTTTGATTGATACCGAAACGTGGCCTCTATTCACCTGTGCCAAATAAAAATATGGAGGCAGAGTCTTGGGTGAAGTAGGAAAGAGTATCTTTAATTGTTTTGCCCAGCAAAGGGGGCCACAGTGGGTTAATGCCCTGAAGACCACATGATCCACTCTGGACAGGGTTGTGAGGAGTTTTATAGTGTTTAAGGGGCAGGGCATGATCAGCTCCTGGACAGTTCTTGGATTGGTTGGCATCAAGGTGAAATTTCAAGCATCATCAACCTTCTGGTTTCTACCAATCTAGGGTCTATGTTCTATTGGTCAGCAGTTTTCATCTGGAGGAGGGATCTGCTTCCTGCAAAAACAACTTAGGAATGTGTGTCAGAGCTTTATATCTTTCAGGGAACTGGGAGCTGGCTGACTCTGTTATGTGGGAGTTATTGTCTAAATTGTTACCAGTTCTTTAGGCCAACAGCTTTTCTTTATTTCTATATCTTCACATTTCCCAATCATTAACTCTTGCTGCTGCTGCTGCTGTTAAGTCGCTTCAGTTGTGTCCAACTCTGTGCGACCCCACAGATGGCAGCCCACCAGGCTCCGGTCCCTGGGATTCTCCAGGCAAGAATACTAGAGTGGGTTGCCATTTCCTTCTCTAATGCATGAAAGTAAAAAGTGAAAGTGAAAGTGAAGTCGTATCCGACTCCCAGCGACCCCATGTACTGCAGCCTACCAGGCTCCTCTGTCCATGGGATTCTCCAGGGAAGAGTACTGGAGTGGGGTGCCACTGCCTTCTCCCATTAACTCTTGAGTCACCATTTTACTTCAGAAGACAAGGACTCAGGGGCTTGTACATGGTTTCATGATCCCTGATCTGAGAAGATTTCACATGCCAAGAAGCAACTAAACCCGTGCATCACAACTAGAGCCTGCATAAAGCCCACGGGTCCTAGAACCTGTGCTCCACAAAAGAAGTCACCGCAGTGAGAAGCCCGAGCACAGCAACTAAAGGGTAGCCCCTGCTTGCCGCAGCTAGAGAAAAGCCCTCACAGCAATGAAGACCCAGCACAGCCATAAATAAATAAAATTATTTTTAAAAAATTTAGAATCAAGGGCATCCACAACCACAAGAGCACAAAAGAAAACTCTCCCTCCTCACCTTCCTCCAGCCTGAGACTTGCCTCTTGAGCCCCTTCTGTGCCTCCAGGTCCTGCTTCCTAACAAGGGTAGTTGACAATGGCCACGCCCAGTCCCACCAGGGGAACCCTTCTGTACACACTACTCCCTCTTGCCTTCAACAAAACCATATACTTCCAGAGAATTCTGTTTAGTTTTCTATAAGACCGTTGTGAGATCCAGGTCTCATACGACCAAGCCCAGTATAGTTCTTCTCAGCCTTTCCTCCACATGGAACTGCCTTCTAGCCCTTGACTCTCATAAACGGGGACTTTAACATGCACATACACACCTCCCAAGAGCAAGTAAGAAGTATAGAGATGTTGACATTCTTACAAAGGACAGCAGTACTTTCTGATGCCACCACTCAAAAAAAGCAACCAAATCTGTACAATGACATATTAGAATACCTGTGCTATTGCCGTTACCACTCAGCTTCAGGGTCCCAACCTTCAAGTAAATCTCCAGCATTCACATCTTCCACAAAGACAAAGCAGGGTTTCTTGCTTCCTGACAAAGATCCACTGAGGTGGTGTTCCCATGCTATTGGGACAGACCACTTGAAAGGGACATTTAAACCCTCATCGCTTAGAAAAGGAATATTGCATTCTGGAAGCCTGAAGTGATGGAGTCATTGTGTTCATCTCATCCCCACCCCATGGAAGGAGACAAATGGCATTTCTCACTTACAATTTTAGAATATAAATAATTGTATTCTAAGCTGACACTATGTTGACTCTCAGGTTCTGATCCCAGAGCAAAGTTGTCAATTGAGAGGCACATTTTTGAAAGCTGTTTTTAGACCATCAAGCTAAGAAAGCTACCTTCATGACCAGCCGTCTCTCCAACATAGAACAACTCTGGATTTTTTATGTCTCATTCACTTGACTCAATTCCATAATTCCCTCATTGGGTTGCTCCTCTCTCTTCTCGCCTCTTTCCTCCTTGCCTTCATCCTTGCTCTCACTTCCTCTCCTTTCTTGTTTTCAGATGGTTCTCTTCACAACAGCTGTGTACTCAGTTGCTCAGTCGTGTGCGACTCTTTGCTGTGCCCTGGATTACAGCCCGCCAGGCTCCTCTGCTCATGGAACTTTCCAGGCAAGAATACTGGAGTGGGTTGCCATTTCCTACTCCAGGGGTCTTCCCAACCCAAGGATCAAATCCTCATCTCTTGAGTCTCCTGGATTGGCAGGTGAATTCCTTACCTGGGACTAACTGAACAAACATCAATTGGTAGCTACTGAGATAAAGGAGGTCCCCTGCCTCACCATTAACTTCTGGTGTGCTTTAGCCACTCAGTTGTGTCTGACTCTTTGCGACCCCATGGACTGTAGCCCGCCAGGCACCTCTGTCCATGGGGATTCTCCAGGCAAGCATACTGGAATGGGTTGCCATGCCCTCCTTCTGAGGATCTTCCCAACCCAGGGATCAAACCCAGGTCTCTCGCATTACAGGCGGATTCTTTACTGTCGAGTCACTGGGGAAGCCCAACTTCTGGGTATCACCACAAATTCCTAGGCCACAAGCAATCTGAAGGTAGCACTTGGGCTAGGACTTGTGGGCACCTTAGAGGTAATTGAATAATAAGGAGCTCACTCTTTGACATCTTTGCAATGTGTAAAATTTTAGCTTATTTTTGATCCCAGAGGAAAAGACCGGGAGCTTCAATAAAGACCAACATCAAATTTTCCACCATCCCAGAAGAAAATTTAAGGCAATTTTTTTTAATCTGAAAAGAAAACTTTTCTTACACACTAAATTCATCATCTGAGATGCATATGAGGCTACTTTTGCATCTCCTCTCTGCTCTGTAAGTTTTGAACCAAGGACTGACTCCCCAGTCGAATGTTCTCAACAATCCTGATGAGTACGTTGGACCTGCACTAACAAATGACACACTTTTGATGTTCTCAAAGCCTATTTTGTGCATTCTGCCTGACAGCTTACCCCTTCTTGCTATTTTTCCTCAATTGTTACAAATTAGGAGCAGTTACAGATAAAGAATTGCATTCATTTTTTTAAATTTTTTAATAGATTTTATTTTTGGCAGCAGTTTCAGGTTCAAAGAAAAATTGAGGGGAAAGTACAGAGAGTTCTCATATCTCCCCCTTCCCATACACACACACACAACCTCCCCCACTATCAACATTCTGCACCAGAGTGTACATTTGTTACAGTCGATAAACTTGGACTGATACCATATCTTCACCAGAAGTCCAGAGTTTACATTAGGGCTCACTCTTGGTGTTGTATATTCTATAGCTTTGAACAAAGGTATAGAGACATTTCGGAGAAGGCGATGGCACCCCACTCCAGTACTCTTGCCTGGAAATCCCATGGATGGAGGAGCCTGGTAGGCTGCAGTCCACGTGGTCACAACGAGTCGGACATGACTGAGCGACTTCACTTTCACTTTTCACTTTCATGAATTGGAGAAGGAAATGACAACCCACTCCAGTGTTCTTGCCTGGAGAATCCCAGGGATGGGGGAGCCTGTTGGGCTGCCTTCTTTGGGGTCGCACAGAGTCAGACACGACTGAAGCGATTTAGCAGCAGCGTAGAGACATTTATCCATTATTATGGTATCATACAGAATAGTTTCACTGTCCTAAAAATCTTCTGTATGGTGTGTTTTCATGCTCCCCTCCCCCCAGCTCCTGGCAAGCACTGATCTTTTTACTGTCCACAGTTTTGCCTTTTCCAGAGTATCATATAGTATATAGCCTTTCCAGATAGGCTTCTTTCACTTAGCAATATGCATTTAAGATTCCTCCAAGTCTGTCCATGGCTTGATAGCTCTTTTTTTTAGTGTTGAATAATATTCTATTGTCTACATGTAACACAATTTATTCATCTACCTACTGGAAGACACATTGCTTGCTTCCAAGTTTGGGCGATTATGAATAAACTTGCTATAAACATTCATGTGCATATTTTTCTATGGACATGTTTTTGTTTGGGCACATATCAAGGAGTGCAACTACCGGATCATATGTTAAGAGAATGTTTGGTTTTGTAAGATTCTGCCAAATTATCACAGGCAACAAAGAAAAGTTCTTGTTGCTCCATTGTCCCTCACCAGCATTTGGTGTTGTCAGTGTTTGGGATTTTCATAATTCTAATAGGTATATAGTAGTGTCTCTTTGTTGTTTAAAAATTTATAATTCCTTAATGACATTTGAAGTTGGGCATTTTTTCATATCCTTATTTGCTATCTGTATATCTTCTTTGGTGAGGCATCTGCTCAGACTGTCTGCTTTTAAATTGGGTTTTTCCTTTTCTTATTGTTAATTGCGAGAGTTCTTCATATATTTTTGGATAACAGTCTACTAAGTAAATCTTTTGCAAATATTTTCTCCCATTCTGTGCTTGTCTTCTCATTCTCTTCACAGTGTCATTTGCACAAGTTTTTAATTTTAATGAAATCCAGTTTTTCATTCTTTCTTTTATGAATCTTGTGCCTGGTTTTGGATGTAAAAAGTCATTCCTATGAATAAAGTCACCTAGATTTCCCCTGTCATTTTCTATGAGTTTTTAGTTTTGCATTTTACATTCAGATCTATAATGAATTTTGAGTTAATTTTTGTGTCTAAATTCATATTTTCACATGTGGATATCGAGTTGTTTCAGCACCATTTGTTGAAAAAATAATTAATATAGCTACATATATTTTCTTTTGAGTAAGATTAACATAGTATATCATTTTACTTTTAATCTGTGTCATTATACTTAAAGTGGGTTTCTTTTAGACAACATACAACATTTTTGATCCATTCTGATAATCTTTTGTTTATTTACACCATGTGTGCCTACTAAGTAGCTTCAGTCACGTCTGACTCTTTGCCACCCTTTGGACTGTAGCCCGCCAGGCCTCTCTGTCCATGGGGATTCTCCAGGCAAGAATACTGGAGTGGGTTGCCATGCCCTCCTCCAGAGGATCTTCCTGACCCAAGGATTGAACCTCATGTCTTACATTTCCTACATTGGCAGGTGGGTTCTTTATCACTAGCGCCCCTGAAAAGCCCCTACTTACACCATTGACATTTAAAATTATTATTGACATAGTTGGATTAATATGCATACTTGTTACTGTTTTCTACTTATTGCCCTTCTTTGTACCTATTTTTGTCTTCCAGTCTTTTTTTCTGCTTCTTGTGGTTCTAACTGAGCATTTTACATGATTCGTTTTCTCTCCTTTCTTAACATATTTATTATATTTATTTAGCATATTTATTATATTATATTTATTTCCTTTTTTTTAGTAGTTATCCTAGAGTTTGCATCCATATCTACTTTCAAATAACAATATACTACTTCACTGATAGTACAAGTATCTTATAATAGCAAGATATTCCTAACTTTTCCTCCTGTCTTTGTATCATTGCTGCCATTTATTTTACTTATACATAAATGAAAAGGACCAGATATTGTTGCTATAATTATTTTGAACAAACTTTACCTGCAAGATCAATTAAGAGTAATAAAAATAAGAGTTGTCACTTTACCTTCATTTATTCCTTCTCTAATGCTCTTTCTGTCTGTATTGTAGGCCCATGTTTCTGATCTATATCACTTTCCTTCCCTCTAAAAAATTTCCACATTTCTTGCAACTGTTGTCACAAGGTCTGTTGAAAAGAAATTCCCTCAATTTTTTTTTCTGAGTACGTTTGTTTGCTGCCTTCGGAGCAAAGCTTCCACTATTGCCTCCCTTGGACTTTCCATCTGATCTGATCTTCCCATTGAGTTGATACATTTGAGCTAATGATTTATACCACCTCATCCGTCTTCTTTTTTAATCAAGGCTTGGTCTTTAGACTTCTCTTTTTTTCACCTATCTTCACTCTCTGAAGACCATCCAGTCTCATATATGTGTACATAGGCTAATGACTCCCACACTTGTAACTACAGGTGAACCCTTCCTGTGAATTTCTGAGTTATATCTCCAACTACCTATTCAACATTTTCATTTGGATACCTAATAAACATCCCAAATTTACCATGTCCAGGATTGAGCTCTCTTGATTTCTTTTTAAGTTTTTAGGGTTTTTTCATCTTGTTTTATTGAGACATAATTTACATAACATATAATTCACCCATGTAAAGTGTCCAATTCACTGTTTGGTTCTTTTTTATTTAACTTTTCATTTGCATTCATAACTTGGTAAGTGTTTGGCACCAAAACCCTAGCTTACTAGCTTTCCGCCTATCTTGGCTCTAAGCATGCCTTCCTCACTAAGCTAAATCATTTCTAGCTTTTGATTTAAAATGAAAGATGTACAACTTGAACACTTAGAGGCCATTGTAGGGTTATTAATTGGCCTAATTTCAATATTATTGTAACTCAGGGAATAGGGAGGCCAGGGGAGAGTGAGAGAGAGGGCAAATGACATTTATTGATTAAGTTCGTCACCTTATAAGGCCGTGGGTCACAGTACCCCAAAACAGTAACAGTAACATCAAAGATCATTGATCACAGATCACTAACAAATATAATGATAATGGAAAAGTTAGAGATACTCTGAGACCTACCAAGATGTGACACAGAGACATGAAGTGAGCAACTGCTGTTGGAAAAATAACACCAACAGACTGTACTGTAGTAATATATGATGTTGAGCATCTTTTCATATGCTTTTTGCTATCTGCAAACCTCTTTGGGGAGATGTCTGTTCATATCTTATGCCCATTTTTTCTAATCAAGTGTTCCTTTTTTGATGGTTAAGTTAGAGTCTTTTCAAAAGTAAGTTAATAAATACAGGTTCAAATATTCTCATTTCAGTGGACTTATTTAGCCAGAATCATCTGATATACCAGTGCATCACAAATTGGGATTGTGACTCACATAAGAATGGGGGATGAATAGAGAAAGGGGATTTCAACTTTTTAAACTATTAATACTAACTCTCTTTTGACTGTTTTAAAATAACCAGGCATCTATTTGCAAAGCCAGAAGTAGCTACAGAGTCTGGCATGTTGTCAAAACTGAGACCAAAGGCTCTAAATTTAAAGTGGGCTCTTGCTGGCTAGGAAGTCTGCCCCCAGGAGGGAAACCCAGCTTCCCATCTCGGGTCCTTGCCTGCCTTTCTAGGATTCATAAGGAGGTAGGAAAGTCAGTGCATTTTCTTTGGATCCAGGGTTAAACTGATCACGACAAACATATTGCAAAATGCCCATGTCTGTTGGCTTATGGCTGTTTGTAAGGCATGTGGCAGCTTATATATGGAAAAAGAGAGGTCCTGGTATTTGTTGATTAAAACATTAGTCACCTACAAAGGAGCCCTGGTCTTTGTCCTATAAAACATAAGAGGTCTATCATTTTTCTGGGATTTTTCCAATTTCTCTGATTTTTCATGGAGGCTATTTGTTAGAATCGAGGGGCTGATATCTATTGAGTTCATGTTGCAGAAAGATGTCTTCATTTCAGGATGGAGCCCACAGATACAAACTTCTTTGAGATACCCCCCGATACCACCTACACACCTAAGACAGCAATTTATCAGAACATAGAGCCTTCAGGGAAACAAGCACAAAGGATCATTTACTGGGGACATGTGTGTGAAAATTCTACAACATTTGTCTCAAAGCAAAAAAAAAAAAATATATATATATATATATATATATATATATATATATATCCAAGCAACTTCCATTATTTCTGATACCTGGAATCTGCTTGTTGACAAAACCAGGTTCTCCCCCAAATTTAAGTAAATCAAAGAACAGGGTAGAGTACCCTTTAGCTTGGTTTATAGTCTCACAGTCTGATTCACCAAAGACCAAATTCAGTTTTCGATGTACTGATGTTTTGTTTTGTTTTTTTCCCCATCAAAAGAGGAAAAGGCACAACCACTCCGGAGAATTCTATAGCAATGTCATCCAAATTAAGACTCATACCTACCACACAATGCAGCAATGGCACACTTAAATATTCACTCCAGAGAAATGAGAGCAAATGTCCACATAAAATCTTATGCATAAATGTTCATTGTGGCTTTATTCAAAATAGCCCCAAACTAGAAATAATCTACATGTCACAAACAAAAGAATAGATAAATTGTAGTACATCCCTATGGGAGAGTACATCTCAGCAATAAAAAAGGAACAAACTACCAAATTTCAAAAAACAGGCTGAATGAAAAGGAGTCATACCCAATAGAATGCATACTGCATGATTCCACTTATATAAAGTATAAAATAAGGCAAAAGTAATCTACAATGATAATAATCCAAACAGTAGTTGTTTTCTGGAGAGGGGGTAGATTGGGACAAGGAATAAAGAAACTTTCTAGGGTAATGGATATGTTCTCTGTCTCAGTTGAGATGATAATTACATGGGAATATACGTTTGTCAAAATTCAACAAACCATACAAATTGAAATCTGCACATTCTATTGTATGTAAATTATACCTCAATTTTTTTTTTTTTAAAGAATATCAGGGGAGAAGAGAAGAATCCCCACTGAGGCAAAAGGCAGAGGAAGAAGGGCAGTGGTCCCTTCTGTTTCTGTGGTAATTGAAGCTCCATATTTGGTCTCTGTGTTCAGATGAGTTTTTATTACCCTGGGATTATTGAAAGTTATTATCAGCCAAGATGACAGCAGAAAGAAAGAGGAGACAGACCTTCCAGAAATCATTTTCCCTATGATTTTTTTAAAGCACATTTTTCAGTCATTATCTTGAGAGAAAACAAGCAGCTGGGTCTCTTAACAAAGAGGTTTAATAGGCTACTGGGGAAAAAAAAAGAGGGGAAATTGAGGCGAACAATGCCCATTTCAGTGCCAGCCACATAAAACCAAGCCTAGTGAGTGAAGCCAGTGGCTCCTCTCTGCCACTAGCATCGTTAGAGGCCTAACACTCAATAATGAAGGGTCCTCCAATTATTGGCGTGATTTGAGGCATATTGTTCAAAACATTCTAAAACCTGAAATTGCAGCCGCAAATGCACTGATGGCCCTCACCCTCATCTGTCAAAATAGATGTAAATGCAAAAGGAAAGATAGGAGGCCCTTTAGGACCCCACGCATTGTCAGCCCACTTCTCTTGTTTCTTTTTACCTTCCTTGTCCTTTTAAATCCATCTGGGTCTGAGCTGCTGGCTTCAAAGTTTCCAACTGACCTCCAACCCAGTTTGTTCATCTCTTACCTCCTTTTTAGTTTTGCACAAAATTAGCAAAACACATGTAATGGGTGATTGGTAAGGACATCACGCAACATTCTGAAAAGCAAATATAAGGGAGGCTTGGCTTCTGTTTAAGCAGGCTTCTCTCCTGCCTCAGACCATACACACACACGTTTCTGTTTAATTGCAAAATTCAGATGTTGGATGGTTGGGGGAGAGCCCCGTAACAAAGGAACACTGAGATGCCTCCTAAATTCTACTTAGGCTAAATTAACTATGTGGGCAACAATACCGGTACTGCTTTTTCCCTTAAACATATATATTAGCAGAGATGCAGGCTAAATAAATACTGTTTAATGAAAAATGAATTATGTAAATGTAATTTATAGCATTAATTTGGGCTTGTAAATTTAATCCACTCAAATGTAGAAAGGTTTCCGTGCAATGAATATTTCTGAGGTTGTTTAATATGTTAAAATAAATACTGAGTCGCTGACAGAAAAACATGTCCTCTGCATCACAAAAGCTATTTTGAAACAATAAATTAAGTGCCTGCTGAATATTTACAATCATGAGTTTTTAACTCTTAGGTAAATTTTCTTCCTAAAATATTCAGTGTGCCATCCATCCAGGCAGCAGACAGATTCTGGTGGCAGCAGTGCAAACATGTGCATGCCGAGAACATTTTAGGTGAATAAGTGCCACAGTATGAGATGGTGGGGGGAGCGCTTTTTGTAAAATAGGTCTATTTAATGCCACCTGGAAAGCAGCAAGAAATGTAAATATTTGGGGAGCTTTATGGTGCCCCAAATGTACTGCCACTCACCATTCACCTGCTAAAGCATTTACAATGAAGACCCAAATATTACAAGGAAAAATAAGTGAGCTATTTAGAAGTGTTTTATTTAAGAGTATAAAGTTGAGACTTAAAACAAGGTATTTTTAAAAATACTAAGATTATGGGGAAGGGGGGGGAAGTTATTCATTCCATGTTTTTGGAATAAAAAGGAAACCTGAAGATCTTATATAAAAGATGACTAGCTGGGAGACTTGAAGCAAGTCCATGGTGTCTGCTGGGCACAAGGTTGTCCTGCCTGCCCTGCCTTCTCAGTAAGGTTTTGTCATGACCATCAAGTGGGATTGTGTGGTGGGAGCAAGTTACAAACTGTCCATCTTCATTATTAAGGTACGTTGCTTTTTATTTGGGGTTGAGCATCATTTCTCAGAATGAGAGTATTAGGCCATAATGTTCACTGAAGGAAAAGTATGAAGACCTGTAAATGGTGTCTACTTTTAGTTTTCTTCTTCCTCCAGGTTTCTGCAGTAGTTTGTGCAGCCTTCCCTGGAGCACTCATTGTAGACTCCTCAAAAAAAACAAAAAAAAAACAGAAACTGGGTTTTGCTCCACAGTCTTACAGCCAGCCAGCCAGCCCAGCTCCTGACCAGCATTGCTGAGTTAACTTTAACCCATCCTCCCTATCCCCAAGCTTAGGATTGGATTATCCCCATGGCATAATCATGGCATTGATCCTCAAATGTTTTTGACCCCTAGGTTGTGACAAGAAGAGAAGGGAAGGGAAGACCCACTGCCTATGTTTTGGGCAGGTGTTCACTGGGAGTACAAAACTATTTTTTCCTTTTTTTTAATGGTTGAAATACTTTATTTTACATTTTATATTAAATATATTCTTTATGGTGGAAGTAGTTACTACAGGTATTTTTGTGGACTGATAGGTAGGTAAGGCTGTTCTGGGGATGCAAGAATAGAAAAGGTAGTGGAGTCTTACATACTCACATGCCAGGTATTTGTAGGACCTCAACAACATAAGTTCCTGTTTCCTGATAACAATCCCTCATTTTTCTATTTACTCTCTATTATTTTAGTTTATTTTATATATTAAGACTTGTAGTTTTTCAAATATTATTGAATTTTTTCTGGCACCACTTGTGTGTTTCCACAGTTCTGTAATGAGAGAATTTCCCAGTCCAATACATTTGGAATAATATTGTATAAGAGACCTTGAAAATTCATAGAATATGTGAATAAATTGAAGCCTCTGACGATTTCTGTATTTAAAAACCTGTTGACTTTCTTTAACTTAATTTTTCACAATGGTTTTTGTATTATAGACCTCTTTATTGTTAAGCATCTCAACTTTCTAAGAGGAACTGAATTCAGGGAATACTGCTGTAGGCTTTATGCTATTTTGTTGTTTTACTGCATTATTTATTTTTCTCATAACTTTGGCCCAAAGAATTAATCTTTTTATTAATTAATTCTTATTGGAGTATAATTGCTCTACATGGTTGTGTTAGCTTTCCCGCACAGAAAAATTAAAACATCAAGCCTTCACCTCTGGCCTTGCTTGCAAAAACACAGCCAATGCAACTGATACAAGAACAAACACAAAGGCATGGCGTGGGCTCCCAGACACAGAGCACTGACATGTTTTCCCAGAGAGATGCTTCTAACCGTACTCATCACAACTGGATAATTCATTTGATTAACCTTCTTGGATGAATGTAAACCGGGAAAAGCAGACATAGAAAAGCAAGATGTTGATAAAGATCAGAAGTGTCTTAAGGCAATTATTAATATTCTCAAGTATCAATCTATGCTGAAATTAAAGATTTTTCAGAGGCAATGCCATCTTGAAATTATAATAAGACTAAGTGGGAAAACATGATTTGATATAAAAAATTCTCTCCATATATAGAGCTTTTTAGGAATACATTATGCATAAAAATGAAGCAGCTTTACTGCTCTTAAGTAGGGTCCTCTTGGGCTGTGACCAGTATAACTTTAATAGAATTAGAAACCATGGGTAGCACTGTCGTATATAGTAGTCAATAGTTATATATGGCTATTTAAATGTAAATTAACTAAAAATAAAAAAAATAAAATAAATAAATTTAAATTAATTAATATTAAATAGAATTTAAAACTCAGTTCCTCAGTTGCATTAGCCACATTTCAAATGATCAATAGTTGTGTGTGGCTTGTGGCTGCCTTATGAACCAGCATAGATAGAGGACATTTCCATCAGCACAGAATGTTCTATTGGTCCTTGCTGGTCTATAGCAAACACAAAATGACAACTTTCTACATTAAAGAGAAAATAATTAGTACTTAGTATTCAGAGCTTAGAGAAAAGCTCATTAGGCATCAAAGAGATTTTAGAGACAACATTGAATAAATTAAATATGAGGGATAAAGATTAGACTTGCTTTAAGCTAGATAGGAGTTTTTAAACGGGTTACATGTATGGGTAACCATGTGTGTGTATATGTGTGTGTGTGTGTTTGTCTGTGTGTTAGTCGCTCAGTCATGTCTTACTCTTTGCAACCCCATGGACTGTAGCCCGCCAGGCTCCTCTGTTCATGGGATTTTTCCAGGCAAAAATACTGGATAAGCTTTTAAAAAACAGCTGACATAAAAATAACAATTTTTGAAAGATAAAAAGAATAGCTAAGAGTTGATGTCCTCTAGTTTTAATTGGTTAACATCACAGCATTATAGCCAAGTGCTCAGTTTCATAAGTGTCTTTCACTGGCCCCTCTGGGTCTCCGTGTGTGGTTGCTCAGGTTGTGTACTGAATTCTAGGGGCATCATTCATATCGTATGCAATGTGAATTGCAGGGTATAAGCTGCACAGAAACACACAGAAGCCTGGGTAACCCTCGCTGCAGTTCTATTTAGAACATTGCTCAATATGACACTTTTCTAAACCAAAAATTCCTTTCAACCCCATTATCCTAGTTTCTGAAATCGGTCATTTTGTTTTCAGAGTCGAGCTTTAACACAAGTCCATTTGCTTTGCTAAGATACTGATAGCCTCAGAGAGGACTTCCATATGTGAACTCCTTCTCAGACACACAGACACACGTGTCCAAGAGGACGAACGGAGCTTTCAGTTAAACATTTTCCCTCAACCCAAAGTCGGGGTGGGACACATTGTCAGTCTGCCTGGCTCTGCCTTGTATACACTCCTGTGTATCCAAGGAGAGAAAATGTTCAGATGAAAATGCTTCCAGCCTTTTGTACATGCATGTTTGTGTGCATTTAGAAAACAAAAACTGCAAACAATCACATAAATAATAGAGCAGTACAATGTATGTCTCCCAGCGAACTCAGGAAGCATGGAAGGCATTATCTTATTCAGGCTGACAGCTGCTTGCTGATGCAAGGGAGTAGTAACCTCCACTGAACTTACTCGTCTTTAGCTACTGGGAGGGGAAGGAATTTAAATCATCCACAGAGGCCATCAGCCCTGTGGCTGAAATATGACACTGAGAGTTGAGATGGCAAAGCTCTTGTAAGCAGGACTCCCGCCCAGCCTTCTGAGGACAGCAGATACAAGAGGGCAAGACCCGTTTCCAAGAAGATCAGCCCTGAGTGCTCAGAGACTGGTAGAAACCACTCGAGGGGCCTCTTGGAGTCTGGCAGACCTGGCCAGGAAAGGACAGACAGAGCAGGGAGGGGTGTGTTGTACAAGCAGGGGAAAGAATGCCCCAGGCAGCTGGCAGAGCCACGTGGCCACAGACTTCTTCTCTGGTCCCAGAGTCACTTAAGCCAGACTCTTGGCTTCCCAGTCCATCGTCACTGCTGTCCCGTGACTCAAGTCACCACCTTTGAGATGCCGCGGAGCACCTGGCCCCACACCTGTGTCACCTCCACACGGAGGCCTGGCTTCCAACCCCTGCACCTGCATTCATTTGCATTAGGGCTTTCGCAGGCTCTTGGAACATGCATTGCCACCTAATAGCAGGCCGGGAAGTACCATGGAATTAACACCCCCGGAGCAGCCCTCCACAATTATAAACAGCCCAGCTCCCTGAGCATGGATGTGGCATTTCCCCATGGCACCAGTTGCCCACAGGGGCAACTTATGTGAAAACATACCATCTACTGGCTGCCTTCCCTTCCCTGTCCTCTCTGTTCCCCTCCTGTATTTCCTTTATCAGGATCTGCTTCTGGAGGACCCAAATTAAGATAATGACCCAGGAAAGAAATTTTCAAAGCGGCAGCTGCCCCTGCCACCCTTTCAGTCACAGGGGCAGAGACCTACAGGTTGGCCCCTCTGGGCCCAAAGCTGTGCATAGCCTCCCAGGAAGAGTAGGGGTGTAAGGACAGTAAGAGTGGGGGTGGGATAGGGATCCAGGTGACCTCCTGCTCTGTCTTCTATCTGGTCTCTGATTCTTCACACAGTGGAAGATCTCCAGCCTACCCCACTGCCAGGTCACTGTGAAAGGTACCTGGAATCAAGAGAGAAACCTACAAATACCTTGACCTTGGGCCTTAGTTCCATGTCTCTCAAAGTAAAAGCTATCATTGTGTGCGCTAAGTCGCTTCAGTCATGTCTGATTCTTTGTGACCCAATGGACTGTGGTCCACCAGGTTCCTCTGTCCATGGGATTCTCCAAGCAAGAATACTGCAGGGGGTTGCATGTCCCCCTCCAGGGGATCTTGACCCAGGGATTGAACCCACGTCTCTTACATCTCCAGCATTGATCTCCAGCATTGGCAGGTGGGTTTCTTTACCACTAGTGTTACCTGGGAATCCCAAAGGTAGCATAAGCAGACACCAAATCCTCTGTGAAACCTTCCCTGATGGAGATAGTGGAGAGAATGGCTTAGATGGACATTGCTGTGCCCTGATCGTCCTACCACTGCCAGCTGGGCCACCTTGAACAGGTCCTTAACCCCTCTGTGCCTGGGAGGTCCTCATCTGGGAGATGGAAAAGTAATTGTAGTTAACCCATAAGGCAATGGCAACCCACTCCAGTACTCTTGCCTGGAAAATCCCATGGATGGAGGAGCCTGGTAAGCTGCAGTCCATGGGATCGAGAAGAGTCGGACACAACTGAGCAACTTCACTTTCACTTTTCACTTTCATGCGTTGGAGAAGGAAATGGCAACCCACTCCAGTGTTCTTGCCTGGAGAATCCCAGGAATGGCGGAGCCTGCTGGGCTGCCGTCTATGGGGTCACACAGAGTTGGACACGACTGAAGCGACTTAGCAGCAGCAGCATAGTTTATGGAGGAGAAATAAATTAAGGTCCTTAGCACAGCGCCTATAATATAAGCTTGCTATATATTTTAGCTAATATTAATATTGCTATTTTTCTACTCCCTCAGATATGGTTAGTTGTGTCCTATGAGTTTCCATGGCTCTCTGAACACACCACTACTCTAAAGCTAATCCCCATCCGTAATTATTCATTTCCTTCCTTCCAGGTGGATAAGAGTATCGTTCATCCGACCAGCATCCAATCCAATGCTTAATTCAGCTCAGTACAATGTAACAGGATGTTTTAAAAACTATTAGGGTACTTTTCTTTTCTGCTTCTCTGAGCATACAGCCTCTGGCCTGGCTGGCCTGAGCTGTCCATCTGCCAGGGGGAGAATTAGGATTTGTTACAGAAGTAAAAACAGAATAATACGCAGCTTCTGGTAGGCAAATTAGGATTAAGTATCAAAATAATAGCTGCATAAGCTGGGCTATCTCCTCTAGAGAGGGTTTTCCAAATCCCTTTATGTCACAGCTTTCATAAATCAAAAGCAGAGTATGGAGCACCCAGCTCAGAGAGATTTCCTACATGTAGAGAAGACAATCCTTGCCACCTATGACAGCAAAGCCACAACATTTGTGACATGAACATGGGGATGTGCCATAGGGTCAGGGATTGTATCAAAATATTTCATACAGGCACAAACCAATCAGAAGAGAATTTAGTGATGAGTGTCCACAGCGGCAGTGCTGGTCATAGCAGATGAGGGGAAGCCATGCACAGGGGCTGCAACAGAGAAGTCTGCCCTCCGGGCCAGGCATTAGCAAGAGAACAGATTGGTAGACACACCAAGTGCTCTCACGGGTTCTGCTTTTCCTCCCTCTGGGAAGTTACATCAGTAAGTGATGCTAACTCCATGGAAGAAGGAGGTGGGGCGAGAGGGGGAAGAAGTATCTCTTGTTCACACTCTGCAAAACGTGACCACCTCTTGGGCAGTACCTGTAGCAGCCAGGTGTTGGCCATACCAAGTGGGTAGGGCAGCATAGCCAGGCAGAGAAAGACCACAAGAGCTGTGTTGAGTGGATACACAATTTCTAAGGCCATGCACAGATCTCATGTTCTAAGTCTTATTGCATCTGTTCCATTTTCTGACAAGTCTTTAGCTCTTTGGACCTTGTGGCTACCATTCACACTCTCAGTGTCTGGCAGTAAACCCTGTCCCCAATCTATCCCTAGTCCCCAACTGGATGGCATCCTTAACTACAGCCAGCTATCAAAATAAGCCTATAAAGATGGTCAGGGGCCCTAAAGACCACCCTCTTATGTGATGATTCACCAGAAGGATACACAGGTTTCAGCAAATAGTCACACTTGTGGCCATGATTTATTATAGTGGTAGTGGTGGTGGTGGTGGTGGTTAGTTGCTCAGTTGTGTCCGACTCATTGCAACCCCATGGACAATAGCCTGCCAGGTTCCTCTGTCCATGGGATTTGCCAGGCAGGAATACAAGAATGGGTTGCCATTTCCTTCTCCATTATTATAGTAGAGGGATACAAACCAAAAAGTCTGTAGATTTTGCACCCCAAAGAAGCATGGGGCAAAGTCTAGCAGAAACAGGCACAAGGTCTAAAAATCCTCTCCCAGTTAAGTCACATGGGGCACTCTTATTTCTTCCAGCAAGGAGTTGTGACAACACTTCTGAAATGTGGCCTAGGTCATCACAAGAGACTCAGCGCCAGGGTCCTACTCGGGCTGGTGATAGAGGAACATTCTGCTTAGCAGACCCCCAAATCCCAGAGTGCCAGAAGGAAAGAGGTGTTCAGCCTAAAACACGTTGTTTGCACAAACAATTCAAGCTGAGTGAGCCATTCTTATCAGTTTGGGGAATGGCTAGAAACCCTCTCAAAATCCAAGTTCTCAGATGCCAGCCAAAGGCCCACCTTGCAAGCAGCACTTTGTAAGGAGAGTAGTCTCAGGCCTGCCGTTTAAGTCTTCCTGGACAAAAGATTGGCTGGTTTCAGAGTGCATATGGTTTGGGACTTGCCAGTTGGTCCAGTGGTTAAGACTTCGCCTTCCAGTGCACAGGGTATGGGTTTGATTCTTGGTCAGGAAACTAAGATCCTATATGCCTCTTGGCCAAAAAACCAAAAAATATAAAACAGTAACAACATTGTAACAAATTCATTAAAGACCCTAAAAATGATCCACAACAACAACAACAACAACAAAAAAAAACTTAAAAGTACACATGTTTCAACAATGTCCTGCTGCTGCTGCTGCTAAGTCACTTCAGTCCTGTCCGACTCTGTGCGACCCCATAGATGGCAGCCCACCAGGCTCCGGTCCCTGGGATTCTCCAGGCAAGAACACTGGAGTGGGTTGCCATTTCCTTCTCCAATGCATGAAAGTGAAAAGTGAAAGTGAAGTCGCTCAGTCGTGTCCGACTCCTAGTGACCCCATGGACTGCAGCCCACCAGGCTCCTCCATCCATGGGATTTTCCAGGCAAGAGTACTGGAGTGGGGTGCCATTGCCTTCTCTCAACGTCCTCCTTATCACTTTATTCTCCATTAATCAAGCAAGAGGAAATCTGAGCTTTGATTACCCACAACACATCATTATTGATAATGCGATCATCTCATAATAAAAATAAGTTGTGTGAAAACAGTGGCTGACTTTATTTTTGGGGGTTCCAAAATCACTGCAGATGGTGACTGCAGCCATGAAATTAAAAGACGCTTACTCTTTGGAAGAAAAGTTATGACCAACCTAGACAGCATATTCAAAAGCAGAGACATTACTTTGCCAACAAAGGTCTGTCTGGTCAAGGCTATGGTTTTTCCAGTAGTCATATATGGATGTGAGAGTTGGACTTTAAAGAAAGCTGAGTGCCTAAGAATTGATGCTTTTGAACTGTGGTGCTGGAAAAGACTCTTGAGAGTCCCTTGGACTGCAAGGAGATCCACCCAGTCCATCCTAAAGGAGATCAGTCCTGAGTGTTCATTGGAGGGACTGATGTTGAAGCTGAAACTCCAATACTTTGGCCACCTGATGGGAAGAGCTGACTCATTTGCAAAGACCCTAATGCTGGGAAAGATTGAGGGCAGGAGGAGAAGGGGATGACAGAGGATGAGATGGCTGGATGACATCACCGACTCAATGGACATGAGTTTGGGTAAACTCTGGGAGTTGGTGATGGACAGGGAGGCCTGGCATGCTGCGATTCATGGGGTCACAAAGAGTCAGACTTGACTGAGCGACTGAACGGAACTGTGTTTCACCGGACTTCTCCAGTATTATATTCACGTACCGCATTTAAACTGGGACAAGCGGAGGCAGATGCAGTCAGCAGCCCCCACCATGACTGCCCTGGCCTGCTCCAGAGGCCACCTGAAACAATTTCTAAATGTGCCATCAGTTTTCTGAGTCTCTACACAGCAGAACTGTGTATACCTGTTCATAGATCAGAGGGGAGTCAAGGTTCCAGAAGTGGCCCTCAGTTAATGAGGGACAGGAGTTGGTGATTTAATCTTCCGGGTTGCCATTTTCTCAGCGGGACATTTCTGAGGTGGGCTGTACAGTCTGCCCTGGGTCTACTCAGAACCAAGCCCCAGTTGCCCACAGTGGTCACGTGCTAACGGACGCACCCTGTTGATGTTCCTCTGTCTCCGGGTCACCTCTCCACCCCCTCACCTCTTTCCTGAGGTCATTCCCCTATTAACTGCTTTGTTGTTGTTATTCAGTCACTAAGTCGTGTCTTGACTCTTTGCAACCCAGTGGACTACAGCACGCCAGGCTTCCCTGTCCTTCACTATCTCCCAGAGTTTGCTCAGACTCACTCCACTCCCATAGTTTGCTCAGACTCACTCCACTTGCTCAGTCCACTGAGTCGATGGTGCCATCCAGCCATCTCATCCTCTCATCTTCTGTTGCTCTTAACTGCTTACACCCTTCATGTTCAGGACATAATTGAGAAAAAAACTCTCAGAGTCTCTCGAGTCTAAGAACCTGTTCCATGTAATCAATCAGAAAGCATTTCACTTAAAAGATTTCCCCTAAACATGTTCAAATATATTCTACCAATCCTTTCTTTCTAGATTTTATTCTCAGATGTCTACATTTCAGCCTCTGGTGTGTGCTTATGAAGAGGTACATTGCCCTGGTAGGAAAGTATGTGAGTTTTGGAATCAGAAATTCTAGGTTCAACTCCCATATCCTCTCCTGTAGAATGCCACTCAGAATTTAGAGGCAGTGTCCTGGAGGCAATGAGCACAGCGGCTGCCACAGAGCAAACCCTGCATGCTTGTGAAGCTCTATCCTATTCTGGATAAGAGGTTCCATCTCAAGCTGGGGGAAGGGAGGTCCCACTCAAACTTCTACACAACTCAGTGACTTTCTCCTTTCAAGCACCATAGGATGAGAAGCCAAGGCAATGCTGTTCTGAAGCCATCCTTGCGCTTTTAAAGTGTTCTGGAGAGAGAGCACTCTGACTCATCCTCCAAATGCCACCTGGAGCTGAAAGTCCTGGATGCCATTCTGTAAATATCAAGTGCCTCCAAAGTGCTGGCTAATAACAACATTCAAAACCAGGGCGGGCAGAGAGCCCACGAGGAGCTGGCTGCCTAGCACTCTCTGAAGCTCTTCACTTTTGTTTATATCTTCAAGGTCTACTTTAGTCCCTGCCAATGTTAAAGTTAAAAAGTGCCTCTCCAAGGATGCTTTTAAAAAATAAAATCCTGGGGAGATGGAATCTATGGATGCAGCAGTCAAAAGAGCCTGGTTTGGGGGTCAGAGAGACCTTGACTAAAATCTTGGCTCTGCCCCTTAATAACTGGTTCTCTTGGCAAATTTCTTCTGTTCTCCAAAGTGGGGAGGTGACGTCACCTTCTTCATAAAGCTGTAGCTACCGTTACAAAAGGCAATGAAAAGTACCTTGCCCAGGGCCTACATAAAAGGGACTGTTTTTATGACAGATAATCCCACAATCCGGTATTGCTTATTTTCTACCTTTTCTACTTTAGGCCTTCTAGAAATGCAGCTAAGAAGGAGCAAAACCATGTGATCTAGACTTTATTTCTTTTTTACCCTTCTTTCCCTGTTTGAGACTATGACTAATAGGATAATGGTCAAAGATGTAGAACAGAAAAGAAGAGGGAATGAAGAAGAGTCTCATGAATTTACAAATTAGATAGGCTATTCTAGGGGCTGAATTTTGTCTAGCATCAAGCAGACGGCACTTGATGAAAAAAAAAGTTTTATTTTTTAATGTCAACATATTTAATCAAAGGTAGCTTCAAAATTGGGTGATTAGGGTCAAGCAATTTGATTAGTACATTAAGTAAGACTTGCACTTGAATATTATACCAAAGTTAACCATTTGGAACTACCCATATGTAAAAAAATCTCAGTGGCTAAGACTGCTGCTATGACCTAGTACCCATCCTTTGTTTCTTCCAAAGTAATGGCTGAGTAGATGACCTGCCAGAATAAAGATTACATTTTTTATTCTCCCTTGCAGATAGGTATGGTCAAGTTATTAAGTCCTGAGTAAACAAAAGTAGGAGGGAGTAGTACATGTAACATCCCAGAATATTCTAAAAGGGATGCTCCTTTTAATCCTTTCTGCTGGCTGGAATGCAGCCTTGATGGTTTGAACAGAAGCAGTCATTTTGGACAATAAGGTAAACTTGAGACTAGAGATCAACACAGAGAAGGGATACAATATTCCCCGTTGTTATGAACAATCACACCCAACCCTGGACCCAGACTTTCATATAAGAAAAATAAATTTCTTTTTTCAGCCACTTATTACTTTGGGTTTTCAGTCTCTCACAGCTGATTCTAATCCTAACTAATTCAGTCTGGATGGCACAGATACCTAATTTGCTATAAAATGCTCAGTTTCTTGGGTTTTTTTATAATGCATCAAAATCAAACATTAAGATGCATTAGCTTGGTTCCCTATATTTTTTGGTTCTGCTGTTAACCGAAGTCCTACTTTAGGAAGCAACAGGAATTGTGTTGGTTATCACTTGAATAAAATTTGCTTTGCATGTACAAAAATCTCATTTACTCCTGCTATTTGATACTTGAGAGATTTGGATGTTTGATAGGCCTTTACCACTGAATATTTTTCCCCCCTAGTTGTACATAGATGCTGTTCTTGAGCTATATCAATCCTTCCCAACAAACAAAAATCCTCAATATATTTCAAGTTCTTTTTCGAGGGGTTGGGTGGGGGTGGATACTTCATCACTCTGAAGTCACCAGGTAATGCAGTCTAATAAACACATTTTATCTCCATTTGAATCAGGGCTCCACCTCCTCATTCCACTCCTTTTTGGCTTTGTTTTGGTTGTGTGTGTGCGTGTGTATTGCAACAGGAACAGAGATTTGCGTTACATATCTAAAAATACATACATAAAAAAGAAAGAAACAAAAATGCTTGCTTTCTTGCTTTTCTTCCTTCTTTTTTCTTTTCTCTCTTTTTTTTCCCAAAGATTTTGAGACTATATATCCTTTAGAGAGAATAAGGAAAGAATAAACTTCAGGGCAGAAAAGGAACCAAACACATAAAACATTGCATAATCTTCAAGGGCTCAGTGACCCCTGGATGCCTTTCTAGGAACTTTCCTAGAAACCTCACAACATTACGATCAGTGTATTATGGGACTTCCCCGGTGGTCCAGTGGTTAAGCCTTGGTGCTCTCAGTGCAGGGGGCACAGGTTAGATCCCTGACTGGGGAACAAAGATCCCTCATGCCACAGGGCACCAACAGAAGAAAAAAATAAAATTGGTGAGAAGAGTCAGTGTATTTTGTAGAAGAGGACATTTTGGCCAGGTGGGGTTGGCATCTAGCTACAGACTGTAATTTAAAGTTGTCAAAAAAGCTCCCCTCCATAAATAGATTTCCTTTTGAAATTTCTCCCTCTCTACTCCTACTTTCTTCTTGAGGTAAGTGCTAAAGTCTTTTGAGCTGCAAATGTTATCTGGGAAGAATAAAATGTTAAGTCATTAGAGCCAATAGTTTAGATGTCATTAGCTTAACAGATGAAACAAAGGTGTTAGTCTCTAGCTACTATTTGTAATTATTTAAATCTGCCTTCCCGTGAGAGCATAAATTCCCCTGAGGCAGGAGCCAAGCCTGCTCTGTTCACTGCTGCCATCCCAGGGCTTACCTCAGTAAGCCTGGCACCGAGCAGCACAGGCAACATTTATCAAATGGATGAGTGGAAATAGAATGAGAGGCAGAAGGTTCCGATGGAAGAAAAGAAAAAAGCTGATGCTTTCTTCAAACTGATAGGGATTATAGGTGGAAGGCAGGTGGGCCCGCGTAGGGAGGCCAAAGAGCTAATAGAAAGAATAGTAAGCCCTGCAGAAGTCTCCAAAAGAAAGGCTGCCTATATCAGGGCAAGCTCTTTTAAAAAATTATTTGGAAAATAAAATTTTATATTTCATGAGGTCTGTCTTCATGATACAGACCATTCCTAAATATCAGAAAGTCCTGTTGAATCAACTGAAAGACATTATTTGCATTGAAATGTGATCATGGCTTTGCTATCACCATCTTGATGTTTTACATCTTTGTGAACTCAGGAAAATTTTGAGATGACTAAAGAATGTGGTAAGTTACATTCCCCTACTCATTCAGTAGATGTATATTGAATCCTTAACACAAATCATAACAAGGAAGGGTTCTTAAGTCATGCTTTGCACTGGAAACACTTCAGTGATAGTTAAAATACAGATTCCTGGGTTGCTCCTGGATCTCCAAATCAGACTCACCCAGAATTTGACCTAAGAATCTGGACTGTTGAGTTCTGACTGTAACTTGAATGCAAGCAATCTGTGGTAGGTTAGTCAACCAACATTTGGGAATCCTTGTTTCTGAGGATACTGTCAACTAAAAAAGATGCACAATGTGAGAGCAGCAAGTTAAGTTTTATTTGGGGCAAAATGAGGGCTGCAGCCTGGGAGGCAGCACCTCAGACAGCTCTGAAAGACTGCTCCAAAGAGGCAGTGGGGGAAGGTCAATATATACGATTTTGGTGAAGAGGGGTTTCAGTGCAATCAAGCACTTACTTTAAGAGAGGTTTTCTGCTAGTCTCAAGGAAGGTTTTCTGCTAGTCTCATGATGCCATCATGAAGGGATTTCGTGCTTTTCTAGATATGAAGAGATGCAAAGATTGGGATCACGAAATAAGTCAGTTCCTGGAAATATCTAATTGTCTAAAGACCTGTTCCACCAGATTCCCTGGAATACAGAGTGCCTCCCTCTACCCTGCACTCCCTCAGCGGGTTTTGAAGGTTAACAGCTGCAGCAGCACAGAGTTCATTCTCCACAGAGGCAGATGGCAAATGCCCTTGTTCTTATTCGCTGACAAATGGCCAATTTGTAGTTGATAGGCAAGTTCCAGCTTGTAGTTGACAGTACCAAGGTGATGCTATCATCTTCACTGAGGAGCTTGCAGTCTCAAGTGGAATTACAAGATGTGGATATAAATAATAGAATATAAGTTAGATGACAGGTATAACTGTTGACATTCTCTTGTAAAGACTTCATATGGGAAGTCTCATTTAATCTGGACCCCTGTAATAAGGGGGCCAGGAGCAGGAGGTAAGTGGTAGAAAAGGAACTTGGTAAACCTCTAAATCTTAACAAGAAACTAACTTTAATTATCATAAGATCATAGATGCTAGAAAGGACCATAGAGATAGCTCTGAGTCCCGCTTCTCTATTCGAAAGGAATCCAGGGGTCAGAGGGATTAGGGACCCGTACAGAGTCACCCAGCTAGTTACCATGAGGACATGTGCTGACATGCATGTCTCTGAGCTCCCAAGCCAAGGCCCTTTGCCCCACCTCCCTGACTCCTGTTGATTGGCCTGGGACTAGGAATGTGTTTCTGTCACTCCTATGGACTGCTTGGCTTGTGCCTCTGAGAATGCACTGCCAAATGGGACCAGGTGTCAGGAGGGGCCTCCTGAGGACCAAACAGACCACAGGGCCAGCCGGCAGGCTCTCTGCCTCTCCACTCAACAAGCCCATTTCATTTCACCCTGTTGCTAGCAGAATCTACAGATAAGTGTTGGGGAGGGCTGAGAAGCACACACACGCGCACACACACACAAACACACACACAGAATGAATGAGTAATTCAGAGACACTGAGATGCCACCATTGCCCAGGCTGGAGTCACGTTCTGTCAGAAGCATTGCATCCATACATAGAACTGAGAGATGGCATGTGTTCATCCACCCTCACCAGTTAGAACCTAACAGGCCATCCAGAAAGATCAGCAGGGGTCCACCAACGAATTTCCTGGGTCCCTGCCAACAAGGGCTATTCCTGGAGATGAACTAGCTGCTCACCCGATGCAGTGCTCCTGGTTTAAGGGACAGCTGCTGTGGTGGCTGCACTTCTGTGGATTATAAAGATTCAGTAAAATTCTTTTTATAAATTTGTACTGAAACATACCATTCAAAAAAGTGCACAAATTATAAGTGAATCATGTAACTGGCCCCCCAAACAAGAAACAACCTCACTAGCACCTCCAAAACAACCTCTCATGTCCTTTTCCAGTTCCTACTCCCATCAAGCGTAACCCAACTTTCAGTACTCTTTGTTAGTTTTGTCTGTTTTTGAAATGCATGTAAATGGAACAAGTATCTTATATCTTCAGTATTTAAGATACTTGATGGTTAACAAGAAATTGTCTGTATATATCTAGAAAGAACTCTAATTCAAAAAGATACATGCACCTCAGTATTCATAGCAGCACTTTACAAGTGCCAAGACATGAAAGCATCTGTTGACAGACGAATGGATAAAGACGATGCCATTTATATACAGATATATATTTATATCAGTTCAGTCACTCAGTTGTGTCCGACTCTTTGTGACCCCATGGATGCCAGCACATCGGGCTTCCCTGTCCATCATTAACTCCTGGAGTGTGCTCAAACTCAAGTCATAAAGTCGGTGATACATATGTAAACATACAATAGAATACAATTCAGCCATTAAAAAAATGAAATGCCATTTGTAGCAACTGGATGGACTTAGAGATTACCATAGTAAGTGAAATAAGTCAGTAACAGAAAGATAAATATATGATATCAATCATATGTGGAATATAAAATACGATGCAAATGAACTTATTTACAAAACAGAAACTTATTTAAAAAACAGAAACTTATTTAAAAAACAGATGCACAGACATAGAAAACAAACTTACAGTTACCCACAGGGAAAGGGGGTTGAGGGAGGGATAAATTAGGAGTTTTGGATTAGCAGATCAAACTACTATATACAAAATAGATAAACAACAAGGTCCTGCTACATAGCGCAGGGAACTATATATACCAATATCCTGTGATAAACCGTAATGGAACAGAATATGAAAAAAATGCATACATATATATTCAGTATATATATACTGAATCACTTTGCTGTACACCGGAATCTAACAAAACATTGTAAACCAATTATACTTCAATAAAAAAAGGAATTTCCAGCAAAGTATAATAATTTGCAAGTTTAAAGAACTAAAAGAGTAGATAGCATGCTTTAAAATGGGGTCTATTCTAGAACCAGCTAGGATAGCTATTTGACCTGTATTTCACTTTCAGAATGGCCCTCAAATTTAGACCATCTCCAAATGATATTAACATACATTCACAGAGATCCATGCACAAGACTGGAAAAACAGACTCATCATACAATTTTAAAGCTGTGTTTCATTTCTGGAACTACACTGTCTATCATGAATTAATATTGTAAAGAAATAATTCCCTGGTGAACTCAAGGTATATTGCCTTGAATTTTTTGTATTAAAAGCATTGAATTGTTAAATGTAAACATTTTCTGTATGCTGCTATTTTGGTAACCCTATGTTGGCTTTCTAATTTTTCACATATTAAAGTCTCAAAAAATTAGAAGTGGCCCAGACCCGGGCATGGTATGCGCTGCTAACACAGCCTTAAAGGCTGGAGAAGTCAGGAGGAGTCTATGAAGGAAGTGAAGCCATCACCTTCCGAACAACTTCCTGCCAGGAGGAAGTTTCTTTTTAGTACTTCATTCTCATAATTATTATAAAGTTCCTATGGTATTTAGGAAAAGGAATTTCTGTACTTTTAATTCAACGTGTCAACACACCTTCACATTTGCCAAGTTCCCTTTATGTCTTCAATTTTTATCCATGTTTCTTTGGTGTCAAAATATTCTATCCAGCCAGTACAGGCTAACACAGTAACATTCAGGGCAGTATATTTCAGTTCGGGGTCCTTAGATCACCTGCATCACAGTGATCCCAGATCCCTGCTACTCATGCACATTTCTGGACCCCACCCTACCACACCTGAAGCAGAATTTCTAGAAGTGGGCCCCTAGGATATGCTTCTTAGGCTCAAGTCTTGCAGTTTCTATGTCACCTTATGTCCTTCCTTTTAAGAAACTGCCTTTCTAAAAATATTGATAACCATACTTCAGGAACATGCATACTCAGTCAACAGGCAGGTCCACCATTGTTAGGAAGTCCCACGCTAGAGCCAGTAATGCTCAGAAAAACAATCAAGTGTGAAGGTTAAAAAGCTCAAACCCTGGTTTAAGATCCAACTACCATTTCTCGGCAGTGTTTTTAAGCAAATTCAGTTCAGTTCAGTCGCTCAGTCAAGTCCGATTCTTTGCGATCCCATAAATTGCAGCATGCCAGGCCTCCCTGTCCATCACCAACTCCCAGAGTTCACTCAAACTCATGTCCATTGAGTCGGTGATGCCATCCAGCCATCTCATCCTCTGTCATTCCCTTCTCCTCCTGCCCCCAGCTCCCCCAGCATCAGGGTCTTTTCCAGTGAGTCAACTCTTCACATGAGGTGGCCAAAGTATTGGAGTTTCAGCTTTAGCATCAGTCCTTCCAAAAAACACCCAGGACTGATCTCCTTCAGAATGGACTGGTTGGATCTCCTTGCAGTCCAAGGGACTCTCAAGAGTCTTCTCCAACACCACAATTCAAAAGCACCAATTCTTCGGCGCTCAGATTTCTTCACAGTCCAACTCTCACATCTATACAAAAATTACTCAACCTTTTTAAGCCTCAGCTTCCCACTTGAAAAATGGGAAAACTAACAGTGCCTAACTCATAGAGTCATAGTAAGAATTAAATTAGGTAATGGTCTTAAAGCATTTGAAATGCCCAGCACATAAAAAACATTCAATAAAAGGAATCTACTCCTATCATTATGACTACTTGCAATTTTGATTTTTAGATTTTTTAAACTTAAAATTGGCAAGAAAATCCTGGATGTTCAAGCAATATAATCAGATATAAGGATAACAATCTAAGCTAACACTTGTCTATACTGCTCTTGGGAATGTACCATGATACCACATTCCAAGAAAACAATCTGGCAGTAGAAAACAAGAGCCTTTGCAAGTTGTTTTAAGGTACAAGTCTTATAAAACATACTGTGAAATTGATCCATATGAATGTTATATTTTTATGCTATTGACAGTTTAATTTCTGATTGTCCATTGCTAGTAACACAATACAATTTATTTTTATACGTTGATCTTGTATCCTGCAATCTCACTAAATTCACATGTTAGGTCTAGTAGAATGTTGAGAGCCAGCAGACATCCTTGCCCTGTTCCCAGACTTATGGGGAAAGCATTCAGTCTGTCACTCTTGAGTATGATGTTAGCTTAGTAAACTTTTTGTATATGCACTTTATCAGGGTGAGGAAATTCCTTTATATTTCTAATTTCCTGAAGTTTTTTCCATAAGTAGGTATTGAATTTTGTCCAAATCTTTGCCTGCATCAGTTGTAAAATATGGCTTTAATTTTCTAGTCTGTTAATATGGTGAATTACTATGTTTGGTTTACCCAAGTTAAATCAACTTTGGGTTCCTGGGATAAGCCCACTTCATCATGAGGCAGTATGGATTAGCATTTTGTTACAGATTTTTACATCTATGTTCATGCAGCAGAAAAACATGTTTTTATTTCTAGTGTTTAGTAACTGGCATTTTCCTAGCTCTAAGGTACCACAGGATAGAGAGTAATTTCCCAAGACACAAATTGCATTTCCTAGCACGGCCTAGGTCTCTGTCAATATTGTCACTTAATGGCAGTCAGCAATACATAGCATCTTATTTATGAATGCTTGATTCATATAATAGTATGATAAATAGACATCTATTTGGTGGCTTTGCCATTGAATATTATTTATTTACAATTCATAAGTTTTCTCTCATTAAATTCCAAAGGCTAAATGGTAGCTTATGTCATGTTTTATGTATTGACCAAAAGTGTTTTTATATTTAAAAAATCAGTGTCCATGGTGCTTTATTCTCTAAGTGGTAACAGTTGAATATACTAAAGTAAATGCAAATAATCAATGTTTATGCTAGGGAAAACTTTATATAATAATGGTCATGATAACACTATGCAGCTTAGAAGGCAGTTTTACATGCCTCATCTCATTTGACCTATGTTCAGCATTATTAGCCCATTTCACAGGTGAAAAAACTGAGATTCAGAGAGCTTTCAGGTCTTTCTCATGCTCCCTCAATGAATAAGAATCAGTGTTTGAAAACATAAAATAGTTTTATACAGAGACAGAAATAATTAACTAGCAAATTCATAAATTCTCTGTATTTTAATTCCAATGGCTAAATGTTAGCTTAAAGCCATGTTTTATGGCTTGAAATGCTCTCACGCTTTAAAAAATAAACATTCACTGCACTTTGCTCCCTGCTGTAAGATGATAACATAGTCAGATGCCATGAAGGAAATAAAAATACAGCATTATTTACTGCTGCTGCCGCTGCTGCTAGCTGCTGCTAAGTTGCTTCAGTCATGTCCGACTCTGTGCGACCCCATAGACGGCAGCCCACCAGGCTCCCCCGTCCCTGGGATTCTCCAGGCAAGAACACTGGAGTGGGTTGCCATTTCCTTCTCCAATGCATGAGAGTGAAAAGTGAAAGCGAAGTTGCTTAGTCGTGTCCGACCCTCAGCGACACCATGGACTGCAGCCCACCAGGCTCCTCCGTCCATGGGATTTTCCAGGCAAGAGTGCTGGAGTGGGGTGCCATTGCCTTCTCTGTCATTATTTACTAGCAGGTATTAATTGTTCTAATAAAGAACTTCATTCAAACAAATGACAGGAGAGTCAGCAGTACTCCAATAATTGTGAATAGTGTAATTATTCTTCCTCAGTATATTCATTAGCCCTAATGTGGTCTTTAGGGCATATCTCCCCACAACCTGTTCTTTTCGGTCTTAAATCACATGCTCCTATTCTATCAGCCACTTGACCTCCAGTGTAAACAGCTGTTTCTTCTTTCTTTAAACTCTTCTTGGAAACTCCACTCAGACCAACAGAACGGTCCTCCTTGTGCGTGTGGAGCCAAACCCCAGGCTGCAGAGCTCCTGAGCCGTCTGCCAGTCACCACTTTCAGACCCCACTGAGCAGAAGAGTCTTAAGCCCGCATCAGAATCACCTGGAAGACCTATTAAAACACAGCTTACTGGGCCCCTCCCGGAGAGTTTCCAGGTCAGGAAGTCAGGGGTGGGGCCCGAAGATCAGCATTTCTTACAAGTCCCCAAGAACCTGACCCTGCTGGTCCAGACCACATGCTGAGCACTTCTCTAGTGGATGAATGACTGAGCATCTGATTTTCCGTCTTCCTTCTTTTTTCTCCAGAAGAATAGAAAAGAAGTTTATACATTAGATAGTAGATTAAAACTGGCCCTAATAACTTGACTCCTTCCCCCACCTCCTTGGAGCAGTTTCTCAGCTGCTCGCAATGTTGTCTCCCAGACTTGAAGAGCTAAGAATTCCCACCAAATAAAATAGCTCTCTACTTTCAGATTCTGAGTATATTTTTTAAGTTCACAGTGGGATGAATTGGAAGAGTGGGATTGACATGTATAGACCACTATGTATAAAATAGATAACTAATGACAGCCTACTTCATAGCACAGGGAACTCTACTCAGTGCTCTGTGGTGACATAAATGGGAAAGAAATCCAATAAAGAGTGGCTACATGTATAACTGATTCACTTTGCTGCACAGCAGAAACTAAAACAACATTGTAAAGAATTTATACTCAATAAAATTAATTGAAAATAACAATTTAAAAAAAACTGACCCTTGAAGAGCTTGTTTCTTTGCTCAATAGACCAAATAGTTTAAGAATGGCAGGTTTACAGTAAAGCCCAGGCCTTTATGAATTTTATAACTTTTTAATGTGGGAGCTCTTTGAGAGAGACCATCAGGAACATCTTTTTTTTTTTTTTTCAGTTTGACAACTAAAAGAATGTATACAAAAATGTCAACATTTATCTTTTGGAGACAGAATTGCAAATTGCCGGGAACCAGCCCCAGCTGATCCAGGGTATTCGAAGGAGAGACGGCCTAGGCGACTATTTATATGCTAATTAAAGATATAAAGAATAATAGAATGAGGATAGCTCAGTAGGAAAATTCAGTGGAGAAAAGAGGCTGAGTAGCTTGGTTTATGCGGGAGACCAATAAAACTTCAAGACAAGAAGTTTGCACCACTTACGTAGGCCGCAGGCGCCCTCTCGAATAGCGGAAGGTGTCACACCCTAGACACCTTCTCGAGTGGGTCTTAGAAGCCCAGGCATAATTAGTAAGCGTGGTGGGTTCCACGCTCCAGATGGAGACTCAGCTGGAAGTTAAAGGGAAGAATGACATGGGGAGACCAAGCGTTGGTGAGCAAGGCCTGTAGCTTTATTTTCAACAGGGGCTTATATACCCTAAGTTACACATAGAGGATAATAGGGGATGCAAAGTCAGCAGTCTTTGATTCTTATCAAAAACCAGGGTTTCTTTCCTGCAAATTTATCGTATACAAATGGTTTAGGTGATTTACATCATCTTCTGGCCAGAAGGCCTACTAACATTTTATGACTCTTGACAATGACTTATCAACAAAGACTTATTTTCTCTAAGAGTAATTATTTTAAGGTTTGGCGCCATCTTCTGAAGATAAAATTGCATTCCTATAGGGCGGATGTGTAATGGGTTTACAACAAAGGAAAGAATTTATTACCTTAAGGGTCTAAAGTTACTAACACCGAGGACACTAATTTTTTCTACATACCAACTATTAATTAATACATGTTCAAGGATACAATTCAGGGAATGTGAAAACTTGGCAACAAGCATTGGTTCATCAATGAAATCCTTTACTAGTTTATTCTGACAGTTTCTAACTCTCTGAGAGGCTCTAAGCTATTTGAATATCTTAAGCTTCCCGTGCCTCTTGAGGCTGGGAGACTGTAAACAATCGTATGCATAGCTGTAGGAGTCCGGGTAAACTTGTCAGGTAAGTTAGAGAACCATCTGAGGGGTTTGGATTTAAACACTCCTAATTGCCCAGGAACTTTATTAATTGGAGCTGTAAGTTAACTCTTTGACAGAGAGCGAGAGATGGTGGTAGGGGACAGCCCCAAGTAAAGTCAGAGGTGAGAGCACAAAGCAATACAGTAGGCAGACTCTGGTTTTTGGGGGGAAAATGCTCGAGAATATCCGGGCGGACTCCTGAGGATCGATCCCGCCTTTGTGTATGCTGAGCCTCCTTCCTCATGACCTTTTTCACGAGTGGAATGCCTCACCGGCTCCCGGCAGCAAATAACAGTTTTGTGGGCTATCAGTATTTCTGCTCTTTACTTACTACAACAAATATAGTTAACTATGTAATACAAACAATCTTCCCTGGTGGCTCAAACAGTAAGGAATCTGCCTGCAATGTGGGAGACCTGGGTCCATCCCTGGGTCAGGAAGATCCCCTGGGGAAGGGAATGGCAACCCATTCCAGTACTCTTGCCTGGAGAATCCCCAAGGACAGAGATGCCTGGTGGGCTACGGTCCATGGGGTCGCAAAGAGTCAGACATGATTGAGCGGCTAACACTTATGTAATACAAAAATTCATCCAGTTAAAATCATATATGTAAATTTGTCAGGCATGTTAATAAAGGCATAAGGAATAACTGAAATTTCTTCTTACAACTCTACAAGCTAAAACATTTAAGAATTTATTTATCTTTCATCACAGACCTAGGACCCACCTACTTCTGCCTCCAACCCTGTACATTACAGATCAAGCGTGAAGCCTGTTCGTAAGTCAAGAGGAAAATGGCAAGTTCTGAGATTTGTGGTCTCCTCTTTGGTCCATACACTCACTACCAATAATGCTGGTCTCTTCCAGCTACCTTCACTCATTCCTCTCAGACCTTCTCCTGGACCTAAAAATAAGGAACTACAACTTGTGCGTGCAATGTTCTCTGAACCTCCTTATGGACCAAGGAAGAGCATAACCCTGCACTGACTTCATTTTCATTCACAGTCTCAAAGAACAGTTTATACAACCAACTCATGCCTTTCCCAAATTTACTATAAGACTAGATTAAGTCACTGAAAAAAATTACCAAAGTAACCTCAGCTGAAAATCAAAATTTTGCCCACTTAAATTTTCATATGTATTCAAGTAACATTTCATAATATGAAAAACAACAAAAGCCAACTTCTGCCACTTTCAACTCCTGGTCTATACAAAATAATATTGATTTTTCTTTACTACACTTGCTAATTTGAAGACACTTCTTTTAACTTTCATCATGGATTTTTTTCATTGCAAATGAAATATTGAGTTGAAAATTAAGGTAAGGTTTTCAGATTTCACATACCAATATTTTTCCTTCCTGACTGATTCACTTTAAAAACCCAAATAGCAAGAATTTTTTCCTGTGGTTTAAATAAACATACACACATCTACTTAACTGTGTAACAATGGAAAAGCCACATTTTCTTGATTATTGTTAATTCATTGCCAAATTAAAATATACACTGTCTCTTCCTACCACAAAAATTGTGCCTGAAACAAAATAATAATTCTGGTTTGTTGAACAAAACATCATCAAGACAAGGTTTTTCTTAATGACCTAAAATATGTGTTTTCTCTAAAGGAGGAAGAAATTTAAAAGACAGTGACAGCACAGTGTTTTTCCAGGAGATAGTAATTAGAAATAAATGACAGCTTCTGACAGAGTGGAAGCAAGAAGGCCCTGTTTACATCGTATGCTAACTACAGCCCAGGTTTATGAACCTTCATTATCCTAGAGTTATCTTTCAATCATATCCTACAAATGAATGTGATTTGTAGCTTTAGCTCAACTGGGATTTGAGACATGTGAGTGAGTTTTTGTTTTGCTTTTTTTTAATTTTAATCTGAAGAAGGAGGGTTTTCTTATAGCCAAACAAATTACAACATCAAAAAAGCAGCAGCAAAAAAAAACGCAACAGCTATAGTGCTTCCTCTTCTGTTACCTCTTTTAAAAAGAGGTCAGCATTATTCTGGGAACTCTTAAGCAAACTGAGACTCCGATGTAAACCTCTGTAATTCTGAACAGAACTCATCTCTAGGAGCTTTTCACTCTGGGCATGACAGTTCATCATTCATCCAAATGGGAAAAGCAATTTGCACAAATAAGCATGTGTGTTAAAAGGCCGAGAGAATGAGAGCACAACGCTCTGGGAGGTCTTCGCTTGTTCATGCGTGCATGTGTGCCAAGTCACTTCAGTCATGTCCAGTCATGTCCGACTCTGTGTGACCCTATGGACTGTAGCCCACCAGGCTCCTCTGTTTATGAGATTTTCCAGGCAAGAATACTGGAGTGGGTTGCCACGCACTCCTCTAGGGAATCTTCCTGACTCAGGAATCAAAACCGCATCTCTAGGTCTCCTGCACTGGCAGGCGGATTCTTTACCGCTAAGGCCACCTGGGAAGCCCTCCCTCACTCATACCCAGAAGGTTTTGGTTCCCACACTTTCCATTACTTCCACGTATTCATTTGTAGCTAGCTGTCCAGCCATCCAGGCTTCCTAGGTGGAACTGGTGGTAAAGAACCTGGCTGCCAAAGCTAGAGACCTAAGAGACCCTTAGATTTGATCCCTGAGTTGGGAAGATCTCTGGAGAAGAGCAGGGCAACCCATTCCAGTATACTTGCCTGGAGACTTCCATGGACAGAGGAGCCTGGAGGGCTATAGTCCACTGGGTGGCAAAGAGTCAGACACAACTGAAGTGACTTAGCACGAAGGCATGCACATCCAGCCAGCCTCCTCCAGCCACCCTCAGCCACACAACCCTAAGGGAACAGCATGAAAAAAAGAGGAGAGTCAGGGATTAGGAAATGTCAAAATCCAATTTGGCTGACCCAGTGGAGGAAAATGAAAAACAGCCATGCCTTATTGGCTCCAACAATGAAAGCCCCAGCAGTGGCAGGAAAAATGAAAGAAGAAAAAAATAAGTCAGCCACAGGAAAGAAGCAGGGCACAGAAATGGCACAGAACTGCAGAGAATGACAATCAGAGAAGACTCTTGGGGAAGGGCCAGAGTGTATAGGAAGGTAGGAGAACCCGTGAGCGAGGAGGGGACACAGCTAGACAAGAAGGCTACTGGAAGATGTCCACAGGAAGGGCATGGTGCCCACCAAACATGCCCAGTGGCTCGCATGATTATCACACCAGATTACTGCTTACCAGGTGTCAGCTCACTAGCTTAGTGGGCGATATGCTTACTTTATTGTTTTTTCTAAGAGATAATACATTGCAGAACACTTTCCTTCAACAGTTAGTAGTTTGGAATAATTCTAAGTATCCCATTATCTAGAAAATTCACTTTCCCATGATCCGTTATTCTCCAATCCAACTTTATAACTAATTTTATAATTTCTCTGCTACAAACTACATGCCTGTGTCCCCCACAAAAAATTCATATGCTGGCACCTAATCCCTAACAGAATGAATGGTATTTGGCGGTGAGGCCTTTGGGAGGTGATTAGGTCATGTAGGTGGAGCCTTCATGAATAGGATCAGGGATTTATATAAGAGACCCCAGACAACTCTCACATCTCTTACACCCTGTGGAGGACATAATGAGAAGATGGCTGTGTACAAACCAGAAAGCTCTCACCAAACACCAAATCTACCTTGATCTTGGATGTCCCAGCCTCTGTTAACTAGGTTCATAATGTTCTGTAATAGCAGTCAGAACGGACTAAAGACATTCATCTTTTTTAGTAGAAGTTCTTTTAGTGTAGCTCCAAGACTGAACAAAGGGGGTTCTCTGCTCACGAAGTGAAATATTCTGGCTGGTATCCACAGCACGATGAATCCACATGGTTCCAACCAGTTGAATTTTACACTTAACAAGGATTGGTTCTTTGTACCTATTTAATTCCCATACTACTGTAATGATGTAATTAAATTTTTAAAAATATGTACACTGGTGGAAAGTGAGTGCAAAGGAAAGAGTTCTCATGTAAACAGAATGGAATCCTTTGAAAAAAATTAAGTGAACTGGGTTTCTTGTAATTGCTGATTTTAAAGATGAGAAAAAGAACACATAAAAATCTAGAAATACACTGCATTGTCTTCTAAATGTCTTCAAACTCTTTCTTCATTTTAAAGAAATAAAAACAAGCAATTACAGAAAATGCAGGGGAAATGCAATTCACACAGATCCAAATTCAGAACAAAGATCTTACATCAAAAGCCTGGTAAAGGGACTTCCCTGGTGGCACAGTGGATAAGAAAGCCCAGTACTGGGGACACAGGTTCAATCCCTGGCCCAGGAAGATCCCACAGGCTGTGGAACAACTAAGCTTGTGTGCCACAACTACGGAGCCCAAGTGCTGCACCTACTGAAGCCTATGGACCTAGAGCCTGTGCTCCACAATGAGAAGCCCAAGCTCCACAACAGTGAGGAGCCCAAGCTCCACAACAAGGAGGAGCCCAAGCTCCACAACAAGGAGGAGCCCAAGCTCCACAACAAGGAGGAGCCCAAGCTCCACAACAAGGAGGAGCCCAACCTCCACAACAGTGAGAAGCCCAAGCTCCACAACAAGGAGAAGCCCAAGCTCCAAAACAAGGAGGAGCCCAAGCTCCACAACAGTGAGAAGCCCAAGCTCCACAACAAGGAGAAGCCCAAGCTCCAAAACAAGGAGGAGCCCAAGCTCCACAACAGTGAGAAGCCCAAGCTCCAAAACAAGGAGGAGCCCAAGCTCCACAACAGTGAGAAGCCCAAGCTCCACAACAAGGAGAAGCCCAAGCTCCAAAACAAGGAGGAGCCCAAGCTCCACAACAGTGAGAAGCCCAAGCTCCACAACAGTGAGAAGCCCAAGCTCCAAAACAAGGAGGAGCCCAAGCTCCACAACAGTGAGAAGCCCAAGCTCTACAACAGTGAGAAGCCCAAGCTCCACAAGAAGAAGCCCAAGCTCCAAAACAAGGAGGAGCCCAAGCTCCACAACAGTGAGAAGCCCAAGCTCCACAACAAGGAGGAGCCCTAGCTCCACAACAAGGAGGAGCCCAAGCTCCACAACAGTGAGAAGCCCAAGCTCCACAAGAAGAAGCCCAAGCTCCACAACAGTGAGGGGCCCAAGCACCACAACAGTGAGAAGCCCAAGCTCCACAACAAGGAGGAGCCCTAGCTCCACAACAAGGAGGAGCCCAAGCTCCACAACAGTGAGAAGCCCAAGCTCCACAACAATGAGAAGCCCAAGCTCCACAACAAGGAGGAGCCCTAGCTCCACAACAAGGAGGAGCCCAAACTCCACAACATGGAGGAGCCCCCACTCGCCACAACTAGAGAAAGCCCACACTAAGCAACGAAGGCCCAGCACAGCCAAAAATAAATAAACAAAATTTTTTAAAAATCATGGTAAATTACCATACCTGCATGTATAATATTTTATGTGTTTAAAACACACATATATATATATCATTCTATGGCTGCATCCTTCAATCAGATTTTTTTTCCAATCAGCTTTTTTTTTTCTATCAACTATCAGCCCAATGACTCAGAGAAGATAACTTCCACCACATTTGTTTTAAAACTCTGAGAATAGATGTCCCCCTCCCACCAATTTTTAACCTTCAAAGTACACAATGATGCTGGTAAACTTCAGCATCTTTCATGTGTAGAATGGAGCTTTAACTCATCTAGCCATGTACTCAAGGATCTTTTTGTCCTTACAGTAAAATTTGATTGGTTCACAGTCCTGTAAGCATGGCTGCTCTTCTGTTTTTTGCAGAGGCAAAGTGTTAGTTGAACAATGGTTTTGAGACAGCTTATCTTAAGGGTGAAGATGGTGGGTTTCTTTGAGCTCTTAGACTTTCTCCTGAGATGTGTGAAGTAGAATAAGGAGGTGTGTGAGTCAAGTGCTAAGCCGCAGGGCTCCTCTATTCCCAGATAAATCTCTCCCTGAAGCAGGGTCTTACCATCACTTTGCATTTGGAAAGAACATCCTTCATTTGGTTTTGTTTCTAAATTGAACTTAAAAGTTCAGTGCAAACATTTCAAGCTCAATCCAAACCTGGCATGGAAAAATTTCAAACTGTCCTTTTCCTGCCATGACATTCTTTTTGCCATGGCCCATAAATGAATGAGTTAATGAACTTGAGAAAGCATATAAATTGCCATGGTGGGTGTTCTGCAGTAATCTTCATTCACTAAGAAGTGGGATTAAATAAAAGGCCTCCAAACTATGATTCATTTCTGTTTATCTGGTGACACAGTGCAAAAATGTCTCAGGAAGGACAGAAAATAGAGAGAAAACTATAGCCAATTATATGAGTCTTATTCTCCATTAGTTAGAAGGTGGACCACCAAGGTATTGAATAAAACCACAGAGGCATACCTTGTGAACATAATACCCACCTGGATCATTTCTAACAGCACCTTGCTCTGTATAAAATTACTTTCTGCAATAATCATTACTTTCTTTATTTGGTTGTTTAGTTTTAATTTTTAAAATACATTCTAATTTAAAGATACGATTCAAATTCCATTCAGTATTTCAAGTATGAAATAAAATTTGCATTTACCAAACAAAACATCGTACCTCACAGTTCATCACTCTATTTCACTGTTTAAATTATAAATACAAAAACTCTGTGGTGTGTGAAATGAATTTCTGTAAAGAATGCCTTAGCCTACATTTTAATAGGAGTGAATATGAATCTGTTTGCTGTACTTGAAAATGAAAAACAAGCTTTCCCGCCAAAAATGGGTCTTTTTCTATATATATGGTTTTTTCTTAGAAGTTGTTAAAGTTGTAAATATGTCTGCCCCACAACAGAAATGATATGGCTACCTCACTTGACCTCAACTGCAGCAACTGTTCAGAACTTACTACAACAAATGTACATGGGGGGAGGGAGTATTTTATCTTTGCCACTGTTTAGAATTGCAAGCACATGGTGATAATAAAAAAAAAGCAGACCAAAAACTAGTCAAATGTGTATTGCTTTTCAACTCTCTACAAACCAGGTGCCCTCTCACCATCTACACCTAAGGCAGACTGCTCCCTAGACTCTGCTCTTGGCATGTTATTACCATCAGGCAAGGGCACAGCTATAATCTGAGGTCTAACAAGGAAGCTGCCTGAACTAGTGTTCCCATTCTGGTTGAATTCAAATATGGAAATCAGAGGGCAGCTCAACTTCAGGATATCAGTGGGAACCGATAAAATGCTGGGTGAATTTAAAAAGTGGTGTACAAACAAGTCCAGGTACCACTGGGTTATAGGAATGTTTTTAAAATAAATTTCCAATTCTCACCTCTTGGTTAACTGACAAATGCCTTCTCGGGTTTTCACTTTTCGTTCTTGATTGTAAATATCTGTTGACTGAATGAAAGGATAGATGATCAAGGTGAGTCCATGAGAGAGGAGCTACTATTTATACATTGACTCAAACCCACATCTCTCAATTTTCTCAGAGAAATGCTGATGAAATGTTTTTTACAAGAAGCAAATAAGCAAGTCAATTGAACAGATGACCAACACTCAGCATCAACAGCATCTAGACTCCTGGTCTGAGTCTAGACCAGGAATTGTGCATGTGAGCTCTAGAGCACAGAAGGAAGCCCAAAGCCAAGGATGGCCACCTTCATGATAAATGCCAGACAGTGTCAAACAACTCTCTCTCTCTCTCTTTTATTTTGTAATGTTCTTCCTCAAGCCTTTAGTAAGCATAGTAGAAAAGTTTTTGTATACATATATATTTAGATATATGTATTATATATATATATATATTTTAGGAAACTTACAAATTCTTCCCTAGCTAAAAATTTTATGGCATTTTTATTAAATGCTAGATTTCCAATTAAAAAAAATTAGATATGCAACAAACAACAAAGGTTTACTATATAGCACTGGGAACTCTAGCCAATATCTTGTAATAACCTACAATGGAAAATAATCTCAATGTGTATATGTATAACTGAACCACCTTGCTGTGTGTGCACCTGAAACATTGTAAGTCAACTATACTTCAATTATATATATAATTGGAGTATATATTATATATATATATCAAGGAAAACTTTTTTTAATTTTTTTTAAAAAATTAAAAAGCAGCTCTCTACCTTGTCCTGTAACCCTCACTGCTGACATGAGGAAGGTCAAGAAAATAAGCAAGTAGAATATAATTGAATCTTCCACTTTGGAAGGCTCAGCATATCCAACCTTGTCAGTCATGAAGACAGCGCTTCAGATCACGTTCAGTGTTCTTTCACTTAAACTCTGACCCTGGAGCATTTATCATCTGTAAGGGTTAGCACCTGGACTTAGGATCAGACGAAAGCACCCATTCCAAGAGGAGTTCCTATGCTGCTGTCAGAATAAAGAGGTTTTCTCATTTTTAGACTAATCCTCCCACTAGTAAAGAATAAAAGTTTCTCATTTCTACCTTTCTTTCTGTTGATTTTATTACAAAACCCTTTGCAAGTGAAGGGAATAGAGAAGAAACTTATTTCAGATGAAAAATTGCTCCCTAACAGAAAGAAATACACTCACACACACAAAAATAGTAAACCCCAAGGTTTTTTGGTAACGGAGTTTTTTCCTCTTTATATTGGATAATGAATACACTGCTGAAGCCAAAATAAAAGCAATAAAAGAAATATACTTGGAGTATTTTTTTTAAGAGTTTGTAAAATCTCCAGCTCCAAAAAAGTAGAAGTGCTGCTAAGTCGCTTCAGTTGTGTCCGACTCTGTGCGATCCCATAGACGGCAGCCCACCAGGCTCCCCCATCCCTGGGATTCTCCAGGCAGGAACACTGGAGTGGGTTGCCATTTCCTTCTCCAATGCATGAAAGTGAAAAGTGAAAGTGAAGTCGTTCAGTCGTGTCCAACCCTCAGCGACTCCATGGACTGCAGCCTTCCAGGCTCCTTCATCCATGGGATTTTCCAGGCAAGAGTGCTGGAGTGGGGGTGCCATTGCCTTCTCCGAAGAAGTAGAAGTGAGTTCCAGCTAAATTTGATGCTTTACACAAACTGCATTCAACATGTGGCATAAAAACTAAACCTACACATGAAATGTCCATGTAGTCAGATATGCAACCATATGGGTCAATATCACCTCAATGATTTCTTCATAAGTTTATTATAATTCTATTATTTACGTAGGTAAGATGTTATACCCAAGAAGAAAAGGAAAAAAAGAGCTAGAAAGTTCTTTTTTCCTTTACTCTAGAAGAGTTATACTTTATTTCAACATTTCTTATGTAAATGACTCAAAATATTTACATGCCATTTTCTCATCCACATAATCATCAGAGATGTATATAAGAAACAAATTTCACTGTATCCTATCCTCAAAATGATTGCGATATTTCTACTCATGAAGCTGATATGGTACGGGAAGAGATTCACAAATCTGCCAAGGGAGATAAAGGAGACAGAGCAAATATTTCACTCACAATAGCTAAATACTAGAGATCAAGGATTTCCCTGGTGGCCCAGTAGCTAAGGCTCCATGCTCCCAAATGCAGAGGACCCAATTTTGATCTCTGGTCAGGGAACTAGATCCCACATGCCGCAACTAAAACATCCTGCATGTCGCAAATAAAAAATCGAAGATCCAGTGTGTCACAATTAAGACCTGGGGCTGCCAAATAAATAAATTAATATTATTAAAATAAATGAAATTAGAGCTCAAACACATACAAGTGCAGCAAATCAAGTGTACCAATGTCTGCATGTGTGTACATAAATGAAAACACATGTTGACACGCTTCACAATTTTCTCAAAATGTAAAAATGGATTCTATTCCCAGAGTGACATACTGTTAACCTGGAAAAAAAAAACAAAACCTGAGTGAATCTTCATTAAGGTAAGGAATTAGTAAGAAATTCGATATAGTCCCTTATCCATATCTCCCACATCTCTGTAACTTCTTAAACTATTTCACAAAAAGTTCTCCAAAATCTTCTATTTGCTTTCATATGGGCCAGTTGTCATTGGATCTGCTATATATATAGCTCCAAAGGTAAAAAGTTGAAGAACTGATTCTTACCAGAGAAAGGAAACATTGTCCAGCTTCAATTTCCCCTTCCTCCTCCTGCAAGTTGAAATTCTTGCTCTAATCAGGCTAGTTCCAAACACATATGAAATGAACCCCAAGGAAGAGGAAATTAAGCATCACAGGTTGTGCTTCAGGATCATAATGAGACCTGCAAAGGTTTCTGGAACCCAGACAGTGGTCACCTTGCTAGGATACATTTGCTCTTATCAAAATACATTTTCTTCTAACCAGTTGCAATAAAAGTAATAAGAACTAAAACAGTCATCTTTCTGTTTTCCTTTGCCCTCCTTTTTTCCCATTCTCTCTCTCTTTCTCTTTTTAACTTGAAGAGATACAGAAGATGAGGTTGCTTTGGTTACCATTTAATCAATCTCATCACATACCATTTCACAAGTATGAAATTAATTCTGAGTGATTCTGATTAGAGCAACTGTACCCTATCTCTGATCAAGCTTAATTGCAACTCGATGCAGGGTCTCTGTCATTGTTGTATGTAAGTAATGGAGCCTGAATTTCAGCCAGCAGTGCCTTGTTAATGAATAAGACCGATGAGAGTCCTGTGCATTGTCTCCAGTGACCTCTTCTGCATCATAAAGAGTGAACTGCACTGATAAACACACTGAGATGGTTATTATCCATTATTCAGTTTCACAATCGACGAACACCTGGCACAGAGGCAGCCAGTCACTCTTTACTTCCCATCCGTATCTATGTGGGCTCTGAACTCTGACACGATACAGCACGCCAATTTCCCTTTATTAAAGGAAAGAAGTTATGAGGAAATGGCTGGGGGACCTCTGAGAGAGGTGCTGTTGCTGTTTTTACATTTCCTTGCTCTTTGCAAGGAATCGATTCTGACGGCTATTCTGCAAATGTTAGACATGGCTTTAAGAGAGGTTTTCAATGTTTTTCTTTTATGTTGAAGACTTAAAGACCAAGGAGCTCTGCCCCAGCTCCTGAAGCTGGCATGTGCTTAGTCACTCAGTCATATCCGACTCTCTGGAATCCCATGGACTGTAGCCAGCCAGCCTCCTCTGTCCATGGAATTCTCCAGGCAAAAATATTGGAGTGGGTTGCCATGCCCTTCTCCAGGGGACCTTCCCAAACCAGGGATCAAACCCAGCTCTCCCACATTGCAGGCAGACTGTTACTGTCTGAGTAACACACACACACACACACACACACACACACACACACAAAGGCAAATCCGTTGCATTTTGCTTAGTCCTGGCTACTCATGGACTTAGAATTAAACTAATTTTCTTCTGGTCCCCTGGAGTAGGAAATGGCAACCCACTCTTCTATTCTTGCCTGGAACATTCTACGGACAGAGGATCCTGATGGACTATAGTCATCTGGGATCTGTCAGACACAACTGAGCATGCAAGCATGTTTCTGATTTTATAAATTTTATAAATCCTTATATCCTGCCTTCAACTTACTTTAAGAAAGAAGACTGCCTGCCTTAGAAATATTTCGTATTTCTCTTATCCTTGCATGATCATAGTTAATTTATGATCATTTTATTGTATGAAAAAGTTCCAGTGAAGATCTTTTTCAGCAATAGTTCATAGGCAAGTTCTGAATCTAGAGGACAGGAAATCTCTATTTTCTGGACAGCACTAGATACATTTTCCTTATTCCAACAACTTCAAAGGTTGAGAAGGACGCTGGGGGAATGAGAGAGAGGAATCACAGGATATTGGAGTGTATGGCCTCAGAGCCTTAATGTATAGTTTTGCCAGTTTGAAGACTGTGTGTGTGTGTGTGTGTGTGTGTGCACTCAGTCACTCAGTCCCACCCAACTCTTTGCGACTCCATGGACTGTAGCTCGCCAGGCTCCTCTGTCCATGGAATTCTCCAGGCAAGCATACTGGAGTGGGTTGCTATTCTCTTCTCCAGGGGACCTTCCCAAATCAGGGATCAAACCCAGCTCTCCCACACTGCAGGCAGACTGTTACTGTCTGAGCCACTAGGAAAGCCCTTGAAGACTCTAAAGTCAGCTTAAGCTGGGGAATCTCAGCATGTCTAAAAAAACTGGCTTGTGCCACCCAAACTCAAAAAGAACAAACGAGTATCAGAAAGGCAATTTAGGTACACACCTGAAGATGATCTGCTGGATTCATAGGTGCTCAACTAGAAACAGGCCCACAAGCTTAAAGGCAGTGGTGACCAGCCTCTGCATCCAGCAGCTGGTTCAAAAGTGTTAACACACATATACATAGCTCCCTCTCCAGCACACACTCAAATCTTGCACACGTTTTTCTCAACATCTCTTTCCAGCACCAAAAAAAAAAAAAAACCAAACGACACAAAACAGAAAGGGATACATTCTTTTCCAAAATGTTACTTCAGTTTTACAAGTATGAGGATAAAAGAAAACACACTTTTATCAAAGCTCAAATTGGCACCTGAACATTTCCTTAAGTTTATACAAATGTGAGTGACTTAGTCAGGCAAGGTCAACAACTGTAGATTTCACTCCATTAAATTGTTGTCCTGTTATAATTTTTCAAAAGCCCCAGAAGGTAAGAGGAAACACATAATGGCAATGTACTGGATGTACCTCCAAGGGTCAGATCGTGTTGACATTGTGGAACCAAGCCCTTCTCAATTCCGCCCTTTTGTCCCACCATTAGAAAAGCACCCATGAGAAGCACAAAAATGAAAGTCAAGAAGAATGGAACATTCCTAAGATAAAATGACTACATTTTGTTCAGGCAGGCAAATGATAATGTGCCATTTTCAAATACACTCAGATAGAATGAATACTTTGTCATTCTATGGTTGGTTTTGTTTTATTTTTTCTGTTTGCAATCCTGTCCCAGTTCTCCCAGAAATGCTTGGCCAAGGGGGGAAAAAAAAAAAAAAGATGCCTTATAAACTGAAATCCGATTGCCCAAAATCAAAACCTGTGAGAATTCAATCTCACAGATCTTTATTCTCAAGGTAGACTCAGGTCAGGGTCATTCACCATTTTTCATCCATCAAACGAACAAAACTGTTTTTCAAGAGATTGGTGAGTTGATCATCCTCATATGGTGTTGGTGGTATAAACCGTCTAAGGCTTTTAGAAAGTCATTTGACACCTTGTGTTAAGAACCTAACATTTTAATATGCATGGCCTTGCATTCAGCTCTACTCTTACAGCTATGAGTCTCCATCTTCAGTGTACCTTAAAGTCTCTAGAACTTTTATTTAAAAGGCAGATTCCTGGACCCTGATCTCAAAGATTCAGATTCTGCAGGTCCGGGAAGAGACTCCTGATATGTATTTACATTGGATTCAGATGGAGTCAGTTAAGTTCAGTTCAGTTGCTCAGTCATGTCCAACTCTTTGCAACCCCATGGACTGGAACACGCCAGGCTTTCCTGTCTGTCACCAACTTCCAAAGCCTACTCAAACTCACGTCCTTCAAGTCAGTGATGCCATCCCACCATCCCATCCTCTGTTGTCCCCTTCTCCTCCCACCTTCAATCTTTCCCAGCATCAGGGTCTTTTCCAATGAGCCGGTTCTTCACATCATGTGGCCAAAGTATTGGAGTTTCAGCTTCAGCAACGAACACTGAGGACTTCCAATGAACATTCAGGACTGATTTCCTTTAGGATGGACTGGTTGGATCTCCTTGCAGTCCAAGGGACTCTCAAGACTCTTCTCCAACACCACAGTTCAAAAGCATTAATTCTTTGGTGCTCAGTTTTCTTTATAGTCCAACTTTCGCATCCATACATGACTACTGGAAAAACCATAGCTTTGACTAGATGGACCTTTGTTGGCAAAGCAATGTCTCTGCTTTTTAATATGCTGTCTAGGTCAGTCACAGCTTCTCTTCCAAGGAACAAGCATCTTTTAATTTTATGGCTGCAATCACCATCTGCAGTGATTTTGGAGCCCAAAAAAATAAAGTCTGACACTGTTTCCACTGTTGCCCCATCTATTTGCCATGACATGATGGGACCAGATGCCATGATCTTAGTTTTCTGAATGTCGAGCTTTAAGCCAACTTTTTCACTCTCTTCTTTCACTTTCATCAAGAGGTTCTTTAGTTCTTCAGTTAGGGTGTCACAATATAAGAAGAGCTCCTCCAGAAGGGTCTATTCCCAGGAAGCAGTCAAAAATGTAGAGAAATATTTTTTTGGTAAAGCTTTTGATCTCAACTCTTATTTCTAATGTTGAGAAATTGTAAACAACCTAAATTACACAAATAAGGAAATGGTAATAGTAATTATGGCACATTCTTATGAAAAATTATAGCCATTAAAAATGGACTTTGGGGATATTTAATAATTTAGGAAGATGCCAAGTGAGAGAAATCAAGAGGCAAAATTATGTATACTATATATATATATATGAAAAAATATATTTTATATATATATATATGAAAACAACTTCAAGGAAATACATCAAACTGTTAATAGTGGCTATGACTGGGTAGTAGGATTATGAGAAATATTTATCTTCTATGTGTTGCTCTGTATTTTCTGAATTGAAACAATGAGAAATAATTACCTTCATAATCCAAAAATAAGTAAACTTAAAAAAAAGAAAGCATACATGTATACGTATGTCTGAGTTGCTCTGCTGTGCACCTGAAATTATCACAACATTGTTTATCAGCTATACTCCAATATAAAACAAAAAGTTAAAAAAAATAAAGCAGTCATACATCTCTTCTTCGCTTCTAGGCAGAAGTACACCCAATCATTCCACACATAGCTGCCTAGTCCAGTGCTACTTTTAGGCCCAATTAAGGAACTCTTCATGTCCAGCTTTTGTTTTCCCTGTTGAAATTTATATTTCTTTCTCTTACTCTTCCTTCGTGGAGTCAGAGACCAGCTGTTTGCTTACTTCCTTAAATGGCTGCTCATAATGCCTCCCAAGCTGGCTGGTGTCTATTTGTGTACCGAAGGTCTGCTGGAAAGGAAATGTGTGAACTCCCATTGATCAGGATGTGCTCAGGGAGAGGGCTAGTGATTATGAGTGTGATAAGTTCTGCTTTCTGGGAGAAAGTGACTGTGAGGGCAGGAAGGCATTTTTCAGATAAAGTTCTATTCAATAGACTCTTTTTGGAAACAATCAATCAATGAGTAACCTTTTAAAATATCTGCCTAAAATTCTTCCACAAGCACAAATTGCATGGCAATTCCATAAATCTTACAAAACAATTACAAATGGATCTTTCTTAAAATATATTTAACTGCCAAGGCCTGACTTTCTTTGTAGGGAATGTGCAATAAAAGCTACTATCATGGGGACAGTATCTCTTTCATCCATCATTTTTCCTTCCTTCCCATTGTGCAGGCCCCTCACCCTATGATGAGTAGTTTCTGGGGCTCTGATTTTGGCTGTCTCATTCTTTGTCAGGCAGTTATTACTCTTGAAAGAAAAGCTCATTTTACTCACCTGTAAAATGTTCCTAAAGACAGAGTATCCAAAGCATGTGGGGATTCAAGGAGCCTGACCCTCTTCTAATAATCCCAGTTAAACACCTGCCATAATCCCAGTAATAATCTGGCTGTATTTCAGTCCAGTGCTTGGCGTATAGGAGGTGTCTAACAATTTATTATCATTAGAATGGAAAATTTGGATGACTAGTTCCTTTGATGATGGTAAGCTCTCTGTATACTACTCATCCCATGTTCTACAGAGAGAAGGAACTGATTCTATTTGATCAGTTTAATTTTTCTGCCCTTGTATCCATTATGCATTCAGTAACAATACACTTTTACTGAGCAAATCTGACATGTCAGGCATTGGGAGGAAAAGCAGTGAATGAAATAGACATAGTTCCTGTTTTCATGGAGCTTACACTGTAGTGGGAGGAGGCAATGAAACAACTCATCAATTAATTATTGGGCTGGTCAAAGATTTTCAGATTTTTCTATATAGAAAATCAAACAAACTTTTTGGCCAACCCAATAACTTATCAATTCACTTTTAAAATGTACTTTGGGATATAGACAAGCACTGTGGAGAAAATAAAATTTTTGTGATAGAGACTGAGAACTAGAGCAGCCACGGCTGGTCAGGGCAGGTCTCTCTGAGGAGGTGACATCTGAACTAAGACCTAAATGAGAAGGCCTAGGAAACACTAATCCATATAGCTTTTCCACATCTGCATTTTTTAAATTAAGGCAAAATGTATACAGAGTAAAATGCATATCTTAAGCTTATAATTTAATGAGTTCTACTAAAGGTATATACCTATGTGATCGCTGCCATTAAGATACTTCCTGTTCATGTCTCATCCCACTTTCAGAGGTATCCTCTTCTCTCAATTTTCTTATCATGGATTAGTTTTGCCTACGATGGACTTCCTCAGGTAAAGCTCCTTAGTTCCTCTGGATCAGAGATCTATTATCTGCTGTGATAAGTTATCTGCTTTCCAAACTCCCAACATACAATGTTAGTGTAAGGATAAGATAAGCACAGTAGACAGAAGAGAGATGAGAGGGCCATAGCACAATCACTGGTTCATAGATATTTGACAAGACTACAAAACCAGGGCTGACTCTAAGGGCCCTCCTGCCATTGCCTATCACATACTGGCCACAAATGCTCATGTCCAACCTAGAGCACGGCTGTACAATGGGTGTGCCAGAGTGAACCATGAGTGCAGGATAGTGAGCTGCTGGACTTCTCTGATGGCGGCTCAGCGGTTAAAGCGTCTGCCTGGAAGGAGGGAAACCCGGGTTCGATCCCCGGGTCGGGAAGATTCCCCTGGAGAAGGAAATGGCAACCCACTCCAGTATTCTTGCCTGGAGAATCCCATGGACGGAGAGCCTGGTAGGCTACAGTCCATGGGGTCGCAAAGAGTCGGACACGATTGAGCGACTTCACTTTCACTTTCATCAAGGACAGCCCCAGGGAAGCGGGCTCTGATGGGGTGGGAACAATGAGAAATACCGAGACATTCAGAGTCCTTGTTCCGACATAATAGGATGACAGAGAGGGAGGAGATGCCCTACCACTTGACTGTGTGCTTCAGTGGCCCACTGAGGCACATCTCTGCTGTGATCAAGGGCTATTACAGCTGCTAGGGAAGGGGCAGGGCAAGCGTGCATTAGGTAAAGGAAGGCTAACTGAGACTGCTGGCACACAACCTCAGATGTGGTCCTGGTCTTTGTCTTCACATCTATCCTGTACTTCTTCTCATTTGTGGCTACTATGCCTTCTTAGTTGTGTCCAAGCACTTACAGAGCTTCATCAGTTTCATCCTTATCTTGAAACACTTGCTGTGATAAACTTCTATTGGACTTGAAATCTACTCTCATAATCATACTAATCTCCAGCATCACACTTGTCAATAAGAATCAAGCATGAGCTGTTACATTCTTCAAACAGAATATCAACCATTATAAATTTTAGAGTGGCTGTAAAAATAGATTAAACATTTTTTAATCACTGGCTTATACAGTTTTAATGGCAACTACCAATATTTTGAAAAGATTGCCATTTTTTTAAACAAAGTGTGGACAGGATTTTCTCATACACATTTTAAGTTTAAAAATTGATATCAAAAAGTTATGTTCTTATTCAGCAGTAAAGGAATGAAGTACTGATACATGACACAATATGGATGAATCTTGAAAACATTAAGCCAAGTGAAAGAAGTCAGACACAAAAGACCATATGTTGTGTGATCCCATTTATATGAAATGTCTACAACAGGCAAATCTATAGAGACAGAAGGTAGATTCATGGTTATCTAAGGCTGAGGGGTGGAGAAGATAAAGGTGATTGCTAATGGGAACAAGATTTCTTTCTGGGGGTGATGAAATGTTCTAGAATTGATTGTGGCTATGATTGCACAAGGCTGTGAATATGCAAGAAACTATTGAATTATATACTTTAAATGGGTGGTTTGTAGATATGTATACTTGTTTTCCTGTGCTGTTGTAACAAACCTGCAAACTTGGTAGCTTAAAACAGCAGAAATGTATTCTCTCACAGTTCTGGAGGCCAGAAATCCAATCAGTATCATGGGGCGAAATCAAGGTATTGATAGTGCCATGCACCCCCTGGAGGATCCAAGAATTCATCCATCCCTTATGTCTTAAAGCTTCTTCTTCCAACTGGCTTTCCTTGGCTTGTTGTCTGCATCAGTCCAGTCAGCCAGCATCTTTACTCTCTCCATCTTCACAGAACCTGTGTGTGTGTTCCTGCATATTTTAGTTGCTCAGTCTTGTCTGACTCTTTGCAACCCTATGAAGTGTAGCCCACCAGGCTCCTCTGTCCATGGAATTCTCCAGGCAAGAGAGGGTAGCCATGTCCTTCTCCAAGGGATCTTCCTAACCTAGGGACTGAACAGAGGTCTCTTGCATTGCAGGGAGATTCTTTTTTTTTTTTATTTTATTTTTAAACTTTACAATATTGTATTAGTTTTGCCAAATATCAAAATGAATCCGCCACAGGTATACATGTGTTCCCCATCCTGAACCCTCCTCCCTCCTCCCTCCCCATACCATCCCTCTGGGTCGTCCCAGTGCACTAGCCCCAAGCATCCAGTATCGTGCATCGAACCTGGACTGGCAGCTCGTTTCATACATGATATTATACATGTTTCAATGCCATTCTCCCAAATCTTCCCACCCTCTCCCTCTGCAACAGAGTCCATAAGACTGTTCTATACATCAGTGTCTCTTTTGCTGTCTCGTACACAGGGTTATTGTTAGCATCTTTTAAATTCCATATATATGTGTTAGTATACTGTATTGGTGTTTTTCTTTCTGGCTTACTTCACTCTGTATAATAGGCTCCAGTTTCATCCACCTCATTAGAACTGATTCAAATGTATTCTTTTTAATGGCTGAGTAATACTCCATTGTGTATATGTACCACAGCTTTCTTATCTATTCATCTGCTGATGGACATCTAGGTTGCTTCCATGTCCTGGCTATTATAAACAGTGTTGCGATGAACATTGGGGTACACGTGTCTCTTTCCCTTCTGGTTTCCTCAGTGTGTATGCCCAGCAGTGGGATTGCTGGATCATAAGGCAGTTCTATTTCCAGTTTTTTAAGGAATCTCCACACTGTTCTCCATAGTGGCTGTACTAGTTTGCATTCCCACCAACAGTGTAAGAGGGTTCCCTTTTCTCCACACCCTCTCCAACATTTATTATTTGTAGACTTTTGGATCGCAGCCATTCTGACTGGTGTGAAATGGTACCTCATAGTGGTTTTGATTTGCATTTCTCTGATAATGAGTGATGTTGAGCATCTTTTCATGTGTTTGTTAGCCCTCTGTATGTCTTCTTTGGAGAAGTGTCTATTTAGTTCTTTGGCCCATTTTTTGATTGGGTCATTTATTTTTCTGGAGTTGAGCTGTAGGAGTTGCTTGTATATTTTTGAGATTAGTTGTTTGTCAGTTGCTTCATTTGCTATTATTTTCTCCCATTCTGAAGGCTGTCTTTTCACCTTGCTAATAGTTTCCTTTGATGTGCAGAAGCTTTTAAGTTTAATTAGGTTGCAGGGAGATTCTTTATCATCTGAGTTCCCCTTCATGGAGCTTACAGTGTCACATCTCCCTCATAAAGATGCATGTGACCTGCATTTAGAGCCTACTCTGATAAACCAGGATAATCTCCACATTTCAAGATCCTTAACTTCATTACATCTATAAAAATTCTGTTTCTGTACAAGGTAACAATCATAGGTTCCAGGGATTAGAACCTAATGTCTTGGCAGGAGGTAGAAAGGGTCATTTTTCAGTCTATCATGGTATGTGAATTACATCTCAATAAAGCTATTTTTAAAATACATAGACTCAAATTTGGGAGTAAATAAATTCTAGTATAACAGAAGAAAATCTATGTCCATGTATAGATGCATGGAGGCTTAAAAGGGATATTAATCAATTGCAAACTTTGTTTTGATTTTAATTCACACAGAGCAACAGTTAGAAAAGAAAAATTTTTTAGACAAATGAAGAAAATCAAACATGGACTGGGTATTGGATAATATTGGGAAAAATTTTTTTATTTAAATTTATATATTTTAATTGGAGGCTAATTACTTTACAATATTGTATTGGTTCTGCCATACATCACCATGAATCCGCCATTTGTCGGAGGTCATATTGGTATCATGGTTACCCTTTTAAGTCCTATCTGTTAGCAATTTATACTGAAGTATTTTCAGATGAAATAAAATGATGCCTGGGGTATACTTTTAAAGATTCTGGCAAAAAAAGGAAGGGTGGAATAGATGAAATATGAAAGGCAAAATGTTGATAACTATTTCATCTAGGTCCTAGATATGTGATGGAGAAAAGTTGGTCATTTTACTCTGTTCTTTATTTGCACATGCTTGACATTTTTCCACAATAAAAGTTATATTCATAGAAATAAGCTCAATTTTCTCATTTAAATATTTGAACAGGCTTTATTTTTAAGTTTTAAACAAGTAACAATACATTCTCTAATACAATGTACACATTTTTATCATAATTATGTAACATAAAAAATTAATTTTTTAATAAGCCTCCTAGAAATGCTCTCAAATTCCCTCTGGTTTTACCCCCAAATGTTCTCCAAATAATGTAATTTTTTGTGTGCCATGACGTAAAAAGATTGGGAAGCTCTGCCCAGAGGAACTGATTTTGTGCAAAGGGCAGATAAATACAGGCTTTCAACGTCCTCCATTTCCAAAAGCGCTCAGGGCTCCCTCTTCAGCATCTCTTTAAAGCACTTTCAGAAAATGAAATGCTTGAGATTTAAACAGTCCCTGCAGCTGCAGCACCAGTTTCAAATGCCCACTATTTTGAAAGAAGATCCCTTTGTGCTGTTTTTTGTTTCCCAAAGGAAAAGCTAAATCCACCCCAGTGTTTTCATAAACTGAAAATGAATGGCTTGAGCGCCGCTGTTGAGCGCGACGGAAGAGGACATTTGGCAGAGCTGGCCTCTGCGGGGCTTTGGTTCCCCCCAGACATCAGTCAGTCAGCAACCTGCTGGGATGTGGCCCTGAAAGGTGACTTCAAAGGTGAACCTCTGATACTCGTGGGGCTGCCCAGCCTGGGGAGCAAGGTGCAAGGTGTTCAGGGTGGGGGCTTGGTGGCTGCAGCTCCTTTGCTGCTATAGAGTCTGGCCAGACAGGCTGCACATCCTCTTGGAAGCCCAGGTTGCACCCCACAACTAAGCTGCACTTGCTTTTCCTCTGCATGGTTGAGTATATCCTTGTCTCTGAATCTGGCTGTTTGGTTGTTTATTTAAATCTGTAATACATAAAGTGAAAACATTCCAAAGAGAGCAAAAAGATATCCAATAGAAATAGTCAGTCTCTCAAGCTTATTTCCAGAGAAGGCAATGGCAACTCGCTCCAGTGGTCTTGCCTGGAAAATCCCATGGGCAGAGGAGCCTGGTAGGCTGCAGTTCATGGGGTCTCTAAGAGTCAGACACGACTGAACAACTTCACTTTCACTTTTCACTTTCATGCACTAGAGAAGGAAATGGCAACCCACTCCAGTGTTCTTTCCTGGAGAATCCCAGGGATGGGGGAGCTTGGTGGGCTGCCATCTGTGGGGTCGCACAGAGTCAGACACGACTGAAGTGACTTAGCAGCAGCAGCAGCAAGCTTATTTCTCCCATCAGTCAGTTCAGTCTCTCAGTCATGTCCAACTCTTAGAGACCCCATGGACTGCAGCACACCAGGCCTCCCTGTCCATCACCAACTCCTGGAGCTTACTCAAACTTATGTCTGTCAAGTAGGTAATGCCATCCAACCATCTCACCCTCTGTCATCCTCTTCTCTTCCTGCCTTCAATCTTTCCCAGCATCACGGTCTTTTCCAATAAATTGGCTCTTCGCATCAGGTGGCCAAAGTATTGGAGCTTCAGCTTCAGCGTCAGCTGACTGGTTGGATCTCCTTGCAGTCCAAAGGACTCTCAAGAGTCTTCTCCAACACTACAGTTCAAAAGCATAAATTCTTTGGCACTCAGCTTTCTTTATGGTCCAACTCTCATATCCATACATGACTACTGGAAAAACCATAGCTTTGACTAGACGGACTTTTGTTGACAAAGTAATGTCTCTGCTTTTTAATATGCTGTTTAGGTTGGTCATAGCTTCTCTTCCAGGAAGCAAGTGTCTTTTAATTTCATGGCTGCAGTCACCATCTGCAGTGATTTTTGAGCCCAAGAAAATAAAATCTGTCACTGTTTCCATTGTTTCCCCATCTATTTGCCCTGAAGTGATGGCAACAGATGCCATGATCTTAGTTTTTTGAATGTTGAATTTTAAGCCAGCTTTTTCACTCTCCTCTTTCATTTTTATCAAGAGGCTCTATAGTTCTTCACTTTCTGCCATAAGGGTGGTGTCTAGTTCTTCTTCACTTTCTGCCATAAGGGTGGTGTCATCTGTATATCTGAGGTTATTGATATTTCTCCTGGCAATCTTGATTCCAGCTTGCATTTCATCTATTTCTCCCATAGACTCAACTATTTCTACCAGCTTATTTAGCATCTTTGCAGAGATCTCTCGGAGAAGGCAATGGCACCCCACTCCAGTACTCTTGCCTGGAAAATCCCATGGACAGAGGAGCTTGGTAGGCTGCAGTCCATGGGGTCATGAAGAGTCGGACACGACTGAGCGACTTCACTTTCACTTTTCATTTTCATGCATTGGAGAAGGAAATGGCAACCCACTCCAGTGTTCTTGCCTGGAGAATCCCAGGGATGGGGGAGCCTGGTGGGCTGCCGTCTATGGGGTCACACAGAGTCGGACATGACTGAAGCGACTTAGCAGCAGCAGCGGTAGAGATCTCTATACCTGCACATGTATGTATATCCATATATTCAAGTAATCATACACATGTTCCATCCCCACAAATACTTACCACACACTCTGTTCTTACCATCTCATGGTTCTTACTTTTTTTCCCCTTAACTGTGTATTTTGGAGATTGTCATATCAGGATACAGAGACATGCTTTGTTTTGTCTTTTGTTTATTCAGTACTTTTTTAAGGCTGCATATATTTCCTGGTAATCCATGTTGGTGGGTATTCAGATTGTTTCCAGGGTCCTGCTATTACAAACAAAGCTGTAATAAGTTTTGCACTCCTGCCAAGCTTTTATAGGGCTTCCCAGGTGGCTCAGTGGTAAAAAAAAATCAGTCGCCCAATGTAGGAGGTGCAGGAGACTCCAGTTCAACCCCTGGGTTTACAAGATCCCCTGGAGGAGGAAATGGCAGCCTACTCCAGTATTCTTGCCTGGAGAAACCCCTAGATAGAGGAACCTGGCGAGCTACAGTCCAAACAGTTAGAAAGAGTCAGACCAGACTAATCTACTGAGCATGCAAGAGCACAAAGCTTTTATGCAACGCTATCCTAGCTGCCTTTAAAAGTAACACATATACACGATGCTGAATTAAAGAGAGAAAGCAACAACAAAAATCTCCCTCCCAACACACAAAATGACTTGTTAGAATCTGACACTGTTTTAACAGATGTCCCATTCACCCCACTCTCCCCTTCCCCCACTGCGCCCACAGGTCAGTTCTCTACCTGCATCTCTATTCCTGCCCCGAAAACTAGGTTCATCTGTTCCATTGGGTAAAGTGAATACCTAGTGGGAAGCTTCTATACAGCACAGGGAGCTCAGCTCACTGCTCTGTGATGACCTACAAGGGTGGGGTGCCGGGGGGAGACCAAGAGGAAGGGGATATATGTATACATATATAGCTGATTCACTTCATTGCACAGAAGAAACTAATATAATATTGTAAAGCAGTTATATTCCAATAAAAACAACAACGTGGTAAGGGTTCTGGCTGCAGATCTGACTCTCCTTTCATAATTCATTCCTGCTCCCAACTCAACAGATAGCTTTGTGGACAAACCACTGAGGTTCCAAGGTATCAGGATTTCCACCATGGATATGTTTTCCCTTCACCTCTGATACTGAGTCAGTCCCTAGAAAACCCAATTCCATTGTATGCAGCATTTCCTTCCCCAAAACACCAGGGTTCTGCCTCCATTCCAAGCCAGCATTTCTCCCACCAAACTGCTTTGACATGCTTTCTACCTGCCTGTCAAAGGATGCAAACCAGGAAACTGCAAGCAAAGTTCCCTGGACTGTAGAAACCAACTGGCAGAGGACAAAAGAAAAGGAAAGAGCCTGCTCAAGGAGGGAAGTAAGAGTTTACAGCCAATCAGTTCAGTTCAGTTGCTCAGTCAAGTCCGGCTCTTTGCGACCCCATGAACCATAGCACGCCAGGCCTCCCTGTCCATCACCAACTCCCGGAGTTTACCCAAACTCATGTCCATTGAGTCAGTGATGACATCCAGCCATCTCATCCTCTGTCATCCCCTTCTCCTCCTTCCCTCAATCTTTCCCAGCATCAGGGTCTTTTCTAATGAGTCAGCTCTTCGCATCAGGTGGCCAAAGTATTGGAGTTTCAGCTTCAACATCAGTCCTTCCAATGAACACCCAGGACTGATCTCCTTTAGGATGGACTGGGTGGATCTCCTTGCAGTCCAAGGGACTCTCAAGAGTCTTCTCCAACACCACAGTTCAAAAGCATCAATTCTTCTGCGCCATACATGACTACTGGAAAACCATAGCTTTGACTAGATGGACCTTTGTTGACAAAGTAATGTCTCTGCTTTTTAATATGCTGTCTAGGTTGGTCATAACTTTCCTTCCAAGGAACAAGCATCTTTTAATTTTATGGCTGCAATCACCATCTGCAGTGATTTTGGAGCCCCAAAAAATAAAGTCAGCCACTGTTGCCACTGTTTCCCCATCTATTTGCCATGAAGTGATGGGACCAGATGCCATGATCTTAGTTTTCTGAATGTTGAGCTTTAAGCCAACTTTTTCACTCTCCTCTTTCACTTTCATCAAGAGGTTCTTTAGTTCTTCACTTTCTGCTAATACAGATAAAAAAAGGATCTAAAGTTCCTCTTAACAAAACAACCAAAGAAAACCTCGTGTAACAATCAGATGCTGCTGCTGCTGCTAAGTCGCTGCTGCTAAGTCGCTTCAGTCGTGTCCGACTCTGTGCAACCCCATGGACGGCAGCCCACCAGGCTCCCCCGTCCCTGGGATTCTCCAGGCAATAACACTGGAGTGGGTTGCCATTTCCTTCTCCAATGCATGAAAGTGAAAAGTGAAAGTGAAGTCAGTCACTCAGTCGTGTCTGACTCTTTGCGACCCCATGGACTGCAGCCCACCAGGTCCTCCATCCATGGGATTTTCCAGGCAAGAGTACTGGAGTGGGGTGGCTAAGTCGCTAAACCCCTCCAAAAGCAACTATGAACAAAAAATGCTTGATTCATTGACTTGAGAGAAAGTGGGCTTAAATTAATAAAATGTCAGGATAATGGACTATGAAAGAACTACAAAATACAATCCTGGTGAACATTGAACTAGGGTAAGTTGTACCAGCAAAGAGCTGGTCTTAAGAAAATATGCTTTATATGAAAACTAGCATGTTTGAAGTCTTTTTGAACAGTTTATCCTATCAAGCAGATTAAACATTCCCAAATGAAATCCTGCTCATTAATTTGGACCACCAGATATCTTTCCTGCCCATTTTATATTAATTAACTTATGTTTCAAATGTGAAAATGCATGTGGTTTTATTTTAACTCTTTGATACAGTAGGAAATTTCCAATTCCCTAAAGACAGCATTTTGTTTGTTTGGAGGTATATTATCTATGTGAAAGGTAAGTACATAATATTGTGACTTACTGAGAGTCAAAGCCCAGAGGCTGACCCAGCTGTTTTCCTAAAGGCTACTCAAGACAAGGGTTTTCTTATTAGATATGGCCATCAGACTGCATGCTCTTTCCCTGGACTGCTATGGTTTAATTCATAAGAGATTATACATTGGGCTTCACAGGAATTCAGGTACATGGAATGATGTCATGTCCTCAGTACATGGCTGTTCTGTCCTCCCAAAGGGGTTCACACCAGCTTACAGGGGAGGCAGGAATGAGAAGGAGCCTCAGAATTTCAGAGGCCCGAGGGCTTACAAGTTTTTTGTTTTTTGTTTTTTTTGAGCAAAGCTACTTTACAGTGTTGTGTTAGTTTCTACTATACACCAAAGTGAATCAGCTCTACTTAGAAGCCTCCTGGAATGGCAGAGCAAGTTCAGACCTGTCAGGCTGTGACTCACAAATACAGTACCCCAGAGCTGGCAGGAGACTTGCAGGTCACTAATTCACCCCCTGCCCACACTCAAAAGCCCAGAAAGGATCACAGGGTTGGGCAGAGGCAGAACTTGGGCTAAAATTCAGGTATCTAGACATCTTATTTAAAAGCAGAGACATCACTTTGCCGACAAAGGTCCATATAGTCAAAGCACACTAAAAGACAGACGTGGTATGGACATAGCAGAAGTAGAAGATATTAAGAAGAGGTGGCAAGAATACCCAGAAGAACTGTACAAAAAAGACCTTAATGACCCAGATGGTATGATCACTCACCTAGAGCCAGATATCCTGGAGTGAGAAGTCAAGTGGACCTTAGGAAGCATCACTACAAACAAAGCTAGTGGAGGTGATGGAATTCCAACTGAGCTATTTCAAATCCTAAAAGATGATGCTATTGAAATGCTGCACTCAATATGCCAGCAAATTTGGAAAACTCAATAGTGGCCACAGGACTGGAAAATGTTAGTTTTCATTGCAACCCCAAAGAAAGGCAATGCCAAAGAATGTTCAAACTACCACACAATTGTACTTATTTCACATGCTAGCGAGGTAATGCTTAAAATCCTTCAAGCTAGGTTTCAACAGTATGTGAACCGAGAACTTCCAGATGTTCAAATTGGATTTAGAAAAGGCAGAGGAATCAGAGATAGAACTGCCAACATCCATTGGATCATAGAAAAAGCAAGAGAATTCCAGAAAAAAAAAAATCTACTTCTGCTTCATTGACTACACTAAAGCCTTTGACTGTGTGGATCACAATAAACTGTGGAAAATTCTTAAAATAGATGGGAATACCAGATCATCTTACCTGCTTCCTGAGAAATCTGTATGCACATCAAGAAGCAACAGTTAGAACCAGACATGGAACAATAGACTGGTTCAAAATTGGGAAAGGAATATGTCAAGGCTGTATATTGTCACCCTGCATATGTAACTTACATGCAGAGTACATCATGCAAAATGTCAAACTAGATTAAGCACAAGCTGGAGTCAAGATTGCCAGGAGAAATATCAAAAACCTCATGTATACAGATGAAACCACCCTTATGGCAGAAAATGAAGAACTAAAGAACCTCTTGATTAAAGTGAAAGAGGAGAGTGAAAAAGCTGGCTTAAAACTCAACATTCAAAAAATGAAGATCATGGCATCTGGTCCCATCACTTCATGGCAAACAGATGGGAATACAATGGAAATAGTGACAGATTTCATTTTCTTGGGCTCCAAAATCACTGCAGATGGTGACTGCAGCCATGAAATTAAGACGCTTGCTCCTTGGAAGAGACGCTATGACCAACCTAGACAGCATATTAAAAAGCAGAGACATTACTTTGCTGACAAAGGTCCATCTAGTCCAAGCTAGGTTTTTATAGTAACCTATAAAATCCAAACAATCACATGTTTGGATGTGAGAGTTGGACCATTAAGAAAGCTGAGTGCTGAAGAATTAATGCTTTTGAACTGTGGTGTTGGAGAAGACTCTTGAGAGTCCTTTGAACTGCAAGGAGATCCACCCGGTCAATCCAAAAGGAAATCAGTCCTGAATATTCATTGGAAGGACTCATGCTGAAGCTGAAGCTCCAATACTTTGGCCACCTGATGCAAAGAGCCAATTTATTGGAAAAAACCATGGTATTGGGAAAGATTGACAGTAGGAAGAGAAGGAGATGACAGAGGATGATATGGTTGGATGTCACCACTGACTCAATGGACATGAGTTTGAGCCAACTCTGGGAAATGGTGAAGACTGGGAAGCCTGATGTGCTGCAGTTCATGGGATCGCAAAGAGCGGGACAAGACTTTGTGACTGAACAACAAACCTTAGTCCCTAGAGTTGTGCTGCTCAGACTTTACTGTGCTTATCAATCACCTGGAAGTTTGTTAAATGTGAACTCTGATTCAGCAGCCCTGGAGTAGAGTCTAAAAGTTTGCATTTCTAATAAGCTTCCCCATGATGCTAATCTTGCTGGTGGAGAACTATGCTGAGTAGCATTTTCTCACACCTCTAGTCTCAACATTCCTCGATTACAGAAAATCCAGAAAATAGTCCCTCTTGCAGTGCCTAGGAACTAATTAAAGAAAGTTCTTTTTTTAACTCTTCTTTACCAAACGTACCTCAGACAGAGAAGTCTCACCTTCAACCTTCTTCTCCACTGGAGACCTCCCAACTCACCACCCAGCCATTAGTAGGAAGGGGAAAGGAAATCATAAGACCTCTGATCTCCTACTCTCTAATAGGTGAGTTTTGGGTAAAACTGTTGTTCTCAAAGTGTGGTTCCCACACCAATAGCATTAGTGTCACTTGGGATCTTGTTAGAAATGCAAATTCAAAATTTCTAGGAGTGAACTCAGCAATCGGAAGGGGTTTTTTTTATTATAGTTGATATACAATATTATATATATTACATGTGTACAATATAGTGATTCACAATTTTTAAAGGTTATACTCCATTTATGTGTGTTAGTCACTCAGTCATTATCTGACTCTTTGTGACCCAATGGACTGTAGCCCACCAGGCTTCTCTGTCCATGGGGATTCTCCAGGCAAGAATGCTGGAGTGGGTGGCCATTCCCTTCTCCAGGTTTCTTCCCAACCCAGGGATTGAAGCTGGGTCTCCTGCATTGCAGGCAGATTCTTTACCATCTGAGCCACCAGGGAAACCCATACTCCATTTATAGCATTTATATTATACAAAATATAGCAAATACCTATTTTCTGTGTTATAGGGAATATAGCAAATGACTATAAATGGAGTATAGTTATTAGAAACATTTGCTATATTCCCTGTGTTGTACAATATATCCTTGAAGCTTATTTTATACATGATAGTTTGTACTTCTTAATCCCCTACCTCCATCTTGCCCGTCCCCCACTTCCCTCTTCCCATTGGTAGCCATCACTTTGTTTTTTATATCTGTGAATCTATTTCTTTTTTATTATACTCACTAGTTTGTTGTATTTTTAAGATTCTATATATAGTGATATCATACAGCATTTGTCTTTCTCAGTTTGACTTATTTCATTAAGCATAAGACCCTCCTGGTTCAGCTATGCTATTGCAAATGGCAAATTTTCATTCTTTTTTACAGCTGAGTAATCTTCTATTGTATGTATACACATACATTATATGTGTGAACCAATGTATGTATACACATACATTGTATGTATGAACCACATCTTGTTTATCCATTTATCTGTTGATGGACATTTAGGTTTCTTCCACATCTCGGCAATTGTAAATAGTACTAACATGAACATTGGCAAGCATGCACCTTTCAAATTAGTGATTTTGGTTTTTTGGATATATACCCAGAAGTGAAAAATAATCTAAGTTTTAACAAACCTCCAGTCAATTCTGATGCAGGCTTAAGTTTGAGAATCACTAACACAAGACTCATGGGCAAGAGCCTGTCAGTACTCATAGCTTTGTATCCAAAATAAAATGCCTGCAATATAATCATTCCCCTGTCATAAGTCATGGCCTGCTTGAAGCAACAGATGACATATCATCATATCCTACATCAATCAATTCAGAGTATGTTAGTACATGATTGTAGGACCTGCATCTGGCATCTCAAAGAATCACACAGACACTCAAATTTACTCCCTCAAGCAGGATCCCTCTCAAGCTTCCTGCCCTGCCAGAAGGCTCACCATAGTGCCTGGAACCACCTGCACAGTCACTCTGCCTCTCAACCTGAAGAGATGATTTATCCACCCAACTCCTTCAACCAGGTAAGAAGACATCTTCTTGTCATGTTCCTCTCGTGGGGTGGGGGGGCGGTGGGGGGTGGGGGTTGGGGAGGGCGATGGAGGGGTGGGGTTGGGGGGGCAGTGGGGTGTGTGTGTGTGTGTGAACTTCTTGACTATACGTTTGAAAGAGACCATCTCAACCTGAGTCTTATCAGAAAGGTTGGGACACCAACATATTAGGCTAAAGTTACAGATCTGTGCCCTAATGCAATAACATTATGGAAATAAATATAATTCACAGCTCCTACCCTCTTCTGCACTTTCTTTGTTTTCTTTGAGAAAAACAATAAGAAAGTCTCATTAAAATGTTTGCTGTAATTTTTACACTTTATAAAGCCAGCCCTAAAAGGATAACATTTGTTTCTTTTTCTTGCATGGAAAGTCGTGATTCATCTACTGTGCAATTCCACCTTGTTTGTAAAAACGTTGCCATGGCAACATTTTTCAAATGCCAAGTAAATTGTGGAAGAGCATATACAAACACCTATAGGTAAATACTTCATTATTATCTACACAAACATTTCATTCATTGTACCCACTCTCTCCTCTTTCCATAAACCCAGCTCCATTAAGATCCAGTTTTGAATTCTTTCCTCCCAAGGACATGTGAAGATCTTGCCTCACCAGAAGAGATCCAAATCAAAGCAATCTGGGTTTGAATATTTTAAAATAGTTTTCCTTTTCCCATGGTTCTATTGGGCTATGATATAATAGGAATTTTAAAAATCAAACAAGAAATTAATAACCAGACTTCCCTTGTGGTATAGTGCATAAGAACCTGCCTGCCAGTGCAGGGGACACAGGTTTGATTTTGGATTTGGGAAGATTCCACATGCCACAGAGCAACTAAGCCCTCGAGCCACAGCTACTAGCCCGCATGCTGCAACTACTGAAGCCCATGTGCCTAAAGCTCTTGCTCAGCAAAAAAAGAGGCCACCGCAATGAGAAGCCTCTGCACCACAACTAGAGAAAGCCCGGATGCTGCAACAAAGACCCAGGGCAACCACAAAATAAATTAATTAATAGAAAGAAGCTAATAACCAAAGTCTTCTGCATCCCAAAAAAGCAAAAATTCTTGCTTTCCATTTCCATGCAAATAGCACAACTCTTAGACTGCACAGCAGTATTTTGAGTTGATTTCATAGCAGTTTATACCTGATAAAGTTAATTCATCTATAGGGACCTACAAAATGGAGTCCACCTCCATGGCCCTGCGCATGTCACAAACTTATACTTAAGATAGCCTTACCTACAGGAAACACCTGTCAAGGATACTTAACACACACCAGTTACAATTCTCCCAGTCAGCTAGCTCACCTTATCCTAAAATCTGGGACCTGTTTGCCTTAGAAAGAAATTCCCAACCTCCTGGCCAATCAAGCCCCGGTTCCTGCTGCCTCTTCTCACATTCAAAAACTCGGTTTTTGCCCAAAACCTTCAGGAAGAGTGCTCCACTGCTTGTGAGGTGCTGTACTCCTCCCGCCCATGAATTGTTTTCCCTTAAATAAAGAATATAAAACTTGTTACAAAATTGTTTTAGTTTCATCACTTGACACACTTTTATTGGGCATTTATGTACTTGTCTAACAACCTCATTAGCCCCAAGCCCCTAACGGGTAAGACATCTGTGTTACCCATCATCACTTCTCCTGTATCAACAGGCAAAATGGTCCCTGGATGCCCAACCAGGCAGAGATGCATTAGAATTGCCCCAGAACTATCAAAAGTAGAGTCCTGGGTGTCGTGCGAAGAATAGTTCCTGCTTGACAGTGAAGAACTGCTTGGAATGCATACCTTAAGAACGGCACTTCTAAGAGTGAAAGGGTGCTATTAATAATTTTACGAGGACGATAGGCATAAACCAGAAGTTTCCTAGTAAAAAGGTTGTACAATGTTCTTACCAGTAATTCTTCTTTGTATTTAATAAAATACACCTGATTAGGTTTTCACGAATGGAGTTGGTTGCTTGTTTAGGTGAACATCTGATTGTACCATCCCTTTGGATAGATATGTTGATGCAAATCTGATTTCCTACTGTGGGCTTTTATACTCTGGAAAGTGTATAGACTGTCACCAGCATAAATTGTAAAGACAAAATCGAGTTAATTGCCTGCTGAGCTGAGGGAGAATTTGAGCTCTGCACTACTTTTTGTCTAGGGTACCGGACGCTAGGTTGGAATTTACCAAATATTAGAAGTTTAAAGAGGGTTTGATTAGGATTAAGTGAGGATCATGATACAACAGTCTAGCATCAGTGGAAACAGCAAGGTGAGTTGAAGAAAAGATTCAAAAAATCTTAAGAGTACTTTTCACTGAAGCATTTATGGGTCTCTCTGCTGCTGCCAAGTCACTTCAGTCATGTCCGACTCTGTGCGATCCCATAGACATCAGCCCACCAGACTCCCCCGCCCCTGAGATTCTCCAGGCAAGAACACTGGAGTGGGTTGCCATTTCCTTCTCCAATGCATGAAAATGAAAACTGAAAGTGAAGTCACTCTCTTAGCGACCCCATGGACCGCAGCCTACCAAGCTCCTCCATCCATGGAATTTTCCAGGCAAGAGTACTGGAGTGCGGTGCCATTGCCTTCTCCGATGGGTCTTTCAGGAAGTCCCTAAAATGAACAATCAACTCATTTGCCTGGGCTAGAGTCTCTCTGAATAGTAAAATGTTAATGAGGACAGTCAGATAGCAAAGTCATGTTAATGCAGACAGTGAACTGTATGAGGGATAGTCGTTCCAGACCTCAGTGTCCTGTTTTCTAGAAACCAATTTGCAACATGTATAAATAAGTCTTAAAAACGTTCCCACCTTTTATATTGCAATTCTGTTCCCAAGGAGCTAAGGAAATAATCTGAAACCAATACAAAGATTTATGGAGTAAAGATGTTCATTATGAACTAAAATAGTTTAATAGCCCTGAATTGGAAATAATCCAAATGTCCAATAGTAGGTAATAAATGTGGTATATATAATTTCAAGAAAACATCAAAAGTTTATTTCAAAAAATGTAGTAACAATGGAATATACATACTCTATGTTTCCTAAGAGAAAATAAGCCAAATTATAGACTGAAATAACAAAGAGAAAAGTTACTGAAAGAAAATATACTAAACACAGCAAATACACCAAAATGATACTTCTGGTAGTTAATTTATAGACAGTTTCAATGTTCTTTTCAGTGTTTTACATATATGTGTGTGTGTGTGTGTGTGTGTATATATATATATATATATATATATGCATCGGAGAAGGCAATGGCACCCCACTCCAGTACTATTGCCTGGAAAATCCCATGGATGGAGGACCCTGGTAGGCTGCAGTCCATGGGGTCGCTAAGAGTCAGAAATGACTGAGCGACTCACTTTCACTTTTCACTTACATGCATTGGAGAAGGAAATGGCAACCCAGGTGTTCTTGCCTGGAGAATCCCAGGGACGGGGGAGCCTGGTGGGCTGCCATCTATGGGGTGACACAGAGTCGGACACGACTGAAGTGACTTAGCACATATACATATATATTCTCTGTTAAAATGTTTTTAACAGAGAATATATATTTTAACAGAATATGTCTTTATTTATAATAATTAACAAAGCATGTATTGCTTTTATAGTCAGAATGTTTTTGCATAAGCAGTAATATCATGATGGAAAAATAGAAAATACAGGCAAACACAAAAGAGAAAAACATGAATTAAAATTATCTGTAATCCTCCCTCTCAGAGGTAATTATATTTAACCTTATGTGAAAAGCCCTTTCTTGTTCTCCAAATTTTCCTTTCTTATAGCATCTTGTCTTTATTTCACTAATGCAAATTTATCTCTGAGGATATTAATTACAGCCTTTGTGAAGTTTTATTCTACCTCCTGCCTGTCTTTGTTTCCTGTTCCTTTTCCTCTTTTAATATCAGTCTCTCATATTAAATATTTTCACTTTAAGATATTTCCTTAATTACATGATGATTCTTAGCTACTTATTAATCTTTTATTCTCAAAAAAGCTTTGTGTTTGTGTTTCTGTTTGTGGATAAAGTTTATAGAATGGCGGCTTTCAGCACAGAGTCATTGGCATGGACCTAGCTGTGACACTGGGGAACACAAATGTTTATTTCTATAGGTCTTTTCTACTTGCCTGGTCATTTCTCCCTCATACACCATTCAGTATAAATGTCATACCTTTCTGGTCTCTTTATGTACCAAGAAAGAAACAGTCCAAGCATGATCTCTAATAGCCTCTAGGGCTTTAAAACAAAACCAAGGTCCCTTCCCACCGGAAAGGAATTTTCATCAGGTGCCAAGAGGAAAATCCCTAAGGGAAGCTTCCAGCTACTGTTGCACGTGCGTGTGTGTATGTGGGTGTATGTAAGCAGGAACATTCAAAGAAGCCCAGCAGCGGCCTGAAAGAGAAGTATGAGTGACAAAGGTGACAAACCATGATCACACATTCAAGCAACGACTGATCTCCCGCCCCAACTCTTCTAGGCTGTTGGGGCCATGATCACACATTCAAGCAACGACTGATGTCCTGCCCCAACTCTTCTGGGCTGCTGGGGTCACCCGTTCCCTGAATGTGAATTCTTCCCAGCAACACATTCAAGCAACGACTGATTTCCCGCCCCAACTCTTCTGGGCTGTTGGGGTCATGATCACACATTCAAGCAACGACTGATGTCCCGCCCCAACTCTTCTGGGCTGTTGGGGTCACCCGTTCCCTGAATGCGAATTCTTCCCAGCAACACATTCAAGCAACGACTGATCTCCTGCCCCAACTCTTCTGGGCTGTTGGGGTCACCCGTTCCCTGAATGTGAATTCTTCCCAGCAACACATTCAAGCAACGACTGATGTCCCACCCCAACTCTTCTGGGCTGTTGGAGTCACCCGTTCCCTGAATGTGAATTCTTCCCAGCACACTCTCCCCTGTCCACTCATCTTTAACACCACACCCCAGAAAGGGAGGGCCTCTTTGTGGAAACAAAGTAGTCATTCAGAATTGGTTTACAGAAGGGTTACAAATAAACTCAACATATGGTATCATGAATTTAATAAATGATATAGTTAAGAATTTACTTTGGTTAACCTCTAGTCTAGCACTGACCAGTAAAATATACAAGGTAAGCCACATGTACAATTTAAAATTTGCTAGTAGCCACATTAAAAAATATATATATAAAGAAATAGGTGAAATTAACTTTCAAGGTGGCACAGTGGTAAAGAATCTGCCTGCCAACGTAGGAGACTTGGGTTTGATCCCTGGATTGGGAAGATTCCCTGGAGGAGAAAAATGGCTATCCACTCTGGTATTCTTACCTAGAAAATTCCATGGACAGAGGAGCCTGGCGGTCTACAGTCCATGCAGTTGCAAAGAGTCAGACATGAATGAGTGACTAAGCACATACCCACATAACTTTAAGAATATCTTGATTAAACCCAGTATCTCAAAATATTATCATTTTAAAGTTTTAATATAAAAGATATTAATGAGATATTATCTTACATTATTTTGTATTAAGTTTGAAACCCCATGTGTATTTTGCACCCACAGCACATCTAAATTCAGACTGGCCACATTTCAAGTGCTCCATGTCCACCTGTGCTCGAAGCTTCCATACTGGATAGCTCAGACCTAGCCCCCAAATTAAGAATAACTCAGCTGTGGTATACAACTTATTTCTCAAGCTTTAGAAGAAACTGAGGAGATAAAAGTCCATTTCCTGCTGACTAGAGTAAAATTTGTATTGGTGGTGTTCCAAATTCCTCAAATATTTAGAATGCATGAAATGAGATGAAAGTATTCTCTGATCCACATATAGTAAACAACAAAAGCTTTAAAAAAAATACTTTTTCCTGTGATGAGGCAAAGTCTCTGACTGTGGCCAGGGAACAGTTCAACAAGGGCTGCAAACTAAATGCATTTAGGAGCCAGACAAGTCACATAAATTCGTGGGAACCAGCATGCTATGTGTGAGACATCAGGGAGTGTCAGCAACTGTGCCAGATTGGAAAGTGCATACTTTGTCTAAACATGCTCAAGTTGAAAATCTGCATAAATACCCTGTGTGTCCAACAAACCCATCTGTGAACTAGATTTGGCCTGTTTGCAACACCTAACTCAATGGCACCAAAAAAGGGAACATCATAAAGGAAAGGCTTGTTTTATCCCCTGAGTGGAAGATTCTGTCTCTGTGCTTACACTGCCAAAAACAATATTTTCTCCTCCCAGTGATCGAGGCTTTTGTGATGTAAACGTGTCTCCACTTAGAGTTGCCTGTTAGAAGTTCAGACTTCGGAATTTTCAACAAACAGGAAACCTATTAGACATAAGTAAGTATATAAGATTCATAAGTAAGGTTCATTAGCATGAAATGGCATGATGTGTACAAATATCCTTGCTTGCTCACCAGACATGGATCGGAGTGTTATGAGGCCACTCTAACAACCTAGTCTGGGGACTTCCATGGTGTTCCAGTAGCTAAAGATTCCATGCTCCCCATGCAGGGGCTCAGTTTCGATCCCTGGTCAGGGAACCAGATCTCACATGCCGCAACTAAGAGTTTGCATGCCTCAGTTAAAGATTCTGTGTGCTGCAACTAAGACCTGACACAGCCAAATAAATAAATATTTTTAAAAAATGAACCCGAGTTGATCACAGCTATGATACTGGTCTTCTGCCCCCACTGACCAGCCAAGCAGCATTCACTGTGTAGCTGTGCTATTCAACACCATGTACCCTTTGACTACCTTCAACGCTGCTCTAACTAGAAGCACTCTTTGAAAGACGAGGAACATTTTAAAAGAAAAATTAAAAAGAAAAACCTAATCAACTGCCTTAGAACAATGTTTTTAGTTCTGAAAAAAAAATCAGAATATGTGACAAGGTGTGCATTCCAACACTTATTATTTGCCTTTTGGAAGGATTTACTAGCAGGTGCATGCATGCGTGCTCAGTCACTTCAGTTGTGTCCTACTCTTTGTGACCTTATGGACTGTAGCCCACCAGGCTCCCCTGTCCATGGACTTCTCTAGGCAAGAATACTGGAGTAGGTTGCCATGCCCTCCTCCAGGGGATCTTCCTGATCCCGGCTTGAATCCCTGTCTCCTGCATCTCCTGCATTGCCGGCAGATTGTTTACCGCTGAACCACCAGGGAAGCCCCTATCTAGCAGGTAATCGAAGATATTTCACCTAAGAGCACAAAGGTGTTACAGAAGTAACCTCAATAAGAGAAAGTGAACACAATATTGTAAAGCAACTGAACTCCAGTTTAAAGAAAAAAGACTTCCAAAACAAAACTTCTCATTACCAGCTCCAGGTTGGGACATCCAGTTTTGAGGGCATTAACCCACCGTGGTCCTCTTTGCCTGGCAAAGCAATAAAGCTATTCTTTTTTACTTCAAAAAGAGAGAGAAAGAAAGTGACTGCCTTTTAAAAAATCATAGTACCCTTTTCTGAGTGTTCATGAGATCATTCCTTCTGATGGATTGTCTCTAATCTGGATGTTGTCATCATAGCAAAAAGAGCACCCTCTTTAAAAAAAAAAAAAAGACTTGCGCCCTCCGAATTCCCTTATTAGGAGGAAATAGTTTGGACATTATCAGATCACTCTTTTTAGGGAGTGCATTAGTTTACTTGGGCTTCCATAACAAAATACCACAGACTGAGAGGCTTAGACAAGAGAAATTAATTTTCTCATAGTCCTGGAGGCTAGAAGTCCAAGGTCAAGATGTTGGCAAGGTTGGATTATTCTAAGGCCTCAGTCTGTGACTTGCAGGTGGACAACTTCTTGATGACTCTTCTTATAATTTGTCCTCCTGTGCCTAGGCATCCCTGGTGTCTCTCTCTTTTTAGAAGGACACCAATCATATTTGGTTAGGGTCCACCCTAACAGCCTCATTCTAACTTAGTCGCCCCTTTACAGGCCCTATCTCCAAACACCATTACCTCCTAAGGTACTGGGACTTAGGACTTTGACAAATGAACTTTGGTGGGACACAATTCAGTCTATAACCGGAAGTAACATTTCCTGATAACAAAAATAGCTAACACTCATTGAGCAAATCTTACATGTTATTAGCCATAATAAGCACTTTACATGTTTTAACTCATTTCATCCTCCCATCAATCCATGAGCTAGATACTTTTATAATCTCTGTTCTGCAGATACAAAGATTGGGCAGAGAAAGCATAAATAACTTGCCCAAGGTCTCACAGCTAGCAAGCGGCAGAGCAAGGCTATGAAGACAAATACCTTGGCTACAAAACCCAAGCATTTGGCCACTTAACAGATAGAAATGCTTTTTCAGCAGAAAACCTACTTCAATCTATTTCAAATTGGTTAACAATGGTTCAGTATTCTTTCAAGGACTAAATCATGTTCCCTAAAACTCTTATGTTGAAGTTGTTACCCCTAATGTGACTATAATTTGGAGAAAATACCTTTAAAGAGGTAATTAAAGTTAAAGGGGGTCATAAGAATGGGGTCCTAATCCAACAGGATTAACGTCCTTACAAGAAGAGGAAGGGACACCAGGGATTCATGTACACAGAGAAAGGCCATGTGAGGAAAGCAAGAAGGCAGCCATCTGCAAGTGAAACAAAGGCCTCGGGAGAAACCAACCCTGCCAACATCTTGATCTTGAACTTCCAGCCCCCAGAACTGTGAGAAAATTCAATTACTATTGTAATTAAGCCGTTCAGTCTGTAGTATCTAGTTAAGACAGCCCGAGCTGGCTAGAACATTGTTTTCATCCCTTTGTCAAGAGCTAGTGTGGAGAAAGACTGATTATCACAGATACCAATTTTGGTCGTAAGACATTGTCAAATCAGCAAAATTTTCAGTTAAGTGGGCTTCTCACAATGCTGGACCCTGGACATAGAAACATTTTACAGAAAGCCCTGGGTTCTGCTTTCCACACCCAGGTAAGATGTGGGTTTCTAGATTCTGTATTTGAATTAAGGAGCTATGAGAACATGATGCTTGTAAATATCATGAAAATTGAAGTACATTGATTGGGACTGAAGGGTAAAAGGAAGATAAAAAAGAGATTGAGAATGTTGACAAAAGGGCAATGGAAAAATAAGAAATTGAGTTTTTCAGGCTTGGTAAGATTCTACTTCAGAGGAACCAGATGCTTCAGCTACCCATTCTGTTAGGGATTCTGGGGTCCAAGGGAAGCCATGATGAAGGCAACTACATCTGTTTTCAACGAATATGAGGACCTTACTTCTAATAAGATCTATAATCCTTTGCTGGTTAAGTTGGACACTTATTCCAAAACTTCAAATGCTTGTGGACATCCACACCCTAAAGAACTGAACTGAGAGTGTTTGCGCATGTTTTAAACAATTATTAGAAATCAAGACAAGGGTTTGGAAAACAAAGTTGCACAAGCTGCTGTGAGATAAAAATGTGATAAACATTGTCATCTATAAACTTCTAATTAATGAAAAGTGAAAGTGTGAAAGTGTTTAGTCACTCAGTAGTGGCTGAGTGTCCCCATGGACTGTAGCCTGCCAGGCTCCTCTATCCATGGTATTCTCCAGGCAAGAATACTGAAGTGGATTGCCATGCCCTTCTCTAGGAGAATCTTCCCAACCCAGGGGTTGAAACCAGGTCTCCCGCATTGCAGAACTTGGATTTGGGGACAAATTTTTATCAAGATGATCTGGTATTTTTGTTTAAACAGTTTAGTATCCTGACACCCATTGAAATAATAAATAAATCAGTGAAAGACCTGGTGTAGACCAGGCCAAAAGATGCAGCCTTATGTAAGTGAGCATTCATTCAATGCATTCACTCAGTGACATTTGTTAGCAGACCGTTACGTGTCTCTGTGCCAGGTACTGGCTGGCGTGAGTTGAGTAAGCCATGGGAAATAGAGAAAAAAAAAATAGAAAAGAAAGTGAACTCCTAAGATATGGGAGTGAGGGCAGCAAGTCCTAGGAGTAATAGAAATAGCTTGACATTGAGGTGCTTGGAAAGGAAGTCCTTGTGAACTGTTTAATAGCATAAATTAACAGAGAGGGCAGATAGCCGGGCTTGCCAAACAGAGAAGAACTTGAAATAGTTAGGAAGAAAATTAATCCAGACAAAAAGAAAAATGGGCTGGGTCACACCTAACCCTCCACGTTTGAAAACTTTACCAATCTGGGGACGAAAAAAGAATTTGCATGCTTACTTTGTTATTCACATGAGCTAATTACCAAGAGATCTCTGCAGTGAGTTCTATATGTTTCTTCCCATCACTCTGTAAATCTCTGTTGTGTTTTGAGCAAAGCAATAATTTGCTTTCGTTTAAGATCTTCTTGTGAACCCAAAGAACACTGTATTGCTTATTACAGAAATACATAAATCCAAGGATGTCTTACCAATTTGCACACCTCCAAGGTGAGTGTATAAAAGGGGTGGCAATTGACTGAGTGGTATTAGGGGTGTGTGCAAGGAAACCATGAACTGTAAGTGGGAGTGCATGTGTAGTATGGTGTGGTCAGATACAATAATGTTTTGAATGGTGCTGACAAGTCATGAGTCACTGAGTACACCCGGGAAGATAATAACTTTCTGGAGGGAAGAAATCACTTGGGGGAAAAACTGCTTCTGCCTTTCCCTTGCTGATTAATTTGCTAGAAGGGCAGGCACATGTTGAGCCCAGGGGTCGAGCAGCTGTGCGTGCCCCACTCTCTCTTTTGAGGAGATAGCAAATGACCACAAGACTGGCTGACATCAGGGACTGGTCAAGAAAACAAGTTCCAGGGCCTCTGGGACGAACAGCCTGTGGCTTCATTCCCCGAAGCTCATGTTTGACATGACAGCACAGCTCTGAGGTGAGTTATGGCTCTGGGAGGGCCCAGAGATTAAACAGTGGTAAAGGACTCAGACTGACCTGCAGGGAGAAAAATGCAACAAACTAGGGATATAATAGGATTCTGATATCTCTGTCTCTAGAAAACCAAGTTTATTATATTTGTATAAAGACAAAAAGAATAATTATTTTATCAACTCCCCCTATAACCAGTGTTTGATTTGGAGTTTTTTGGACTTAACAAAAGCTATATCATATTCACACCAATCACAGCAGTCATTAAGTGGGCAGGGAAGATAAGTGTGAAGGCGGCTTCCCCACCAGCAACCCCTCCTTTTCACCCACTCCCCACTGCTGAGACTTACAGCTCTAAATGAGGCAGAGTGAAACTTTTCATCAGGAACCTGTCCATCCAATGGAGTCTGACTCTTAACATGCATGCGTGCATGCTAAGTCGCTTCAGTTGTGTCTGACTTTGTCAACCCTATGGACTGCAGCCTGCCAGGCTTCTCACAGAATTCTCCAGGCAAGAATACTAGAATGGGTTGCCATGCCCTCCTCCAGGGGATCTTCCTGATCCAGGGATCAAACTCATGTCTCCCATGTCTACCTGCAGGGACAGGAGCGTTCTTTCCCACTAGTGCCACCTGGGAAGCCCCTGACTCTAACAGGCATGTGCACTTAATTCTACACATTTAACAGAGGCTTGGGAAGGGGTTATGTGAGCTGAGGAAAGACACTCTAGGGGGTGAGAGAAAATAGTCTGTGGACCCCTGAGAAAGGAAAGCTCAGAGTCTGCAAGAGGCTTAAGAAAGAGGAAGGCTTTGTGAAGCTTGGCAAGGAAGGAACAGACTCCTCAGTGCCCGCAGGACATTAGGAAGCCAACAGATGGAGTTGAACTGGACTAGCTAACACAAGACATGGCCAGAATTAGCTGAGACCTGAAATCATGTACCACTTCAAGCAGAGGATGCCCCACACAGTCACCAAGGGGGTCTTTCATCAAGAACTTGTTTATCACAATATGCCTCCTCATATGAGAATTTTTTAACAGTTAAAATTAATAGCTGGTTAAGATTTAAAACTCCGGTGCTGTGAAAGACAAAGATCCTAATCCAAGTTGCCATCCTGCTATTTCATAAGCAATCATATGAGATTATTGTTTTAACCCACTTAGTTTTGTTTTGCAGCTACAGCTTACTAATACAACTTTACACCTATTTGCATGGCTACTATTTAAGAAACAAAGAAAGGGAGAGAGAGAGAAAGAAAAGAACATAAAAAGTACACTATTGGTGGGAATGTAAAATGATGTGGCCACTGTACGGCAGTTCCTCCACATACTGAAAATAGAATTACCATATGATCTGGCAATTCCACTTCTGGGTGTATATGCAAAACAACTGAAAGTAGAGTTTAGAAGAGACGTCTGTACACCCATTCTCATTGTAGCATTATTCACAATAGCCAAAAAGTGGAAGTAACCCAAGTGTCCTACAAGAGATACATGGATAAACCAAACATGGTGTGCAACAATGAAACATTGTTTGTTGCTGTTTAGTCACTAAATCTTGTCCCACTCTTTTGTGATCCCATGGACTGTAGCCCACCAGGCTCCTCTGTCCATGGAGTTCTCCAGGCAAGAATGCTGGAATGGGTTGCCATTTCCTTCTCCAGAGGATCTACCCGACCCAGGGGTTGAACCCAGCTCTCCTGTATCGTAGGCAGATTCTATACTATCTGAGCCACACAGGGCCACCAGCTCCAGTGTATCTGTATAATGGAATATTATTTAGCCATACAAAGGAATTGAGTTCTGAAATACACTACAATATGATGAATCTTAAAAACACACTAAGTGAAAGAAGTCAGTCAAAAAGACCTCATATTATGATCCCATTCATCTGAGAGAATAAAAGAAATATTTCCAAGAGTGCCTAACACAGTCTGTAACATCTATTAGTTACTGATCAAATGAATGAATGAATGAATAAGAATTACAGTATTCCATTATCTTGCATTGAATTTAAAAGAACCAATTGGATATCCTAGAAAATATATGTTAATTTATAACATATTCCAATTGTTTTGGCTAATAAAAATAAACTACAATCTGATGGGGGGAAAATGTTAAGAAGGCATGCATATTTTACGTTATATATATTTTACTGTAACTTTTTTACAAAACTAATGATGTAAATCCCAAAGTCTCTGTTCAGTATTCTCATCCCTTCTCATCCAAACTTGACCTCACAACATGAAGATTTTGTCCTCAGTTCCTCAAAGAAATCTCTACTCTGATACCAACTTCCAGTTTAAAGTCAGAAAAAAATAAAACACATGACATTGTTACCCATTCTATGCAGCTCAGTCCCCAGGCACAGAAACTGGGTTGTTGTTGTTGTTTTAACCATACAGGTCAGTTGTGTTTTGCCAGCAGGATGCCAAACCACAACTTTACCACAAAGTTATGGTAAAATATACATAACATAAAATATACGTACCATCTTAACATTTTCCCCCATCTGACTGTAGTTTATTTTTATTAACCAACACAACTGGAATGTGTTATACATTAACATATATTTTTCTAGGATATCTATCTGGTTTTGCCTGTGACAGAACCAAACTGAACTGAATACATCCAAGATGGCAGACAAAGTAGCCTGAGGATCACCACCTTCCTTGCCTTGATTTATTTCTGTTTCCAAACTAACCCCTGAGAGCTGGAGAACACTTGCCTGATTTATCTCTGTGTTTGTTTCCAAAGTACCTGGTATTTGGCAGAGATGCTCTGCAGCTGTACTGGGGGAAATAAATGCTTGGAGAGATATACAGTGGTCAACCACCCAGAGCTGGCTCTGTTGTGACCACAGGAAGGTGCCTGCGCAGATGAAACCTGGAGGTCTTCAAGCGTTATCTTTGCTTCATCACCATGCTAAAGTCTCCACCCAAAGTGGGGATTTGTACTCTGCTAGGTGCAACTGGCGCCATGTGCAAAGAAGTGTGGAAGACTGCACATGCCCGGCTGCCCCTGGAAATCTCCACCCCTTTCCTAGAATCTGTCTCCTGACCCTGGAAATTCCCTGACTGCCCTCCCCCTGGGGAGAAGGTGCCTTTAGAGCATGAGCTCCCCCTCTCCATTCTCTGGAGGTTGAATAAAAGTCTGTCTTGCTTGCACCAAACTGAGTTTCGTTATTGGCATTATGAACTTGGATGAGAAAGAACTCCCTGACCAAGCTAGGGGAGCTTCAGTTCGGCTAGGACCCCAACAGAGGGGCCTCACATCTAGTTTGGTTAAAAAAAAAAAAAAAAACCTTCTATCATTTTACAGACTAACTTAATGCAAGAAATTAAAGTTATTCTAGAAGCTTCCCCCATCATTTATTTCACCACCCTCAGGAAATTACGCCCCCATAGAACCTTTACTACAACCTCTTGAATTATATCCTTCCCCTCTTCTCTTTTGCCAGGCTATCTCTTTTAAATCTTACCAGTGACCTCACAGTGAAAACCAAAGGACACACTGAATTCTAAACAATGGAGGCTCAAGTCAAATTACGCTTCTACAGCACTATGACACTCCAGATCATTGAAACATATTCTCAGAAATACAGTCCTTTTTAAAAAAAGCAATTAAAAACATTTTTAGAATTTGTTCTGTCCTCCCCGAACAAAAACTTCTTAAAGTTTTTCTAATATAAATCTTATCACCTCTCCTGCTGCTTCTGCTCTCTGCGCTGAGATTTATAAAAGAAGGCCCAGCTGGGTACGGAGGCAGAGGAAATTGTTTGGTGGCCAAGGCCCCAGGTTTATTTTTTTGGGGGGGAGGGAGCGGGGCAGATGGAGTATCCCTATATAACCTGGATGGCAGGTCTGATTCTAAGAAAAAAAGACACATGTAGGGAAGTGAATACAAATATTTAACTCACATAGTTCCTGTGAAATAACTTTTAGATGAGATTTATATTTAAACTGTACAAATTCCAGTTCCCAGAAAGTGTGGCTCTCAACATGAAAACCCAAATGAGTTTGATCAAAGGTGTTTTCTATGGAGCAAGGTTTGACATTTCTCATCCCAGAGAAAATGAACAGTGAAGTCTTCATTCATGGAAATCAGTTTCCCACTCTAGCTCCTTCAGAGTCTTACCACCTCACTGCAACAGCACATGGCCTCCTCTCTGCATCCCAGAAGAAAAGAAAACCTCTTTATCTGACACACCCAAAGGGTGTGCTGCTGGAGGAGAGGCCAGCTGCCTCCCAATGCTTTACAAAAAATATTGGCTGAAAAGTGAATTTAAAAAAATAAAATCACTTTCCTTTAAAGTGGCTACTTGATCTCATTTCATACAGACATTGAAATAATTCCTGAGACAATGTCATCTGCCACCTCCCATTCTTAGCTCGCCAAATCTCCCTCTCAGCCTCTTCCTACACATTCCAGTTACTGTAAATGGCTTTTGCACCCTAAACCAGAGTACCAACTTGAGTGCCACAAATGTATTGCATTACCCAGTTCTTGCTGTTTAGTCACTCAGTTGTGTCCGATTTTTTGCAACCCCATGGACGACAGTATGCCAGTCTTCCCTGTCCTTCACCATGTCCCAGAGCTTGCCCAAATTCATGTCCACTGAGTCAATGATGCCATCCAACCATTTCTGTCTCTATTGCCTCCATCTTCTCCTGCTCTCAATCCTTCCCAGCATCAAGATCTTTTTCAATGAGTTAGCTTATTAGGTGGCCAAATTATTGGAGCTTCAGCTTCAGCATCAGTTCTTCCAATGAATATTCAGGACTGATTTCCTTTGGATGGACTGCTTTGATCTCCTTGCAGTCTAGGGGACTCTCAAGAGTCTTCTCCAACACCACAGTTCAAAAGCATTAATTCTTTGACACTCAGCCTTCTTTATGGTCCAACTCTCACATCCATACATGACTACTGGAAAAACCATAGCTTTGACTATTCAGACCTTTGTCAGCAAAGTGATGTCTCTGCTTTCTAATACACTGTCTAGGTTTGTCATAGCATTTCTTCCAAGGAGCAAGCATCTTTTGATTTTATGGCTGCAGTCACTGTCCACAGTGATTCTGGAGCCCAAGAAAATAAAGTCTGTCACTGTTTCCATTTTTCCACATCTATTTGCCATGAAGTGATGGGACCAGATGCCATGACCTTAGTTTTTTGAATGTTGAGTTTTAAGCCAGTTTTTTCCACTCTCCTCTTTCACTTTCATCAAGAGGCTCTTTGGTTCCTCTTCACTTTCTGCCATAGGGTGGTGTCATCTGCATGTCTGAGATTATTGATATTTTTCCCCTCAATCTTGAATCCAGATTGTGTTTCATCCAGCCCAGCATTTCACATGATGTACTCTGCATATAAGTTAAATAAGCAGGGTGACAATATACAGCCTTGATGTACTCCTTTCTCAATTTGGAACCAGTCGGTTGTTCCATGTCTGGTTTTAACTGTTGGTTCTTGACCTGCATACAGGTTTCTCAGGAAGCAGGTCAGGTGGTCTTGTATTTCCATCTTTTTAAGAATTTTCCACAGTCTGTTGTGATCCACACAGTCAAAGGCTTTAACATAGTTAATGAAGCAGAAGTTTATGTTTTTCTGGAACTCTCTTGCTTTTTCTATGATCCAGCGATATTGGCAATTTGATCTCTGGTTCATCTGCCTTTTCTAAAACCAGCTTGAACATCTGGAAGTTCATAGTTCACACACTGTTGAAAACTAGCTTGAAGAATTTTAAGCATTACCTTGCTAGCATATGAAACGAGTGCAATTGTGTGGTAGTGTGAGCATTCTTTGGCATTGCCTTTCTTTGGGATTGGAATGAATACTGACCTTTTCCAGTCCTGTGGCCACTGCTGAGTTTGCCAAACTCGCTGGCATATTTAGTGCAATACTTTCACAGCATCATCTTTTAGAATTTGGAATAGCTCAGCTTGAGCTCTATCACCCCCACTAGCTTTGTTCGTTATGATGCTTCCTAAGGCCCACTTGACTTCACACTCCAGGATGTCTGGCTCTAGGTGAGTGATTACACCATCATGGTTATTCGGGTCATTAAGATCTTTTTTGTATAGTTCTTCTGTGTATTCTTGCCACCTCTTCTTACTATATTCTGCTTCTTTTAGGTCCACACCATTTCTGCCCTTTATTGTGCCCATCTTTGCATGAAATTTCCCTTGGTATCTATAATTTTCTTGAAAAGAGCTCTGGTCTTTCCCATTTTATTGTTTTCCTCTATTTCTTTACATTGTTCACTTAGGAAGGCTTTCCTATCTCTCCTTGCTATTCTTTAGAACTCTGCATTCAGATGGATATATCTTTCCTTTTCTCCTTTGCCTTTCACTTCTTTTCTTTTCTTAACTATTTGTAAGATCTCCTCAAACAACCATTTTGCCTTGTTGCATTTATTTTCCTTGGGATAGTTTTGATCACTGCCTCCTATTCTTCAGGCACTCTATCAGATCTAATCCCTTGAATCTACTTGTCACTTCCACTGTAGAATCATAAGGGATTTGATTTAGGTCACACCTGAATGGACTAATGGTTTTCCCTACTTTCTTCAACTTAAGCCTGAATTTTGCAATAAGGAGTTCATGACCTGAGTCACAGTCAGTTCCAGGTTTTGTTTTTGCTGCCTGTATAGTGAAAGTGAAGTCAACTCTTTGAGACCCCAGGGACTGTAGCCTGCCACGCTCCTCTGTCCACGGGATTTTCCAGGCAAGAGTACTGGAGTGGGTTGCCATATCCTTCACTAGGGAATCTTCCTGACCCAGGGATAGAACCCAGGCCTTCCTCATGGTAGGCAGATGCTTTACCATCTGAGCCACCAGGGAAGTCATCAGGGAAGCTGACTGTATAGAGCCTCTCCATCTTCAGTTGCAAAGAATATAATCAATCTGATGCCCATGGTGCCTTGCAAATGCTACCTTTTCCTCAAGAGTCATCACTTGCTAAAAGTTGGGAAGAGTTGTCCTTTACATATTGTTTCTGGTCTCAGCTTCCCTAGAAGCCTGGAAAGCCTTTTATCTGTGTGATTTATACCCATTTTTTTCAGATCCAGCTCTGGATATCTGACTTCCTCCTCCAGGAAGTCTTCCTTAATCTGACCTAATCCACCATTTGGTATAGGTTATGTACTTGTCTACACCATGAAATACCCTCTGCAGTAAATTCCATCTCCACACTGTAGTGTTATATGTAGCTAGTAAGAAGTAGTTCCCCCACTATGTCTTGCTTTGAGACCAAAGTCCTCATAACTTGTTATTCTACCCTTCAATGGAGTTAAGTCTGAATTTTTCAGTAAATTCTGTTAACCATATCTAGGGCAAGTCTTTATCCTTCAAGGCCCCATACAGACGCATTCTCTGTTCCCGCAATGAATACCTGTTTGCCAAGAACAACCATAATTAGAATAAATTGCCAAAGAGTAAAGATAGGTCAACATTTTTCCTTCTTTTATAAAATCTTTTAAAAAAAAAAAACTTTTTGTTCTATGTTGTAAACCGTGGTTCCTGACCTTAGGACGCATCAGTGTCATCTGCAGAATTTGTCAAAACAGATTGCTGGGCCCCACACCCAGAGATTTTAGCTCACTAGTCTAGGGTGGGGCCCAAGAATTTGCCTTTCTAACAAGCCTCCAGGTGATGCTGATTTTGCAGGTCCCTGAATTAGATTTTGAGTTCAGTTCAGTTCAGTTGCTCAGTCATGTCCAACTCTTTGCGACCCCATGAATTGCAGGACACCAGGCCTCCCTGTCCATCACCAACTCCTGGAGTTCATCCAAACTCAAGTGCATGGAGTCGGTGATGCCATCCAGCTATCTCATCCTCTGTCGTCCCCTCCTCCTCCTGCCCCTGATCCCTCCCAGCATCAGGGTCTTTTCCAATGAGTCAGCTCTTCGCATGAGGTGGCCAAAGTACTGGAGTTTCAGTCTCAACATCAGTCCTTCCAATTAACACACAGAACTGGTCTCCTTTAGGATGGACTGGTTGGATCTCCTTGCAGTGCAAGGGACTCGCAAGAGTCTTCTCCAGCACCACAGTTCAAAAGCATCAATTCTTCAGCACTCAGCTTTCTTCACAGTCCAACTCTCACATCCATACATGACCACAGGAAAAACCATAGCCTTGACTAGACGGAACTTTGTTGGCAAAGTAATGTCTCTGCTTTTGAACATGCTATCTAGGTTGGTCATAACTTTCCTTCCAAGGAGTAAGCATCTTTTAATTTCATGGCTGTAGTCACCATCTGCAGCAATTTCGGAGCCCAGAAAAATAAAGTCAGCCACTGTTTCCCCGTCTATTTGACATGAAATGATGGGACCAGATGCCATGCTCTTAGTTTTCTGAATGTTGAGCTTTAAGCCAACTTTTTCACTCTCCTCTTTCACTTTCATCAAGAGGCTCTTTAGTTCTTCTTCACTTTCTGCCATAAGGGTGGTGTCATCTGCATATCTGAGGTTATTGATATTTCTCCCAGCAATCTTGATTCCAGCTTGTGCTTCTTCCAGCCCAGCGTTTCTCATGATGTACTCTGCATAGAAGTTAAATAAGCAGGATGACAATATACAACCTTGACGTACTCCTTTTCCTATTTGGAACCAGTCTGTTGTTCCATGTCCAGTTCTGACTGTTGCTTCCTGACCTGCATAGATTTTGAGTAACCCTGTGCAAAGTAAGCCACCAGATAACCCAAACAGATCTTTGCCAGGTCTTACCTAACATGCACCTCTGATCCAGGACAGAATGAATAATCTTAAAGAGAAATGTACCATACAGTGCTTATGTGTTCTGGACCAAAAGAATCATTATTTTGTATCTGTCATTTTTATCAGTTTTCATTACTGTCATTTTTATAAGATAGTCCAAAGGGAAGTAACAGTCAATAAATAGCGATGATGATAGATTTCCAGTACAGAGGTTAAGGGCACAGTCCTGGAGCCAGACTCCCTGCTACTAAATCCTGGCTCAGCTTAATGTCTGTGTTTCAGCCTCCTCTTCTGAAAATTAGGGATAATGACAGCCCTCCCTTACATTGTTGCTGTGAAGCTTCAATGAGTTGATAGATGTAGCGTGCTTAGTACAGTGCCTGGCACATAGCAAATGTTCCAAAAGTATTGGTTTTCATCACTGTTAGTACTCTTAAACATTAGTTTTTATACACAATATCAATTTAATCTTCACTACAGCACTATAACCACAAGCATAAAATGCTTTTGTGTGGATCTTCCCTGGTAGCTCAGCTGGTAAAGAATCCGCCTGCAATGCAGGAAACCCTGGTTTGATTCCTGGGTAGGGAAGATCTGCTGGAGAAGTGATAGGCTACCCACTCCAGTATTCTTGGGCTTCCCTTGTGGCTCAGCTGGTAAAGAATCCACCTGCAATGCAGCAGACCTGGGTTTGATCCCTGGGTTGGGAAGATCCCCTGGAGAAGGGAAAGGCTACCCACTCCAGTATTCTGCCTGGAGAATTTCATGAACTGTATAGTCCATGGGGGTTGCAAAGAGCCAGACACGACTGAGTGACTTTCACTTTCTTTCATAGCTCTATAAACAGCTTGCCTAAGGTCATACAATTTAAAAGAGCTAAAACTGGGATAGAAATCAAGGTTTGGCTTCAAAATTCACATTTCTTTTTCTACTCATTCGTATACTTAAAAGCTTATTATAAGCTCAGATTTCTGAGCCTAGACCAGTGAGCTAAAATCTCTGCTCAGATTTTTATCCCAGTCCATGAGGGACCCAGAAACCTGGGTTTAAACAAGCATCTCAGTTTCTAAACTCTAAGTCTAATGCTAGTAGCTTAGGGATCATCTTTTCCATACACTGCCTTGCAGAATGGACATTAGGATTAATGAGAACAAGTGTAGGGCAGGGCTTTAGAAACTAAGTACTAAGTAAAGACTTTTGATATTATGAAAATAAATTGTTTTTCTTCAAATGTTAGAGCTATATCAAAACAAGAAAACAAATTGTGTTAGAACACAGTTGAAAACTAAAAGCTGTTGCTCTAATTTGACCAGATAAATGAAAGCTAAAAATTCTCTCAAATAAAATGATTTAACAAAGATTGGAAATTCTGTATGAGTCAGAAACAGTTCAGTTGGATTCCCAGTTCTATTTCTTATTACTATGTGATCTCAAGCAACTTATTTCACGTCTCCAAACTTAAATTTGCTGAATGAAAATACCTACCTCATAGGATTATTACAAATACTAAAATAAAAGAATACATGTAAAATACTTAGCATTGTGTCTGGAATAAAACATATATTCAATAAGTTGTGCCATGATTATTCTTATTAATGTTAACAATTACAGGAGTTGCACAGAAAGAGTATTTGACAATACCACAGTTTTAACCATGGGCTAAAATTTAACCATTGAGCTACCCCGTTTTAAAAAAACGGGGTAGCTCAATGGTATTTTACAAAATTTAAATCATGTTTAGGAAATTTGAGCGTTCACCATAATCTCTAACATATGTGTGGAAATCTCAATATCATCATGTGTTTATAATACTTGGAGAAATGTGAGTGTGTCCACTAAAGTTTTTCTCTTCCCAAGAGTTTTTCATGGTCCCCAGAATCTGAGGAAGAAATGGATGCTTACACTTGCTCAGCAGCTGCAGAGAAATGAGAAATCTTCTCAGAAAGTTTTCCACTCACTGTAGAGTTCTCCTCATTAAACAACCCCATTCCCACAACCACCATCACCAACTCACAGATTTCACAGGCCTTTGGAAAGAGCCTACAGCCCACCCTCCTCCAGGGTCTGTCTTGGTTTACAGGGAAAGAACAGGAATAAACAAGAAAACACAGCACCGGTTTGGTTAACACTAACTGTAAGCAAATTCTGAACCCGGGAGTGTACATATACATGGGTGTGTTTCTTTGGAAAACAGAAATGTGGAGGTTAAAACTAATTCTAAAGGCTTCAAAAGCATGAGCTGAAGTTACCTAGACACTATATTGCTGCTGGCATGTCATCAACACGATTTGGTGTGAAATAATTCTTAGGAAACACTCCACCGCAGAAAGAACAGAAATTCACAAGACAAAGAACTGCTTTGTGAGATCAGCTCATTTGTCAAATGAGTGAGTTGTGTTGCTCACTGCGTATGAAGGCCACTGTCAGCCTTAATCTAGAATTCTAAGATTCTATATATTCATATAGATAGGTGCACACATATATATACATAGACAAATGTAAAATATAAATTTTAATTGATTCCAAGCATATGGTAAATGGTTTACTATTCTTATCAGAATTCTCCATTCTTAGCATTAAGCTTATGATAAAAAATTTCCTATCAAATGGAAAAAGGAATTTTTTCAAAAGTAAAATCACCCCCAACAAGCCTCACAGGATTTTGTCAGGTTAAATGTTAGATTGTTGTTGTTGTTATTCAGTTGGTAAATCGTGTTTAAAATCCTGCAAGTGCTGCCATGGTGAAACTTGGAAAATGTTACTCCATGTTTAATCAAACTTAATATGCCATGTGATTTATTTACTTACATTTTATATGCAGATTTTGTTTTTAAGGAAATGTCCCTCTTCTAAACCACACACAATCTAAAATTGGAAGCGTCAATGGAAAAAAAAGGAGAAGGAAAGCTCCAAATATGCTTTCTAAAAAGGCAAGAAAGACCGTTGATCCGTCAATCTCAGGTTGTCATAGCTCTGTAAACAAGCCTTCTCTTCTTCTTCCTGGGCCGACCAACTCAACCCTCTGTCTCCATTCGGTACAAGAAAGCGTTTTTCTTTTTTAACCAGTGAAAGAGGATGGGAAAGTGCCTGGGTGGCGGTCAGGCCTCTCCTGCACGGCTCACCCCCAGGCAGGATGCTTCTCTCTCCTTCCCTTCCTTACTGATCCGTAACATCAGAAGAAGGGGAGGGAAGGCACAAGGGTAGCCGCCTTCATGAGTTTGGTCTCTGGGCTGCGGTAGCTAAATATCAGAGTGGAAAGTGCCAGCCCTAAGAGTCTGCCCAGAGTTATCTGCAACCCAAGCGGAGCAGGCACGTTAAGGCTCAAGGCTCGGAAAGAGGAGGAAAATAAAAGCGCTGTAACAGGACGACGGACATGTTTTGCTCTCAAAATGGAGAAACTTCAAGATCTAATCCCAGTGATTTCCAGGCTTCGTGGCTTTCCGTGCTCACAGAACGCCGCCCTTTCTAGAGGTTTGCAGACAGTCCCTGCCTAGTGCGGGTTGGTTTTCCGGCTCACAGCGTTTCCTGTCTAGAAGAGGTTTGGGAACCGCCGCAGATTTCCAATTAGCCCTGTTAAGTTTCCCTACTTTGTGAGTGTCAACCGCTCCCCTGTCCAACCTAACTCCCTCTTAATGGGGTGTGAGAGGAGGAGCTAGACAATAAAGTAACTACTGTTTATATTTTTTAATTAACCCAGGAGAAATACAAAATAAAATAAGCCTTTTGGGGGCGGGGAGTGAAAATGAATTCCCAAGGCAGATGTTACCCTGCTCTTTTTTTAGTGATCTGCACCGAGGTTCTGACTTCTACAGATGCCTAAGCATTTGCTACCAGAGACGTTTTTCTGGGGGAAAAAAAGGGAAGGAAGGAAAAAAGGAAGAAAGGAACTTACAAGTTAGCCATAGTCACTCTTAGAAGATGAATAGCAGATATCTTTGTTTATACTTTTGCACATTTTCCCATGAAACCTCTCATAACCTTCTCTACTCTCCCTACCCCCTCCTTTTCAGCAAACAAAATATTTGAGCAAGGATATGAGAAAGAACAGTCATTTCTTAATGTGGGAACCCAGTTTTATTTATGAACATGAGCAGTGCTCCCCTGCCCTAGGGGACGCTTGCCCTAGGGAACCCTTTAAAAAGAGCTAACCAGGTCTTTGAGCAGGCCTAACTAGAAAGTGAATAAAACCTGAGTTCTGTGTGTACACAGAAGCACATGTTTAAGAAAACATGTACTATTGTGTTCCACATGCATTTGAGCCCCTCTTTTCAGTCCTGATTATCCACACCTTGTGTTTTCTGGAATGTTTGATACTGTCGGCTTAAAAAATAGTCACTTTACCTAAAACTTAAGAGTTGTGTTTTATTTGGTGGGAATTTTTAGGACTTCAAACCCAAGAGATAGCATCTCAAGTAACCCTAAGAGAACTGCTCTGAGATGGGGATGGGGAGTAGAGTCAGGTTATACAGAAGTTTGTAACAAAGGGCACATAATCTGAACATCAAAAGGTTATTGTTAATTAAGGAAAACCAGAAAATTAAGGAAAAGACCCTGATGCTGGGAAAGATTGAGGGCAGGAGGAGAAGGAGATGGTTGGATGGCATCACTGACTCAATGGACGTGAGTTTGAGCAAACTCTGGGAGACAGTGAAGGACAGGGAAGCCTGGCGTGCTGCAGTCATTGAGGTCACAAAGAGTCAGACACAACAGACATCTCAAGTTAAGGAACTTAGCGCTTTTCTATGTATGGGAAGATGCAAGAGTCTGGGCTCACTGAAATCATTCCTTTCATATGCATCTCAGCTATCTGGGGCCAGCGTCTTTTGGTTTTCAGTGCTCACCTTAGGGAGCAGCCACAGCCTGACAGCTGTCGGATCACAGGTGTTGTTCTCTTTCCTGGTTGCCCTGGAGAGCTGGAATCGCTGATGATTGTGAAATCCTTGTTTATTGATATGGCAGGAAATATTCCATTTTTCAATACATTGGTGGTCTGCACTTGCAGATTATTTCATTAAATGTTAGCACTGGAAGGGACCCGAGAAGGTCATCCATTGAGTTAACCTTCTTATCTTTGCAGGGAGCAGAGACCCTGCGAGTCTGTGACTTGGAACTAAATTCAAAACATATAAACCCCTGAAGATACGGGAAGCCTAGAAAGTAACCAGCAAGTAGTAGAACCGCCATGTAAAATCCTCAAGGCAGCGGCCCTTCCACAGGGACGATGAGGTTTCAGGACGAGGGAAGGGGGTGCGCCCTACATCAGCATAAAGCACTTCACTGAGCCCTCCCCTCATCCTTTCTTCTTTGCTTCCTGAATCCTAGCCTTTCAGTTTTCTAATGAGTCCTGTCTGGGTACGAGGGGAGGAATAAAGGAACAGGACAAAGTCTCATATGCACCAAATGCACAATGTCCACTTCAGCTAAACCCTCTTTGCTTGCAAGAGGTAGCAAGCTTCATTTGAGTGTTAATACCATATGTGGCCCTGGTCAGGAGACAGAAACATGAAAGAGGAATGGCACTCAAATCAAAGCAAAAGCCAGTTGCCCCTTCGTTTCTCTCTGTAGACATAAACCAGCACATAAGTAGGCTCTGTTTGGAGGCAGGAAGGGAAGTCAGGGAGAAAACACAAAAGAGGAGCCCTCTCCAATGGCATTCTTTTTATTTTATTTTTTTTTTTTACAAAGGTGAAAGGGCTTCTTTTGAAAGGTGAGCCTAGAATTTAAACCACTTCCCCAAATAAGACATGACATTATCCGCAGGCATCATCTAATCTTCCATTGTGAAATTAACATTCATCTAAAAGAAGTTAGTTTCGTCTTTAAAGAACCAACCTTTTTTAAAGTGTTTAAAATTTAGGTGATTTTGGTTTTGCTAATGAGAAAAATTAGAACTTGTTGGGAAAAAAATCGGTTTCAACAGATTTTTTGGTCTTCTCTGCTAAGATTTTTGGTTTAGAAGTTTGGACTTCTGCTACATAAGACTTTTTGGCTTTTGAGATGCCAAACAATGTTTACCTGATTTGGAGTTGGGAATCAGGTTTTTTCTCATATGAGGTTAAGCTTTCTCAGCCTACAACATTCCAGTTTCCATCCAGCACAGGCTGCCTGAATCTTCATGTTTTCCCTATGAAGCTGGTGTGGAAGACACAGTTTAAAGGACACCACTCTTACAGTTTGCACTACCTCAAATTCACGACTATACTTAATTTAGAAATGTAATTCAAATATTCACTTCTTACACTCATTGAGTGTACTGATGGGCAAAGTGAAAATGAATCAAATTTCCCTGTACCTCATATCAGTTCTGCTAATTTATGCCCTGAAAAAATTAAGAATAATAAACTTTCATCTGAGCACCCCCAAATGTTACATCCAAGGGCAGTTACAAAGCAGAGATTGATTAATCATGTGAGTCAAATGCAAAGATTACCAAAAATTCGAAATGAATGATGTTCTATTCCGAAGGAAAACCTCTTTTGAGCATCACAGCCAAGAACTGGTAAATTTCTGATTTAGTTAATGAGTCCAATTATATTTGAAATGTAGATTAATTCTCCTAAAAGCATTAATCAGTTTGGCAAGGACACCTCAGTAAAGATGCAGTCTCTTCACTGATTCCATAGTAAGACTGTGCCCCCACAATCATAATCAGCTTATTGATACAAATACCTCTTTCCTTCCGTTGATTCAAACAGAACATTTCATAGGTACTTTCAGTTGATGGGATGGTAAATAACTTTTAGACTAAAAGTTGAAGTGGATTGATTAGAGGCAATTTTTTCTGTTTTGCACAATAAAAAGAGGAACTACATGGTTCGACAAGCCAATTTGCAGAGCAACCTCTCCTCTCTAATTGCTGCCAGACTAATGTAGTAGAAGCCGAGTGCTAGGAAGTAGAGAAAGCCATTTACCTAGCCATGACATTTAAGTAGCAAACACAAGTACTGGATTTTTCCATTATCCTTCATTTCAGCCCTGCTACGTTCCACCTGTGACCCTTATGTGATGAAGGCAATGTACTTTCATACAATTTGGTAACTATAATAAAGGTCCACTTCAAAATGTTTGAGTGCAGACTAAAATCATTTTTTAGAAAAGCGTAATTATGTCCATAATCAATCTCACTAATTTCTGATAGTGTATTGGAAAACCAAGTTATTTGATAAACACTCTATAAATGCACATTATGCCGGGGGGAGGGTGGGAATTGCCTATTTTCTCTATCACAGAGAACACAGTCTTTGTCAACAAAAGTCCCAACCTTGAACAGCGCTTTTATTTTATATAAGACTTTATTTCAACACAAGAAACAGCAAAGTTCTCCCAAAACACCCTGTGTTTCTTTGTTGTGTGTCTACCACAAAGAAATGGGAATCTTCAAACAGAGTCCATGTTGAAATATATATCAAAGAAAAAAAACTATTTTTATTTTTCACAATTCTCCTAAGACATTTTCGTCTCAGCCAGTTTCCCCAGATAAATTATCATTGAATGGGAACAGAGAAGCTTCCAGGGATGTGTCATCCGGAGTATAGTCTCATACTTCCTGGTTCAGGAAATAGTATGTGGAAAGCAGTAGACGGCCCATAAATGTTGGCTGAATGAAGGATCAGTGTTTACAGGGCCCTTGGACTTTCAGGGTGAGAAAAAGACCAAAGCACTATTTTTAAATAAAGGAAAGTAAGTCAGTTGTATTTTTGACTTTTTTCCCCCTCCAAAGGAGATACTCTTGTCCTACAAAAAAGAAATTATTAAAGAGAATTTAGGAATTTTACCTCCAATTGAAATTTCTTCAGTAATTCATAAACACTGCATTTGAAGCCAAAACATTCGCTTCAGGGTTGAATTCGAAGCTGATTCCACATACACATAAAAAAAGAAATCAACCTCAAATATAGCATCCTCCACTTCAAACAACTCTGTGCAATGCCACAAAGAATAGAGGACAGTCCTTGGAGAATATGCTATCTGAAAGCTAAAAGCTTTACCCTTTATTTCTGTTGTTTACTTAAATTGCTTTGGTAAAAGATTTATCCGTCAGTTCTTCCCAGTGTAAATTTAATAGCCCAGATATTAAAACCATCAAGTTCGAGGTTAGAGAGGAAAATGCCAGCCTTGCTTCTTAACGACAGCAGCCCACCCAAAGAGGCTTAAATACCATCAACAATATCCTTGATGCTTTAACAAGTGTACTTAAAAAGCAATTAAGTATGCCAATCTCAGGCTGAAAACAATTTTAAAATAACACACACATTAAGTTCCTGCTTCTTGACAAAGTAGTGATTTGCACTGACATGATTGAGATATTGTGCATCGTTTCAGCAAAGTAATTTCCACAAGGCAGGAAAGTGCATGCTTAGGAAGATTCATGTTATGGTAGGTTTGGTTTTTCCTTCCCGTTAAAAAACAAAACTGCATACAGTTGACTAACAGTTTGGAATCACTACCAAAAACTTCACCACTATAGGAAGCATTGATACTATCTAACAACTAAAACTTAATATTTATTGGCCTTTGACCTGGATTAAGACACAGGAAAGTAGAGGATAGTAGGCAGTCCAAGTCCAAGTGTTAGCCACTCAGTCATGTCCGACTCTTTGCAACCCCATGGACTGTAGCCTGCCAGGCTCCTCTGTCCATGAGATTTCCCAGGCAATAGTACTGGAATGGGTTGCCATCTCCTTCTCCAGGGAATCTTCCAACCCAGGGATGGAAACCAGGATATCCCATTGTCAGGTGGATTCTTTACCACGGAGCCACCTGGGACACCACTTGGGGGGGATGAGTAGCAACTAATCCGGGATGTTGAAGTGAGAGAACAATGAGAAGATGGCTACCACCTGGACAGCTAAGTCTCCACAATAGGGTGATTATAAAGCCCACCAAGAGATACTTCCTGTCCTAGGACTGATTGAAGACCTGTATTTGAAGGAAATCATTTCACAGGGATAATAAAAGGCAAGGAATTCAATGGCAAACAGGAAGGAGCAACTCTCAATGAGGACTTCCACAGCCAGGTCCTCTGGTCAAAGCAAGACCTTCTGAATATAGAGATATCTGAAGATTTCACACTTTTCTGGAACTAGGGTGTCTGAGCAATCACCAAAGATCTGGGATTCCACTTGTTTTCTGAAAACTATTCTGTAATATGGTTACAACTCCTTTCTCAGATGGGATAATTTGACATCAACAAAGCTTGCTTCCTTCTTATTCAATGTCGACAATGCTTCAGACTCTGAGAGTCACTTGAAAAATACCCAGATGTTTTTAACAAAAAGCAGTCATTGTGCATACCTTGTTAACAAAATCAGAGGCAGTAGGGTGGAAGTGTTAGGGACATAGGCATGAAAGCCACACAGATCAGGTTCCACCACATATTAACTGTGTGACTTTGGGCAAGTTAATTAATCTTTCTGAGCCTCATCTGTGAAATTAGAACAAAAAGTAATTTGAGGATTAAATGAGGTAAACCACATTCAGAATTTGGCATAGTCCTTGACACTGTGGGCCATCTGGACAGAGCAAACTGGACAGAGCTAGAATCTTATATATGGGCCTCAAAGACATAATCCTCCCAGGGTGAGCCACAACTATTTTTCCATCTCAAAATCTTTTTCTTTCTTTTTTTTTTTTTTGAATATAGAAAGGAATAAATAAATAATTGACTAGATATTGAATATTCTGATTCTGAGCATTTTGTCTTTCCCTGTGGTCTCTGCCCATGTTCCAACTATTTCTAAGCTGCTCTCCTTAGAAGCAGTTTGATGTATACTCCAGAGAAGTATTTCCTTAAACACAAGTTAAAACCAAATGTAATTAGTACAAACAACCTTCTGGGGGAAAAAAATTGTATTATGCATTTCAATGCGAATTTTCAAATTATTTGTTTGGTTGATGCCTCTTATGCAGATAATTAAGCAATAGCTGCATTCTAGGCATAGACATCAGAGTCTTTTCCAATGAGTTAACTCTTCGCATGAGGTGGCCAAAGTACTGGAGTTTCAGCTTTAGCATCCTTCCTTCCAAAGAAATCCCAGGGCTGATCTCCTTCAGAATGGACCGGTTGGATCTCCTTGCAGTCCAAGGAACTCTCAAGAGTCTTCTCCAACACCACAGTTGAAAAGCATCAATTCTTTGGCGCTCAGCCTTCTTCACAGTCCAACTCTCACATCCATACATGACCACAGGAAAAACCATAGCCTTGACTAGACGGACCTTTGTTGGCAAAGTAATGTCTCTGCTTTTGAATATGCTATCTAGGTTGGTCATAACTTTCCTTCCAAGGAGTAAGCATCTTTTAATTTCATGGCTGCAGTCACCATCTGCAGTGATTTTGGAGCCCAGAAAAATAAAGTCTGACACTGTTTCCACTGTTTCCCCATCTATTTCCCATGAAGTGATGGGACCGGATGCCATGATCTTTGTTTTCTGAATGTTGAGCTTGGGGCAGGAGAAGAAGGGGACGATAGAGGATGAGATGGCTGGATGGCATCACTGACTCAATGGACGTGGGTCTGGGTGAACTCCAGGAGTTGGTGATGGACAGGGAGGCCTGGTGTGCTGCGATTCATGGGGTCGCAAAGAGTCAGACATGACTGAGCGACTGAACTGAACTGAACTGAAGCATAGACATTCAGAAACTAAAATGTGTCTATTGTCCACTCAAATGAGACAATGCCTACTCCTTTGGGGAAATGTCATTCTTCTTGGAAAGTTCATAGCTACTCTAACCTAAGTCATTCCCATTGGTGAGTTATTAAATTTGTAAGTGCTAGTTCTATCAAAACCTGTTTTTTCTCAAAGTAAATGATATACAGCTAGGGCCTTGAAGGAAAGGTAAGTTTTGTACAGGAAAATAAATTCAGAGAGGGAAAGAAGATCAGAGGCAGAGAGAAAAGGAACAATAGAAGATGAAGAGGGAGATGGCTAGATGATGGTCAGGCCTGATGGTGGCTATAGTCCCAAGTCCCCAACCTGGAAAGGCAGCAAGCTCTCTCCATGCATCCTTTTATAAGTAGCTATACCTGGATCCAGAACAATGCTGAATAATATCCAGGGGCTGCACATCAAAATAAAATAAGTCCCAGATGTGCAGATACCAAAAAGGGATTATTTCTTGAAAGGCCCCTTAGATTCCAGGTATACAGACAATTCTCTAATAATTATCCAAGAAGCTGAATACAAGTTTCCCCACTCTTCGAAAGTAGAGAGTGCCTATCAAACCTTTCGTAAGCCAAAATGATGTAAATTGTATGTGTGCTCAGTCATGTCCAACTCTTTGCGACCCCATGGACTATAGCCTGCCAGGCTTCTCTGTCCATGGTATTCTCCAGGCCAAGAATACTGGAGTGGGTTGCCATACCCTTCTCCAGGGGATCTTCCCAACCCTGGGATCTAACCTGCGTCTCTTGCATCTCCTGTATTGGCAGGCGGCTTCTTTATCACTGAGACAACCAGGGAACCAAAATGGTGTAAAGCAAAGAATCAATTACCTTAGGACACATCTTACTGACAGGGAGACACAAAATAAATGGAGATCAAGCACAGATGCTCACAGACATGATTCAGTCAAAGCCATGGCACCTTGAAGCTGAAATTCGGAGTGCAGCTCCTGGGGAAGGATCTCCGGGTGCTTCTCTCGCCACTCTATGTGGGGTACATGCAGCCACTATAACAGCTCATTGCAAAACAAACACTGGCACTATTTTTACTTTTCACCATTTTTATAAAAGCAAGAATACTCTTCAGATTTCTTTTGGTTAACAAAAACGGGTATTAATGTAGGTCTTTTGTGATGTGGCACAAAGTGAATCCTGAAAAGCAGGGGATACCTGTATGTCCATGTTACTATGGACCCTGAATACTTCATTCTCTTAGACTTTCTTTGATCTTGGATCTTGGCTTTGTGTCTAACTGCCAACAGGTGTAGTAAAAGTGAAAGGAAGCTGGGACTTCCCTGGTGGTCCAGTGGTTAAGAATCCACCCTGCAGTGCAGGGGATGCAGGTTCAACCACAGGATCAGGGAGTTAAGATTTCACATGCCACCTGAGCAACTAAGCCCATGCACTGAGCCCCAGTGCTGCAAGTAAGACCCAACCAAAGGAGCCAAATAACTTTGTTTTTTTTTTAAGTGAAAGGAAGTTTGCTACAGCTACTGAAGAGGAAGTTGGAGTAGGAGGTGGGCTAGCACAGTCAGGAAAATGAGAATTTGAAGGCTGTCTAAGTTTCAGAGCTCAGGGACAAGGCTCTTTCCATTGCACATTATTTTAATAAGTTTAGGGAAAGGAATGTGTTTCAGAAAGGCACTGTAGAAACAAACAGTACTCTTTCTCAGTCATGTTACATACAGGTAGAGAGGACACCTGTTTTCAAATGTCCAGTCATATACATGAGCTTGAGTTACAGACTAATTTTGAAGGAAAACTAGATCAGACCTAAATAATTGAAGGCAAGCACGCAGAAGAAACATTTTAATAAAACTTCATAATTTGACTCGCAGTTCCTTGAGCCATTAATGTTCACTCTCATTAAATGCATGATTACCAAGCAATTGGTAAGTATCAGTTAATAACCTGAACAATTGTAGGGCCCTTTTATCTAGCTGAAAGCTGATTATGTTTATCAGAACTACATTCATCCATCTTCCCCAACCTGAATTGCCCATTTATCCTCTGTTATTTTCTATCTTTTTAAAATATTATTTTTATATTACAATGCATGCCCAAAAATGCCATACACTTGTATGGTACTCTTCACAGAGAACTTCCACAGTTACTATTGAATCTTTATTATTTAATTTCAGTTTTAAATTAAATCTTTCACTGTAGATCCCTAAAAGATAGTGGTTGAGTTTGTATAAATTCTCTTGATAGAGTTCATAATCAATAATATTTTTGATAATGATGCTTTTCTTTAAGGTAATGGTATATCTGATTTTTAAAGTGTACCATAAGCAAAGCCATGTCAACTCTGTTCACAGCATAAATTTAAAAGACCATGACCCTTACAATCACACAGGACAGAGTGGTTAATATTAATGAAGAAGATGAATGAACCAGGCCAAGGCAGCTGAGACTGTTCAATATTTGCAATTCTATAGTTAATTTGTTAACAAGTTTAATTAATTTGGTGAATAAGTGAGCTGTGGGCAAGTCACTTGTTAGTCCTCTGAAACCAATTTGCCTTGAAATTATTAAGAGATGTTTAACTGATTTAACTGAAACTAAGAGGACAAAGCTGAAACACTTTGCATCACAACAGAAGCTTCACTAAAATGATTTGATGTACCCTGAGCCCTATATCCTGAAAAGAAGATGAACAAAGCACACTAACCCTTGTTGCCTGGTCCAGAAAGCCTCCTGGATGAGATGGGACCAACCAAGGAACTTTGTCTGATTCGGCTGCTGCTGCTGTCACCTTCCATATTACTTCTGCAAAAATACAACAGCTATACCCGTGACTGACTCCCCTAAGTGGGTAGAAATCCAAAATAATTTTCATTTCTTTATTGTACCAACTAACAGACTGAGAGTATTTCTTACAGGAAATATAAATGTTATCATCATTTATATTTTGTATTTTATTCATTTTTCATGACAATACATTCATATAGTATAAGAAGTAAATCATATATAAAAATATACATGTGAAAAGTGTCACATTCACTCACCCCAGTTCCCATCACTACTCCAACAGGTAAGCATTTTTATTAATTTCTTTTAATTCTTTTGGAGTTTCTTTATGCATCTGGTAGCAAACATGAATATGTATTTTTATTTCCTTTTCTTTTTTCCACAAAACATTGCATATTATACAGTCTGCTCTGCACTCTTTTTTTAACAATGCAGTTTATCCTGGAGATCTTTTCATAGCAATTCTTTTTTGTTTTTTAACAGCTGTATGTTATTCCATTGTAAGAATTTGCCATAGTCAGGTTTATTTGTTTGTTTTTTAACCATGTCCCTATTGATTTACATTTGGGTTGTTTCGATCTTTTTTTCTCTTTTTTTAAGATTTCTTTGTTTATGTTTGGTTGTGCTGGGTCTCCCTTGCTGTACTTAGGCTTTTCTCTAGCTGCAGCGAGCAGGGGCTACTCTCTAGCTGTGGTGCATGGGCTTCTCACTGCAGTGGCTTCTCTTATGGAGAGTGGGCCCTAAATACATGGGCTTCAGTAGCTGCAGTGCGTGGGCTCTGTAGTGGCACACAGGCTGTTGCTCCGAAGTATGTGGGATATTCCCAGGCCAGGAATCCAACTGGTGTCCCTCGCATTGCGAGGTGGATTCTTAACCATTGGACTGCCCGGGAAACTGTTTCCAATATTTTGCTACCACAACAGTGCTTTAGTGAGTAACGTTGATCCATTGCAATATTTATTCTAAGGCCATGGTTGACCATCTAAATGTTTTAACCATTGCAACCATTTTATATACCATTTATCCATAACAATTCAGTGTGGCTCAATAGATGCAGCCATGGGAATATACCAAGAAGTAGAAGAAATAAGCACCTTTATGCTGTGACGTGAATCTTATGTATCAGTTGCTAAATGCAAACCACCAGCCTCAGTAAAGGCTAGAGTTCTCATATTCATTATTTCCTTCTTTTGACAAAAATTTTCAAGAGTCTGTGATGGGTCAAGGCTCTGTTCTAAGCACTGGAGATACTTCAGTGAATAAAGAAGGCAAAATCTTAATTTTGTGGTACTTATACCATATTGGAGAGATAAAGAAAATTTATAAATAAGTACATAGCAGAAGCCCTTTCTCCCTAATGAACACCAGAGGTGACCAGGTACAGGTTAAAATTTAGAAGGTCCTAGTAAGTAAATTGCCCTTCATGCCCATGATAGAGACAAGCAGTAGCCATTAAACCTCTGGCTCTCCTAAAGCTGTAACCTACATTTTCGAATTATTTGTGGACAAGTTTTATCTTACCTGTTTATAACCATATTCCCAACTGAGAAAGCCCCATATTATAGGGATGTTGATTCTCAAAATTAATCTATACAAATATAATGCAATTCCACTCAAAATATCAACAGGATTTTTCATAGAACTTGACCAACTGATTTTAAAGTTTATCTTGCCCTACTTGACATGAAATATACTGCAATGCTACAATAATTAAAACTATGTTACTGATAGGGACAGAGAAAGGAAAAAAGTAGGTGATTAAATAGCTAATCTCACTAGGGGATTATAAGTCGAAAAATCAGGGAGATCCCTAGAAGTTAATGATTTCTGAAAAAAAGCAGGTTTGCTTAGCCACAAAACCAAGCAGGCTTGTTTAACAACAAAACCATGAACAGAAGCCCCCAAACAATAAAACAATGGTGGCATGAGTCCCACATTCTGTCCAATGAGCTCAGTAAGTTAATGATCCTTAGGGCATGCTCTTTCTACACATTAAAAAAAAAACACAATAATTTGTGGACCGAGCTTGACCATGTAGGGACAAGAAGACTCCCCTGCTCAACCTGGAGGAGGACGTGATGATGGAAGCATGACAGCTACTCAAGAAAGACATAGAAATTCTTCTCTCTCTTCCCAACTTTTCTTTTGATTATAAAACTGTAGCTCAGTAAGTTCTCTGGGCATGGCATTTCTCACCTGCCCACTTGTAAACTTCACAAGAATCATATTTTAATAAGTTACTTCTTATCTATCTCTTTGCCTCCTGCTGAATTCTCTTCTGCACTGAAACATAAAGAATTATAGTCCTGGAATTCACTGGAGTCCCTGAAATGATACCAAATGGCTTCATTACTGGTAGATAGGAACATAGCTTGATAGGCAAGAATAGAAAGTTTATAAACATTCTAATATGTACAAGAAAATTTAATATTAAATTGATTGAAACTGCTTTAGAGACCAAAAATGGCTGAAATTTTCCAGTTGTATGTGGTACAGTCAAATATATGATAAGGGTAACATTTTAGATAGATAGATAAAAGACAAACTAGCCCCCGAAATCAACTGTCCATTCTGGGAAAGAGGAACTTTAGTTAGATCTTGATCTCATACCAAGCATAAAAATAAGTTATTTATCAATTGTACTAGAGATGTAAATATTAGAAACATATGCAAATATATATTAGTTAAGGTATTTAGTAGCTGTTCAGTTCAGTTCAGTCACTCAGTCACATCTGACTCTTTGCGACCCCATGAATTGCAGCACACCAGGCCTCCCTGTCTATCACCAACTCCCGGAGTTTACTTAAAGTCATGTCCATCGAGTTGGTGATGCCATCCAGCCATCTGATCCTCTGTCATCCCCTTCTCCTCCTGCCCCCAATCCCTCCCAGCATCAGACTCTTTTCCAATGAATCAACTCTTTGCATGAGGTGGCCAAAGTATTGGAGTTTCAGCTTTAGCATCATTCCTTCCAATGAACACCCACAACTGATCTCCTTTAGAATGGACTGGTTGGATCTCCTTGCAGTCCAAGGGACTCTCAAGAGTCTTCTCCAACACCACAGTTCAAAAGCATCAATGCTTCGGCGCTCAGCTTTCTTCACAGTCCAAGTCTCACATCCATACACGACCACTGGAAAAACTATAGCCTTGACTAGACGGACCTTTGCTGGCAAAGTAATGTCTCTGCTTTTTAATATGCTGTGTAGGTAGGTTGTAACTTTCCTTCCAAGGAATAAGTGTCTTTTAATTTCATGGCTGCAATCACCATCTGCTTGTGCCTCTTCCAGCCCAGCGTTTCTCATGATGTACTCTGCATAGAAGTTAAATAAGCAGGGTGACAATATACAGCCTTGACGTACTCCTTTTCCTATTTGGAACCCGTCTGTTGTTCCATGTCCAGTTCTAACTGTTGCTTCCTGACCTGCATATAGGTTTCTGAAGAGGCAGGTCGGGTGGTCTGGTATTCCCATCTCTTTCAGAATTTTCCACAGTTTATTGTGATCCACACAGTCAAAGGCTTTGGCATAGTCAATAAAGCAGAAATAGATGTTTTTCTGGAACTCTCTTGCTTTTTTGATGATCCAGAGGATGTTGGCAATTTGATCTCTGGTTCCTCTGCCTTTTCTAAAACCAGCTTGAACATCTGGAAGTTCACGGTTCATGTATTGCTGTAATAACAGATAAATCCCCACATCACAGTGGCCTAAAAGTCTCCTTAAATTCAAAACACATATTTCTGATCAAGCAGCTCTTCTCCAAGGGATGATTCAGATTCTAGCACTTTTCATATTATGGCTCCATCGTCTTCAATATGTAGCTCCCCATTTCTCCCTGGGGGTTATATTCCTTACAGACAACCAAATGGGAAAATAGTATAAAAGATCACCCAGGCAAATCGTGGAAAATGGCACACACTCCATTAGCCTCTGTCTGCATTCTGTTACTCAGAACTCAATAGCATGGCCATACCAGTTGCAAGGAAGGTTGGGATATAAAGTCTGGCTATGTGCTCAGAAGGAAAAGGGAAAGAGTTCGTTGAACAGCTAGCCTGTGTTCACCTCATCAACACATATTGTGCAGAAAAACTAGGAGCATATTATTTGTGAGCTTGTGGTAAGGAAGATTTTCTTAGGCCAAAAATGAAAAAAATGAAAGATTGGCAGACTTGACTTCATAAAGTAGAAAAACGTAACTGTGAAGATACCATAAGCAAAGTATAAAGAACAAATGAGAAACAGGAAGAAAATATTTATAACATATAAAGCAAAAGATAAATATTACAAAATACAAAAGCTATAAATCACCAATAAATATGTGAAAAACTGCTCAATCTCACGAGAACTCAGTGAAATTGTACTTGTAAAACAAGGAAAGGATATTTTTTACCCATCAGATTTGTAAAAAATCTTCAAATGTTTAAAATATCTAGTAATTCCTCTTCTAAAGAAGAGAAATGCTTCCCAAAATGTTCAAAGTGAAAAGAATTTTTCACAGTATCATTTATGTTAATAAAAAATTCAAAACTATATAAATGCTCATAGAGAAAAGAACAACTAAATAAACTTCAATATAATGGAATATTATACAGCAATTTTTTAGGTAGATATGGACACACAAAATGGAAAGTTCTCCAAATGTGTACTAAGTGAAAAAATAAGTTACAGAATAATATACATAGCGTGGTCCTAATTTTGTTGTATACACATGTGATTCCCATGTGAATATTTAAATGTAAATATGTGGAAAATTGGGCTTCCCTGGTGGCTCAGACAGTAAAGAATCCACCTGCAATGAGGGAGACCTGGATTCGATCCCTGGGTTGGGAAAATCCCCTGGAGGAAGGAAACCCACTCCAGTATTCTTAAAATCCCCATGGACAGAGGAGCCTGGCGGGCTACAGTCCATGGGGTTTCAAAGAGTCAGACACGACTGAGCAACCAAGCACATACACAGCATATATATGGAAAATTACATATCCTGAAGGATACACACAAACCTGATAGGTAAATGTTTTTTCCCAAAGGTGGGAAGTGAAATGACAGCACAGGAGGAAAGATTAAAAGGGAATAATTTTCTTATATAATTTGTATTCTTTGGATTCCTTTAGAAATATATAATGTACTATTTAGTTTTTTTACTTTAAAAAATATTTTCTTTTATAAACTATACAGAAATACTAAACAAAAAATTTGCTAAAACTAGAGCAATATGACTGAAAATGTTTGTTTATATTTTTATTGTGATATAACTGACATATAACATTAATTTCCAATGTATAACATAGTGATTGATATTTGTATGTTATAAAGTAATTAAAATAAGTCTAGTTAATATCTAACTTCATACTTACTTGAAATTTTTTCTTGTGATGAGAATTTTTTTTAACTTTATCAAAGTATAGTTGATATACAATGTTGTGTTAGTTTCAGCTGTACATCAGTGATTCAGTTAGACACACATATATATTGATATATGTGTATATACATACGTGTGCACACATGCTCAATGACTCACTTGTTTAGATTTAGTTGCTCAGATTCTCAACTACTGAGCCACCTGGAAATCTGTATATACATGAGTTCAGTTCAGTTCAGTCACTCAGTCGTGTCTGACTCTTTGAGACCCCATGGACTGAAGCACGCCAGGCTTCCCTGTGCATCACCAACTCCTGGAGCTTGCTCAAACTCATGTCCATCAAGTCGGTGATGCCATCCAGCCATCTCATTCTCTGTAGCCCCTGTCTCCTGCTTTCAATATTTCCCAGCATCAGGGTCTTTTCCATTGAGTCAGATCTTTGCATCAGGTGGCCAAAGTATTGGAACTTCAATTTCAGTATCAATCCTTCCAATGAATATTCAGGACTGACTTCCTTTAGGATGGACTGGTTAAATCTCCTTGCATTCCAAGGGACTTTCAAGTCTTCTCCAACACCACAATTCAAAAGCATCAATTCTTCAGCGCTCAGCTTTCTTTATAGTCCAACTCTCACATCCATACATGACTACTGGAAAAACCATAGCTTTGACTAGACAGACCTTTGTTTGCAAAGTAATGTCTCTGCTTTATAATATGCTGTCTAGGTTGGTCATAACTTTCTTCCAAGGAGCAAGTGTCTTTTAATTTCATGGCTGCAGTTACCATCTGCAGTGATTTTGGAACTCAAGAAAATAATGTCTGTCGTTGTTTCTATTGTTTCCCCATCTATTTGCCATGAAGTGATGGGATCTGATATTGACCATCTGGTAATGTTCATGAGTAGAGTCATCTATTGTGTTGTTGGAAGAAGGTGTTTGCTATGACCAGTGTGTTCTCTTGGCAAAACTCTGTTAGCTTTGCCCTGCTTCATTTTGTACTCCAAGGCTAAACTTGCCTGTTACTCCAGGTATCTCTTGACTTCCTACTTTTGCATTTCAGTCCCCTATGATGAAAAAGACATCTTTTTTTTGGTGTTAGTTCTAGAAGGTCTTGAATGTCTTCATAGAATTGCTCAACTTCAGCTTCTTTGGCATTGGAGGTTGGGGCATAGACTTGGAAGAAATAATAAAAATTAGAGCAAAAAATCAGTGAAATTGAAAACAGGATACTGCAGATTCTCTGGCAGTCCAGTGGTTAAGATTCCATACTTCCACTGCAGGGGGCATGGACTCAATCCCTGGTCAGGAAACTAAGATTGTGCATGTGGTGAGGCTAAAAGAGAGAGAAAAGAAAAGAAAACATGGTATCAACAGAGAAAATCAATAAAACCAAAGGGTAGTTTTTCAAAAAGATCAGTAAATTGATAAGCCTCTTGCCAGATTAACTAAGAAAAACAAAGAGAGAGAGGATACAAATTACCAATATTTGATATGCAAACAGGGGCTATTATTTCAGACCCCATGGAAAAGGATATTAAAAGAATCAATAACCTCAGATATGCAGATGACACCACCCTTATGGCAGAAAGTGAAGAGGAACTCAAAAGCCTCTTGATGAAAGTGAAAGTGGAGAGTGAAAAAGTTGGCTTAAAGCTCAACATTCAGAAAACGAAAATCATGGCATCCGGTCCCACCACTTCATGGCAAATAGATGGGGAAACAGGGGAAACAGTGTCAGACTTTATTTTTCTGGGCTCCAAAATCACTGCAGATGGTGACTGCAGCCATGAAATTAAAAGATGCTTGCTCCTTGGAAGGAAAGGTATGACCAACCTAGATAGCATATTCAAAAGCAGAGACATTACTTTGCCAACAAAGGTTCGTCTAGTCAAGGCTATGGTTTTTCCAGTGGTCATGTATGGCTGTGAGAGTTGGACTGTGAAGAAGGCTGAGCACCAAAGAATTGATGCTTTTCAACTGTGGTGTTGGAGAAGACTCTTGAGAGTCCCTTGGACTGCAAGGAGATCCAACCAGTCCATTCTGAAGGAGATCAGCCCTGGAATTTCTTTGGAAGGAATGATGCTAAAGCTGAAACTCCAGTACTTTGGCCACCTCATGTGAAGAGTTGACTCATTGGAAAAGAGTCTGATGCTGGGAGGGATTGGGGGCAGGAGGAGAAGGGGACGACAGAGGATGAGATGGCTGGATGGCATCACTGACTCGATGGACGTGACTCTCAGTGAACTCCGGGAGTTGGTGATGGACAGGGAGGCCTGGCATGCTGCTATTCATGGGGTCGCAAAGAGTCGGACATGACTGAGCTACTGATCTGATCTGATCTGATATAAAACTTTATGCAGAAATTTGATAACTTAAATGAAATGGACCAATTGCTTGAAAGATACAATCTGCTAAAGTTCACACAAACAGAAATAGATGATCTGATATGCCTATATGTATTAAAGAAATTGAATCCATAATCAATAAATTTTCAATAAAAGAAAACACCAGGACCACATGGATTCACTAATAAATGCTACCAAACATTTAAGGAAGAAATTATACAACTCTCTGTACTCTCTTTCAGATGATAGAAGCAGAAGGAATACTTCTTAAATCAATCCCTAAGGCCAGCATTACCTTAAAACTAAAGCCAGACAAAGACATTATAAGAAAAAAAAACCACAAGCCAATATCACTCATGAAAACAGATTTTAAAAATCAACAAAATATTAGCAAATCAAATCCAAAAAAGAACAAAAATAATTCTATGCATGCATGCATGCTCAGTTGCTTCAGTCGTGTCCAACTCTTTGTGACACCATGGGCTATAATCCACTAGGCTCCTCTGTCCATGGGATTTTCCAGGCTAAGATACTGGAGTGGGTTGCCATTTCCTCCTCCAAGGGATCTTCCCTACCCAGGGATCAAATGTGTGAGAGCAGGCAGGGCTAACATTTGTTGAATGACCCAATGAGTCAATACGCAAGGGACCTAGAACCAGGCATGGTGTATCATTGATACTCAGTACAGGTTCTGAGTGGATCCCATAGGTTCTGCCTTCAAAAGGCATTCTTGGTCTGTTTGTGTTTCTCCATCTTCACCAACTTTGCCTCATCCAACCCATCACCTCTGGCCTGAGCAACTAACTAGTTTCTAACTGGCTTCCCAATTTCCACACTTGCCCTTATGGCTCATCCTGCCCACAACTGCCAGTCATCTTTGCAAAATGTGGACCGGACTTGTGTCCTTCCCTGCCTAAAACCTTCTGATAGCATCCCATTGCTTGTGGCTATGGCCCCCCAGGTCCTGAATGATTTGACCCCACCCACCCCACTAACCTCTCCTGGGGCTGTTCTGTCACATTGGCCTCCTAGCAGTTGGAAGAACCACTCTCTCCCACTTGACGACCTTGGCCTTAGCAGGTCCCTAGGTCTGGATTGCTTTTCTCCAGATCATCACATGTGGCTCCTTCCATCAATTTAGGGTTCAGCTCAAAGGTGTCACCTCTTTGGAGAGGCCTTCTCTGAACCCCCTGTCTGAAGCAGCCCATCTCCCAGTCTTCTGTTTCACTTACCCAGGCATTTATTGAGCAACTACTAGATGCCAGGAGCTGTTCTAAGTGCCAAGGAAATAGTAGTGAATACATTTGGGGATGTCGCACCTTCCCACATGCCTCTGTAGCTCTCAAAAAAATCTCACACACACAAAAAAAAAACCTCACAGCCTTGTTTGGGAACCTGCTTCTCTTTCTCATCAAGTGCCAAGAGGCCTGGGTCTGAGTCTGTCTTGCTCACTGTGTTCATCCAAGCACACTAGGTGCTGGGTAAACATCTGTTCAAGAAAAGAACAAATCGATGGATGGATGGCAGGCAGGCTGGCCAACTGGGTAGGTATGCAGAGCAGCCAACACATGTTCCGTCTGGCACTTGGCTCTTGCTAAGGCCTCCCTGAGCTCAAATAAAGCTTTCTTCAAAGAAATCTCACTGTCAGCCCCCCAGGTTGACACTGCTGGTATGTCCTGCCCACCTTGCATCACCATCTGACTGTGGTTAAGATAGGCAAGAGGAAGGAGTAAATGCATACCACAATACCAATTCTGATTTGTGGGTTTTTACTCTACACCAAGCAGTTTCTGACACCAGCTGGGAGTCCTACAGGTCAACTCAATTCTAAAATAACTCAATTCTGACACTATCTACCAAACAATATTAATAGCATCAGATTCCACAAGCTGAGAGCTCAGTCCCACAAGACAGCCCCCATTTCAGATGACAGTTCCAAGTCCAGATTGTTACCTGGCCTTTCTAGGTGGCTCAGCGGTAAAGAATCCACTTGCGATGCAGGAGACACAGGTTCGATCCCTCGGTCAGAAATATCCCTTGGAAAAGGAAATAGCAACCTACTCTGGTATTCTTGCCTGGGAAATCCCATGGACAGAGGAGCCTGGCAGGCTACAGTCCACAGGGTAGGACATGACTTAGTGACTAAACAGCACTGTTACCTGTGCTTCTGACCAACTGTCTATAAATCAGTTTCCCATGCCTTCTCCCTTGGATTTTATTAATTTGCTAAAGTAGCTCACAGACTTTAAGAAGTTTACTAACTATATTACCAGTTTATTACAAAAGATATAACTCAGAAACAGCCAGATGGATGACATACATAGGGCAAGGTATGGGAAAGGGACAAAGCACTTCCACTCTCTCTGAGCACACCACTCTTCCTGAGTCTCCACATGTTCAACAACTCAGAAGCCCTCCAGACACTGTCATTCTGGGTTTTATGGAGGCTTCATTACACATACATGGTTGATCAAATCATTGGCCATTGGTGATTGAACTCAATCTCCAGGCCCTGTCTCCTACCCAGAAATCTAGAGGGTGGGACTGAAAGTTTCAAGCCTCTGATCACATGGTTGCTTTCCTGGGCAATAAGCCCCATACTTAGGTGCTTTCCAAATGTCACTTCATCAACAAAACAAAAGACATATTTTCCATTCTCATCACCTAGGAAATTCTGAAGGTTTTAGGATTTCTGTGCCAGAGCAGGGACTAGGACCAAATATATATATTCCTTATAAATCATAACATCACAATGCTATGCTATGCTAAGTCACTTCAGTCGTGTCCGACTCTGTGCAACCCCATGAACGGTAGCCCACCAGGCTCCCCGTCCCTGGGATTCTCCAGGCAAGAACACTGGAGTGGGTTGCCATTTCCTTCTCCAGTGCATGAAAGTGAAAAGTGAAAGTGAAGTTGCTCAGTCATGTCCGACTCCTAGCGACCCCATGGACTGCAACCTACCAGGCTCCTCCATCGATGGGATTTTCCAGGCAAGAGTACTGGAGTGGGGTGCCATTGCCTTCTCCAAACATCACAAAAACCAAGTGGAATTTATCCCACTTATGCAAGTCTGATCCAACATTTGAAAACCAATTAATGTAATCCATCACATCAACAGACTAAAACAAAAAAAGAGAGAGAGAAATCATTTGACTATACCAATAGATACCTGCCTCCTGAGAAATCTGTATGTAGGTCAAGAAGCAATAGTTAGAACTACACATGGAACAACAGACTGATTCAAAATTGGGAAAGGAGAACATCAAGACTGTATATTGTCACCCTGCTTATTTAACGTATATGCAGAGTACATCATGTGAAATGATAGGCTGGATGAAGCACAAGCCGGAATCAAGATTGCCAGGAGAAATATCAATAACCTCAGATATGCAGATGACACCACTCTTACAGCAGAAAGCGAAGAAGAACTAGAGAGCCTCTTGATGAAAGTGAAAGAGGAGAGTGAAAAAGCTGGCTTAAAACTCAACATTCAGAAAACTAAGATCATGGCATCTGGTCCCATCACTTCATGGCAAATAGACGGGGAAACAATGGAAACAGTGACAGACCTGACTTTCTTGGGCTCCAAAATCACTGCAGATGGTGGCTGCAGCCATGAAATTAAGACTCGTTTCCTTGGAAGAAAAGCTATGACCAATCTAGACAGCATATTGAAAAGCAGAGACATTACTTTGCCAACTAAGGTCCGTCTAGTCAAAGCTATGGTTTTTCCAGTAGACATGTATGGATGTGAGAGTTGGACTATAAAGAAAGCTGAGTGCTGAAGAATTGATGCTTTTGAACTGTGGTGTTGGAGAAGACTCTTAAGAATCCCTTGGACTGCAAGGAGATCCATCCGGTCCATCCTAAAGGAGATCAGTCCTGAGTGTTCATTTGAAGGACTGATGCTGAAGCTGAAACTCCAATACTTTGGAGAACTGACTCATTTGAAAAGACCCTGATGCTAGGAAAGATCGAAGGCGGGAGGAGAAGGGGATGCCAGAGGATGAGATGGTTGGATGGCATCACCGACTTGATGGACATGAGTTTGAGCAAGCTCCGGGAGTTGGTGATGGACAGGGAAGCCTAGCGTGCTGCAGTCCATGGGGCTGCAAAGAGTCAGACATGACTGAGCAACTGAACTGAACTAAAGAAAAAGCATTTAACAAATTCCAACACCCACTCATGACAAAAAGCCTCAATAAACTAGGAACAGAGGAAAACTTCCTCAATTGGATGAAATTATCTGTTAAAAATAAACAAACAAAAAACACTACACTTAACATCATACTTCATGGCGAGAAACTCAAAGCTTTCCCACTAAGATCAGACAAGACAAAAGTGTCCCCTCACACCACTTCTTTTCAACATTGTGCTGAATGTCCTTGCTAATACAATAAGACAGGAAAAGGAAGTAAAGGGAATACAGATTGGAAAGAAAGACAAAAACTGTCTTTGTTACAGATGACAAGATTATCTAGAAGCTCTGAAGAGATCAATCAAGAACTCCTGGAATGAGTGATTACAGCAGGGCTACAGGACACAAAATTAATGAGTCACTTTGCTACATACTAAACAACCAGTAGGGCTTCCCTGGTGGCTCAGAGGGTAAAGTGTCTGCCTGCAATGCAGGAGCAGAGAAGGCAATGGCACCCCACTCCAGTACTCTTGCCTGGAAAATCCCATGGATGGAGGAGCCTGGTAGGCTGCAGTCCATGGGGTCGCCAAGAGTCGGACACAACTGAGCAACTTCACTTTCACTTTTTACTTTCATAGATTGGAGAAGGAAATGGCAACCACTCCAGTATTCTTGCCTGGAAAACCCCATGGATGGAAAAGCCTTGTAGACTACAGTCCATGGGGTCCCAAAGAGTTGGACACAGCTGAGCGACTTCACTTTCAAACAACCAGTAAGTATAATTTGAACTTAAAAACACAATACCATTAACATTAGCATGCCTAAAGTGAAATTTTTAGGTAAAACCTAACAAAATATACATAGGATCTATATGAGAAAAAATACAAAATTCTAATGAATAAAAGCAAAGAACTAAATAAATAAAAAGAGAGACAGTCCATGTTCATGGGTGAAAGTGATGTCGCTCAGTCGTGTCCGACTCTTTGCGACCCCATGGACTGTAGCCTATCAGGTTCCTCCATCCATGAGATTTTCCAGGCAAGAGTGCTGGAGTGGATTGCCATTTCCTTCTCTAGGGGATCTTCCCGACCCAGGAATCGAACCTGGGTCTCCTGCATTGCGGGCAGACGCTTTACCGTCTGAGCCACCAGGGAAGCCCTGGTGTTCATGGGTAGGAAGACAATATTGTCAGGATATCAGTTCTTCCCAATCTAAATTACAGACTCAATGCAAACCTAATCAAATCCCAGAAATTTATTTTATGGATGTCAAAAACTGATTCTAAAGTTTATATGGAGAGGCAAAAGACCAGAATAGCCAACACAATATTGAAGAAGAGCAAAATTGGAGGACTAATGCTACTCAACTTCAAGACTTATTATAAAACTATAGTAATCAAAACAGTGTGGAATCGGCAAAAAAAAAAAACACAAATAGATCAATGGAACAAAGTAGGGAGTCCCAGAATAGGACCACATAAACATAGTCAACTAATCTTTGAGAATGGAGCAATACAATGAAGCAGAGAAAACCTTTTCAACAACTATGTATCTCAGAGGATTTGATGAAGGTTTTATAACAGAGGTTCAAAGGTGGGGTCTCTGATAAGATTAGGGTATGAGCAGGGCTTGTAGTCCTTTAATCTCAGGTGGTCTGGATCTCAATCTTCATGAGCTTCTCTGGTCCCTTTCATCTTATTCTTGCCTGGAGAACCCCAGGGACAGAGGAGCTTGGTGGGCTACAGTCCACAGGGTCGCAAAGAGTCCAACACGACTGAGCGACTTCATTTTCACTTTCACTTTCACTTTCACTTTCAGGTGGTTTCTTGGCTGCTTCTCCCTTGATTAGCAACTGTTGGAATCCACCCTTTTGAACTCAGGGAAGGTCATGGAAGCTGGAGTCTTACCTACAAGAAACGGGGGAGAGAAAGGGCTCTGTGCCTGGGAGCCCCACAGGGCCCTACTCAGTTTCACACTCTTCACAAAAAATTAACTCAAAGGATCATAGACCTAAAATTTAAATGCAAAACTCTAAAAGTCTTAGACAATAATATAGGAGAAAACCTAAATGACCTTTGGTACAGTGATGCAGTTTTGGATATAACATCATAGGCATGATCCACAAAAGAAATAATTGCAAAAGATTTCAAGAGAATGAGAAGACTAGCCAAAGGCTGGGAGAAAATATTTACAAAAGACATTTCTGATAAAGGATTTCTACCCAAAATATACGAAGAACTCTTAAAACTCAACAATAAGAAAACAACTCAATTCTAAAATGAGCCTAAGAGCTTAACAGACACCTCACCAAAGAAGATATACAGATGAAAAATAAACATATGAAGACATTCCACATCATATATTATTAGGGGAAATGCAGAAGTAAACAACAATGATATACTACTACGTACATGTTAGAATGGCTAAAATTTGGAACACAGAGAACACTAAATGCTGGTGAGTTTGTAGAGCAATGGGAACTGTCACAAATTGCTGGTGGGAATGCCAAATGGTAAGCCACTGTGAAAGACAGGTGGTTTCTTACAAAACTACACATACTTTTACCATATGATCCAGCAATCACACTCCTTGGTATTTACCCACATAAAAACTTGCACGTGAATGTTTATAGCAGCTTTATGCATAATTGCCAAAACTCGGAAGCAGCCAAAATGTTCTTTAGTAGGTAACTGGATGAACTGCGGTACATCCAGACAATGGAATTCTTTCCAGTGCTAAAAGAAGTAAGCAACTGAGTCACAGAAAGAAATGGAGCAAAATTAAATACATGTTACTAAGTGAAAGAACCCAATCTGAAAAGGCTATATACTGCATGATTCCAACTCTATATGATATTTTGGAAAAGGCAAAACTATGGAAATAGTAAAAAGATCAGGGGTTGGAGGAAGGGAGGGATGAATAGGCAGAGCACAGAGGATTTTAGGGCAGTAAACCTACTCTGTATGATATTATAATAGCGGATACATCAAACCCATAGAATATGCAACACCAAGAATGAACCCTAATGTAAACTAGGGATGTTGGGTGATAATGGTAACAAATGTACTACTTGGGTACTGGGGAAGGTTATGTGTATGTGGGGGCAGGGAGTTTATGGAAAATCTCTCTACATGCCCCTCAATTTTGCTGTCAACCTAAACTGCTCAAAAAATAAAGGTTTAAAGAAAAATGATCAAATTCAAATATGTATATATATATATATATATATATACACACATAACTTGCATACATATTTTTCAAAAGATAAAAGGCAGATTGGGAAAAATATTTGTAACATGTTAAATGTGATTAATATCATTCATATCAAAGTACATCTATACATCAATAAAAAAGAAACACAATAGAAAAATCAGTAATAGATTAGAATGCAATCTCACAATATAAGAAGTATAAATGGAAAATAAATATGATACATGAAAAAATAGTTCCATGAATAATAAGAAAAATGACTTCCCAAGTTGTCTCCCCACACCTACTGTCCAACTGCCTGACTGAAATTTAAGAGGATAACAAGTCACCAAGGACTCCAGAGGAGGAGATGGAAGCTTGGGGCCATCAGAAGATGTTTAAAGAAATGGTCTCCAAAGATCTTAGGATTTATGAAGGTGAGAAGAAGCAGCTAGCAGCAGCTTCAGGAGTAAGCTATCAGAGAGGGCAGGGGCTAACAAGATGAGCTCTTTAAAAAAAAAAAAAGATGAGCCCTTGTATGTTAGCTAATATTTCTGGCTTCATTTTGTTGATTCTACCCTTGTTGTTCTTTCTTTTTCACTCCTGGTTTGGTTTTCATAGGCCACTTTATGGTATCTTATTAATCTTATAAACTGCCTTACATATTTGCAACATTTTTAGAATGGTCAATCTAATCAATTTAGAATGTAGAATAAAATGAATGAATAATTTACTCATCAAATGGTGAAATGAATGAGTGGTTGAATAAAAAATGCGACCGAAGAGAAATTTCCTCAAAGTGATTTGGTAGAACAGAAATGCCAGAGAGTCTGAGAAAGAACCACTTTAGCATTACTGGACAATAAGCAAGACCGCAGATCTCGAGAGAAAAGGATGCATGAGGATTAAGAGATATACCAGATTGCTGAAAGGAGCACTGGCCCTGTGTCAGCAGAACTCATAGCCCTGTTAAAATATATATTGTGTATATAAGTGTAGAAAAAGTATAAGTTATAGTTAGCATAGGGATTCCCAGGTGGTGCAAGTGGTAAAGAATCTGCCTGACAATGCAGGAGACTCAGGATACATGGGTTCGATCCCTGGGTTGAGAAGATCCCCGGAGTAGGAAAATGGCAACCCACTCTGATATTCTTGCCTGGGAAATCCCATGGACAGAGGAATGTGGCAGGTACAATCCATGGGGCTGCAGAGAGTCAGACAAGACTGAGTGACTAAGCACACATGCACACGTAGTTAGGATAAGTTAACTGCTATAGTGAATAAGCTCCCAAATATATAATGGCTCAAACTCAACAGAATTTTGTTTCTTACTCATGAAACAGCACTGAACAAGTGAGCAAGTTGGCCAAACAGTCATTCAGGGAGTCCAAGCTGATGGAGGTGCTGCAGCATTCAACAGAGGCTTCCAAGTTTGTTCTAGAATCAACTCAGTCTAACCAGCCAGAAAGGGAAGAAGCATGGAACTTGCAAGAGGTTTAGATGAAGCACTGTGGAAACCAATTTCAGATAAAACTCAGGCATGTGACCACACCTAACTACAAAGGAGGCAGGGAAACATAGTCTAGCTCTGTGCCCAGAATGAAGAGGAGAATGTGGATTTGGGTGAGTCCCTAGTATTTCCTGTCACAGATCATTAGCAAGCCTAAAAAGTCAGATTTGAATACGGAACCTCAATAAATCCTGAGCTCCACATTGTGGTTCCTCTTCTCAGGAGACTGGGAACATGTGTCAAACAGCTGTTCAAGAGTTACTTTAGTAATAAAGTCTGGATGAGAATTCTACCTCCTGAAATTCTACTACTGGGAGCTTTTTCAGGGAACTTCTCCCAGCCCAGTTGCTCTTGTTGTTTGCTAAATTGAGTCTGACTCTTTGCGATCCCCTGGACTGTAGCATGTCAGGCTTCCCTGTCCTTCACTATCTTTCAGAGTTTGCTCAAACTCATGTCTCACTGGGGCTTCCCAGGTGGCGCTAGTGGTAAAGAACCCACCTGTCAATGCAGGAGATGTAAGAGACACGGGTCTGATACCTGGGCCAGGAAGATCCCCTGGGGGAGAGCAGAGCAACCTACTCCAGTTTTCCTGCCTGAAGAATCCCATGGACAGAGGAGCCTGGCAGGCTGCAGTCCATAGGGTCACACAGAGTAGGAAATGACGGAAGCGACTCATCAGGCAAGCATGCATGTCCATTGAGTTGGTGATGCCACCCAACCACCTCAATCTCTGTTATCCACTTCTCCTCCTGCCCTCAGCCCAGTATAGAAACACAAGGAAAGCCCATCCCTACCATGATGAAAGTGAAAGAGGAGAGTGAAAAAGTTGGCTTAAAACTCAACATTCAGAAAACTAAGATCATGGCATCTGGTCCATCACTTCATGGCAAATAAATGCGGAAACAATGGAACAGTGACAGACTTTATTTTCTTGGGCTCCAAAATCACTGCAGATGGTGGCTGCAGCTAGGAAATTAAAAGATGCCTGCTCATTGGAAGAGAAGCTATGACCAACCTAGACAGCACATTAAAAAGCAGAGACATTACTTTGCCAACAAAGGTCCATCTAGTCAAAGCTATGGTTTTTTCCAGTAGTCATGTATGGATGTGAGAGGTGGACTATAAAGAATGTTGAGCACCAACTGATGCTTTTGAACTGTGGTGTTGGAGAAGACTCTTGAGAGTCCCTTGGACTGCAAGGAGATCCAACCAGTCCATCCTAAAGGAAATCAGTCCTGAGTGTTCATTGGAAGGACTGATGCTAAAGCTGAAACTCCAATACTTTGGCCACATGATGCAAAGAACTGACTCATTTGAAAAGATCCTAATGCTAGGAAAGATTGAAGGTGGGAGGAGAAGGGGATGACAGAGGATGAGATGGTTGGATGGCATCACTGACTCAATGGACATGAGTTTGAGTAAACTCCAGGAGTTGGTGATGGACAGGGAAGCCTGGTATGCTGCAGTCCATGGGGGTTGCAAAGAGTCAGACACGACTGAATGACTGAACTGAACTGAACTGAACAGTGTATTTTAAGAGAGTCACCATGGTATGAAGGAGAAATAAGAGCTGGAAGATTGACTACAGTTGTCAATAGGGGAGGTTATTCTGTGCAGCCTTGAGGATTCATGGAGAGAATGCCATGCTGATGTCGATCTTTGTTAAACCACTGATCAATCTTTTGCAGAAGCACATTTTTTAAAAAAATATTATGTCTATTGTTCACTTCTGCCTTGCTATGGTAAGGCTATTTCCACGCTGAGTGGGAGAAATAAAAGAACAGCTGTACCACATCTCTTAACCATGAACCTTAGTAGGCACCCATTTTGCTAAAAAGAAGAAATCAATTTTTTGTCTTACAAGAAAGATAAAGCTCATTTAAAATGAAATATTAGGAATACCTATTTAAATGCAAATTGAACTACAGCATTTATATGTGTCAATTAAAACCCCTCAAAGAATTTTCCTGAAATATTAACATTTACTTAGGTGAAATTTTTGTTTTAAAGAAAGCAATTCACAATTTAAAACTGTCCTGAATTTCATGGCACTGTTTAAAAAAATAAATCTTTGTTAGTTCTGGTAATATTAGACTTAAGGAACTGATTTAGTTTCAGCATGAAAAACGTAACTCTTTGGCCCATCCAAGAAATGCCATACTGAGGATTTTGCCCCAGGTGGGCACCCTGTCAGAAAAACCAAGGTGAGCAGCGACTGTTGACACCCACAACACAACCTAAGAATAATGAAAAGCTAATATTCACTGAGTATCTACTGATGGTGCCAGGCATTTTCTTCTTCAGATTATGTCAGTTGGTCTCCACAGTCCCCCAGAGAGAAAAGTGGATAAATGTTCCTATCCTATTTTAACAGATGAGGAAACCAAGTATCAGAGAAGTAGCAGCTGATCCTCAGTTTCACAACTAATAAGTGGTAAATCCAGAATTCAAAGTCGTGTGTGTTTTATTACAAAGCCCATAGTTCTAATCACTCTTCTAGGCTGGTTGAATATTCATTAGAATGACTGATGCTGAAGTTGAAGCTCCAATACTTTGACCACCTGATGCAAAGACTCAACTCATTGGAAAAGACCCAGATGCTGGGAAAGATTAAGGGTAGGAGGAGAAGGTGGTGACAAAGGATGAGATGGTTGGATGGTATCCTCGACTCAGTAAACACGAGTTTGAGCAAACTTGAGGAGAGAGTGAAGGACAGGGAAGCCTGGTATGCTTCACTCCATGGGATCGCAAAGAGTTGGACAACTTAACAACAGCAAAGCTGACTCACATATGTCTAGCTTAGTGTCTTCCCAGTCAGATGCTTTTCCCATTCTGTATGGAGGTCAAGACTCCTTGGACTGCTCCTGCAAGCTGTGAGTCTTTTTCAATGCTGTAATAACAGCCACTGACCCTGCTAAGAAATTCCACCTGCTGACTGGAACCATGTCATTTGAATGGTCTGCCATTTGAGCCTGTTAATTTCCTCTTCTAATCAAGGAAGGCTCTTATATTATTACACACACAGACATGATTGACCTTACTGGATATACAAGGAACCACAACTGGATTCTGCCCACCAGCACTCACTACTTTTCTCTCCCCAGAAGTTGCTTACAGCTGCTCACTGACCCTAGCAATTCCTTTAAAAGATGATCAGGCCTTTAGTCCACAATTGCAGCATAGAATGATGGTAGAACAGATATGAGATAAGGAAAGCAAATTACCTTAAATTTATTTTTTTAAAAAACCCACCCTGACTATAGCAGATCTTTTTGCAGATAATGTTTTTATGTGAGAAAAGGAAAATAGTTAGAAAATAATACAATAGAACATCAGCTGGCTCCACCTTTTCCCAGACCATAACAGACATCACTAATAGAATCCAGCACAATTTCCTTCTGAACTTGACAATCTTCTCAACATGGCATCCTAATAATAGTTGATATGTATGATTGGACCCAGTTTATCCACTCCAGGTATAAAAGAACACAGGAATCCTTCTGCATGAAAAAGTGAGTGTTCTGGGGCTACTGAAGTTGGCAAAAGCTGTGGAAAGGAAAGGCTGGAATCCCCATGACATATTTGACTGACTTCCCAATTTTGTCTTCAATCTATTGAGGAGTCATAACACTGTTCATGAAAGGCATCATTGAATTGAATACTAAACTATGTTCAAATAAGCAAAAACAAAAAAGGAAGGGAAGGAAAACAGAAAGGAAAAAAACAGAACATAAATAATAAAATGATAGGTCCAAGTTCAAATATATCAATAATTACATTAAATGTTCAAAATATACCAGTTAAAACAGAGGTTACCAGATGGATGATGGATTTAGAAAGAATAAAAATATGAGATTATATGCTGTCTATAAGAAATTCACCTCAAATATAATGACATAGCTAGGTTAAAGTGAAAGAAAAGAAAACCATCTACCTTCTGAAAATGTTTGCAAAATACAAAATGAAATACTAGCAAATGGAATCCAGCAGTATATATATATTCATGTGTGTGTTTGTGTGTGTGTGTGTGTGTGTTCAGTTGCTTCAGTCATCTCAAACTCTTTGTGACTCTATGGACTGCCAGGCTCCTCTGTCCATGGGAATTCTGCAGGCAAGAATACTGGAGTGGGTTGCCATGCCCTTCTCCAGGGAATCTTCCTGATCCAGGGATCAAACTTGCATCTCAGCATCTTCTGCATTGCAGGCAAATTCTTTACCCACTGAGCCACCCGGGAAGCCCATATACATAAATATATATATGTATATATATATATATATATATATATATACACACACATACATACACACACACACACACATATATATAGTATTTCAAAAAAAATCACTTCAACAAATTCAATATTCATTCATGACAAAAGCTCTCAACAACTGAAACAGAATGGAACTTCATCAACTTAATAGAAGGTAGCGTTATTGGCTGAATTGTGTCCCTTGCAAAATTCGTAATTGGAAGCCCTAATCTCCAGTACCTCAGAATGTAACTACATTTGGAGACAAGCCTTTGAGGTGGCACACCATGATCTTATAGTGGTTAGTACTCTGCATTGTGGAGAAAAAGTTGGCTTAAAGCTCAACATTCAGAAAAATAATATCATGGCATCTGGTCCCATCACTTTATGGGAAATAGATGGGGAAACAATGGAAACAGTGACAGACTTTATTTTGGGGGGCTCCAAAATCACTGCAGATGGTGACTGCAGCCATGAAATTAAAAGATGCTTACTCCTTGGAAGGAAAGTTATGACCAACCTAGATAGCATATTAAAAAGTAGAGACATTACTTTGCCAACAAAGGTCTGTCTAGTCAAGGCTATGGTTTTTCCAGTAATCATGTATAGATGTGAGAGTTGGACTGTGAAGAAAGCTGAGCACCAAAGAATTGATGCTTTTGAACTGTGGTGTTGGAGAAGACTCCTGAGAGTTCCATGGACTGCAAGGAGATCCACGCAGTCCATTCTAAAGGAGATCAGCCCTGGGTGTTCTTTGGAAGGAATGATGCTAAAGCTGAAACTCCAGTACTTTGGCCACCTCATGAGAAGAGTTGACTCATTGGAAAAGACTCTGATGCTGGGAGGGATTGGGGGCAGGAGGAGAAGGGGACGACAGAGGATGAGATGGCTGGATGGCATCACTGACTCAATGGATATGAGTTTGAGTGAACTCCGGGAGTTGGTGATGGACAGGGAGGCCTGGCGTGCTGCAATTCATGGGGTTGCAAAGAGTCGGACATGACTGAGCAACTGAAATGAACTGAACTGAACTGAACTCTGCATTGTGTAGATAGGTGATTTAAAGAGGTGATTATGTTAAAATGAAGAAAGGATAGGCCCTAATCCAATCTGGATGGTGTCTTTATAAAAAGAAATTTGGACACACAAGGAAACACCAGGGACGTGCACACAGAGGAAAGACCATGTGAGGACATAGAGAAAAGGCAGGCAGGTGCAAGACAAGGAGAGAGGCCACACAAGAAATCAGACCTGCTGACACCTTCTGAGACTTCCAGCTTCTAGAACAGTGAGAAATAAAATTTCTGTTGTTTAAGCCACCCAGTCTGTGGTACTCTGTTATGGCACCCTTAACACAAGATACCTACAAAATAATACAGGAACCTATAACTAACACTGTATCTAAGGATGAAAGATTGAGTGGTCCCCCCAGCCTCCAGCCCAAAATCAGGAACAAGAATGTCTGCTGTCCTAATCTAGTGTGAATAGGCATATGAAGAGGAGAGTCTGTGATTTATCAAGATAATTCCATAGATCTTATTCATCCCCTCACCTCAACCCCCTCCACTAGACCAACTCCAACGCCAACACACAAATACACACACACAGACACAAATCATGCCTATTATTTGAATGTCCTTTTTAAAACTAATTTTCATCCAAATTATCAAAATAGTTGCTTCAATTCGCTTTGAATGGACATATGCCATCTTGGGCATAATGAGAAGAAGGAAAAGGGAATCAAATTAACAGCAAGATTGTGAGGTCTGCAAAAGGAAATTTTTTTAAAGAAAAAATAATTTTAATGTGCTAATAGATGAAAATTGCAACCCACACATCCTTGCCATGTTGGGAGGGTCAGGGTACATTTCTAACAGCACTATGTTCTCTGGTCATAATGTTATTATCTGTATCATAATTAAAGAAGAATAAAAATATAATGATTTAAAACATATAAATCTTCTTAGAAATCTCAGTTTGGGGCAATTTATTTGGAGGTTTCTTTTCTCCCCACATATAAGGTATCTGAGAAATATAAAACTGTGTCTACCAAGTGCCACTTCACACCTACTCTTACAAAATGTGAAAACTCTAACTGGAGACATTACATGTAGGCTACTTAACCTATGAGTGAGCCGGTTTACATGCTATATGTTGCACTAGATGAACATTGAAAAGGTAGTTTTAAAGAAAATAAGGACTGTGTCCTGAACTTCTGTTTTCCCTAGAGGTTTTTTTAAATAATGCCTTCATCTCTTCCCCATTTTCCAGTTGTCTTCTCCAGCGCCACAGCCATAATTTAGCAGTATTATGTGCTGTCACTTCTGTGTTAGTAAACACCAGGACTTGCTGTGTAATTATAAAATAACCTCATAATGAAATGCAGTGAAGAGTTCTAATTACATCTTAATGTTGCTTAACAACTATTCTACCTTAAAATGTGAATTTTCCAACCATGTATCCTAATGAGTTATCAGAATGTATTAGCTCTCCCCGAAAATGTACAAATGAGGAGGTAGACATAGACGATTACCGCCAGCATGCATGTGTGTGAGAACACTTATGTATTCAAAATTAATATACTACCTTAAAAATTCTTAAAATATAAAAGCACATCAAAATGCTGCAACAACTACAGGGCATGATTTTTTTTTTAACTCATATTTCACTTTGAAGGAGGAAAAAATGCGAAATTATTCTCCAAAGCAAAAGATTACAGTTAAAGCTGTCTTCTTAGAATAGAGGACAAATACAAGTTAAACTGAAAACATCCACACTTTTTCATAAGAACACAGAGCTAAAAGAAAACTCACTGTGTGATCTAGGAAATAAGACTTCCCATTTACTTTATTCTTTAAAAATTTCCAAGAAGGACTCCTCCCATATTTTATTGTTCTGTCTTTTCACAGCATCCTTCTAAGCATTTATATAAACCCCTTAGTTACTGACATAGGAAGACATGGTAAAAACCTGTTATTCATTTCTTCACAGGAAAAACGTCACAATCCTCTCTTCTTCCCTTGCATTGCCAGAATAAACAAGTCTAATCCATTTGTTTTTGGAAAACACCAATCCCCCAAATCCTCTACCACTACCTGCTGAAATCTGCTCTAGTTCCTCCTCACACTTCTTTTCATTTTATTTTAAAGTATTTTATTTATTTATTTTTGGCTGTGCTGAGTCTCCATTGCTGCTTTTCTCTAGTTGTGGAGAGCAGGGGCTACTCTCTGGTTGCCATGCACAGGCTTCTCATTGCAGTATCTTCTCTTGTTGCCACGCACAGACTCCAGGGTATGCAGGCTTCAGTAGTTGCGGCTCCCTGGCTCTAGAGCGCAGGCTCAGTAGTTGTAGTGCCTGGGCTTAGTCGCTCTTTGGTATGTGGGATCTTCCCTGATCAGGAATCAAACCTGGGTCACCTGCATTGGCAGGCTGATTCTTTACCACTGACCTACCAGGGAAGCCCCCCTCCTCACACTTCTGTCAAACCATTTAAATTGCTACTTCTACTTATAAGGCCTAATTAATGCCCTTTCAGGTATAAAAAAAATTTTAATGCAATTACATTAAGCCCAGTGAGGGTATTGCCCATAGAATTCTGCAAAATGTGCTCCAGCTTTGTACTTCCTATCAGCTTATGCAGAGCTAACATAAGTGTTGCCATTGATTCACTGGAAGTCTTTATTTCCATTATCCAAGTTTTGGGGTTATTAGGGATATGAAACTCTGAGTCTTAAATATCTCCCTCCCCACACTCACATAAGTTGTTAAAGCTGCTCTTAATGAAGGTATTTGTTTACAGGTGATTCTAACAAGATACACTGGAAATCTTGCTTCTCTGCCTACGCCAAGTAAATAGAAGAAATGACATCTCTTAGTTTTTTTGATTCTCTTTGGTCAAGTCTATCAAAGCAACAAGGCTAGAAGTTCTGAGAATGCATTCTAAACATGTTCAGTTGATGGGAGAGAGAAGGAAGAAGAGGAGAGAAGACACCTCGGGCATCACTCAGACGTCTCATGTTCATTCCCTTAACTTTGCAGTGCTACAGTGGCTGGACAGGGAGCTTTCTGTCTGTGTACAGAGAACTGTCTGCATCATGCAGAACCAACGTGATGTTGAACTCTGCTAGGCACCATCACTAGGCAGTTTTCAGCGTCATAGTGCTCCAGGACACAAGCTTTTGGAGTCTCGCTGGAGTTTCAGCTCAGCTCTGCTGCTTGCTAATTGCGTTACCTTGAGCAATATGCTTAGTCTCAGTCTCCATTTCATCATCTATAAACTGAGACTAATAACACTCACCTCACAAGATTATTGGAGATTAAATTTGAACAATGAATAAAAGGAGGGGGAGGAGACATTTCAGTCTAAGAAAGCAGCATAGGCAAGTGCAAACCTGCAGGAAATACATCATGTGTAGAAGATGCTGAGATCTAAGATGGAACTAGAGGATAGAGTAGGAAGGACAGAGCAGCAGACAAGATCGAACCACTCAGGGGACCATTCAAAAGCAAGAGTCAGGAAGCTCTTCTTCAAATTCTATCTCCACTCCTAAAGGTCATGAGAGCACGAACAAATTTCTTATCTTCCCTGAGACTCACTGTCCTCATTTGTAAAATATGGGCAGTTTGTGCTTCTATTCAAGCTGTCCTTCCAACAAGACTATCCATTCCCACTGCTCTCAGCCTAACTCTAATAAGATCCTTTAAGATCTAGGATGCCTGCCCTCCTTTGAATCCCTGTTGTTTGTACCCCTGGTATATCACAGTAATTAACCTCTTAAATTCTAATTAATTAAGCAATTAACTAAACAACTTTATACCATTATAAATCATAATTTATAACAGATCAGTTTATATCTCCTCTGTGCTGGGCTGGGCTCAGTCGCTCAGTTGTGTCTGACTCTTTGTGACCCCATGGACTGTAGCCTGCCAGGCTCCTTTGTCCATGGGGATTCTCTAGGCCAGAATACTGGAGTGGGTTGCCATGCCCTCCTCCAGGGGATCTTCCTGACCCAGGGATCGAACCCAGGTCTCCTGCATTGCAGGCAGATTCTTTACTGGCTGAGCCAACAGGGAAGCCCAAGAATACTGGAGTAGGTAGCCTATTCCTTCTTCAGAGGAACTTCTCGACCCAGGAATCGAACTGGGATCTCCTGCATAGCAGGTGGATTCTTTACCAGCTGAGCTACTAGCTATCTTCTCTACTAGACAGTGATTTCAGGTCAATTTTTGTGGCCATCACATTACATGACACATTACATGTCTCATAAGGCAAGAGACAGCTAAGTAAGCTAAGCTTGTATAAAGGAAGAAGAGAGAGAGAGACAGAGAAAGGGGATTGGGGGAGCAGATGTGTCCAAGAGGCAAAAGGAATCACCTGAAGTGAGTGTGCGTTGTGAGCTTGACTGCAGTCTCCTCTCACCACTAAATCCCTATCGAGTCTCCATCACTCATTACCCTCCCATGCAAGCGAATTCTCAGCAGTGCAGGGTAAGGCACTGGATTGGAAAGATGGTGGCAATAATTATAATCATAGCTATTATCTGTGGATGGTGTATCACATATCAGGCCCTGGGCTACAGTACATCTTTTCAGTATTATATACAATGTTCCTTTTTTAATCACAAAAATGCAAGTCTTTGGTTGGTATAATGCTGTTATTTGAGTATTTTTTAAAAGTCTGAACCCTCATTCTGAGACTTAACCAGAGAATTATATGCTGCATTAAAATAAGTACTCTAGTCAAGAAGCATTCATTTAGAAAATTTTCTAACTATATCCCTCCCGTTTAAAACCCATAATCAATTATCTATCTAATTAATTGTTTTAATTCCCCCCCCTTTTTTTTTTTGCTAATAATGAGGCCAAGCAACTTTTTTTTATATCATTAGTCATTTATACTTGTCCCACCAGTCTGTCAGAGTCACGGGATGACCGGCAGACAGTGTGTGAGGGGTACTCAGGGAGACTGGTGCAAGAAGGGAGATCCCGCCAACACGCCCAGCCCCTGGCTCAGAATCTGGCTCCTATTTCTCCTTCTCTCCTCCACGAAGGCCAGCCCCCACCTCTCAAGATTTTTTAACTGAAAACTTTCCAACAATTCAAGCTGGAGACACTTAAGCCAGAGGACAAAAGATCCATAGTAGCAATCCTGGTACACTTAGATGTGAAACACACCTGGGGACAAAGTTTATTTAACCAGAAATTCCTGGTTACATGAAATAAATACACAAATTACCAATATCATAAATAGACTTTGATATTTCCAGTCACTACCAAGGCCTCTTGCTGAAAACTTTCTCTGAATTATCTATTTTGGTCCTCATGTTGGGATGGGGAAGGTAACTGAATAATTACTATATCATTAAGCAACAGAAAAGAATAAGCAGACACTTGTCTCTAGATGACCCAGGACACCGAGAGTTCTGTTTTTAGTTTTGATAAAAGGAAAATAGATTTTGTTATTCACGCTCACCCAGTTTAAGAAAAAAAAGGAGAACTATCACTTCTTATTTGGGCTTCCCAGATGGTTCAGTGGTAAAGAATCTGCCTGCCAACACAGCTGAAGCAAGAGATACAGGTTCAGCCCCTGGGTTGGGAAGATTCCCTGGAGAAGGAAATGGCAACCCACTCCAGTATTCTTGCTTGGAAAATTCCATGGACAGAGGAGCCTGGCGGGCTGCAGTCCATGGGGTAACAAAGAGTTGGACAGGACTGAGCACAAACACATGCGTGTATGCATGCACTTCTTATTTTAATCAATATTAGACCGATTTAAAGGACCCCAAAGCCCTTTAGTACCAACGAAGCATAATTTCTGGGAACTTGGGAATGACAGTCAGGCTGGCACTGCAGGCCTGCTACAGGAGGCCACGTGCGTGTGCTAAGTCGCTTCAGTCGTGTCTGATTCTTTGTGACTCCATGGCCTGTAGCCAGCCAGGCTCTTTTGTCCATAGGATTCTCCAGGCAAGAATACTGGAGTGAGTTGCCATTTCTCCTCCAGGTTATCTTCCTGACCCGGGGTTGAACCTGCGTCTCTTATGTCTCTTGCATTGGCAGGCAGGAAGGCCACAGGGGCACTAAAAACAGATGAATCCTATCACATCTCACAACCTACCTAGCAGAGACAACTGTTCTTTCTAGTCCAAATTCCAGAGTCTATACCAAGCATTCATTTTGTTCTAATGTTAAAGGTAAATAAAACTGCTTCCAGTAATAAACGTTCCTGTTTGTTTTGGTTTTTTTTTTTAAGTCTTCATTGATTTTTATTACCAAAGCAAATAAAGCACTCATTTACTCTTGCCGTGCATGACCTATAGTTTCTTACTGGGAGCCCCTCTAGCCCTCTGGCCTCCAGCTTTCCTGACTGCAGGAGTGAGCTCACCGCTGCGCAGGCCAGCCTGGGAGGGAGGTCGTCAGCTAATCACTCCCTCAAAATGGGAGATGAAATGTGAACAACCTGCTCAAGCTCCCCACAGTGGGACCATCTGAGGTGTGTTCTTCATGGTCTTCAGAGGCCCACAGCAGAACTGGGTCCCAGTCGTCCCCAGAAGCTTTAGATTGGTCTCCTTCCTTTCCTTCTCACATTCCCTCTGCCTTTTGGAGTTTCCTGGGATCACCTCCCAGATAAACTGCTGCTGCTGCTGCTAAGTCACTCCAGTCGGGTCCGACTCTGTGTGACCCCATAGACAGCAGCCCACCAGGCTCCTCTGTCCCTGGGATTTTCCAGTCAAGAATATTGGAGTGGGTTGCCATTTCCTTCTCCAATGCATGCATGCATGCTAAGGCGCTTCAGTCGTGCCCAACTCTGTGCAACCCCATGGACAGCAGCCCACCAGGCTCCTCTGTCCACGGGATTCTCTAGGCAAGAATACTGGAGTGGGTTGCCATTTCCTTGTCCACACAGATAAACTATTGGTGCGTAAATCCCCATGTGCATCTGAGGAAGTCCTACCTAAGACAATGCCCATGTATTTCTCAGCTCAGGCTTCCATAACAAAGGATCACAGCCTGGGTGATTTAAAGAATAGAAATTTGTTTTCTCACAACTCCAGAGGCTAGAAGTCCAAGATCAAAGTGTCAGCAGGATTGGTTTCTTCTGAGGCCTCTTCTGTGGACGTCTTCTCCCTGTGTCTTCACATGATCTTTCCTCTGTGTGTCTGTGTCCTAGTCTCTTTCTTCTTAAAGGACATCAGTTATAGTGGACTAGGGCCATCATTAATTTAATCACCTCTTTAAAGGCCCTGTCTTCAAATACTGTCATGTTTTGAGGTATTAAATGTTAAGACTTCAAAAATATGAATTTGGGGAGTGAGAAGAACATAATTCAGCCCATTAAAACTAAAACAAAAATAAGTACATAAAGTTAAAACATGTGAGCCAAATTCAACTGCCAACCTCCTCCAAAGAAAAAAGACAAGAAAGAAAAGGAAAAATCTATTGTGTTTATCCTTCAGGCTCTTTCTCTGTGTGTAGTTGGAATGATGTTATAATGACAAACTCAGGCAAAGTAAAGATGACATCAATTTCCTTATTTTCCCTGATTCAATTTAAATCAGAACGCTTGTACTAGACAATTCAATCTGAACTGATCCTAGACACCTTTCCTTTCTTTAAGTTACCCAAGTATCACAGAGACATGTGAGGTCCCAGGAAAACATTAACAATCCTCACCTTCAGTCCACTGTGGTCATTCCTTCTCTCTCCAGGTTCAGATTCTCAAAGACAGGCAGCTTCCATACTGGGCTTGGGACACTAGCTTCTCAGAGCCTCAGTGTAGTAACAGTGTTAGTTCCTCAGTTGTGTTGCCATTTCCATTTCCATCTCCAGGGGATCTTCCTGACCCAGGGATCGAACCCTGGTTTCCTGCATTACAGGCAAATTCTTTACTATCTGAGCTACAGGGAAACCCCCAGGCCTCAGTATCCAAGATCTAGTCTTGCCAACGCATCCACTCCCCTTTAAGGTCCTGCTAAAACCATGAAATTCAGATGGGATCTACGGGCCAGGACTCAAAGCCAGTCGGAACCCAGACTGAGACTTGAACCCATGGTTTGTTTTGTTTTGTGGCTGTGCCATACAACATGTAGGATCTCAGTTCCCTGACCAGGGATTGAACCTGTGCCCCTTGCATTGGAAGCATGGAGTCTTAATCACTGGACCACCAGGGAAGTCCTGACCCCGTGGTTTTTTAATTGAGATCACACACCTGGTCTCAGGACTTAATGAATTTCAGGTTCTTCAGTGAGAGACAAAGTAATAGGTAAGAAGTGGACTATTTTAGAGAGAAGCACACTCCACGGATAGAGTGTGGGCCAACTTAGGAGCCAAGAGATCCTGAAATATGGGGTGGTTAGTTTTTATGGACTGGGTAATTTTGTAGGCTAGAGCTTCCCCAGAGGCTCTGTGGTAGAGTCCACCTGTCAATGCAGCAGAAGTGGGTTCAATCCCTGGGTCTGGAAGATCCCTTGAAGAAGGAAATGGCAACCCACTCCAGTATTCTTGCCTGGGAAATCCCATGGAAAGCAAAGCCTGGTGGGCTACAGTCCATGGGGTCGCAAAGAGTTGGACACAACTGAGCACATATACAATGCATTACAATGTATTACAATCAGCATATAATATGGCTCACGGTCCACTGGAAGTCAAATTTTCCACCACCTTGGATTTAGTTTGTTCTAACCAGTTTTTGTCATGTCCTATGGCTATGAAATTTTTAAAGGCTGTGCCCTGCCCTCTTCCCTCCTGTTTCATTACCATTCCAACAGGCCACAGGCCCCACAGCCAGGAGGCAGTAGAGAAAGAGTAGCAATTAGGAGCATGAATCAGGAGGTTGGGCCACTGGGGAATCAGTCCTGGCTCTACACTTTGCTAGTTATGTGACCTCGGGCAAGGTGCTTCCCTCTTGTGGTTCAGTTTCCTCATTTGAAAAGCTCTGAATAAAAATAATCTGTTTAGAAAGATAAATACTATATGATTTCACTTACATGTGGAATCTGAAAAAAAAAAAAAAGATGACCACACATAACAAAACAGAAACAGATAATGATACAGAGAACAAATAGGTGGGTTGCGGAGAAGGCAATGGCACCCTACTCCAGTACTTTTGCCTAGAAAATCCCATGGATGGAGGAGCCTGGTAGGCTGCAGTCCAGGGGGTCGCAAAGAGTTGGACACAACTGAGTGACTTCACTTTCGCTTTTCACTTTCATGCACTGGAGAAGGAAATGGCAACTCACTCCAGTGTTCTTGACTGGAGAATCCCAGGGATGGGGGAGCCTGGTGGGCTGCCGTCTATGGGGTCGCACAGAGTCGGACACGACTGAAGCGACCTAGCAGCAGCAGCAGCAGCCAGAGGGGAGAGGGGAGGCAAGAGGAAAGAAATAGGTAAGGGAGATTGACTTCCAGTTGCAAAATAAATGAGTCATGAGTATGAAACATGCAGTGTGGGAATGTAGTCAATACTGTAATATATTTGTATGGTAACTGATCATAACTAGACTTATTGCAGTTATCATTTTGAAGTGTATAGAAATATTGAATCACTGTGTTGTGTAACAGGAACTAACATAGTGTTATAGGTCAATTACACTTCAAAAATAAACAAACTCATAGAAAAAGAGATCAGATGTGTGGTTACCAGTGGGAGGAGGTAGGAGGGAGGGGGAATTTGATAAAGGCAGTCAAAGGGTAGTGCATGTGTGCTAAGTTGCTTCAGTCATATGACTGTTTGCAACCCTATGGACTGTAGCCTGCCAGACTCCTCTGTCCATGGAATTCTCTAGGCAAGAATACTGGAGCGGGTTACCATGCCCTCCTCCAGGGGATCTTCCTGACCCAGGGATCAAACTTGCATCTCTTCTATCTCCTGTATTGGCAGGAAGGTTCTTTACCACTAGTGCCACCTGGGAAGCCCAGTCAAAGGGTACAAACTTCCAGTTATAAGATAAAAATTAGGGATATAATGATAAATGATAAATATAATTAACACTGCTGTATGTAATACATGAAAGTTGTTAAGTGTGTAAATCTTAAGAGTTCTCATAAGAAGAAAAACAATTTTGTATCTATATGAGATGATGGATGTTCAATACACTTGTGAAATCATTTCATGATGAATGTAAGTCAAATCATTACACTGTACACAAACATACAGCACTGTATGCTAATTATATCTCAACAAAACTGGAAAAAATAGTCTCTGTTTCATGACTAATACTCATACTTACCCATTTAATCATTGCAATGAATCTTATCATTTGTCCAGATGAGAAAAATAAAACCCTTATTCAGGGTCATACAGCTAGTAAATGACAAAGCTAGGATCTGTACCTGACTCTCAGACAACTGGAACCAACCTCCTGGAGCAAATAAATATCTGAAAGTTGATGTAAAAGTTGTTAAATATATTCTATTTTTATGTAATGCAATTTTATTACTAGACCATAAGAATCTGTGATAATGGGAAATTCTAAGAAAGTTATGTCAAATATTTACTACTAACATATGCCCCATGCTGACTTGGCCCAGCCAGTGGACAAGACAAACCCAGTAGGCTATGCTGAAATGCTCATTCCGAATTTGCAAAGGTTGGGGGCTACCTTGGTTTCAGAGATACTCATGCCTGGCGGCATAAAGCAGCCACCAAGATTAAGAGATTTGCCCACAGTAAGGAATTTAACCTAGGTTGCATAATTCCAAATCCTTTTACATTATCCTTGAGTGATCAATTCATCCCAATTTGCCTGGGACTCTCCAGGTATTAACCGTAGGACATCCCTCATTCCCCAGATACCAGCACCAGGATAGTAGATCAACACCAGGATAGTTAATCACCCTTAGCCTCTCATATTCAGGGAATGAGGATGGGAAAACTGGGGAAGGTGGAACATGAGAGAGCAGATGACTATTATGTTTGTAAAGGTGGCTCACATTTGATGATTTCTGAGGTTGTTTCCAGTCTAATCAGTGCAAAGGGGCAAAGATGTTATCAGTTGCTTAGATGTTAATTTCCTAACTTCAGTTCAGTTCAGTCGCTCAGTCGTGTCCGACTCTTTGAGACCCTATGAATCGCAGCACGCCAGGCCTCCCTGTCCATCACCAACTCCCAGAGTTTACTCAAACTCATGTCCAATCGAGTCGGTGATGCTATCCAACCATCTCATCCTCTGTCGTCCCCTTCTCCTCCTGCCCCCAATCCCTCCCAGCATCAGAGTCTTTTCCAATGAGTCAACTCTTTGCATGAGGTGGCCAAAGTATTGGAGTTTCAGCTTTAGCATCAGTCCTTCCAATGAACACCCACGACTGATCTCCTTTAGAATGGACTGGTTGGATCTCCTTGCAGTCCAAGGGACTCTCAAGAGTCTTCTCCAAAACCACAGTTCAAAAGCATCAATTCTTTGGTGCTCAGCTTTCTTCACAGTCCAACTCTCACATCCATACATGACCACTGGAAAAACCATAGCCTTGACTAGACAGAACTTTGTTAACAAAGTAATGTCTCTGCTTTTTAATATGCTATCTAGTTGGTCATAACTTTCCTTCCAAGGAGTAAGCGTCTTTTAATTTCATGGCTGCAAGTCATCATCTGCAGTGATTTTGGAGCCCCCAAAAATAAAGTCTGACACTGCTTCCACTGTTCCCCCATCTATTACCCATGAAATGATGGGACCAGATGCCATGATCTTTGTTTTCTGAATGTTGAGCTTTAAGCCAACCTTTTCATTCTCCTCTTTCACTTTCATCAAGAGGCTCTTTAGCTCCTCACTTTCTGCCATAAGGGTGGTGTCATCTGCATATCTGAGGTTATTGATATTTCTCCCGGCAATCTTAATTCCAGCTTGTGCTCCCTCCAGCCCAGCGTTTCTCATTATGTACTCTGCATATAAGTTAAATAAACAGGGTGATAATACACAGCCTTGGCGTACTCCTTTTCCTATTTGGAACCAGTCTGTTGTTCCATGTCCAGTTCTAACTGTTGCTTCAATTTAGTAGCTGGTAATATCAATAACCTCAGATATGCAGATGACACCACCCTATGGTAGAAAACGAAGAGGTATTAAAGAGCCTCTTGATGAAAGTGAAAGAGAGTGAAAGATTGGCTTAAAACTCAGCATTCGAAAAACTAAGATCATGGCATCTGGTCCCATCACTTCATGGCCAATAAATACGGAAACAATGGAAACAGTGACAGACTTTATTTTCTTGGGCTCCAAAATCACTGCAGATGGTGACCGTAGCTATGAAATTAAAAGACGCTTACTCCTTGGAAGAGAAGCCATGACCAAACTAGACAGCACATTAAAAAGCAGAGACATTACTTTGCCAACAAATGTCCATCTAGTCAAAGCTATGGTTTTTCTAGTAGTCATGTATGGATTTGAGAGTTGGACCATAAAAAATGTTGAGCACCTATTGATGCTTTTGAACTGTGGTGTTGGAGAAGACTCTTGAGAGTCCCTTGGACTGCAAGGAGACAAAAGCAGTCAATCCTAAAGGAAATCAGTCCTGAATATTCATTGGAAGGACTGATGCTAAAGCTGAACTCCAAAACTTTGGCCACCTGATGTGAAGAACTGACTCATTAGAAAATACCTAGATGCTGGGAAAGGTTGAAGGCAGGAGGAGAAGGGGACAACAGAGGATGAGATGGTTGGATGGCATCACTGATGATGAACATGAGTTTGAGCAAGCTCTGGGAGTTGGTGATGGACAGAGAAGCCTGATGTCCGTGGGGTCACAAAGAGTCGAACGTGACTGAGGGACTGAACTTAACTGAACTAAAGAAAGTGAGACCACACCTAAGAAAAGTAGCAACTCTAGCAGTACTGTGGAAGGTCACTCTGGTGAACATAACTCTATTCTGTCCCCACACTTCCAAACAGAATAGACCCTGCTATCCTGTCCTGATTCCCATACTGTACTCTATGGTCACATATGAAATCATCTACGGAACTTGTTTGCATGCTTCTTTGTCTCACTGGACACCAAAGTTCTTGGACAGACTGAGTACTATCCATCATTAAATACCCTGGCACACATCAGGTATTTGTTAATTTTTGGTTGATTAATTGAACAAATGAATGATCACCTTTTTCTTCTACATTTAATTCACAATACACAATACAGGTAAGCTGAAAGCAGCTTACCTCCAGTGGGTATCATGAGTATCTTGAAAAGAACATTATGTAATGACAGTATCTTTCACATTAATCAAACTAATCGCATTAGTGGTAGAATTACTGATTAGTGATGCCCTTTCACACCTGAAAGTTTTGCATTTTTGCAAATCTATACTGTAGTTTTCCATTTGAATCATGCAAGATCTACTTGCACCATCATTACATTATATCCATTTCTCAGACAGGTGTGTCTCTGTTGCTTAAAACTATATATCTAATCTAACAAGTAGAGGATTTCTTTACCCAGTGTCTTGTGTCGCTGAGGTTTTCTAATGTTTTTGATGGATCTGGCCAACATTTATTAAGTACCCACTAAATATTTTGTATGAATGCCACTGATTCTTCAACATACATTTCATTGAATGTTCAGGACTAATAGAGTCTCAAAATGGTATAATATAATCTTCTGTCTATCAGATCTAGTCTCTTAAATCTATTTCTCATTTCCACTGTATAGTCATAAGGGATTTGATCTAAGTCATACCTGAATGGTCTAGTGGTTTTCTCCACTTTCTTCCATTTCAGTCTGAATTTGGCAATAAGGAGTTCATGAACTGAGTCACAGTCAGCTCCCGGTCTTGTTTTTGTTGACTGTATAGAGCTTTTCCATCTTTGGCTACAAAGAATATAATCAATCTGATTTTAATGTCAACCACCTGACGATGTACATGTGTAGAGTCTTCTCTTGTGTTGTTGGAAGAGGGTGTTTGCAATGACCAGTGCGTTCTCTCAGCAGAACTCTATTAGCCTTTGCCCTGCTTCATTCTGTACTTGAAGGCCAAATTTGCCTGTCACTCCAGGTGTTTCTTGACTTCCTACTTTTGCATTCCAGTCCCCTATAATGAAAAGGACATCTTTTTTGGGTGTTAGCTCTAGAAGGTCTTGTAGGTCTTCATAGAACAGTTCAACTTCACCTTCTTCAGTGTTACTGGTTGGGGCATAGACTTGGATTACTGTGATATTGAATGGTTTGTCTTGGAAACGAACAGAGATCATTCTGTCGTTTTTCAGATTGCATCTAAGTACTGCATTTCGGACTCTTTTGTTGACTATAATGGCTACTCCATTTCTTCTAAGTGATTCCTGCCCACAGTAGTAGATATAATGGTCATCTGAGTTAAATTCACCCATTCCAGTCCATCTTAGTTCACTGATTCCTAGAATGTTGATGTTCACTCTTGTCATCTCCTATTTGACCACTTCCAATTTGCCTTGATTCATGGACCCAACATTCCAGGTTCCTATGCAATATTGCTCTTTTAGCATCAGACCTTGCTTCTATCACCAGTCCCATCCACAACTGGGTGTTGTTTTTGCTTTGGCTCCATCCCTTCATTCTTTCTGGAGTTATTTCTCCACTGATCTCCAGTAGCAGATTGGGCACATACCAACCTGGGGAGTTCATCTTTCAGTGTCCTATCTTTTTGCCTTTTCATACTGTTCATGGGGTTCTCGAGGCAAGAGTACCAAAGTGGTTTGCCATTCCCTTCTCCGGTGGACCACATTCTGCCAGACCTCTCCACTGTGACCCATCCATCTTGGGTGGCCCTACATGGCATGGCTTAGTTTCATTGAGCTAGACAAGACTGTGGTCCGTGTGATCAGATTGGCTAGTTGTCTGTGATTTTGGTTTCAGTCTGTCTGCCCTCTGATGCCCTCTCAGTGCCTACCATCTTTCTTGGGTTTCTCTTACCTTAGACGTGGGGTATCTCTTCACGGCTGTCCCACCAAAGCACAGCCGCTGCTCCTTACCTTGGACATGGGGTAGCTCCTCTCGGCTGCTGCCCTCGACACTGCTTCTCAGCTGCGACAGTGCGGATCTGATAAACAGAGTGCCTGATGAACTATAGACGGATGGTCGTGACATTGTACAGGAAACAGGAATCAAACCATCCCCAAGAAAAAGAAATGCAAAAAAGCAAAATGGCTGTCTGAGGAGGCCTTACAAATAGCTGTGAAAAGAAGAGAAGCGAAAAGCAAAGGAGAAAAGGAAAGATATACCCATTTGAATGCAGAGTTCTAAAGAATAGCAAGGAGAGATAAGAAAGCTTTCCTCAGCGATCATTGAAAAGAAATAGAGGAAAACAACAGAATGGGAAAGACAAGAGATCTCTTCAAGAAAATTAGATACCAAGGGAACATTTCATGCAAAGATGGGCTCAGTAAAGGACAGAAATGGTGGGGACCTAACAGAAGCAGAAGATATTAAGAAGAGGTGGCAAGAATACACAGAAGAACTGTACAAAAAAGATCTTCATGACCCAGATAATCACGATGGTGTGATCTCTCACCTAGAGGCAGACATCCTGGAATGTGAAGTCAAGTGGGCCTTAGGAAGCATCACTACAAACAAAGCTAGTGGTGGTGATGGAATTCCAGTTGAGCTATTTCAAATCCTAAAAGATGATGCTGTGAAAGCACCACACTCAATATGGCAGCAGATTTGGAAAACTCAGCAGTGGCCACAGGACTGGAAAACGTCTGTTTTCATTCCAATCCCAAAGAAAGGCAATGCCAAAGAATGCTCAAACTACCACACAATTGCACTCATCTCACACGCTAGTAAAGTAATGCTCAAAATTCTCCAAGCCAGGCTTCAGCAATATTGGAACCATGAAATTCCAGATGTTCAAGGTGGTTTTATAAAAGGCAGAGGAACCAGAGATCAAGTTGCCAACACCTGCTGGATCATCAAAAAAGCAAGAGTTCCAGAAAAACATCTATTTCTGCTTTATTGACTATGCCAAAGCCTTTGACTGTGTGGATCACAAGAAACTGTGGAAAATTCTGAAGGAGATCCGAACACCAGACCACCTGACCTGCCTCTTGAGAAACCTGTATGCAGGTCAGGAAGCAACAGTTAGAACTGGACATGGAACAGACTGGTTCCAAATAGGAAAAGGAGTATGTCAAGGCTGTGTATTGTCACCCTGCTTATTTAACTTATATGCAGAGTACATCATGAGAAATGCTGGGCTGGAGGAAGCACAAGCTGGAATCAAGATTACAGGGAGAAATATCAATAACCTCAGATATGCAGATGACACCACCCTTATGGCAGAAAGTGAAGAAGAACTAAAGAGCTTCTTGATGAAAATGAAAGAGGAGAGTGAAAAAGTTGGCTTCAAACTCAACATTCAAAAAACAAAGATCATGGCATCCAGTCCCATCACTTCATGGCAAATAGATGGGGAAAGAGTGGAAACAGTGGCTGACTTTATTTTTGGGGGCTCCAAAGTCACTGCAGATAGTGATTGCCCCATGAAATTAAAAGATGTTTACTCCTTGGAAGGAAAGTTATGACCAACCTAAACAGCATATTGAACAGTAGAGACATGACCTTGTCAACAAAGGTCCGTCTAGTCAAGGCTGTGGGTTTTCCAGTGGTCATGTATGGATGTGAGAGTTGGACTGTGAAGAAAGCTGAGCACCAAAGAATTGATGCTTTTGAACTGTGGTGTTGGAGAAGACTCTTGAGAGTCCCTTGGACTGCAAGGAGATCCAACCAGTCCATTCTAAAGGAGATCAGTCCTAGGTGTTCATTGGTAGGACTGATGTTGAAGCTGGAACTCCAATACTTTGGGCCACCTGATGCGAAGAGCTGACTCATTTGAAAAGACCCTGATGCTGGGAAAGATTGAGGGCAGGATGAGAAGGGGATGACAGAGGATGAGATGGCTGGATGGCATCACAGATTCAATGAACATGGGTTTGGGTGAACTCCAGGAGATGGTGATGGACAGGGAGGCCTGGCATGCTGCAGTTCATGGGGTTGCATAGAATTGGACATGACTGAGCGACTGAACTGAACTGAATCTCTGCCTTCAAGGCATTTCTGGTCTACTGGAAGAGCTGAGACTTATATACACATGAAAAGATAAGCAATAATGAATATTAGGTAAAGTAGTTCATTTAATGTGTCAAATGAGCAGTATAGAAAATAAATGACAATACCCTTGGTTATCATTATTTTACCTGTCTTTCTCATTATACTGTGAATGCTTTGAGGGTATATAATTTGTAACCTCAGCATCTACTTTTTGAGAGATTTTTTTTTTGAGACATTTTATTTTTAACTAGCTTTCCAGGTGATCTAAAATACAATAAAGGTTAAGAATCAGTACTGTAGATAATAGGGAGGGACTGACGTATTTGAAGCAAGGTGAAGATTCATCTAGCAGAATGCAAGATGAAACAGAGTACAGAGAAAATGGAGATCAAAGATACAGAATGAAAGCTGCTGTATTTCTCCACTCATGAGATAATAAAGACTAGAAACACTAGGAAGAGCATAAAGGGAAAGAAAGCATTAGGCATGGAAAGCCCTGAGCAGAAGGAATCACCAAATTTAGTGACTGAACGTTTGCTAGAGAAGGAGAATGAAAAATAACTTCAGAGCTCATCAGTGAATTTGGTAAAGCTGCAGGATGCAAAATTAATATACAGAAATCTCCTGTATCCCAATGCACTAACAACAAAAGATCAGAAAGAGAAATTAAGGAAACAATCCCACTTACCATCACAACAAAAAGAATAAAATACCTAGGAATAAACCTACCTATGGAGGCAAAAGACCTGTACTCAGAAAAGTATAAGATACTGATGAAAGAAATCAAAGACAACAGAAACAGATGGAGAGATATACCATGTTCTTGGATTGGAAGAATCAATATTGTAAAAATGACTGTACTACCCAAAGCAATCTAGAAATTGAGTAAAATCCCTATCAAATTACCAATGGCAGTTTTCACATAATTAAAACAAAAAATTATACAGTTGTATGGAAACACTAGATCCTGAATAGTCAAAGCAATGTCAAGAAAAACAAAGCTGGAGGAATCAGGCTCCCTGAATTCAGACTATACTACAGTGATCAAGACAGTATGGTACTGGCAGAAAAACAGAAATATAGGTCAATGGTACAGGTACCTACAGGGTAGAAAGCTCAGAGATAAATCCATACATCTATGGGCATCTAATCTATGATAAAGGAGACAAGAATATACAATGGAGAAAAGATAGTCTTTTCCATAAGTAGCACTCAGAAAACTGGACAGCTACATGTAAAAGAATGAAATAAGAACACTCCCTAACACCGTAAACAAAAATAAATTCAAAATAGATTAAAGATCTAAATGTAAAGCCAGACACTATAAAATTCTTAGATGAAAACATATGCAGAACACTCTTTGACATAAGTCGCAGCAAGATCTTTTTTGGTCCATATCCTAGAATAATGAAAATAAAAACAAAAAAATTTTAAAGGAATCTAATTAAACTTAAAATCTCTTGCACAGCAAAGGAAACCATAAACAAAAGAACAACCCTCAGAATGGGAGAAATATTTGCAAATGAAGCAACTGACAAGAGAATAATCTCCAAAATATACAAACAGCTCAAGCAGCTTAGTATCTTTTTTTATATCTTTCCACCAATCAAAAAATTGGCAGAAGATCTAACAGATATTTCTCCAAAGAAAATATGCCAATGGCCAAAAAGCACATGAAAAGATGCTCAACATCACCAATTGTTGTTGTTGAGTTGCTGAGTCATGTCCTACTCTTTTGCAACCCCATGGACTGTAGCCTGCCAGGTTCCTCTGTCCATAGGATGTCCTGGGCAAGAAGACTAGAGTGGGTTGACATTTCCTTCTCCAGGGGATTTTCCCAAGCTAGGGATCAAAACTGAGTCTCCTGCATTGGCAGGTGGATTCTTTACTGCCGAGCCACCGTGGAAGCATTTATTAGAGAAATGTAAATCAAAACTACAATGAGGTATTACCTTACACCAGTCAGAACGGCCATCATCAAAATAATCTACAAACAGGGATTTCGTTGGTGATTCAGTGGCTAAGACTCTACACTCCCAATGCATGGAGCCTGGGTTCAATCCCTGGTTAAGAAACTAGATCTCCACATGTCTCAACTAAGACTTTGCTTGTAGCAACTAAAGATTCCACATGCTGCAACTAAAGATCCCGCATGCCAAAATGAAGACCTGGCACAGCCAAATAAATAAATAAATATTTTTTAAAATCTACAAATAATAAAGCTGGAGACAGTGTGGAGAAAAGGGAACCTTCTTATGCTGTTGGTGGGAATATAAATTGGTATAGCCACTATGGAGAAAGGAGTATGGAAATTCCTTTAAAAACTAAAAATAGAGCTACCATATAATCCAGCAATCCCACTCCTGGGCATATACCCAGAGAAAACTGTAATTCAAAAAGATGCATGTACCCCAATAGTGCACTGCAGCACAATTTACAATAGCCAGGACATGGAAGCAATCTAAATGTCCATCAAGAGAGGAATGGATAAAAAAGATGCGGTACACATATACAATGAAATACTACTCAGCCATTAAAAAGAATAATGCCATTCGCAGCAACAGGGATGGACCTAGAGATTGTCACACTGAATGCAGTCAGAGAAAGGCAGTATCATATGATATCACTTATATGTGGAATCTAAAAAAAAATGGGGAGGTGTACAAATAAACTTATTTACAAAATAGAAGTAGAGTCACGGATGTAGAAAACAAACATGATTACCAGGGAATAAGGAGAGGAATGGATAAATTGGAAGACTGGGATTGACATATATATACTACTATGTATAAAGTAGATAACTAATAAGAACCTGATGCATGGCACAGGGAACTCTACTCAATATTCTGGCCTCTATGGGAAAAGAATATTTTTTAAAAATGAGTGGACATATGTATATGTATAACTGATTCACTCTGCTGTACAGCTGAAACTAACACAACATTATAAATCAACTATACTCCAATAAAAATTTTTAAAAAGAAAAACTGAAAAATGAAAAGAAAAATAACTTCTATGTTTTTAACTTAAGGAACTGGAATGATAATAGCAATAACAACTAGCATGTAATAATCACTATAGGCAGTCACTGCGGCTGGGCTACCTCAACAACCATGCCCAACTCTCTTCTTTTGCACTCATCTCCCATTACAGAGGCCCAAAACTAAACAGTTTCTTTCACAGCCTCTCTTATAGACAAGAGTGGACATGTGACTTATCCTTGGCAATCAGATGTAGGGAGAAGTCCTTTGAGAGACTTCCAGGAAAGCTTTTGTTTTCTTGATGAAAGAGACAGTGGGTGCTGGGCCTGCCCTTCTGCTTTCTTGCCTTGAGTGCAGATATGACATCTGGACCTGCAACGCCTGATGACCACAATGTGACAACTGTGAAGACGATAAGTCAGCACACTAAAGATGGCAGAGGAGAAGGTAGAAAGAAATGGGGTCTTTGGTGGCATCAGTGAACTGATGCACCAAACCTGGAACTACCTACCTCTGAAATTCTAGTTATAAAAGATAATTAAACATGTTTTTTTACCTACAGTACTGTTAATTGGCATTCTGTTACTTGCAACGCAATACAACCAGACTGATATAAACACCGACTATGTGCCAGGTACTGATCTAAGAAATTTAACTCGATGTTTTACAACAATTTGATGAGGAATGTGTTATTATTACCCCAGTTATACAGATGAGGTAATTAAGGCGTCAAAAAAGTCAAATAATTTGGCCAAGGCCACCCATCTCATAAGTAGCAGGGCAGGGAATTAAAACTAGACAGTCAGCCTCCCAAGACTTCATCCTTTACCACTACATATCTAGTTTCTCAATATTGGTGAGAGTATAGATAGAAATAAGGATGTTGGGAAAAGTGTTAATAGTTGGAAATCCAAGTGGAAATGTCCATCAGGCAGTTAGAAATGCCAAGCCTTCAGCACAAGAACATTGAGGACATTATTTAGAACAAGGAGCAAACTCCATTGAAATAAGAGTTGATTTAGAAGCTACAAAAGTTCCAAATTGTCTATCTACAAGGTGAGCTGAGCTGAATAGAATATATGGCAAACCTATCTTGGTTGCCTGAATAATGATGCTTTGTTGACAAAATGCCTTTGACTATTCAAAAGTTGGCTCCCTTGTTAGTGCAGCATTTATGTTTCAGCTTAGGAGTGCATGGTTTAAAGGAATGCTATTAAGTGTTACTCTTCACTTCGTATTGCCAGAGAAGATTGTTGGCGGTGCAGGCCAAGGCAGAACATGACCTCAATCTTCCAGACAGCTGCCAGTTTGCAAGGCTGGGCTGACCTAGCCAAATTACCTGGAATCTGGAATAGGGCTTCCAGGGCCGCTGATTGTCCTACCATCTTCAACATCAGGGCAGCCTGTTCTCAGAAAATAGAATGAATGTTGTTTACCTTCATACCACTGAGGTTCAGAATAAAAGATGTTTGTGAGAACCAGAGTGGGAGAAGGAGGGGGAAATAGGCGACATTCCTTCCAAATAATGGTACTAAGAGCTTCACTTACTGAGCACTGGCTCTGTGATGAGGGAGTGACTTTTGTACCTTATCTCACCCAAAGCAAGGTAATTTCTCTTCTGCTTCTATTTTAATGGAATCACAAAATGTCCAGAGAAAATTGTTGTTAATCACTGATAGTACCTTGGCACTTGCCAGTTGTTTTTCGTTGTTGTTTTCCATCATTCCTCAAAGGCCTAATAAAAGTAAACCACGACTAATGCCCATGACACGGTGATAATTCTCATACAAGGCTGATAACTAGGAAAATAGATCAGTCCTGTGGAAAACAAATTGGCCTGCCTGAGAGATCTGAGAGGTCACCTATATGAAAAAGATACACCTAGGAACTCCCCGCTGCCAACTTTGAAAGGTTGGTATTTACACGGTCCTAGAAATGGAGCCAACCTATTCCTTACTGATACAACATAAGGTTATAAATACTCTGCTGCGTTGGAAAAGAACTAAAGAAGGGAAAGATGTAAATTACACAGTCCAGGTATTGGCCAGAATGTTTTGTCCTTTCCTTGGTGATGAGCTTCATTTCTGATCTAGATGTTCTGATCATCACAAACCACAGATGACACTGGAACAATTTTATTATTATTAAATGCTTAAATGATGTGACAATCACTTAAGTAACTAGAGTACACATATTAAACCTTTAATTCATAATCCTTTTGCCAAAGCACTTCTGTTAGAACTTAATTTACTATTTCTCTAGATTCACACTCCAAGTCTAATCATTACAATTAATTCCAATCTCCTTAATCAAGGATGCATGTCTTTACTTATTCTCCTTAAAAGTAATAGAGATTATAAATGGATGGATTTCATTACTGTTCATGATTGTGGTCAGTTGTTCTCAGGTCCTTGGTCTGGCACCATTTCCCTCCGGGATGCTCTTTGGAATCTAAACAATCATAGAGTTAGCTGCTAATAACAACAACAACAAAAGGGAGATGGGAAAAAAAAATACACATCACATTTACTTCAGAGATAAGAATGAAACATGCTGAATCACCACTGAAGAGGTCAGTAGCCCAAGGCCACTCATGCCTCATGATTGGCAGCTGCAAAGGGTTCCCTCTGCCAAGCCTGCTGTCCAGAGGGCAAGAGGTCAGAATAGCACAGATGCTGACTTGGAGAAGTGGCTCACCCAGCATTAGTGGATAAAACCAGGCAGACTGGAAAAGCACCTATAGGCGGGACCTAATCTAGTATTTACATAAAAACATACAGGGCAGTAATTAGCAAGTCCTTCCACAATTCTGCAAAAGTTGATTATTTGGGGGACTTCCCTGTGGTCCATTGGTTAAGAATCTGCCTGCCAGTTCAGGGGACACCAGTTTGATCACTGGTCTGGAAAGATTCCACATGCTGCAGGGCAACTGTGCCCATGTGCCACAACCACCGAGTCCACACTCTAGAGCCGGTGTTCCACAAGAGGAAGTTCACTTACAGCAACAAACACCCAGTGCAGCCAAAAAGAAATACAAATAACTTTTTTAAAGTCAATTATTTTATGTCCCCAAAAAGAATGAAGAAGTAAATTCCCTCTTAGATTTCAAAATCCTCCGAGATACACATCTAGTGAAGTACTACATGTGGAGTAGGAGATTAATAAATGTTTGTTGGAAGTTAACTGACATGTCCTATTGTTGATTCTATATGTCATAACTCTATGACAAAATAGGTACTGTTGTCCCCATTTTACTGTGAAGAAACTGAGAAAGACAAGTTTGGTAACTTGTTTAAAAGGAATAGGAGAAGGAAATGGTAACCCACTCCAGTACTATTGCCTGGAAAATCCCTTGGACAGAGGATCCTGGTAGGCTACAGTCTATGGGGTCGCAAAGAGTCGGACACAACTGAGCGACTTCTTTTTCACTTTAAAAGGAATAAAGTCAGGACTCAAACTCAAGTCTTTGTGGTCCCAAAGCTAAAGTTCTTTCTCTTGTGTCATGATGCTGCAAACCATCTGCTTTGCTATGTTAAGAAAAGAACTTGGCATCTTTTCTAACTTTTATAAGACTATCCTATATATGTAAAATCCCCTTCTATCCAGGTCTCCTTATTCCCTGCAGATGACCTCTTTTATTACTTCATTCAAAATGTGGACAGGCTTCCACATTAACACCACTTCTTTGTCTTTTCTCCCATCCTCCTTTCCTTCACTACTGTCTCAGAGAAAGTGGTGACCCTCCAGTTCTGGGTGAGATTTTTCTACTCTAGAACCATGGCCCACTTTGTCCATAACCTCACAGAGAAGGCTTAAGCCCTAGCCAATGCTGCTGTGACTTCCCTGCTGTGAAGCCTCGACTAGCCATAGTTTGCACTAGGTTAAAGTTGAGTTAGTTCCTCCAACCCTGCTGACATTCCTATTGCTATTCAGAGGTTTAAAAAAATAGTCATTAGTGCTCAGACTAGTGGCTTCACAGTTAAATTAAGGAAGCTCCACTGAATGGTCTCATGGCCACTAAATTGTTAGTGTGGTTTTATGTTGGTGAGATCATAGGCAAGTGCAGCATAATTGGTTATGTTTGAAAACCAGTCTTTAACATCTGATTATATTTGGTTTATTATTTGAGTGTCATTGAACCATGTGTGACCAGACTGCCATCTGAATAAAGTGATGTGTCAAAAATCAGTGTTTTCTCTATCAAACACTACACTATGGTCACGATATTTCTTGGTACTAAGTTGGGTTGTCTTTTACTTTGATACATTAATACAGCTCCAAATGTATGCCTTTGCATAGTCTGAAATTGGAAAAGATATGTGCAAATTTAACAATGTAGTACACACATATAAGAGAATAACATTTTAATTTGATGGTCTGAAATATAATGTATATATTAAATCATGTCAGTAGTCATAAAGAATAAAATTTGGACTATTTATTCTTGCAACATCACAGAAATACCCTTTTGATTATAGCTATGTCTATAAATGTCGGTGTACTTCTTATCAATTTGAATATAGTCTCCTCAAGAGAGAATAGCAGGCTGGTCTTCTAAATGTGTATCTTTGCAACATCTTTAGCAGTAGGACAGAGTCAATGAGAATCCTGATCTACATTTTAAATCTAAGTTTGATACATATTATATCATTAATCTATTCAGCCTTATGATTTTTAGAACTTATCTTGGCAAAATAAAATATCTAAACAGGATTATACTTTAGTACCATGCATGGGTCTAAATAGCATATTATATCCTGAAATAAACAGATGTGATTGCTATGAAGAAAAAGGAAAGAAAAAATAAATGATCTTCCTTTATCTCAAAGTGAAAGCTCATTCTGTGTCCCTCATTCTCATCCATTCTCTGGGGCCTTACTTCATCAGGAATCCCCACAACTTGACCACATTTAACTACATCTCATTCCTTCTTCTGTGACTTCTTCCTGCCAATGTATAAATGTTTTGAAGTGCTCCCCATCTTAATACACACACACACCCCCATACACATCACCTCCACTCACCAGGCTACTCCTTGAATTACATTCCTGTTCCCACTTCCTTTCCTTTACCACCAAGTTTCTTTGTCAGGGTTTCCATTCCTCACCATCTAACAATGTGTAACCTCACCAAATACAAACAATTCTCTCTTGATAACCACTGAAGGATCAAATCCAATAGCTTTTTGTTTTCATCCTCCTCAGATTCTCTGCAGCCAGTCACTATCAACTCCTAATTCTTCATAGCATCTTCTCCCGTGATTGTTCATAATGTGTTCACCCTCAGATCTAGTTCTCATTCTCCGATTCTTCTTTCTCCTTCTGACCCCAAAAGTAAGTACTCCCTTTGGTTATGCCCATGGTTCATTTCTCTTCTCTTTATGTTTCTCCTTTGGGAATTTTACTCAATCTTTTCTACCAATCTTACGTTTTGACTAATGCTCAAGTCCACATTTTAAACTGCATGTTGGACATCTGCCTATCCTCCTGATAACCCAAACTCAGTATGCTCAAAACATAGTGATCTTTCTTCTTGTACATATTTATTAATTATACTTTAAATACTATCCTCTCAATCACTGTAGAAAAAATATTCACAAGCTAAGGCTATAGATGTCTAATGCTACAGAAGCCAAATATTAACCATAGGAAGTCTAATCTTCAAATAGGATTTTTCTTTTGTTTAAAAATTATTTTTCAAAATTAATGCATATTTTTCTTAAAAAAAAAAATGTTGATTTTATTGCATGCATCTCATGGACAGAGGAGCTTGGCAGACTACAGTCCTTGGGATCACAAAAGGGTGGGACACAGTTGCGCCTAAACAACAACAACATAAAACCTTACCCAGAGGTCATTCATGCTGACAACATTTTTCTTATGGATGTTTGTAAAAAAAAAAAAATCAGAGACAAAACAAACAAGGGAAACAGAAACAGAGCCAGAGTAAAAGGTACTGGTTACCACAGGGGACAGGAGGAGGGGAAGGGACAAAATAGGTAAAGGGGATTAAGAGTACAAACTAGCAGTCATAAAATAAGTCACAGCAAAGGGAATTTAGTCAATATTTTATAGTTACTTTGTATGGTGTGTAATCTATGAAAATATCAAATAACAATGTGGCATCCAGTCCCATCACTTCATGGCAAATAGATGGGGAAACAGTAGAAACAGTGGCTAACTTTATTTCTGGGGGCTCCAAAATCACTGCAGATGGTGACTGCAGCTATGAAATTAAAAGACGCTTACTCCTTGGAAGAAAAGCTATGACCAACCTAGACAGCATATTAAAAAGCAGAGACATTACTTTGTCAACAAAGGTCTGTCTAGTCAAGGCTATGGTTTTTCCAGTGGTCATGTATGGATGTGAGAGCTGAACTGTAAAGAAAGCTGAGCACCGAAGAATTGATGCTTTTGAACTGTGGTGTTGGAGAAGACTCTTGAGAGTCCCTTGGACTGCAAGGAGATCCAACCAGTCCATTCTAAAGGAGATCAGTCCTGAACATTCATTGGAAGGACTGATGCTGAAGCTGAAACTCCAGTACTTTGGCCACCTGATGCGAAGAGCTGACTCATTTGAAAAGACCCTGATGCTGGGTAAGATTGAGGGCAGGAGGAGAAGGGGACAATAGAGGATGAGATGGTTGGATGGCATCACCGACTCAATGGACGTGGGTTTGGGTAAACTCTGAGAGTTGGTGATGGACAGGGAGGCCTGGTGTGCTGTAGTCCACGGGGCTGCAAAGAGTCGGACATGACTGAGCAACTGAACTGAACTGACCTGATACCTGAAAATAATATAATATTGTAAGTCAAATATATTTCAATAAATACTTTTTTAAAAAAACCAAAGGCAATTTTTTAACATTGTAGCTGCCTGAGGCCATAGATAAGTTACATTAAAGTGAAAGAAACCAGACATAAAAGGTGACATATTTTTCCATTTATATGAAATGTCCATAATAGGTAAATTCAAAGAGATAGAAAGTAGATTACTAATTCTTAAGGGTTGGGAAGAAGAGGGAATTAGAATTGACAGCTTAATGGTTAAAGAATTTATTTTGGGAATAATGAAAATTGTCTGGAATTAACATGATAGTTATATAACTTTTGAATACATAAAAACCACTGAATTGTTCACTTTAAGTCAGGAAATTTTATGATATGTGATGTCCATTTCAATTTAAAGATAGAAATTTTGAAAATTATATGTACCCACAATTTCAATTGTTTAATTTAAACAAAAGGAAATTCATAAAAACAGTACTCATAATCCCATTATCCAAATATAATCACTATTAATATTTTGGTCTAATTATTTCTAATCTTTCTCTAGTGTATCAGTATTAGTACGCATTGGTTAAGAGTCCTCAGTTTGGACCCTCAGTCTGAGTTAGAATCCTGCACTTACTAATTGTGCAATCATGGGCAAGCTGATTAACCTCTTGCTTTGTTCCTCATCTATAAAATGGAGATAATAATATTGAATTCAAATGGTTGTTAGAATTAAGGGGGTTTGAAAATGTAGAGCCCTTAAATGTGACTGGCACATAATAAGTTTCAATATATGCTGGCTATTTTTATTACTGAAGATAAAGCTTTGTGAATATCCTTGAATATATTAATATATCTTCTCATTTTTAAAAATTAATTCCACAAGGTGAAGTTGCTGTTTCAAAATATAAGCACATGATATAAAAGTGTTATTTTAAGGTTGTTTGAGAGTTTTCTATTACTGGAAATGGATATACTACTGAGTGTTCAGAAGTTTGGAAACATGAAAAAAATCAAAATAAAGAAGAAAAAATAGCCCTGGAAGAAACAAAGACAATCAAAGAAGAATAAAAGAGATTTTTAAAGTTATATTTGTAATTCTCAGAGAGATTTAAGAAAGTATGAGTCCATAAAAATAAGGATGCTGTGAGAGGAAAACAACTTGTGAAAAGGAAACAGTTTTTGGAAATTAAAAAATACAATTGTCTAAACTAAAATTTATTAAGGAGATAGAAGATACGGTTGAAGAAATCTCCCAGACTGAAAAACAAAAGGCAAAATAGAAAAAAATATGACAGCAGTAAGACTCAGAGTCAATCTGAGACCCCTCACATTTGACTGATAAGGTGCTAGCAAAGAGAAGAGGGAAAATGTGGGATTATCAAAGACCCTGTACCATAGGTTTTGCCAAAAGAAGGACATTATTTTGAAAAAAATTGCACCAAGTATCTTACACAATGAGTGAAAACAAACTTAGACACATCTCTATGAAATTTCAAAACTCCAAAATGAAGGAAAGCTCTTAAAACCGCCCAGAAGGGGGAAACATATGCACCAACCTGCTTATCAGCAGCCCAGGTTTCTAGAAATCAATGGTACAAACCCTTTAAATTTCAAATTAATTTTCAACTTAAAGTACTATACCCAAACTTTCAGTCAGTATAAGAAAATAAGGATATCATCAAGCATACAAGAACTCAAATTTTGTTATTCTTTTTACTTCACATATGAAAGGTACGTTCTTTGCAAATTATTTGAGGAGGTACTCCAGCAAGATGAGGGAGTATAATAAGCAAAGAGAAATAAAAGAAGAAAATTAAAAAAAAAAAACTTAAAATAATAACCCTACAGTAACTGTAGACATCGATCAATCTAGACTGGAGCAAGAATATAGAGGCCTCTGGGAATCAGTGGTTTATTAGGGCCCTCTCCTACCAGCTCACAAAAGCCCACTGTTAATTTTCAGGAATACTACAAGTCAGCTATTTAAAACATTTTAACATCTGTTATTAAAAAGTAACTTCTGTAAATTTATAATTAAATTACTTATATAAAAAATGAATAAAATAAACATGCAAAACTCTTCAATTCCTAATTATTTTTGCTATTATCTATGTTTTTGAAAGCATTATATCTACTATTGTGGGCAGGAATCCCTTAGAAGAAATGGAGTAGCCATCATGGTCAACAAAAGAGTCTGAAATGCAAATACTTGGATACAATCTCAAAAACAACAGAATTATCTCTGTTCGTTTCCAAGGCAAACCATTCCATATCACGGTAATCCAAGGCTATGCCCCAACCAGTAACACTGAAGAAGCTGAAGTTGAATGGTTCTACGAAGACCTACAAGACCTTAAAGACCTAACACTCAAAAAAGATGTCCTTTTTATTATAGGGGACTGGTATGCAAAAGTACGAAGTCAAGAAACACTTGGGGTAACAGGCAAATTTGGCCTTGGGCCAAATTGAAGCAGGGCAAAGGCCAATAGAGTTTTACCAAGAGTACACACTGGTCATAGCAAACACCCTGTTCCAACAACATAAGAGAAAACTCTACACATGGACATCACCAGATGGCCAACATCGAAATCAGATTGATTATATTCTTTGCAGCCAAAGATCGAGAAGCTCTATACAGTCAGCAAAAACAAGACTGGGAGCTGACTGTGGCTCAGATAATAATGAACTCCTTATCGCCAAATTCAGCCTTAAATTAAAGAAAGTAGGGAAAACCATTAGACCATCTAGGTTTAACCTTAATCAAATCCCTTATGATTATACAGTGGAAGTGAGAAACAGATTTAAGGGACTAGATCTGATAGAGTGTCTGATGAACTATAGACGGAGGTTTGTGACATTGTTCAGGAGACAGGGATCAAGACCATCCCCATGGAAAAGAAATGCAAAAAAGCAATATGGCTGTCTGAGGAGGCCTTAAAAATAGCTGTGAAAGGAAGAGAAGCGAAAGGCAAAGGAGAAAAGGAACAATATAAACATCTGAATGCAGAGTTCCAAAGAATAGCAAGGAGAGATAAGAAAGCCCTCCTTAGCCATCAGTTCAAAGAAATAGAGGAAAACAACAGAATGGGAAAGACTAGAGATCTCTTCAAGAAAATTAGAGATACCAAGGGAACATTTCATGCAAAGATGGGTACAATAAAGGACAGAAATGGTATGGACCTAACAGAAGCAGAAGATATTAAGAAGAGGTGGCAAGAATACACAGAAGAACTGTACAAAAAAGATCTTCATGACCCAGATAATCACGATGGTGTGATCTCTCACCTAGAGCCAGACATCCTAGAATGTGAAGTCAAGTGGGCCTTAGGAAGGATCACTATGAACAAAGCTAGTGGAAGTGATGGAATTCCAGTTGAGCTGTTTCAAATCCTGAAAGATGATGCTGTGAAAGTGCTGCACTCAATATGGCAGCAAATTTGGAAAACTCAGCAGTGGCCACAGGACTGGAAAAGGTCTGTTTTCATTCCAATCCCAAAGAAAGGCAATGCCAAAGAATGCTCAAACTACCACACAATTGCACTCATCTCACACACTAGTAAAGTAACGCTCAAAATTCTCCAAGCCAGGCTTCAGCAATATGTGAACCGTGAACTTCCAGATGTTCAAGGTGGTTTTAGAAAAGGCAGAGGAACCAGAGATCAAATTGCCAACACCTGGTGGATCATTGAAAAAGCAAGAGAGTCCCAGAAAAACATCTATTTCTGCTTTATTGACTATGCCAAAGCCTTTGACTGTGTGGATCACAATAAACTGGGAAATTCTGAAAGAGATGGGAATACCAGACCACCTGACTTGCCTCCTTAGAAATCTGTATGCAGGCCAGGAGCAACAGTTAAAACTGGACATGGAACAACAGACTGGTTCCAAATAGGAAAAGGAGTATGTCAAGGCTGTATACTGTCACCCTGCTTATTTAACTTCTATTCAGAGTACATCATGAGAAACGCTGGGCTGGAGGAAGCACAAGCTGGAATCAAGATTGCCAGGAGAAATATCAATAACCTCAGATATGCAGATGACACCAACCTTATGGCAGAAAGTGAAGAGGAACTAAAAAGTCTCTTGAAAGCGAAAGGGGAGAGTGAAAAGTTTGGCTTAAAGCTCAACATTCAGAAAACTAAGATCACGGCATCTGGTCCCATCACTTAATGGGAAGTAGATTGGGAAACAGTGGAAACAGTGCCAGACTTTATTTTGGGGGGCTCCAAAATCACTGCTGATGGTGATTGCTGCTGCTGCTGCTGTTAAGTCTCTTCAGTAGTGTCTGACTCTCTGCAACCCCATAGACAGCAGCCCACCAGGCTCCGCCGTCCCTGGGATTCTCCAGGCAAGAACACTGGAGTGCATCACCATTGCCTTCTCCCGATGGTGACTTCAGCCATGAAATTAAAAAACGCTTACTCCTTGGAACGAAAGTTATGACCAACCTAGATAGTATATTCAAAAGCAGAGACATTACTTTGCCAACAAAGTTTCATCTAGTCAAGGCTATGGTTTTTCCAGTGGTCATGTATGGATGTGAGAGTTGGACTGTGAAGAAAGCTGAGTGCCGAAGAATTGATGCTTTTGAACTGTGGTTTTGGAGAAGACTCTTGAGAGTCCCTTGGACTGCAAGGAGATCCAACCAGTCCATTCTAAATGAGATCAGTCGTGGGTGTTCATTGGAAGGACTGATGCTGAAGCTGAAACTCCAATACTTTGGCTACCTCATGTGAAGAGTTGACTCATTGGAAAGACCCTGATGCAGAGAGGGATGGGGGCAGGAGGAGAAGGGGCCAACAGAGAATGAGATGGCTGGATGGCATCACCTACTCGATGGACATGAGTTTGGGTAAACTCCGGGAGTTGGTGATGGACAGGGAGGCCTGGCATGCTGCAATTCATAGGGTCTCAAAGAGTCGGACACGACTGAGCGACTGAACTGAACTGAACTGATCCTTTTGAAATTATTTATATCTATTTTATCAGCTTGGTGAAAATAATAGGTAATAAATAAAACAATATGGGCTACCATATATCCCTTCCCATTTAGTTCCATCGTGTTGGTCAATTAAAATTGGCCATAGTGAGTATATTTACAACATGAAAATCATCAAATGTTACAAATCAGGCCTTTATTTATTGTTTTCTTGTCTATCTAGACTTTGGAAAGTGTTAGATAAAATGTTAATAATAGACTTAACTTTAAAGTGTGCATATCTATAACTATTACATTATAAATAGCACAAAAATTGTCAACTCATGATTGACTTGCAATCATGGGTTGGCTACAGATACAAGAATTTGTCAAAAGTCAGCATTCTTCGAGAGTTAATTGGCTATATGGAATTTACAATGAAATCATTTTATACCTTTATTATAATTTGTAAATTGTGTGCTACACATCCTTCAGTAAAATTCTAACAAACATATAAAACCCAGTCGTTAAACATTTTTTAGGACATCCCTAGACAGCGGGGAGTCTAATGACAAAGTTTGAGGCTTTGATTAGAGAAATTACAGATTCAATTTGAACCTGGTCTCATGAATATTCTGTTTTGAGTGGCTCAAGTTTGGGGACATAGAACTCATAGAAAAAGAAATATAACTTAATAACATACATACTTTAAAATTAATCTTCTACCCTCTAAGAAGATTGTAACCAAGGAGGACCCTATGGGGCCTTCCCAGGGTCAGGTCCTCTCCCATATCCTCTCCTTTAGCTCCTCTCTGAAGTACCTAAATAACAGTAGCAGGGGCTCTGGGTGCAGAACACCTGGATATGGCATAAGCCCTCTTGGAGGACGTCACCATTAACCCCACCATAGAGCAGCCAGAACTTACACAGGAATGGGAAACAAACTCTTGGCTGGCACAAACAGAACCTTGTGCATACCAGGACCCAGGAGAAAGGAGCAGTGATCCCACAAGAGACTGACCCTGACTTCCTGTAAGTGTCCAGGCGTCTCGGGTGGAGCCGTGGGTCGGCAGTGGCCTGCTGCAGGGCTTGGATCACTGAGCGCAGCAGTGCTGTGCATGGGACCTTTTGAAGGAGGTTGCCATTATCTTCATTACTTCCACCATAGTTTCACCCCAGGTAAATAACAGGGAGGGAACACAGCCCCACCCATCAACAGAAAATTGGATTAAAGATTTACTGAGCATAGCCCCACCCATCAGAACAAGACCAATTTCCCCCTCAGTCAGTCCCTCCCATCAGGAAGCTTCCCTAAACCTCTTACCCTTCTCCATCAGAGGGCAGACAGAATGAAAACACAGTCACAGGAAACTAACCAATCTGATCACATGGACCACAGCCTTGTCTAAAAATGAAACTATGAGCCATGCCATGTAGGGCCACCCAAGATGGACAGGTCATGGTGGAGAGTTCTGACAGAACGTGGTCCACTGGAGAAGGGAATGGCAAACCACTTCAGTATTCTTGCCTTGAGAACCCCATGAACAGTATTGTCATGCGAGTGTATGTTCCTCGGTTCTTTGTCTCATCACAGCAAAGAGTTGGAGCGACGGACATTAAAGCCCTCGGCGCATCACAGCTCTCTGGTCTTGGACAAACCGTGTTATAGCTCTTAAGCAAATCAATGTTACAGCTCTATTTTATTTAGAAGATAGCAGGAGAATCCATCCTTAAAGTGTGAGGGCATGCCAACCCAAAGACTTGAAGAGAAGAGAGTGGAGGAGTGCGCAGGGAGGGGGAGAGAGAGAGAGAGTGAGAGAGAGAGAGAGAGAGAGAGAGAGAGAGAGCACATGCAGGCGGGAGAGAGAGAGTCTGTGAGAAAGCACTTTGGCTCCTCCTTTTATATTTTTTTTTCCTCCACCTAGGCCTGCCCTATGCAAATTGGGCTTAGCCAGGAGTGCTGTTTGTTCTGCCTGAAGTCTTCACTCTCGTCCTCGGACCTTCCTTTGACCTTCCTTGTCTTTTAGCCACCGCCATTTTGGACTCCTTTTCCGTATTCTACCTACCTAACAGGTCCATGAATCAAGGCAAATTGAAAGTAGTCAAACAGGAGATGGCAAGAGTGAACATCGACATTTTAGAAATCAGAGAACTAAAATGGACTGGAATGGGTGAATTTAACTCAGATGACCATAATAACTACTACTTTGGGCAGGAATCCCTTAGAAGAAATGGAGTAGCCATTATAGTCCAACAAAAGAGTCCAAAATGCAGTACTTGGATGCAATCTGAAAACCGACAGAATTATCTCTGTTCATTTCCAAGGCAAACCATTCAATATCACGGTAATCCAAGTCTATGCCCCGACCAGTAATGCTGAAGAAGCTGAAGTTAAATGGTTCTTTGAAGACCTACACAACCTTCTAGAACTAACACCCAAAAAAGATATTCTTTTTATTATAGGGGAAGTCAAGAAATACCTGGAGTAACAGGTAAATTTGGCCTTGGAGTACAAAATGAAGCAGGGCAAAGGCTAATAGAGTTTTGCCAAGAGAATGCACTGGTCTTAGCAAACACCCTCTTCCAAAAACACAAAAGAAGACTCTACACAAGGACATCACCAGATGGTCAATACCAAAATCAGATTGATTATATTCTTTGTAGCCAAAGATGGAGAAGCTTTATACAGTCAGCAAAAAGAAGATTGGGAGCTGACTGTGGCACAGACCATGAATTCCTTATTGCCAAATTCAGACTTAAATTGAAGAAAGTAGGGAAAACCACTAGAGCACTCAGGTACGACCTAAATGAAATCCCTTACAATTATACAGTGGAACTGACAAATCAATTCAAAGGATTAGATCTAATAGACAGAGTACCTGAAGAACTATGGACAGAGGTTCATGACATTGTACAGGAGGCAGGGATCAAGACCATCCCCAAAGAAAAGAAATGCCAAAAGGCAAAATGGTTGTCTGAGGAGGCCTTACAAATAGCTGTGAAAACAAGAGAAACGAAAGGCAAAGGAGAAAAGGAAAGTTATACCCATTAGAATGCAGAGTTCCAAAGAATAGCAAGGAACGATAAGAAAGCCTTCATCAGTGATCAGTGCAAAGAAATAGAGGAAAACAATAGAATGGGAAAGTCTAGGGATCTCTTCAAGAAAATTAGAGGTACCAAGGAAATATTTCATGCAAAGATGGGTACAATAAAGGACAGAAATGGTATGGACCTAACAGAAGCAGAAGATATTAAGAAGAGGTGGCAAGAATACACAGAAGAACTGTACAAAAAAGATCTTCATGACCCAGATAATCACGATGGTGTGATCACTCACCTAGAGCCAGACATCCTGGAATGTGAAGTCAAGTGAGCCTTAGGAAGCATCACTACGAACAAAGCTAGCAAAGGTGATGGAATTCCAATTGAGCTATTTCAAATCCTAAAAGATGATACTGTGAAAGTGCTGCACTCAATATGCCAACAAATTTGGAAAACTCAGCAGTGCCCACAGGACTGCAAAATGTCAGTATTCATTCCAATCCCAAAGAAAGGCAATGTCAAAGAATGCTCAAATTACCACACAATTGCACTCATCTCACATGCTAGCAAAGTGGTGCTCAAAATTCTCCAAGCCAGGCTTCAACAGTATGTGAACCATGAACTTCCAGATGTTCAAGCTGGATTGAGAAAAGGCAGAGGAACCAGAGATCAAATGGCCAACATCCACTGGATCATCAAAACAGCAAGAGAGTTCCAGAAAAACGTCTACTTCTGTTTTATTGACTATGCCAAAGCCTTGACTGTGTGGACCACAGCAAAAACTGGAAAATTCCTAAAGAGATGGGAATATCATACCACCTGACCTGCCTCCTGAGAAATCTGTATGCAGGTCAGGAAGCAACAGTTAGAATTGGACATGGAACAAGAGACTGTTTCTAAGTAGGGAAAGGAGTACGTCAAGGCTGTATATTGTCACCCTGCTTATTTAACTTATATGCAGAGTACATCATGAGAAAAACTGGGCTGGATGAAGTGCAAGCTGGAATCAAGATTGCAGGAGAAAGATCAATAACCTCAGATATGCAACAGACACCACACTTATGGCAGAAAGTGAAGAACTAAAGAGCCTCTTGATCAAAGTGAAAGAGAAGAGTGAAAAAGTTGGCTTAAAACTCAACATTCAGAAAACTAAGATCATGGTATCCGGTCCCATCAGTTTGTGGCAAATATGGGGAAACAGTGGAAACAGTGGCAGACTTTATTTTTGGGGGCTCCAAAATCACTGCAGATGGTGACTGCAGCTATGAAATTAAAAGACGCTTGCTCCTTGAAAGAAAGTTATGATCAACCTAGACAGCATATTAAAAAGCAGAGACATTACTTTGCCAATAACGGTCTGTCTAGGCAAAGCTATGTTTTTTCCAGTAGTCATGTATTGATGTGAGAGTTGGACTATAAAAGAAAGCTGAGCACCGAAGAATTGATGCTTTTGAAGTGTGGTGTTGGAGAAGATTCTTGGAGTCCCTTGGACTGCAAGGAGATCCAGCCAGTCAATCCTAAAGGAAATCAGTCCTGAATATTCAATGGAAGGACTGATGTTGAAGCTGAAACTCAAATACTTAGGTCACTTGATATGAAGAACTGACTCATTTGAAAAGACACTGATGCTGGAAATATCGAAGGCAGGAGGAGAAGGGAATGACAGAGGATGAGATGGCTGGATGGCATAACCAACTCTATGGACATGCTGCTGCTGCTGCTGCTGCTGCTGCTGCTGCTAAGTCGCTTCAGTTGTGTCCGACTCTTCGCAACCCCATGGACTGCAGCCTACCAGGCTCCTCTGTCCATGGGATTTTCCAGGCAAGAGTACTGAAGTGGGTTGCCATTGCCTTTTCCGCACAATGGACATGAGTTTGAGTAAACTCCAGGTGTTGGCGATGGACAGGGAGGCCTGGCATGCTGCATGCAGTCCATGGGGTCGCAAAGAGTCAGACACTACTGAGCAACTGAACTGAACTGAACTAATGCACATTTCCTAAGTTGTTTCATAGATGTGAAAAACCCCTACCAAATAGAAGATGTTAACTATCTGATGACCATGAGCACATAACCCCAGGCTTCCCAGAGCCTAAGGACTGATAATGTTAACCCCCGTGACACCATCCTATTACCTCACCATCCACTAATCAGAGAAATGGGCAGTAGCTGACCACAAACCCTGCAAAACCCCTCTCTCACCTGGCCTTCAAAAATGCTTGCTGAAAACTTTCAGAGAGTACAGGGTTGGGGGTTAGGTAGATAAGCAAACCATCTCCTTGCATGGCTCTTCAATAAACCTTTCCCTGCTCCAAACTTCAATGTTTCAGTTAGTTTGGCCTCACTGTATGTCAGGCACACAAACTTGTGCTTACTAGCAAGATGAGATAGCCAAACATAGAAAAATTGTAAGAGACATGCAAGTGGCCTGCAATCCTAATTCAGATTTATTATTTCTATTACTTCTATGGGTGAACACACAAAATTGGTGCGACCCCCTTTTGGAATTCTCAAGAATTCCTCCAGAATACTGGAGTGGGTAGCCTTTCCTTCTCCAGGGTATCTTCCCAACCCAGGGATCAAACCCAGGTTTCCTGCATTGCAGGCAGATTCTTTACCAGCTGAGCCACAAGGGAAGCCCCAGATAGTCTAGATACGTATCAAAAGAATGATTTCAGTAAGCCCAGATTCCTGCATCTTCCCATACATAGAAAAGCACTAAATTTCTTGAGATATCTGGTTTTCTTTTAGTAACAATAATCTTTTGATAGTCCACTACCTGGTCTTTTCTTGCAAAAACTTATATCCTGGCTACCCCTCTGCCCCCTGGCCCCTGCCCCTTCTGTGCAGTCTCTTAGAGTTATTTGAGATGCTGCTACCTGGGCTTGAACTCCTAAGAATGCCCACCAAACAAAATACAACTATCAACCTTTAGGTTGTGCTTTGTTTTTCAGTCAAGAGTTTCATTATTATTAGTGAGTTATCAGTCAGTGAACAACCATAAAAGAGTTGAAAATTGAATGTCTAACCATTGTAATTGACATTAAGTAAAAGCATTTTAATGGATTAATTCCTTAAATCTCTAGAAGGTTGGAGGAAAGGGAAAGATTTTGTCTTGTTTTGTTTGGGACATATATATGATAATTTGGGAGGGAGAAGCTGGTCAGGAGGTACCTTCTCATTGCCCATTAGCTACATTTCCACTCCATCATAGAAGACTCCTGTCTTCAGGAGTCTTGTTCTTGTTCTTCAGGAACTTGTTCTCCCTTCTAAACATTTGTGAACTCCAAGGACAAAGCCAAAACAGAAACACTTGATGTGCTTCTCTTCCATTCTCCTTCCGCCGTCTACTCTTACTTCCCCTACCACCACTCAGAGTTAAACATGAAAAATTTTAAAAGCTCTTAAGTAAATAGCTTGATTACATATAGTGATATTCATAATATAAAATTACCAAGTACAATCTGTCACTATGGATTCTCCAGAAATGTAACCTAACAAAAACATCTCAGCTCTCTGGTTCTGTTTCAGAAAACAAAAAAGAAGAAAAAAATCAGATTAAATAAATTTGAGCTTATGCAGCTCTGTTTCATTTCATTAGCACTGAGGTAACATAAAAATTGGCATAAAAACCAGGCCAACATGTAAAAGTAATAATGTCAAATACATATTTAAAGTTGATTTGTATAGAATCTTTAAAATGCACTCTGAGTTTGGTGCCCTGAATCTCAAAGCCACTTTGAATACCAATAGCATAAATTCAAAAATACAATAAAAATACCAAATTTACTGAATTTACTAATGGGATAAATCACCTTTCACTCCTAATTGTTAGAGACCTTTCTATTAATAAAACCTCGGTGTTCTATTGTGACTCTACCATAGCTTATACAGTAAAGAATCTGCCTGCCTATTGCTCATCTTAGTGCTTGAGAATTATTGCTTCCCTGGTAGCTTAGAGGTTAAAGCGTCTGCCTACAATGCGGGAAACCTGGGTTCAATCCCTGGGTCAGGAAGATCCCCTGGAGAAGGAAATGGCAACCCACTCCAGTATTCTTGCCTGGAGAATCCCATGGACAGAGGATCCTGGTGGGCTACTGTCCACGGGGTCACAAAGAGTCAGACACGACTGAGCGGCTTCACTCATAATCAAGGAAGACAGTTCACAAAAGAAGAAATACAATGATCAGATCGGCAGTGAATTTTTTTCATAATAATTAACTTCTAAGTATCTGAGACGCTGAGAAACCACAAACTCTTAAACACTCCAGGTAGGAACATGAAGCAGAAAAACTGAAAAGAAAAGAATAGCTATCACTGAGTATTTACCATGCGGTAGGTACTGTGCTAACTGCTTTAAAATAACATTTTTACATTATCTCTGTTTTATGAATGAGGAGATAATGATCTTCAGAAAAGGTTAAGTAACATACCCAAGAAAACAAAGATAGTGAAAAACACAACAGAGCTAGAAGGCAATTTGGCAATGAATATTAAATATCTTTTAAATTTCTATATTTTAGAGAGAGCAGTTCTCCTTGGAGTTTATCATAAAGAAATAAGCAGTGAAATAAACACTATATTAATATAATGATGTCCATTATACCATTATTTATAAGAAGGGGAAGAGGCAACAAACTAAAGGTCCAATAATAGCCAAATGGCTAGTTTCAGTGTATTATGCATTGATGCAATGGAATATTGTATGCCTATTATAAATGATGGTACAACTCTATACTTATTGAAATAGAAATCTAGTCCATGTTTAGTGGGAAAAGTGAAATACAAAGTAGTATATATAGTACAACTTTTATTAAAAATAGTGTAAGTGTGGATGGTGAAAAGACTTACTGTAGTGACCATTTTGTAGTGTATCAAATATCAAACCATTGTGTTATATATCTGAAACTAATGTCATGTATCAATTATATCTCACTTTTTTAAAAAAGCCTATTAAACCATAAAAAAATTAGCACAAGTTTTTAAAAAACTAGAAGAACATATTCCAAAATGTTAACTTATGATGTCTTGTAGTAGGATTTTGAGTGATTTATTTTGTTTACTCACATATTTTTAAATATTTCTACAATAAAAATGGACCATCTATGGCCCATTTTTTGATTGGGTCATTTATTTTTCTGGAGTTGAGCTGTAGGACATTTCTCCAAAGAAGACATACAGATGGCTAACAAACACATGAAAAGATGCTCAACATCATTCATTATCAGAGAAATGCAAATCAAGACCACTATGAGGTACCATTTCACACCAGTCAGAATGGCTGCGATCCAAAAGTCTACAAATAATAAATGCTGGAGAGGGTGTGGAGGAAAGGGAACCCTCTTACACTGTTGGTGGGAATGCAAACTAGTACAGCCACTATGGAGAACAGTGTGGAGATTCCTTAAAAAACTGGAAATAGAACTGCCTTATGATCCAGCAATCCCACTGCTGGGCATACACACTGAGGAAACCAGAAGGGAAAGAGACACGTGTACCCCAATGTTCATCGCAGCACTGTTTATAATAGCCAGGACATGGAAGCAACCTAGATGTCCATCAGCAGATGAATGGATAAGAAAGCTGTGGTACATATACACAATGGAGTATTACTCAGCCATTAAAAAGAATACATTTGAATCAGTTCTAATGAGGTGGATGAAACTGGAGCCTATTATACAGAGTGAAGTAAGCCAGAAGGAAAAACACCAATACAGTATACTAACGCATATATATGGAATTTAGAAAGATGATAACAATAACCCTGTGTATGAGACAGCAAAAGTGACGCTGATGTATGGAACAGTCTTATGGACTCTGTGGGAGAGGGAGAGGGTGGGAAGATTTGGGAGAATGGCATTGAAACATGTAAAATATCATGTATGAAAAGAGATGCCAGTCCAGGTTCAATGTACGATACTGGATGCTTGGGGCTAGTGCACTGGGACGACCCAGAGGGATGGTATGGGGAGGGAGGAGGGAGGAGGGTTCAGGATGGGGAGCACATGTATACCTGTGGTGGATTCATTTTGATATTTGGCAAAACTAATACAATTATGTAAAGTTTAAAAATAAAATAAAATTAAAAGAAAATAAATTCAGCATAAAAAAAAAAAAAATGGACCATCTATATAAACATTTGTTTAAAAGCCATAAGAGAAGTCTAATACACTGCTCATGGGAATGTACAATAATACTACCACTGTGGAAAACTGCTCAAGAGTTTCTTACAAAATTAATCATACATCTGCAATATGATCCTGAATTCTACCCCTAGGTGTGTATCCAAGAGAAATGAAAGTGCATGTTTACACAAAGACTTGCAACAAATGTTCAAAATAGCTTTATTAACAATAGCCCAAAACTGAAAGCAATTCACATATGCATCAACAGGTGAATGAATAAACAAAACATAGTATATTCACAAAATGGAATACTGAGTGAGTGAAAGTCGCTCAGTTGTGTCCAACTCTTTGCGACCCCATGGACTATACAGTCCATGGAATTCTCTAGGCCAGAATACTGGAGTGGGTAGCCTTTCCCTTCTCCAGGGGATCTTCTCAACCCAGGGATCAAACCCACGTCTCCAGCATTGCAGGCAGATTCTTTACCAGATGAGCCACTGAGCAACAAAAAAGGAATGAAATACTGATATGCCTATATACCCACCATGGATAAACCTCAAATTCATTATGCTGAGTAAAAGAAGCCAGACACAAAAGAGCACACATTATATGATGATATTTACATAAAAAGCACAGGAATGCAAACTAGTTTACAGTAACAAAACAAAACAAAACAAAAAAAAACGAAAAAAACAGATCAGTGATTGCCTGAGGCCAGGAGCAGGAGGGATAGACCTCACAGACACAAGAGGAAGGGAGGATGATGATGAAAATGTTCTATATTTTGATTATGGTAGTTTTTTTAAAGGTATATATAAAATTCATCAAACTGTGTACCCTTTAAAAGCATGCAGCTTATTGTACATACATTATACTTCAATAAAGTTAAGTTTTTAAAAAGCTTATAGAAGCTTAATTCTTCAAAATATATATATACAATTTTTTTTCCTATACTCTGTATACAGGAATTTCAGGTCACCAAATTGATTTTAAACTTAATAATAACAACAATAGTTATAGCTAACATTCATAGTATTTCAGAAACTATCCTACCAAAATCCTAATTGCATTTTCACAAAAAGAAAGAAATCTATCCTAAAACCCACATGGAATTTCAAGGGACCCCCAAATAGCCAAAACAACCTTGAAAAAGAATAGCAAAGTCAGAGGTTTCACATTTCCTGATTTCAAAACTTATTGCCAAGTTCAGTAACCTAAATAGAGAAGTACCGGCATAAATATACACATGTAGAACAATGAAATAAAATAGAGACGCCCCCCCAACCCCCACCAAAAAATCCTGTATATATGGGGTTTTGACAGGAATGCCAAATGTTTTTTGAGAGGAGTGCAAGATCATTCAATATCATTCCAACAAATGGTGTTGGGAAAACTGAATATCCACATGAGGAAGAATGAAGTTGAACCCTTATACACTATACATATCATACGTAAAAATTAATTCAAAATAGGTCAAAAACTAAATATAACATGAAACTCTTAGAAGAAAACATAGGTGAAAAGCTTAATGATATTGATTTGGAGTTCAAGAATGATTTCTTGGATATGACACCAAAAGCACATGCAATAAAAGAAAAAATAAATTAGACTACATCAAAGTGTAAAACTTCTGTGCATCAAGGGACACAATAAACAAAGCGAAAAGTCAACCCACATAATGAAAGAATGTATATGTATTTTATGAGATTAATGTCCAGAATATGTAAAGAACTCCAGGGACTTTCCTGGTGGACCAGTGGCTAAGACTTCATGCTCCCAATTCAGGGGGCTGGGTTCGATACCTGGTCAGGGAACCAGATCTCATCTGCCACATCTAAACAGACTGGATGACACAAGGAAGAGCTTTCGTGCTGCAACTGAGATGAAATAAATATTAAAATATTTGTTTAAAAAAGAACTCTGACAATTCAACAACAACAAAGCCAAACTAAAAAATGGACAAAGGACCCGAATAGACATTTCTCCAAATAAGCTATGCAAATGGCTAATACGCACATGAAAACATGTTCAACATCACGAAGCACCATAGGTCAAAAGAAATAGTCAACCATTTCCACTTATTATTAGCTACATTCAGAACCTAGTAGCAATAATCTGCATGGTATCCAACACATGACACCGGGTCTCTTAAAAATGTAGGTTTCTGTAAGTTCACTGGAATGCCTAGAGCACCTCAGCAAATAGTTTGGGAACCACGGATATAAATAATCACTAAGAGTAGGAAAGAAATGTAAAAGTGAGGTTAAATACAACAACTCCAACTAAATTACATTCAAGGTTTTAGACTTGTCTGAAAACTGTGAAGTTTTTTAAAAACGTGTAGTTACAGTTTTAATAGTACTACCATAATATGGGAAATCTTCTCACTATAATATTAAACTGTGTTGCTCAGTCTTTGGCTTTGCCCTCTAAGTCATAAATTACTCTACTTTCTTCTTCAAAATGTGCTTGATTTCAGATTTCTATTCTGTAAGATGTAACCTCAGAAAGGAGCCACTGATTGAGATGGTATTAAAAGCACTCAGATTTTAGTTTACAATTTAAATTTAGTTTATAATTTAGATTTAAAACCCCCTGGGGTACAGTTGCAGTTATGAGCAAAAATGGTATCTGTCACTTCTAGACAAAGTTAACTAAGAAACAGGCATGTCTTCACCACCCTTTCTTACTCTGCTGGCTACAAGCAGAGAACTGTGAACTCTTGAAGGATATAGAAGAAGCCTGGGTCTCTGAATGAGCTCTAGAATAGTCATCTGCTGATGAGGAACATCCACATTGTACTGTTATATTAGCAAGAAATGTACTTCTATCTTGTTAAGCTACTGAAATTTTGGAGTTGGTTTCTTACAGCAATTAATACACTCCAAACTAAGGTCCATTCCTGATATAACTGAGAGTGCTTTTCAAGTATTACTATTAAGTATGACACATGCTAAATTTCCTTTGATACATCTTTATTACCACCTTGAGTAAATTCCCCATTTTCCTAAGTTGGCTAAGAGATTTTATAAATAAGTATATATGTTTATTGAATGTCATTTTGTCAAAAACCGTGATAGGTCTGAGGTTTTACATTATTTGGAATACTACTCAGTGATAATAAGGAATGAATTACTGATACACACAATAACATGGGGAAAATCTCAAAATCATTACATTGACTAAAAGAAGCCCCACACTAACGAGTATATCAGTACTTCTTTCCTTTTTATTAACAAATAGTATCCATTTTACAGATATACTGTATATTGCCAATCCATTCATCGGTTAATGGAGATTTGAGTGGCTTTTACTATTGGCTATTATGAATAACACTGCTATGAACATTCATGTACTTTGATTATAAATCAAACATAATGTCTGATTCCATTTATATGATGTTCAAGAACAGGTAAAACTAATTTATGGTGTTTTTAAGTTAGAAAAGTGGTAACCTAGGGGCAAGGAACTGATGTTGACTGAGAAAAGGCACAAAAAAAAACTTTCAGGACAATGAAAATGTTACATATCTTTATCTGGTGAGGATCATGAAAGTGTAGATGTATAAAAAGTCAGTGAAAAATGAGATACCACTTCCCTCATAATAGAAATGGCTATAATAAAAAGAACAATAATAAATGTTAGTAAAGCTATAATAAAGTGGTACTCCTCATACATTTCTGGTAAAAATGTAAAATATTACAAACACTTTGGAAAATAGTTTGGCAGTGCCTCAAAATGCTGAACATAGTGTTACCATATGACTCAGCAATTCTTCCAGGTCTCTACCCAAGAGAAATATAAATACATGCTTAGATAAATGTTCACAGTAGCATAATTCACTGTAAGCAAAAAGTGGAAAAAGCCTAAATGGCCACCGTCTAATGAATGGATAAACAAAATATGGTACATACATAAAATGGAACTTTTTAGCAACAAAAAGGAATGAAATACTGATACTTGCTACAATACAAATAAACCTCAAAAACATTATGCTAAATGAGAGAAGCCAATCACAAAGACCACATATTTTAAGATTCCACTTAAAGGTCCAAAACAGACAAATATATTAAGATAGAAAGTAGATTAGCAAGTGCCAAGGGCTGAGGGGAAGAGAGAAAAGGGGAATTGGCAGTGACTGCTAATGTGTATGAGGTTTTTCAGGGGGATATTGAAATTTTTCTAAAATTTAATAACGGTAATGGTTGAAAAATCTGTTAATAGACTAGAAACCATTGAGTTGTACATATTAAACAGTTGAATTTCGTAGTATGTTAATTATATCTCAATAAAGCTGGGTTTTTATTATCAAGCAATCTTTTAAATTTGTGTGTTAAACCACATGTAAACTATAATAAAGTGTTGATCAAAAGGTATATTGCTTGTGCTCAGTCACTTCAGTCATGTCCAACTCTTTGCAACCCCATGGACTACAGCCAGGCTCCTCTGTCCATGGGATTTTCCAGGTGAGAATACTAGAGTGGGTTGCCATGCCCTCCTCCAGGAGATCTTTCCAACCCAGGGATCGAACTGGCGTCTCCCGCTGCTTCTGAATTGTAGGCAGATTTTTTGCCGCTAAGCCACTGGGGAAGCCCAAAAGGTATTAATATATTAAAAACCACCAAAAATAAAATAAGAAGAGCTGAATAACAGAATTCTGTGAGAGGTAAAGATCTTTGAGATCATCTGGTCCAGCCTCTTCACTGTATATGTAAGGAAACTGGGATTCTGAGAAACATGATTTGCTCATTCTCAATGGCAAAACAGGATGGAAAATCAAGGAGTCAACTCAATGGTCAGTGCAAGGATATACACTGAATATTCAAAACTAAGTTCCTGGCATTCAGTATAAAGGTTGCTGCTGCTGCTAAGTCGCTTCAGTCGTGTCCAACTCTGCACGACCCCAGAGAGGGCAGCCCACCAGGCTCCCCTGTCCCTGGGATTCTCCAGGCAAGAACACTGGAGTGGGTTGCCATTTCCTTCTCCAATGCATGAAAGTAAAAAGTGAAAGTGAAGTCGCTCAGTAGTGTCCTACTCCTAGCGACTCCATGGACTGAAGCCTACCAGGCTCCTCTGTCCATGGGATTTTCCAGGCAAGAGTGCTGGAGTGGGTTGCCATTGCCTTCTCCAGTATACAGGTTACTATGTTCAAATATACAGATCTCATCTAGCGTTTATAAGGCAGTATTTGCTGGTGTTAACCAGGTCTCAGCATGGCTAGCTGGTATTGGGTTGGCCGAAAAGTTCATTTGTAAGATGTTACAGAAAACTTCGAAAAATTTTTTGGCCAACCCAATTGGTTTCTGTTTTACAGAAGTCCCTTAAGAATAAGGCTTTAGGGAAAAGGATGTACAAACAAACTTATGCTTAATGTATGCCACTTTAAGCCACCCCACTTCCACCTTTGTTATTGTTCATGTCTCCAAATGATACCTACTTTTTTCCATTGCCCTTCTCTGATTAAAAAAATTTTTTCAACAGGTTAAATAGCTCCAAATAAATCAAATAATATGAAACAACTAACAACTAATAAGGGGATGCAAGGTAGAATAATCCAGAGCAAACATACTTTGATACATTTTAGAATCAACTGCCAAACATAGTCAATTTTAAGTCATATACTTAACCTGGTGTCTTCTGGGTTTTTGAAAATTAAATAGTCCAAGATATAATATTTCTGCTATCTCCTAGGATATTTCTAAATGCCTTAGGATTTCATAGTAGTGAATCTAGTAAGAAAATAAGAATATGAAGCTCTGGAGTGGAACTTCTGGGATTTTATTCCCACTCCATCACCAAATAACTTATTTGTCTTAGAGAAATCTACTTAACCTCCTTGTGCCAATATTTCCAAATCTGTAAAATAGAATGGTATAGGGTTGTTCTAAGAATTAAATAATGTGTTCCTCTTCAAGATGATGAAGATCCAAATGCTTTTTGTTAATCTCTCTGAAAACCTTGTTTAAATAACATTGAAAATGAATCTCTAACCCAAGGGAAAAAATAAAACTCAAAAAAGCTTTTTGTGAAAAAATAAATAAATAAGTAACATTGAAAGTTATTTTCAGGGTATAAGTCTACAACATTTAAGAGGAAGTAAGGAAAGTCATTAGAAAACATGCTATTTTACTTATTAAAAAAAATATTTATTTATTTGGCTATGCCAGGTCTTAGTTGTGGTACGCAGAATTTTTAGTTGCAGCACGCGGGAACTAGTTCCCTGACCAGGGATCAAACCAAGGCCCCCTGTGTTAGGAATGTGGAGTCTTAGCCACTAGACCACCAAGAAAGTCTCAGAAAATGCTATTTTAACAAAGTTTTAGAAACAGAAAGAAGATGAAAGACTGATGACTAATTAAGTAAGACCAGAGGAAACACTACTTAGAATATGAGTGGAAAAGAATGTAGTGCACCAATCTTACTAAAGAAACCCAAAATGCTTAGAACCAGGACATTCTAATTAGGATGGACAACAGGAACTGGGCCTGAAAGCAGGGAAATTATTTAAAGCCTGTATATGGAAAGCATGGAATCTCCTCCTAAAAACCAGGGAGCAAAATAGCCGTCAGACTGGTGATTATCTTTTGGACAAAAAATAATAATAATGAGGGAAGTGGTAGACAGTAGAAAGCATGCTCTTAACCATGAATACTGAATGTGTTTTTATTTTGTTTTGGTTAACTTTCACAAAAAAAGGAGGTGAAAGACCTGCAGAATGCACACTATAAGACACCGATTAAAAAAAAATCGAAGACACAAATTAATGGAAAGATATTCCACACACATGGTTTGGAAGAATTAATATTTTTAAAATGCCTATTTTACCCAAAGCAATTTATAGATTCAATGCAATTTTTAGCAAAATTAAATGGCATTTTTCACAGAAACAGAATGATCCTAAAATTTATATGGAATCACAGAAGTTCCCATATAGCCAAAGCATTCTTAAGTAAGAACAAAGATGGAGGCATCATGTTCCCTGATTTCAAACTATATTACAAAGTTACGATAATCAAAACAGTATTGGCATTAAAAACAGACACATTGATAAATGGAATAGAACAGAGAGCTCAGAAATAAACCCACATATATAGTCAATTAATTTACAACATAGGAGCCAAGAATACATGATAAAGAACAGCCTCTTCAATAAATAAGTCTTAGGAAACCTGGAAAGTAACAGGCAAAGGAACTAGACCACTATTTTACATCATACAAAAAAATTAACGCAAAATGGATTAAAAACTTGAATGTTAAGACCAGAAACCTTAAAACTCCTAGAAGAAAATATTGATAGTAATCTCCATGACATCACTCTTGGAATTTTCTTTTTTTTTTGGATCTCACTCCAAAGGCAATGGCAACCAAAGCAAAAATAAACAAATGGGCTGACATCAAACTAAAAAGTTTTTGTATTGCAAAGGAAATTATCAACAAAACAAAAAGACAACTTAATGAATGGGAGAAGTTATTTGCAAATCATATATCCAATAAGCATATCCAAATAAATATAGAACTCATATAGCTCAATAAAAACAAAAAAATTCAATTTTAAAATGAGCAAAGAAAATACAAAAAAATTAAAATGGGCAGAGGATCTGAATAGACATTTTTCCAAAGAAGACATACAGATGGCCAGTGGACCATATCTATATGAGATACACATAATACACATATATTATATACCTATTATTTATACATGTTATATATATATATAAAAAACTACTTCAATTTTTTTTAAGTGCCTGGAATTAGGCACTCAGGGAATTAGGTTAGAGGAAGGTAAAGAAGAGAAAAATGAAAAATTTGGAAAGGGAGAATTCCTCAAAATTGGAAAGTACCTGGTGGAGTGTGGCACCTTCAATAATAAAATCCATTCTCCCCCAAATCCCCCCATTTGTCTCTGCCCTAATAGGTGACAGGCCTCAAAGGGGAATGGCTATTGATGCACCTAGGAAAGTTGGACTTAGCACCAAGGCTCAACAACCTAAAGAAAGTTAAACAGCGTTATGGTCAATATATGGGGAAGCTGAAAAGAAGCTAATCTTTGCAAATTCTAATGAGACCAAAAAACCTTACATTATCCTTACCTTCCTGCACCTATATTTACATTCCCTAGGCTATCTGGAGGTTCTGTTTTTGGTAAACTTGAATATACCCCACATGGCACAAAAGGAATCATTTGGGCTTACACCATAAATACCAGCAGTAAACAGCATGGACTAGGGAGCAGAGGGGCCTCATCTAGTATTGTTTTTTCTAAAGTCCTCAGGAAACTTTACATTGAGTAATGGGAACGCAACTATTTTCTGTGGTTGAGTTTTCCACTAACCCAAGGAAGACTGAATTAAAATATTGTATTGCAAAAGAAACCATCAACAAAAGAAAAAAAAAACCACAGCCTAATGAATGGGAGAAGATATTTTCTGTAGGGGGAAATGTCTGCTACAAGAGAAAACTATGTCTTGTGTAGAGAACTCTCCTCCAAGGCAAATAATTCTGATCCTAAGGGAGTTATTTTACAGCTCAGTAAGTTGTAGAGCGACAGTCCATGGGGTTGCAAAGTCAGACACAACTGAGGGACTAACACTTTCACTTTTCAAATTGTAGATACCAGATTGCAATGCAGAATAATTGACCAGCTGAGTTCCTGTCCTCTCTGTGAAAAGAACAATTTTGCCTCTAATTGTACATTAATTTCAACATCCTTTCAGATCAGATCAGATCAGATCAGTCACTCAGTCATGTCCGACTCTTTGAGACCCCATGAATCGCAGCACGCCAGGCCTCCCTGTCCATCACCAACTCCCAGAGTTCACTCAGACTCATGTCCATGGAGTCAGTGATGCCATCCAGCCATCTCATCCTCTGTCGTCCCCTTCTCCTCTTGCCCCCAATCCCTCCCAGCATCAGAGTCTTTTCCAATGAGTCAACTGTTCGCATCAGGTGGCCAAAGTACTGGAGTTTCAGCTTTAGCATCATTCCTTCCAAAGAAATCCCAGGGCTGATCTCCTTTAGAATGGACTGGTTGGATCTCCTTGCAGTCCAAGGGACTCTCAAGAGTCTTTTCCAACACCACAGTTCAAAAGCATCAATTCTTCGGCGCTCAGTCTTCTTCACAGTCCAACTCTCAGAGCCATACATGACCACAGGAAAAACCATAGCCTTGACTAAACGAACCTGTGTTGGCAAAGTAATGTCTCTGCTTTTGAATATGCTATCTAGGTTGGTCATAACTTTCCTTCCAAGGAGTAAGCATCTTTTAATTTCATGGCTGCAGTCACCATCTGCAGTGATTTTGGAGCCCAGAAAAATAAAATCTGACACTGTTTCCCCATCTATTTCCCATGAAGTGATGGGACCGGATGCCATGATCTTTGTTTTCTGAATGTTGAGCTTTAAGCCAACTTTTTCACTCTCCACTTTCACCTTCATCAAGAGGCTTTTTAGTTCCTCTTCACTTTCTGCCATAAGGGTGGTGTCATCTGCATATCTGAGGTTATTGATATTTCTCCCGGCAATCTTGATTCCAGCTTGTGCTTCTTCCAGCCCAGCGTTTCTCAACATCCTTTACTCCACATAAATTTTTTTTCCTATTCTAATTACATATATTGTAACTGTTTATAGGAAATACTTGCTGAAGTATTTGGGGTGACACAGCTTAAGTTTTTGAAGTTCCATATAAATTTTAGAATCAGCTCGATTTACACTTACATGTTCTTCTGAAAATTGGATATTGCATTGAATCCATAAATCAATTTGGGAAGCACTGACATCTTTAAAATACTGAATATTCTAATCTATGAACTTAATGTACTTATATCTTCAATATTTTGTCAATTTTAGTGTAGAAGTCTTATACATCTTTCATTACTTTCATTCCAAAGTAGCTAATGTTTATGCAAGTAAATAGCAGTTTCTCTTACTTGTTGTTGATATATAAGAACATAATCAAGTATTTTAATTGTCCTATATACAGTAACCTTGACAAGTACCATGTCCTACTAGTAGTTTATAGATTTTGGACTTTCTACATACACGTCACTGGCAAATAAATAAAGAGGCTTATTTCTTTCTCTCCAACACCTGTTTCATTCTGTTTTTTCTAGCCTTATTATTCTGGCTATGACCTCCAGCACAGAGTTGAAGTAGTAAACAGGAGATATTCTGGTCTTAATCCCAAGTATGATGTCCACTATAGGTTTTATGTATACCTTTTATTAGGATAAGAAACCTACTTCTTATTAGTTTAAGTTTTTATTATGAATACATAAACTTTATGAAATGTTTCTTCCACATCCAAGAATGTCTTTAGTTTTTTTTTTTTTTTTATGGCTTTAGTTTTTATCTCTTAATGTGAATTACATTGACTGGTTAAACCATCTTTGCATTCCTGAAATAACCTCACTTTGTCATGATGTATTCTTTTTATATTTTCAGGTTTAATTGCTAGTATTTAGGAAGAAGTTATATTTTGAAATTATATTCATGAGATTAGTCTGCAATTTTTTTTTTCAATCTCCTATGCAGATTCCAAGTTACGTCAGCCTAGTAAAAAGAATTGGGGAATATTCTCTTGTTATCCAGCTTGTGAAAGAATTTATGTAGGGTGGTATTACTTTAATATTTGAAAGAATCTGTGGGGATGCCATCTAAGCTTGGATTTGTGAGCTCTTTAACAGTAGATCTCCTTTACAAAGTGTACGATTGACTGTATTAGTATACTAATAAAGTTGTGCAACCATCACCAATTTCAGAGCATGTAAATCATTGCCCAAAGAAACTCTGTATCCATCAGCAGTCATTCACTGATCATCTTCCCTCCTGCTCTGAGCCACCATGAATTACTTTGTCTCTATGGATTTAACTATTATGGATACTTCATGTAAGTGGGATCATAGTCTTTTGTGTCGCTTTTCCCACTTTGAATAATGCTTTTCAAGACTCATCTATGTTGTTCCATTTATGAATACTTCATTCCTTTTTATGGATGAACAGTTTTCCATTGTATGTACTACATTTTGTTTACCCATTCATCAGTTGATGAACATTTGGGTTGCTTCTACTTTTTCATTATTATGAATAATGCGGCTATGGATATTCATATACAAGTTTTTGTGTGAGCACTTTCAATTTTCTCAGGCAAGAATGTAATTGTTAAGTCATATCATAAATGTTTAGGGAATGACAGGCTGTTTTACAAAAAGGCTGTACCATGTTATAGTCCCATCAACATGTGAAGGTTCCAATTTCTCCACATTCTTGCCAAAATTATCATCGTCTTGTTATAGCTATCCTAGTGAGTATATTGGAGAAGGCAATGGCAACCCACTCCAGTACTCTTGCCTGGAAAATCCCATGGACAAAGGAGCCTGGTAGGCTGCAGTCCATGAGGTCGCTAAGAGTCGGACATGACTGAGTGACTTCACTTTCACTTTTCACTTTCATGCATTGGAGAAGGAAATGGCAGCCCACTCCAGTGTTCTTGCCTGGAGAATCCCAGGGACAGGGGAGCCTGGTGGGCTGCCGTCTATGGGGTCGCACAGAGTTGGACACGACTGAAGCAACTTAGCAGCAGCAGTGAAATATAGTATCTTAACTGTGTTTTTCACTTGCATTTCCCTAATGACTAATGATGTTGAGCATTTTATGTACTTACTGGACATTCACAGATATTCTTTGATGAAATATTTATTCAAACACTTTGCCCATTTTTAAATTGGGTTGTCTTTTCATTGTTGAGGAATTTTAGATAGTAGTCTTTTATCAGATATATAATTTACAAATATATTTCCTCACTCTTGAGAGTTTTTATTTTCTTGATAGCCTTTTGAAGCACAATTTTTAAAAAAATTTTATGAAGTCCAATTTATCTGCTTCTACTTTGGTTACCATGTGTTAAAAAGCCATTGTCCCATTCAAGGTCACAAAAACTTACAACTATGTTTTCTTCCAGAGTTTTAAGTTACAGTTCTTACATATGAGTACTCAGTAAACTTGGAGTTAATTTTGGTATATAATGTGAGGTATAGGTTCAACTTCATTGTTTTGCATGTGGCTATGGAGTTGTCCCAATATCATTAATTGAAGACTATTATTTCCTTGTCAGAAATAACTACTTTAGCAAATATGGAATGGTTCAGATTTGTCTTTCTTCTATCTGTAGTTTTTCAGGTATTTGATCATTTCATCTAAACTGTTCAATGCCTCAGCATTGTTATTCATATCCTCTTAGATTTTTAATGTATGTAGATTAAGCAGTGATTATCTCCACTTCATTTCCGATATTTGTGTCTTCATACTTTTTCCTTCATTTTAATCTTCTCAAAGAAGCAACTCTTAACTTTGTTAATTTTATGACATCTGATTCCTATTTCAGTAAATTAAGCTCTTATTTCTTCCCTCTTTGTGCTTCATTTGCAGTTTATAACATACTGGGATAAATGTTCAACTCACTTAGGACTTCCCTGCTGGCTTAGACAGTAAGTCTGCCTACAACGTGGGAAACCCGGGTTCGATCCCTGGGTTGGGAAGATCCCCTGGAAAAGGAAATGGCAATCCACTCCAGTACTCTTGCCTGGAAAACCCCATGGAGAATCCTGGTAGACTACAGTCCATGGGGTCACTAAGAGTCAGACACAACTGAGCGACTTCACTTTCTTTTTCACTGACTTTTAGCCTTTATTCTAATAAAAATATAAAGTGCTTCTCTAAGCAGTTTTGTCCACACCTCATACATTGATACTTTATTTTTTAAATATTTTCTTTCATTGTGGATTCTTCCTTAAACCAAGGTTACTTTGGAGTATGTTTTGTATTTTCTAAACATGACATTTTCTACCCTTCCCCCTTTGTTGTTGTTTTTGTTTTTTAATTACAATCAAAGAATTATGCTCTGGTTACAAATTTTTTAATCTTGTTTAGATTTGCTTTCCAGTATAGAGAATTGTCATTTTTGTAAATGCTCCATGTGTCCATGAAAAACTGTATTATTTGTTGAGTACAGTAGCCTATACACGGTTATTAGGTCAATAGTATTTTCTGTAACTCTACCAATTTTGGTTACTATGTGATCTTCCTCTATGATTGCAGGTTTCTCATTTCTCCTTGTAGTTCTCTGATAAACTGAGACACAATATATTGAATTCTATATATTTAGAATTGCCAAATCTCCCTGTTGAATTAGTCTTATCAACTCTCTTTACTACTAGTAAGTCTTTGGCCCAAACTTGTTTGATATTAATATAGCCATAGCAGCTTTTTTCCAGTGTTTATATATATTTTTATATCCTTTCATTCTTTTGCATCCTTACATTTTATGTGTGTCTCTTGTATATACAAGCATACCTCGGAGATATTGTGGGTTCAGTCCTACACCTCCACAATAAAGCAATTATCACAACAGTCAATCACACAAATTTGTTTTCCCAGTGCACATAAAGGTTTTGTTTACACTGTTGTTTAGCTGCTAAGTCATGTTTGACTCTTTTGCAACCCCCATGGACTGTAGCCCACCAGGCTCCTCTGTCCATGCAGCTTCCCAGCCAGTAACACTGGAGTGGGTTTGCCACTTCCTTCTCCAAGGGATCTTCCTGACCCAGGGATTGAACTCACATTTCCTCCACTGGCAGGAAGATTCCTTACCACTGAGCCATCTAGGAAGCCCGTGTTTACACTGTACTGTAGACTGTGTGTAGCATTATGTCTAAAAAGATGTATATACTTTAAAATAAGTCAGAAAAATGGTACCAAAGACTTGCTTGACACAGGGTTGCCACAAACCTTCAATTTATAAAAGCTGCAATAAAGCAAAGCACAATAAAACAAAGTTTGACTGTAATTGGATTATGTTACTGACAATTTTTGTCTTTTATAGGAAGACTTAGCTTATTTACATTTAATGTAATTTCTGATCCATTTGGATTTAAATTTACCACCTCACCAAATGTTTTTCCTATACACCATTTTGTTCTTTTCTCTTTCTTGCTTTTTGTATTGAGTATACTTTTTGTTATTGTTATTTTTATTCCATTAATATATAGTGATAAACTCTTATAAATCTTTCAGTGTAGATACTCATTATTATAACATAAAACTCTGAATATTCAAGTCTAATATAAAACTACAACTTTAACCTTTTCTCAGACATAGGACCTTAAAATACTTTTCTTTATTCCTCACCCAATTTAAATGCTGTTGTTTTCATGTAGTTAAAACCCTCAAAACATTATTTCCATTTCAAAATCACTATTCATTTAACCCGTATATTTACTCTTTCAGCTGTTCATTCCTTCTTGCATCTCTAAGCTTCCATTTGGTTATCATTTTCCTTCTGCTTAAAGACATTTTTGTGTAGTTAGGGAAAAAATTATTTTTGTGTATGAAATTTTCTTAATTTTACCAGTTGCACCCTTACTATTGAGGGCATTTTTGCTTTGTATAGAACTCTTTAAGTTGGTACTTATTTTTTGTCACTTTGAAAATGACATCCCATCTTTTGATTCCCAAATTTTTTAACTGAAGTAAAATTGGCATTATGTTACAGGTGCACAACATCATGATTCACACTGGGTATATTCTGGTGCTTTGAAATATGCCTTCTTTCACTGCTCTGGATTCTGGATTTTTTTTTTTTTTTTTAGCTTTCAATGGTATTGATATTTGCACAGGTATGATTACTCTGAATATATTTTGCTCAGGTTTTGTGTGACTTCCAGAATTTGCAGCTTAATTTCCCTAAATTGTAAAATTTCTTAAGCATTAACTCTAAGTATCCTCTATTTCCTCTCTTTTGGGGGGACTACAGTTACAGTAGTGTTAGCCCTTCTTGGTGTTTTATCACTTTTTGGTTCTTTTCCATCCTCTTGTCTCTATATACTCTGAATTTTTTCTTCTGACCAAATTTCACTGTCTTCAGCTGTGTTTCATCTGGTGTTAAGCTCATTCATTGACTTTTCAAAATTTCAGCTGTTACAGTCTTTTAGTTTTTTAAAATACCCAATCCCCTGTTGATATTTTCATCTTTTCTCTTTTGTTTCCCTCTTGCACATATTAAGTCCATGGCTCTCTGAGCATTTCTTTTATTGCCTGCTAACTCCAGAATTGAGCAGATATACCCACCAGTCGCAAGCAGTGGTGGCTTAGAGTAGCGATCAATACATATAAGATATACAGAATGCAGGAGCAAAGAACATATAATCTCTGAAAGCAGATTCACTCCTAAGAAGTTAAAGATGATCTGCTTATACCCATTTTTCCACTTTACATTTGCTTCTGCCAGGTTCCCACAGGGTCATTCTTTTTTATGTTAAATTCCCAATTGGAGATTATCACACAGGTAATTTAAGTGCCAGGAGAAGGCGATGGCACCCCCACTCCAGTACTCTTGCCTGGAAAATCCCATGGACGGAGGAGCCTGGTAGGCTGCAGTCCATGGGTCACTAAGAGTCGGACACGACTGAGCGACTTCACTTTCACTTCCATGCATTGCAGAAGGAAATGGCACCCCACTCCAGTGTTCTTGCCTGGACAATCCCAGGGACCGGGGAGCCTGGTGGGATTAATATTTTACATAAGATAAGGGATGTTTCAATGCTACTCTCTCAATTCATCCCACCCTCTCTTTCCCCCACTGTGTCTACAAGTCTGTTCTCTGTCTGTGTTTCTATTCCTGCCCTGCAAATAGGTTCATCAATACCATTTTTCTAAATTCCATGTGTATGTTTTCAGTTCAGCTCAGTCACTCACTCGTGTCTGACTTTGCGACCCCATGGACTGCAGCACACCAGGCTTCTCTGTCCATCACCAACGCCTGGAGCCTACTCAAACTTATGTCCATCACATCGGTGATGCCATCCAACCACCTCATCCTGCTGCCACCCCCCCTTCTCCTCTCGCCTTCAATCTTTCCCAGCTAAAGGGTCTTTTCCAATGAGTCAGTTCTTTGTATCAGGTGGCCAAAGTATTGGAGTTTCAGCTTCAGCATCAGTCCTTCCAATAAATATTCAGGACTGATTTCCTTTAGGCCTGCCTGGTTGGATCTCCTTGCTGTCCAAGGGACTCTCAAGAGTCTTCTCCAACACCACAGTTCAAAAGCATCAATTCTTTGGTGCTCAGCTTCCTTTATAGTCCAACCCTCACATCTATACATGACTACTGGAAAAAACAGTTCTGCCTAGATGGATCTTTGTTGGTAAAGTAATATCTCTGCCTTTTAATATGCTGTCTAGGTTGGTCATAGATTTTCTTCCAAGGGGCAAGCATCTTTTAACTTCATGGCTGCAGTCACCATTTGCAGTGACTTTGGAACCCAAAAAAATAGTCTCTGTTTCCATTGTTTCCCCATCTAATTGCCATGAAGTGATAGGACCAGATGCTATGATCTTAGTTTTCTGAATGTTGAGTTTTAAGCCAACTTTTTCACTCTCCACTTTCAAGAGGGTCTTTAGTTCCTCGCTTTCTGCCATAAAGGTAGTGTCATCTGCATATCTGAGGTTATTGATATTTCTCCCGGCAATCTTGATTCCAGCTTGTACTTCATCCAGCCCAGCATTCTGCATGATGTACTCTGCATGTAAGTTAAACAAACAGGGTGACAATATAAAGCCTTGACGTACTCCTTTCCCAATTTTGGAACCAGTCTGTTGTTCCATGTGCAGTTCCAATTGTTGCTTCTTGTCCTACATACAGATTTCTCAAGAGGCAGGTCAGGTGGTCTGGTATTCCCATCTCTTTAAGAATTTTCCACAGTTTGTTGCAATCCACATAGTCAAAGGCTTTGGCATAGTCAATAAAGGAAAAGTAGATGTTTTCCTGAATTCTCTTGCTTTTTCAGTGATCTAGCAGATGTTGGCAATTTGGTCTCTGGTCTCTCTGTCTTTTCTATGTATGTTTTAATTTATGATATTTTTCTTTCTGACTTACTTTACTCTGTATAACAGGCTCTAGGTTGATCCATCTCAGTTCAGCTGACTCAAATTCATTCCTTTTTATGGCTAAGTAATATTTCATTGTATTTATGTACCACAACTTCTTTATCCATTCATCTATAACTGGAAGGATTCTACATCACATGTAGAGGCCAGGATGTTGCTAAAGAGTCCCCATGACAGCTCTCTACAAAAGAATTATTCTGCCCAAAATGTAGCAGTAGAATACAGGAAGCAAAAAAGTATAATAAAACATAAATAATAGTCTATACAATATACAAAGGGCATGAAAGTGGATAGGGAAATTTATGAAACACTTCAATGGGCATCTAAAGCTTAAGTTGAGTGGAAATCTGGGAGGTAGGGTTATTACTGTGAGCTAGAATATAAGTATGAAGTATATTCCCCACATTTGTGGAACAAGTTCGACTAAAATTTACCGGCAGACGAAGTAGGTGAAGAATAAGGAGGCAAGGCAAGGCTGAAAAGGAAGGCAAGGACCAGACTGCAAAAGGTCATACATACTAGATGAAGAGTTTGGAAAAGGTTGGTATCAGAGGGCAACAAAGAGTAGTAAATAAGAAGTTTATTAATAAACAAGAATGGTCAGAAAGATCATTCAGGCAGAATTATGGTTAAAGGCTTAAGGACAAAACAAAGCACAGGCCAATTAGTAATCCTACTGGAATACTCCAGGCCAGTGAAGACTAGAGTCAGAAACAAAGGTCCAATACAGAAGAAAGGATTGATGTGGTAAAGTACTGTGTGTGTGCCTGTTAAGAAGCTTCAGTAGTGTCTTTGCAACTTTGACTCTTAGCAACCATATGGACTGTAGCCCACCAGGCTCCTCTGTTCATGGGATTCTCCAGCAAGAATACTGGAGTGGGTTGCCATACCCTCCTCCAGGAGATCTTCCTGACCCACAGATCAAACCCACACCTTTTATGTCTCCTGCATTGGCAGGTGGGCTCTTTAACCACTAGCATCACCTGGGAAGACTGTTAAGTATTATACCCAGTCTTCAGTAACTGAATATGAAGAGAAAATAAAATTTAATAACAGCTTTCAAGCACTACTCACAGAGACAGAGTACAGGAGAACACTTAGAATAAAGATAATGAAAGATAATACCATCCATTTAGGCCTCTTGTAGTAAATAAGCTATGCAAGGACATAGAAGTGGTTATTATCAAAGGATACAGCAGCAAAATCTGGATTGTGCCTTGAACTCTGATAATTATCCTTCAACCAATAATAACAAAAGATTTTTAGAATATTTTTCTGCTATATCCATATCATATTTTTATATATGTATTTATCTTACTTCCAGATATTTCCTATTACATTTCTTTAAAAATGCCATGTGTTTATTATTTAATGTTTTAAAGATACTTTAATTTACATTTTAAAAAAAGAATAATAAAAATAACTTAACCTTTCAAATGTGATTTTTTAACAGCAAAATGGGAAAGTGGGAAACAGCCTCCCTTGAAAAAGAAATCAGCACTTCCAACAAAACTAAAGGAAGACTTACATGTAAAACTAATTCAGAAAGGAGATAACAACTAAAGACATAGATATACATCTTATTTTAATCCCCCCAAAAGTTAACTGGATCTTCTTAATAGATTATCCTTGAAAATCAAGTTTTTAACTATTCAATATAATCTTTGAAATGGTATCTAGTTAAGATAATAATTGCCTTAAATATACCAGACAAAATATTTACAATCAGCAAAATAAAAACCAGCAAAACAATTAACATCTGAAAGTCTAACATTCTATTCCACTGGATTTACATTTTTTCCTAAGAAAAACATTATAAACAAATCTTTTGGGGTACAAATTAGAAGTACTCAACTACCTACTTATAATTGTTAACCTTCTTTCAACAGTATGACTCATTGGTAAACACCAATACTTTACCAGTCACCTTATGTGAAATAACAAGTGGAAAACAAAATTTCTCAACAACAATGGGTCATTAAATTCATTCAGCAAACTTACTACAAAAAACTTTATTAAAAAAACTTAAACACACAATCATGATCAAGCATTTTAAAATTAAACTGAAATCAGTTATGAAACTTCCTTTTCAAAAAGTTGTGAAAGTAAAAGGACAAATTTAATTCTAAATATTTCCTTGCTTATTTGAATTGTTTTCTAATACTATTTCAATAAATTATTTCTTTAATCTCCTCTTTAGGTTCTCAAGGTGGTCCGTATTAACATCTTGTAATGCCAGTACCATTGCCTTAGACAAGGAGGGATTAAATGAAATAGTCATCAGACAGCACAAATCTATTAGCTCTCTCTGACATTTCTGCAAACCTTCCAGGAACTTTTGGTATTTACAAGGATCCTTTTTCAACCGTTTCATTTCTGATACTGAAAACCCTATCAGACTAGTAAGTATTTCATCTACAAAGTCTACATCTAGATATGCAGTACCATCAGAAATTTTTGCTCTTACACTCCAAATGCCACCAGAACTTGAGAGATTTCCGGTTAAAGTTACAATAAATGCTTTGACTTTCACTGTTGTAACCTCCTTTGGTTTGCTGGCCATTAGAACAGACAAATAGATAAAGGGTGGAGAATACAAATCCATGGTGATAGGAAGTCCAGTGCTATTCTCTGACAATTGTAAAGAACAAGTCTGTAAATGGTGCTCATTTTCATTAGGAACATCTGAACTCCTTTTTGGTACATTACTGACTAGCTCTCCATTGAACATTTTATTATTTAAGGAATGTCCATCTGAACTGCTAATTTGTTTTATTTTATATGTCTCTGAGCTCTTACCTTTATTTGTAAAATCATGGGGTAGAGGTACATTATGATTAACTGAAAGACTACTACTGTTTTGGTCTCTAGTAGATGGACAACTAAGAGATTTGTCTTCACTAGTCATTTGCTCAGATAAATTTTTTTCACTCCAATTATTGTTTCCATTTTTGCAAATAAAAGAAAAATTATTTAGAGTATTAGATCTATGTGAAAACTTCTCTATACTTTCATCTGTAGTTCTGTTCAAAGTCAATAGCTGTAATTCTTTGGTCTCCATCTGTTCTTTCTGGACAGCTTCTTCTAAAAGTAAGGCCTCCTCCAATGAAAAGTCATCTAATTCCTCATCAGTAAAAAGCATAGATTGGTTTCGTGGTTTCTCCCTTGGCCTTGGAGAAATAACAAGTTCTGTTTCAAAATCTGACTGTCTGATGGGAACAGTATTTGAGGAATTACCTATGAAACAACTTCTTTCCAAAGAGGTATTATTATTTGCTGCAAGCTCATCATTTTCATCAAGACTTGCCAAGAGTTCTTCATCAGAAGGTCCCAACGCAGGATCTAGAACATCCGTAATTCTGGGGATGATTTGGTTAGAATTATTTGGTATGACTGAAACTATAGGATCAGGTTCCCCAATTAATCTTGCAAGAACTTTTTCTTGGGCATATTCCTCTAAAAGAGCATCGACTTCTCCTCCCAACATTTTCACATTTTCTGGTTTCAATAAGAGAACACCAAGACGGAAAGAAATATTTCCATAAATCAAAATTTTTGTACCTGGAGGAAGATCACTATGCAGAGCTGGAATAGACTGATATTCCATTCCTTGTATTTGTACAATTCCATCAGTTAGCTGTAGCATCAACATTCGTGAAGGCTTTGCTTCCCAAGGTTTGGGGGTTACTTGTGTTTCAGCTGTAATTAGGTCATTGGTTGTATTCTTTCCTCTCAACTTTTGTATCTGGGCATATGCAGGCTGACTTACATCAACCAATGAATTAATCTGCAGAGCAAAAAATCCATTCAGTTCTCCTTTCGGAGTTTCTAAAATGCCGCTAGGTAAAAGACGATGCTCCAAATCTCTCAGGTCGGTAAGGAGCCACTGCTCAAACACTTGTTTATTCATTTGTGCCTGACTCAAATTAACATGATCATTTTCTTCTTGGATCCAGTTAATACAAGCTTCTAGCCACGTTACAGGCACTTTAACATGCCATGTAGCTGAAAGCCAGGTTTCAACTCTTAATGCAATACTAGTTACACTCATTTCTTTCACATAAAGGAAATATTAGGCATCTATTACCTGAAAACAAACAAAAAAATTATTGTAATTCAGTATATCTAAATAGAGTTTCTATAATTCTCTACAATGCACAAACAGGAGTAGCCAAACCTTTAGACTTTCTCTCTAGCATGTAATTCTTTGACTTTCTACATAGCAAAAATTCAAATGCCACAAGTAATCAGATGGTACAATGAGAAAAGCAAAAAATGTGAGACAGATATATAAAGGTTTGAAGGCTAGCTCTGTCAAATTATAAGCTCTACAGCCTAGCATAAATTTCTTAACTTCTTCTAACCTAGTTTTTTCATCTATAAAATGTCAATACCACCTCCTACCTAATGGGGCTGTTGTGAGGATTACATGATTAACATTTGTAAAGCACAATGTCAGACCTACGCAATACATACAATGTTAGTAGTTATTATATTAATATAATAATCAGGTAAAATTATAACAAGTAACAGATTCTTAGCTGATGTAAAGCATCTTATTTATCTAAATGATTCTCAACAGTCGTATCACGTAAATATACTTCTGATTTTCTCAGTATGATTAAAAAAAGTAGCAAAACACTAAAAAGACTAAGCTTTTCTCACAAATTAAATTTTTTCCTTCAACAGAGGAAGACTCTAAATTTATAAAGTTTTAATATGCCCATAAGAAAACTTACCATTTGGAACAGGAGCACAGGATTTGATGACAGGATTTAGAACTGGTTGTTCAGTGGAGTACTTGTAACCTCTATTGCTCAGCAATGGCCTGAGAGCTAAGACAAAAAACAGTAAGGGTTATAAGAGGAAGCTGCAGAAACAATCACTGGCCTATTTTTGTAAGTGCAAGAGTTTGATGGTATGGTTTTGAAGGTTCCTATTATCAATCAGGGTAGAGTGGAGGTAGTACACACTAAAAACATGAGGTTTGGAATGAAATAAACAAAAGCAAGGGACCACAAGAAACTTAGACACTCTATCTTAGGTTGCTTCCTTGCCTTCCTTACTGCAGAGGGCTACCGTGAAAATTAAAGGATAGGAGAAGATGTCGGAGGTTCACAAGCAACCTAAGGTGAAAGGAGGCCAAAGCAGCTGAAATTGAAACTGACCGCCTACAGAGGGAGAAGGGCTCAAAGTTAAAGAAGCCAGAGCTCTGGATGCCATGGCAGCTGCAGCAGTGATGTGGAAAAGGAGACCCAGGGATGACTATCCTTCAGGTTTACTTCTGGCAAAACAGGGATGAAGTCCTAGATAACCTCTCAGCCTTTGTCTGCACCATCTGGCAGATCCATAAAAACTACTGCATAAATGGACCAGGGAAGAAGTCCTGTCCCATGGACTAGTTCAAGACATATTCTTGTGAAAAGGCATTAAATTATTTCTGTATATTATATAGTAGGTCCTCTCATTTTTAGAAAATAGTAAATCTAGCATCCTTGTAAAAACTTAGAGTTTATACAAATATTTCTTTTTTTAACCTTGCATTTCTTAGAAATTTAATAGGCATATATTGTCTGGTTTCCTACATCTTTTAGCTCAAGCGACAAATATGTGTCTATACATATACATATACACACACACTGACTTTTTTTGTAGGTATAGTTTTTTTTTTAATTTTTAACTTAAAAAGGGGGATTAATTTTTTTTCCCCTAAAGCTTTCTGAAGGTCAGGGGCTTTATCTATGAAAAAAATAGTAAGTAGTTATTTGTAACCTGTACTAAGCAGCATCTAGCCTTAAAACAGTCCTTTCTGGCTAAAAAAACAATGAATGCTAGTAAAATTGTTTGGGCTACTTTTAGCATTTTTTAATCAAAATTACTAGATAACAGAATTCAAGAATTTGTTAACATGTTATTATTTGATATACTGATAGTCATTTAAAAGTAAAAACCCTTTATTGTGTTAAAAAAATGAAATAAAAAAGGAGACTAACATATAATCCAGAGGTTCAGTGTACAAGTCTGGTGCCAAATTTCTTTTACTTACAAGCTCTGTGACCCTAAATAAGTAGTCACATTACTAATTCAACAAATGGTTAAAATTTAAAGGAAGAGTTACAGTTATTATGAGAAATACAAGAATAACATTTTAGGAGGAAGAATTAAGAAGGTCATAACTACCAAACTGATGAATCTTTACTTTGAAGAAAATAATTAAGAGTACAGATACATTTTAAATCATGTATGAAAAACAATGTGAAAACAGATAGGAGAGGTAGGAGAGGTCCATGCCCATTCTGATAAAAATAAACCATGTAGAGTCAAATCAGCATGTCTCTTTAACAAAGAAACCAACAATCTCTACACGAGCCCTCTGGTTTATCAAATGGAAATATTCTCTAACTTGTTGCTAAGAAAAACAAAACACAGCATGCTAACTTTTGTGTACAAAAGAAAGGACAATAAGCATATTCTTCTTGATTTTGTACATACAGGACCTCTATCTAGAAGGATATACAAGAAACAAGATAAAACTTTAAATACATAGCTACACTCAATAACAAAGAGTAAAAACTTCTGGGCCAGGAACTCAGGAAGATGCCCTGAAGAAGGGATAGGCTACCCACTCCAGTATTCTTGGGCTTCTCTGGTGGCTCAGCTGGTAAAGAATCCACCTGCAATGCGGGAAACCTGGGTTCGATCCCTGGGTTAAGAAGATCCCCTGGAGAAGGGAAGAGCTACCCACTCCAGCATTCTAGCCTGGAGAATTCAATGGACGGTACAGTCCATGGGGTTACAAAGAGTTGGACACGACTGAGAAACTTTTACTTTAGAGTTTTAAGTGGGCACTAAAGACACCAGGAAAAGGGGACTTGCAGGCGAAAGCTACAAGGCTCTAAGGGCCCAGTATGCCAACTATAGGGCACAACAGACTACTTGCTAGAATTGTGCCCAAAAATGTTCTATTCAGCACCTACCTATGGCCTATGGAGAGAACAGAGATAATCTAAGAATAGATACATAGAGTATACCACTTGTATAGAATACAACATGGTCCAGAACCAGGCTATTCACTAAATACCCAAATCTCTAAGGACACAGCTGATCTAGACCTATGCCAGTCAGAGGGCAGGTTGAAGCAACTCCAAAAACACACCAAAGGGAAAAACCTCTATCCAACATGAGCTCTCAAGCCAAAACTATATTTGAGGAAAATTACCATGATGAGCCACATCAGGACACACAACCAAGAGAAGAATTTATACCTGGAGAAGTTTGTTTTTAAATGCAGAATCTTAAATGTTTAAAAAATAAGAATAAAGTGACTATGAAAGAATACAAAAAACTTCAAAAAAAACTATTATTAATATTCTCAAAGAGGTAGGGATATCTCCACACACAAAAACTTAAACCGCAACCAGTACCTCATACCACATACAAAAATTAACTCTAAATGAAGCACAGATATAAATGTGAAAACTAAAAAAGCTAGGAGAAAAAAAAAAGCTCACATATAACAGAAAACAGATTGACAGCTGCCAGAGATCAGGGGTGGGCGAAACAGACGAAAGGGGTCACAAGGTACAAACTTCCAGTTATAAAATCAGTTAAGTCATAGAAATGTAATGTACAGTATGGTCACTGTAGTTAAAATACTATATTGCATATTTAAAAGTTAAGAGAGTAGATCTTAAAAGTTCTCATCACAAGAAATATAAAATTCTGTAACTAAGTGTGGTGATGGATGTCATCTGGGCTTAACTGTGGTGAGTTCTGCAATAATAGGGATCCCCTGGTGGCTCAGTTGGTAAAGAGTCTGCCCGCAATGCAGCAGACACAGGTTTGATTCCTGGGTCGGGAAGATCCCCTGGAGAAGGAAATGGCAACTCACTCCAGTACTCTTGCCTGGAAAAATCCCATGGATGGAGGAGCCTGGTGGGCTACAGTCCATGGGGTTGCAAAGAGTCAGACATGACTGAGCGACTTCACTTTCTGCAATAATACAAATTATGATGTTGTACAACTGAACCTAAAATGTTATATGTCAATTATATTTTTTTAAGGGGAAGGAAAGTTAGGAGAATAATCTTTGTGATCTTAGTTTCTTAAAAGTTTCCTCAGATACAACACTAGAAGCATACATAATTCATAAAAGAAAGAAACTAATGAATTGAGCTTCACCAAAATTTTAAAATTCTGCTCTATGAAAGACACTGCTTAAAGTATAAAAACAAGCCAAACAAACAAAAAAGACAAGCCACAGACTGGGAGAAATAGGTAACTGACAAAAGACATATTTAGATTACAAAAATAATTTTAAAATTCAATAGGAGGACTTCCCTGGCAGTCCAGTGGTTAATACATCACCTTCCAATGCAGAGGGTGTGGCTTCAACCCCTGGTGGGGGAGCTAAAATCTCACATGACTCACAGCCGAAAAAACAAAACATAAAACAAAAAGCAATATGCAACATATTCAATAAAAATGAACTAAAAATTGTCCACACCAAAAAAAAGAAAAAAATCTTTTAAAAAATTCAATAGGAAAACAAACTAATTTTAAAAGGAGCAAAAGAGCTGAATAGACATTTCACCAAAAGATATGCAAAATGACAAGACATTACGGAAATCTAAAATTAAAATATAGCTAAAATAAAAAAGACAACTGATAATTCCAAGTACTGGAATTCTCATACACTGCTGGTTGGAAAGCAAAATAGCACAATCACTTTAAAAAACAGTTTAGCAGATTTTTAGGAAGAAAAACAGTTTAGCAGTTTATTAGGAAGAAAAACAGTTCAGTATTTTCTTACAAAGTTAAATATACACTCATCATGCAACCCAGCATTACTAGGTATTTACTCAAGAGAAATGAAAACTTACATTCATTAAAAATCTGTATGTGAACAATTACAGCAGCTTGTTTCACCAAAAATCAGAAACAACCCACATGTCCTTCATGGACAAATAATAGTACATCATTACAATGAAATATCATTCAGTGTTAAAAAAGAATACACTTCTAATAAATGCAATAACAAAGATGAATACTGCTACAGATATTCTCCTTCAGAAAATTCGTATGTTGAAATCCTAATACCCAATGTGATGGTATCGGGAGGTGGGGCCTCTGTGAAGTGCTTAGATTATGAGAATGAAGCCCTCATAGAAATTCCCTGGTGGCCCAGTGGCTCAGACTCCCCACTTCCACTGCTGCTGCTAAGTCACTTCAGTCGTGTTCGACTCTGTGAGACCCCATAGACGGCAGCCCACCAGGCTCCCCGGTCTCTGGGATTCTCCAGGCAAGAACATTGGAGTGGGTTGCCATTTCCTTCTCCAATGCATTAAAGTGAAAATGAAGTCCCTCAGTCGTGTCCGACTCTTCACAACCCCATGGACTGTAGCCTACCAGGCTCCTCCATCCATGGGATTTTCTAGGCAAGAGTACTGGAGTGGGGTGCCATCGCCTTCTCCGTCTGCCACAAGAGGTTGCTATAAAAAGGCTGTCATCCAAGAACCAGGAAGCATGTCCTTATCAGACACCCACAAAATCTGCCATCACCTTGACCATGGACTTTTCAGTTTTCAAATAAATTTCTGTCATTTATGAACCACTCAGTTTATGCTATTTTGTCATAGTAGCCCGAATAGACTGAAACAAATAGCAAATGCAGCATGCTAGGTAAAAGTTAGACAAAGACTGTATAATTCCAGTTACAGGGCATTATGGAAAGGTATCACCAACTTCACGGACATGAACTTGAGCAAACTCCAGGAGAGAGTGGAGGACAGGAAGGCCTTGCATGCTGCAGTCCATGGGGTTGCAAAGAATCAGACACAACTTAGCAACTGAATAACAACAATGGAAAAGGCAGCACCATAGTAACAGGTGACAGCAATGGTCATGCGACTAATGTTTGTCAAAGCTCACAGAACTATACATCAAAAAGAACATAAATTTTACTGAATGTAAATTATATACTTAATAAAAATACTGAAGACAAACACCAAAATGATAGAAATATAACAACTGATTTTCAAATTTGCTGAGAAAAACACAGAATAAAGAAAACAATCCAAAAGAAGGCACAAAGGGAACGGGGCCGTGAAAGTGCTGCACTCAATATGCCAGCAAATTTGGAAAACTCAGTAGTGGCCACAGGACTGGAAAAGATCAGTTTTCATTCCAATCCCAAAGAAAGGCAATGCCAAAGAATACTCAAACTACCACACAATTGCACTCATCTCAATGCTAGCAAAGAAATGCTCAAAATTCTCCAAGCCAGGCTTCAACAGTACGTGAACCGTGAACTTCCGGATGTTCAAGCTGGATTTAGAAAAGGCAGAGGAACCAGAGATCAAATTGCCAACATCCGTTGGATCATCAAAACAGCAAGAGAGTTCCAGAAAAACATCTATTTCTGCTTTATTGACTATGCCAAAGCCTTTGACTGTGTGAACCACAATAAACTGTGGAAAATTCTGAAGGAGATCCGAACACCAGACCACCTGACCTGCCTCTTGAGAAACCTGTATGCAGGTCAGGAAGCAACAGTTAGAACTGGACATGGAAAAACAGACTGGTTACAAATTGGGAAAGGAGTATGCCAAGGCTATATATTGTCACCCTGTTTGTTTAACTTATATACAGAGTACATCACGAGAAATGCTGGACTGGATGAAGCACAAGCTGGAATCAAGATTGCCGGGAGAAATATCAATAACCTCAGATATGCAGATGATACCACCCTTATGGCAAAAAGCGAAGAGGAATTAAAGAACCTCTTGATGAAAGTGAAAGAGGACAGTGGAAGAGCAGGCTTAAAACTCAACATTAAGAAAACTAAGATCATGGACTCTCATCCCATCACATCATGGCAAATAGATGGGGAAACAGTGAAAACAGTGACAGACTTTATTTTGGGGCCTCCAAAACCGCTGCAGATGGTGACTGCAGCCATGAAGTTAAAAGACGCTTGCTCCTTGGAAGAAAAGCTATCACCAACCTAGACAGCATATTAAAAAGCAGAGACTTTACTTTGTCAACAAAGGTCTGTCTAGTCAAAGCTATGATTTTTCCAGTAGTCATGTATGGATGTGAGAGCTGAACGATAAAGAAAGCTGAGCACCAAAGAATTGATGCTTTTGAACTGTGGTGTTGGAGAAGACTCTTGAGAGTCCCTTGGACTGTAAGGAGATTCAACCAGTCCATCCTAAAGGAAATCAGTCTTGAATATTCATTGGAAGGACTGATGCTGAAGCTGAAACTCCAATACTTTGGACACCTGATACAAAGAACTGACTCATCTGAAAATACTCTGATGCTGGAAAGACTGATGGCAGGAGAAGGGAATGACAGAGGATGAGATGGTTGGATGGCATAATCAACTCAATGGACACGAGTTTGAGTAAGCTCTGGGAGCTGGTGATGAGCACGGAGGCCTGACGCGCTGCAGTCCATGGAGTCGGAAAGAGCTGGATACAACTGAGCGACTGAACTGAACTGATAAACAGAAATTAACAAGATGGTAAAAATTAGTCTAAATATATCAGCAATCATAATGAATATAGATTAACTCACCTCTTAAAAGATACTCTCAAATTGAATAAACCAAATTCAGCTGTATGCTTAAAAGATGGACCTAGAACAAAATACCATCAACACATGAAATTAATTAAAATAAGGCATGTTAAAATCTCCAAGCATGATTTTATGATGCCATAGTTGAGAGATATCTTATCTTCAAGACACAGATCTGTACTTTATAGATCTATTTTTATCTGTTGACATTATTAACATCAAAAATTAAGCTATATCCAAGGCTCTCAGGTGTACTCATTCAGTAAGTTACTTTATTTTCTTCACTAAAATTTAACCACCACAACACTGGCAAATGGGCCTGGTATAATTGGCAGGGGTGTTGTAATGAGATGATAGTCATTAAGTAAACTGAAATCAAGAAAGTATACTTTTGGTAGTTAGAATTATTTAAATGAATTAGCAAGTATAAATGCCGCATCAATTAAATTGTTTGCAGAATGTTTTGTACTATGAATCATTCAGGATGTACAGTATAGTATATAACCATATACACCCCTAAGTTATTACATGCAGACACTTAACACAAATGCCATTTTCTACATGAACCTGTTAAATAGTAGGAGTTAATACTGTTAATACTTCTAGGAGGAGGAAGAAACCAAAAAAAAAGGAAGACTGATTGTGAATTGAAAAGGTCAAGGCTGGATAGAAAATGAAATTAAAGAAATGAATTTCAGTGGTGTCAATTCTATATAGCAGCAGTATAGCTGTATAAACAGAGAAGTGAAGAAAAGGGTGAGTAAAAATTAAAACCTCTTAAGATTTTAAACTTTTTCAAAATATATTATTTTACATCTGTAATATTACCTAAACCTCAAAATAGTCATTTATGATAGAAAGGGTAGGTACTGTCTTCTATTTGGGTGAGAATGAAACAGGCATGAAGATTAAAGACATAAAGATCATACATAGTATCAGGCTCTGAACTAGATTCTGCTAATCTCCATTCGTATACCATTTTCTAGATGCTGTTTGACTTAAGTGAAAAGAGAAAGTAAAGTCAGTCTCTCATTTACATATACCCACTTGCATACAAAACATATTCATAAATGGCTAGTTTGTAATAGCACTACAGTATTAACAATCAACAGACTTTGCTCTGATCTCATATAAATGACAAGCTCACCTAGTACATTCTAAATTATTTCATTTACAAAGTCAAATGAAAGAAACACATCACCTACTGCATCTATCTTTGTAATAGCTTCAAAGCAGTGTTATCACTATTACTTTTCCTTTTGCTATAACTCTACTAAAGTACCATATAAAGCAGTTTTAAATTTTTTTAAATATCACAAACTGATATTTTAAGACTTATGTATTCATTTTTAAATTTTGTACTTATTTCAAACATGCATTTCCTTGTTTGTGTTGTTGAACACAGAAAGTGACAAAAATCCTTTCAGACAGTAGTCTGGACAAATTCCTAATAAATAATTTTCTTAAAATACTACCCTCAGGATTTGGATCTCCACTTCCAGAGATGTACTATAATTTTATAACAACGTTACCATAACTAAATGCACATTTGCATAGAATATGCATAGAATTCTTCATTTAACAGCAAAGACAGGTAGAGGGCATATTGATATAAAACATAATTTAGTGCCTACAAATGCATGTTAAAACAATTTTATAAAAAGATGTTTCTAACATATAAATTTTTTTCCTACAGGTAAAAAAAAAAAGCTTATTAATTATTAAAAGAAAAGCTTATTAAATTGCTAAATGGAAAAAGTATTATCATGTGAAATTATAAAGTTTAGACTGGGTTTCAATAACTGAGCTCCTTAATAATTTAATTGTGTTAATTAAATTATTAAGGAGTTTATTTACTAATTGTATTTAATTAGTAAATTGTATTACTTGCATCTATTCCTTCAAGAGAACTTCTAAGGTTTTTGTTCCTCCTTTTCTTGAGAAATTGAGTAACCATGGTCACTGCAGGTAAGCAACTCACAAGGGAAGTGTCAGCTGCTGCTGCTAAGTCACTTCAGTCGTGTCTGACTGTGCGACTCCATAGGCAGCAGCCCACCAGGCTCCTCCGTCCCTGGGATTCTCCAGGCAAGAACACTGGAGTAGATTGCCATTTCCTTCTCCAATGTATGAAAGTGAAAAGTGAAAGTGAAGTCGCTCAGTCATGTCGGACTCTTCGCCACCCCATGGACTACAGCCCACCAGGCTCCTCCATCCATGGGATTTTCCAGGCAAGAGTACTGGAGTGGGTTGCCATTGCCTTCTCCAGGTGTCAGCTAGAGCACCACAATTTCCCAGCCCTTGATCCTCAAAAACATCACTGTCCATGAAAAGAATATAAAAAAAGTATATGTTGTTGAAATTGTACAGTAAGAAATGTTCACACCATATGATCTACTTCTTTTATTTTCAAAACTTAATCTTACGAAAACACTCAGAAATAAGGACAAAGATTTATGTGCCAGAGTGCTTATCACGAAGCTTTTACAGTGTGGAAAAAAAAAACTAAATGTTCAACAACAGTAAAATAAATACATACATAATCACACTGGATCCAGGAAATAGTTTTTTAAAGAAATATTTTAAGGACTATTTAATGACATGAAAATATGTTATTTTATTTTGTTAGGAAAAAAGACCATATGTAAAATTACATTAATCTCCATTAATTTTATAATCATGAAAACATTATTTTTTTAAAAACTGAGTTACATCTTGCTCCTGCTTAACTTGGCTGACACAGCAATCTACATTCTAGATATTGACTGCAGGAACTGAGCAGAAGAGAACAGAGTAGGAAAATTCTATAATATCAGTCATCAATACTAAGATTTATACAAATTTCATCTATAAGTTAATTTTCAGTCAGCCTCACATATTCCAATTTTTTAACAAATAGAAGAAGAGGCACAAGTACCATCCTTTTAGACATGGTATGTGGCATTCAATCAATAGTTAAGACTTAAAAGCACTAACAAATATTTAAGTTATAACCGTTTCATGTTTCCACTGCCTTTACTTTAAAAAATACACGTAAGTCTGTTTTTAACTCTTGGGGATAACATTAAGGTAACCCAAGAATTTTGAGAAGACACTTTCTGAAAATTATGGGGAAAATTTTATATTTAATGGCTGAAATCAGAAAGAAGTAATTAGTGGAGCTGCTTGTGGATCCTCCATAACCTAATACAAGAGAAAGACGGAAAACACGTATAGGAGTCTGATTCCCATCTACGCTTTGTGACCTTAGACTTGTTCCTTAACTTCTCTTTGTCTTATCCACAATTTACTCACAGGACTGTAATAAGCATTAAACGGCCAGCACAAAGTCTGGCACAAACTCAAAAAATAATAGTTACAAAATTCTAAATAATCATCCAGCTGACTAGAGTACAATCTCAATTATATTAGTTTACCTTATGTAAATTCCACAGCTAAGTAATACCAGACTTAAATTCATCAGGAGTCCAAATAATCACACAATTAATTACACAAGAGCACAATATGTCAATCAAGTTGCTAAGTCCTTGAATAAGCAGATATAACACAGCTTGGCTGAAAATAACAGAGGATGAAAGAAAGGTTGGCGAAAAGACAGACCTTCCTCAAACTGGCAAGTCTCTGAATGAAGCAGGTATAAAATTGTTTGTAAAAAACAGACTTTCTTGTTATTTAAAAAGTAAACCTAAACAGCAAATTTTAAAAGGTAAAGGAAGAAAACAATTAGATTAAAAAAAAAATCTAGAAAAGGGGAATAAGAGTTTTCAGGTTTGAGGGTCCAATCAGAAGACAGTGAAACTGGGAAGTTCTTAAGAGCTTTTTACTTTGCGTTCCTGCTCACCAGTCATCACTGTTTACCAAGGCAGAAAATGATGGTTTCAACAGAAATACTAGTTTGAAAGAAACCACCCTTAGTACATTATCCTATATGTGCCTATTTGTGTTAGTGAAGTGTCCCTGGTTTTGAAAGACAGATTCAATTAAATGTTGCAAATCCTGACTGGCAGATTAAATCTCTATAATCCAAATATCCCCAGCCCCTTCATACATTCAATCAACTTTTCTTGAACATTAAATAAGAATTTGAACTATGTATCATAAAACCAAACGCACATTGAGTTTTACTTCCCAACAAGACTATAATATTCTTTACGATGGGGGCCATTAAAAAACAACTCAGAGAGCCTTTTATAAACCCCACAATCCCAGACATTATGCTCCAACAGTACTTAACTACCATTCCCGCCAGTAAATATTTGGTGCTTCATGAAGTCCTCAGTTTCCCCTAAAAAGAGTTTCCTTCCATATTAAGCAAGTAAAATAGATGGTCAAAATCACACACTTTTTAAGATGCTGGTACATCTAATTTGCAAAGTATTCAAGAGGGAAATCAAATTACAATGGAATGAATCAGCACAAATTCATCATTACCCAAAAAAATGTGTATTCTAACGGTAGATTTAGCTTCATGTGTAACGTATAACATTTTCACTTTTCAACACAAGTTTGGGGTTGTGGTTGAGAGCTGGAGGGTTGAGTCGGGATGCGGAGACTGGGTACTACTACTGGTAATTTCCGAGGTTTGTCACCGATTCTGGACCTAAGGGCCTTAACAAAAAAAAACCCATCAAAGCCTGACACAAAGGCCTTAGAAGTAGCCGAACACTAAGTATAACCCGAACACTCTAGGACGATAACATATCTATATGAGGGCGAGAGGTTTAGTCTAAGTCACTGCCGACACACCGTGGGTGATTTAAGGCGAGTGAACGGAAAGCGGATGTCTACAGCTCATTTTGCTATTTGCATTCATTGTAGGATATGAAAGCAGTACTTTCAGAAATTTTTCACACGTAACTACAGCAACGACACTATAAAATACTCGTATCACAGGCCCCATTAATAAAGAAAAGAAAAGGGCAAAAAAAGTTTCATCAGAACGCAGAGCCCGGTAAAGACCCTGGGAGCGCAGGCTCCCGGCCGGAAGCAAAGGGGGCGAACAGTACAGGACTCCAAGGCTCGACCGCCACAGCCCGGCGAGACTGCCACCGTTTCTCGGAATCCCGCCCGATCCTCCAGCCGACCGCGGACCGCAACCTGCCGGCTGCGCCCCCTGCCCGGGCCACGCCTGAAGGGCGCTGCGGCCCGTTACAGACAGCGGGTTAGCGCGGCGAGGGCCGGGCCGGCAAGCTGGCTGCACTTACCAACGCGCAGCTCGCCCTGCAGCATGGGCCGGAGGGGAGTACCGGGGAGGGAAGAAGACGCGAATGTGGGCTGTGGAAACGGGGGCATTCATCTGGCCCTACACCGACCTGGGCGTCCCGCCTTCCCCTCGCGCAACAGCAGTTCCCGGGCCCGCGACCGTGAGACTAGGAACCGCCACAGCGCGCGCCCTAACCCTTTTTCGCTGCTTCCCGCCCGATTTGCCGCGCGCTCACGCCCCTCCTCCCACCCCTGAAAGCCTCCTTCAGGTCCAGAAGCACCCCCTACACCCGCCCCTCCCTGAGCGCGAGAACGGGACAGCCTTTAGTTCTCGCGAGAGCCTCCCCCCTCCCCCCCCAGCCAGTGAGTGCGCGAACGAGAAAGGAGGAGGGCGCTTCAGGCGAAAGCACTGCAGACGCCATTATCCTCTGTTTCTCTGCTGCACCAACCTCGACGTCTTGTCTACTTCCCGCCTATTTGCGGCCTATAGGTAATTTAGAGTTATTGGGGCTTGGGCACTGCGGGTTCGGGCAGGGGTTTGGCCTCCCTAAAGGCTGCGTTGACTTTTTCGAAGTCTGATTTTTCTCAGGCCCTTAGCGGCCTTACAGTCTGAAGGGAGGCGCCGGCGGGGGGCGGGGTTGTCGCCTCCTCCGGCGCCTTGATTGACGCGGCCTTGGGCCAATCGCTTCGCTCTCGCGCCACCGCTGTAGCCGGTGCAGCCAATCGGGCCCGGCGGCGGGGTAGGAGAGTGCGTGGAGGCGGGGGAGGGCAGTGGGGGCCTACGCTTGTTCTCTGTCTAGCTGTGACCGGCTGAGGAGGCGCGGCGGCATAGGGACGGTACCCTTGCCGGGTGAGGAATGGGGCTGGGCGAACGGCGCGTGGGGGTGAGGGCAGGAGAGTACTTTCTCCATTTGAGGGAAGGCGTTTGGGGGCTTGGTGGTGGTTGGCGGGTTCTGGGAGGGAACGTTGCCGGGTTTCCCCTCCCCCCACCTCCGCCATTTCCCTGAGCGTATATCTGCAGTCTGCGTTGTGGTACTAGAGGCTTCGGAGAGTCGCGAGGCTTGTGCCGGTGGGATGAGTTTTGTTCTGTTGGGAACTAGGCCTTGTGTGGGAAGGAGAGGGAGCCGGAGGGCGGTAGAGAATGCCGCCGCTCTCTTTGTGCGGGGCCCGCCGCACTTGGGCGCTGCGGGCCTGGGTCTGGAACGGGCGAGCTGGAAGGGTCGGGGCTGCCTTGGTTGCTTTGTCTCCCGCGGTGGGGGGAGGGCGCGGGGGACGAGGTCTCGGGACCGCGTGGTGGGTGGGGGAGGGGGTCCGCGCTCGGCTCCGCCTAGTAGCACGTAGTCGCCATTACGCGGGCCGCCATTTCCTGTCGGATCGGGCCGAGGAGAGGTGCGGCGCTGGTGCTCTCGCCTCGGGAGCTTTCTCAACTCCTGTTGCTTGGCGGTTGCCGATCCCGGTTTCGGGCGTTGCGGGGAGGAGGGCATGTTTGCCCTTGGCTGGTCGCGCATATACTTAGCGATTTTTTGGGTCTGGCGACTAAAGCACTTGGAGGATATTGGGTTTATCGTTACAAACAGCCTGCTATTTGTCGTCAAACCCCTTTATCTAAATCTTCCGTAGCACCTCAGTATTTGAGTTTGGGGCCAGGTTGGCGTTTCAGTTCCTGGGAAGAGTGGAAGGCGTAAATACTGCCATGACTGTGAGCTGTTTAGCTATTTCTCTCATAACGGGAGCCGCTTGTCGCCTCCTGCCAGTCAGGAGAGGGGAGCTAAAAGGCTGTTCACAGTCCTATTGCCAGTCTGGTAGTGCTGAAATTGTCAGGTTATACCGCTTTTAACGTAATTTGAAATATCCCGCTAGTGATGTTATTGGTGTTCAAGGGTTGTTAGTCGAGTACTACAGGCAGTTTGGGTGTACTCCTGTTTCAGGTTTGCCTGTTTATCGCTCCAGTAGATTGGCCAGGCGGTTGGGTATGGCTTGAATTTGCCTTTATATTTCAAGTAGACTTTTCAAGTCACCGGTGGAAAGAAACCCAGAAGTTTAGAATCCAGATGTAAAAATAATTTCTGCGTCTATTTATAAATGTGTACTTTCGGGAGCATTACTCGAGACTCATTACTCGGGGGCTTAAATGCCTTATGCGTCTGGTTTCTATGTATTTATGTAAAACGTTGTTGTGGTGGAACTTGATCCAAAATTACGGTACTTTTGCTTTTACAGAAAGATTAGATAGGTCTTTTGGATTGTGTTACAGGGCGGTCCTTTGGAAATTTAAGATCCTAAAACAAGTTTTAGAAATGGCTCTTTTTGTTGTGTTCAAATCTGTAGTCATTAGTATTCGGTAATAACCAAAAAAGCAAAACTGATTTGTGTTGGTTTTCGTAGGCTACTACAGCACTAGGGTGTCAGTTGGTCCCGCCCAGAACACTTCAGTTCTGCCCTGGAAGGATATATTTAATAACTGGTACGTTCTGGAAATAGTCATTTCTTTCCCTTGTCTTTAATATTTAGTACGCTGCACAGCCTACTTTGCAAGAAACCAAGTGTACTAGCCTCTTTATTTTTTAACAGATTCGTGTGTCCCTTGAATACAAGAAAATGGAAACTGAACAGCCAGAGGAAACCTTTCCCAACACTGAAACCAATGGCGAATTTGGTGAGAAAACATTTTAACAATTTTTTTGCTTTGTTAATTTCATTATTTTCTCTGAGATCCTTGTTAGTTACTTTTTTGAACTAGAAGTAACTGTCATTTGCGTAGGTGAGGAAACCGATTAAAAGAAAGCCAGTAAATACAAGTTTTTTTCTTGCATTTAGAAATTTCTAATCCTTTGATGTGCTGTCACAATAAATCTCGTGTTTAGAAAATTAAGGGAGTGTATTTTGACTTAAAAGTTGAAGATTGAATGCCTTTTTTTTTTTTTTTAACAAGCTTTAACAATTCCTTCAAAGGGAGTGGAGTTAAATGTTAAATCTGTAGGTTAAAACTAAAATGTGATTAAAGGTACCCTTTCTTGAAGATCCTGGTGCTCTCTGAAACCTAAACTGTTAATTTTTAGGTAAACGCCCTGCTGAAGATATGGAAGAGGAACAAGCTTTTAAAAGATCTAGAAACACTGATGAGATGGTTGAATTACGCATTCTGCTTCAGAGCAAGGTATAGATTTTATTCTTGAAATTGTTTCTTACTCAAAGTAGAAATTAAGAAAATGTTTGAGCCTTCTGGGAAGCCTTCAGAAGGCTGCAGAATGTAAAATAATTGTGTGGCTCTTTCTAAACAGACTTAGACTTTTTAGGCCATGGTAATTATTTTGCTAATGATTAAAATGAAAGCCCTTAACATGGTGAACTACTACAAGCCTAATTAGGAGATGGGTATGGATGGTCCTTACAGCATTAATGCCTTAAAGATAGTATTTTTTATTTCATTGTGGGTTCATTAGATAACATCCTGATTGGCAGCTTACTTAACTGATAATATAGCTAAAAAATGTGAAAGTATCTACTAGAATTCAAGTTAATTGACTTGCAAAAGGGTATTGTAAATTTGGTGCCAGTGCTTAAGATTTATACTCAGTATATTTCTGGCATTCTGAATATTTCAAAGCTCTGTCTAGGTATTTAGTCCCCAGAACATGTCACATAGACTCTTGGTTTTTGTTTAAACCTTGTGGTTTTAATATCCCCAAATAGATTTCCATCGCTATAACCAAACAAGAGGTTAGATATGGTAGACTTGTGTGGTGTTTGTCTTTTAACTAAAAGGTTAAGAAGACACACTAAGTTTCTTTTTATCTTCTCCAGAATGCTGGGGCAGTGATTGGAAAAGGAGGCAAGAATATTAAGGCTCTCCGTACAGACGTAAGTATTAAAGAGTTTAAACCTACTACACAGGCAGCTTCAGTTTTATGTGTTTTTAGAAATTTAAAGATTTGCATCATAGAAATCATTTAATAGCCTAGATACAAGCCTTTTATAATAATTGAATACATAGATAATTCTAAAGATTTGCCATTCCTAACAAAGCCCAGATTGAGTTGGGGGGTCTATATTAAACCTCCTCACTTTCTAATAACTTTACACCAAATTATTCACTTCAAGCAAGATAACATCTTAATTAGAAATAACAGTATAAAACCCCTTAATTGCACCATTTCCCATGTGTGAATCAAGTACAGTAGTACTGAAAACCGTTGCAGGTGGCTGATTAAACTCCATATTTTTATCCCCCCCCCCCCCCCCCCAGTTTGCCCATCTGTTCTTGAATAGTTTGCACATGGAGCACAAAGAAGTTGAGGTTGCATGATTTAGATATGGGTAAAGAATAGAGTAGGCACTTAATTTTATAACTGGGTGACCGTCTGTCAATGCTGATAATTTGTGTCTTCATATTTTATAGTGGGTTGACTCTTGTGATTAGACACATTAAATGTTGGTATCACCAGAAGTGAGCATATTTATAGGACTTGGCTACACCAAATTTCTTAATTTTTTTTCTCATGTTACACACTCTTTTGATGTTTCCTTGCTGAAGTTGAGGCAAATAAGAACTTTGTGTTGAAAACTTATTTGATAGTATTTCATTTCTCTCTTGGTCGCAGATCTTTGTATGTTCCTCTTGATTACTGTAAACTGAACTTAAAAATTTAAATTTTACAAACTTGCCTGTTAGGATCTAGGAATGCATTTTAAACCTCCAGGAAACCAAATCAGTCATTGAAGTTAGGATTTTTGGTGGTGTGGGAATTTTTGTCTTTTATAAACCTCTTTCCTCTTAATCCAGATGTTATATATAATTATCTGGGTTAATAATTTCCCCATTTCCTCGAGAATTCAAGTCATGACAGGTTTTGTGTCTACCCTCATGAGCCAGCCTGCTACTGAAACATCGTTTGTTTTTTAAAAGTACCATCATTAAAGGTCCTTAAATGTTAAGCCACAGTCAGATATAGAGAAGTCCATTATTGTGTTAGTCTTCAGAACAACTTAAGCTTGTTTCATTAATTGAGAGTATGAGTATAGTTTGTATTAAATTAAAATTTATTGCTTTTCCCCCTTTTCCCTCTCCTTGTTTTTTTGGCCATATATCTCCGTTGCCCATGTACTGGATCGACTTACCCCTGCGTTGCCCACCATGACGTTGGCCCATCCGCCCCTGAACGCCCATGTGAAAACCCTGGTTGGCTATGCCCAAAAATGTGCTCGTTGCCAAACGGGTACCATACTTGACAACTTCTGATTGAATGCCCATGCCCAATGCCAACATCCACGAACGCCAATGACCAATGCAGTACAATGCCAGTGTTTCAGTCCCAGACAGCAGTGGCCCCGAGCGGTATGTCCCAACAGTTTATGCCTCACTGCCTGATTAGAAAGAGAGAAATGTATTTTATTACCTGCCTTTTATATAATTAAATAGTATCCCCTTTAGACGGTGTATTGTTTTTCAAGTTTCTGTCTTATTTTCCCCATTAAGTCTTTTTGTCACTGAACTTTTACCGTGAGTTGCCCACCCAAACGATCCACTAATTTTATTTCAATGGAAGGAGCACAGCTTCAAGTGTTGCATATTTGCTGCATTGTAAATCAAATTGTTACCGAAACAGTCTCTCGCTCTGTCTTTGTGGCCCACCTTGCTTCCCAACATTGCCTGTTCATAATTTTTTCTGATGAAATGCTAACTCTGGTTCACTTTCCTTCACTTCTCATTTGTGTTGTCTTTGTTTTTGTCTCGCATTTGTATTTGTTTTCTTGCAGAGCCCATTAGTGATCTAATTTCTAACTGGTATCCATAACCTTACTCCAAATACAGTGTTTACCACTTGCATATTCCCCTACTTTGCCTGAGAGAAGGTGTGCCAGTTTTTCCAATGTAACAGCGAGGGTATCCTTAATTAACTTAGTGGTGGCGGGGAACATAAATATTCAACTCTGCTTCAGTTCTGGTCAATTTATTGCCCACTTAATCTGAGCCCTTCCAAGAGCCCATTCTCTCTGTCTCTCTGCAAGTCTCCTAATATTGTTACCATGTTTGTATTGGGCATAAAACAAAATGCATGTGAAAAATGTATAAATAGGCTACTTTAAATGGGGACTATTAAATAATTGTATGTTCATCTCTGTAAAAATTTGACTACTGGTGATGACCACAAAACTCATTTTTCTTTTCCACCTTTTTTTGTACTATCTGGTATTTGTGGTGTTTGACAGCATATTGAGTATCAGTGCTGATATTGAAACGATTGGAGAAATTCTGAAGAAAATCATCCCTACCTTGGAAGAGGTAGGCTCATTTTTTAAATGTATTTCGCAATGGAGGGGGTGCTTAATATATTTAATGGGGCAAAATGGGGGAGGTGGAAAGACACTGGACATAATAGTTTTTTAGCAGCAATGTGTTACACTCTGCTGCTTTAAGTGCAGGATTCTTTTACATCCCACATTACTTGTTTAAAAATGTAGTCTAGCCATTCTGGAGTAGATAGGAAGTACCTGTGGTTGTGCACATTCATGGAGTTTAGCATGTATATTATGGGCTTTAATTTTTAGAAGAGGTTTTGAGTTAGACTACTGACTGTGAGACTATGTTGGAAAGGACTATGTTTGATCTAGTTTGAGTATTTTTAAATTCTGTGTAATCTTGTTTGCTAGATATACAGAGAAAAGCATTGTATGTTGATTGTTAGTGTAGATAAGCAATTTCTTGTTATTTAATGATAGTTGTGAAATATGTTGTAGTAGCTTTACCAATATATGCGACAATAGCCTGATCACACTAGACACTTAACCTATTACTCTTATTTTTCTACTTTCAGGGCCTGCAGTTGCCATCACCCACTGCAACCAGCCAGCTCCCGCTCGAATCTGATGCTGTGGAATGCTTAAATGTATGTCATAGTGCCATTGAACCCCACTGAAGTATGGAGCCTGGCCCATAGGATCGATTTTATTTTCAACATAGTGTACTTTTCCCGTCTCTATAGAAAAAGGCTTAAAAAGATGATAAATGAATGGTCTTACAACTCACTGTTGACCCTGCTCCATGCTGCAGTGGGAATTAACTACATTTGCAAAGTGCTTTGCAGTCATTTTTATTATGGTGTTATTTGAATGTTAATAATAATTTTGTGGTAACAGCGACATGCTAAATGGCTGCAGTGTGGGTATGGTGTTGCAGGACCTGAAAATAAAATAGTTTTTTAAGGTGGTGCAGAATGTCCTTTTTGGGCCTGGCTATTGAGGATAATAGCACATAACTGGTAAAGTTATTGAAATATAAATTCAGGTTGCTCACTGCAACAGTATATTGGTATGCTTATAGCAGATAAGTGTGTATTCGGGAATCTATGATTTGGAACTGAAATTCTGTAACTCCCTCCACAGTACCAACACTATAAAGGAAGCGACTTTGACTGCGAGTTGAGACTGTTGATTCATCAGAGTCTGGCAGGAGGAATTATTGGAGTCAAAGGTGCTAAAATCAAAGAACTTCGAGAGGTAAAGCCAGTGTTTTTTTTTCTTCTGCTGAATTATTGGAAAATAGTTGTTTATAAGGATTTGGTAGGCTTTTCTCATTCCCTCTTTTGAGTTTCCTCCCCCTAAGATTACGTAGTTTGCTAATTAAGATATAGTAGAATGGCTTGGCCATACTAGACAAGTTATTTGCCAAAAGTGTATTGCAAAGCCCAACCCTTACTAACAAGGTTTTACATTGGGGGGAAATTTTACTAAAATATACATTAAATCTGTCTAAGCCTAGAACTTTTTTTTTCTTTAGTGCATTTCCTTTTTTTTCTGATTGATTAATGCTGCTTATTTTGTAAACCTATTGCAGAACACTCAGACAACAATCAAGCTTTTCCAGGAATGTTGTCCTCAATCTACTGACAGAGTCGTTCTTATCGGAGGAAAACCTGATAGGGTTGTAGAGTGCATAAAGATCATCCTTGATCTTATATCAGAGGTACCTTCAGAACACTTTTATTTACATTTAATTTCACAAAACAGATTTCTTATTCAAAAGTAATTTCAGAAGGCAAAGACAAAGTACCTTTCCCTAACAATTTCTGTCACTCTGCTTTCCCATCAATTTAATTTAGAAATACTTTGGGAGAATCTGTACTGTTGTCTTTGATTGTTGGTGAGGTTTTTTTAAATAACTTTTGATCATTCAAATGAAGTTTTTATGGTTCCTCTATAGTACTAGATGGTGATCCCCAATCCCCATTGTGAAATTGAAAGGAATTTGTGGTCTGTTAACGCCAAGGGTAAAATTAAACTGTTGCCTCACGAGCAGTAAAACTCCCAATTTTTTTAATTTCAAACTCCTGTCCCTATCCTTAACCACAAGTATCTCCCAAGAGAAATACAAAGTGCCTGAAGTTTTCTGTTAAAAGAATTACTACTGTGAACTAAGGTTTTTTTCCTCAATCTATAAAGTTGCTGTGTTTTTCTTTCAGTCTCCCATCAAAGGACGTGCTCAGCCTTATGATCCCAATTTTTATGATGAAACCTATGATTATGGTGGTTTTACAATGATGTTTGATGACCGCCGTGGACGTCCTGTGGGATTTCCCATGCGGGGAAGAGGTGGTTTTGACAGAATGCCGCCTGGTCGGGGTGGGCGTCCCATGCCTCCCTCCAGAAGAGATTATGATGATATGAGCCCTCGTCGAGGACCTCCTCCACCCCCTCCCGGACGAGGTGGCCGGGGAGGTAGTAGAGCTCGGAATCTTCCTCTTCCACCACCACCACCACCTAGAGGAGGGTAAGTTTCTTTCATCCACACATTAACATACAAGAAGCAGCACTTCACAGATAGAAGGGGGTAGGTTTTCATTTCAAATACTTCAAACACGTGACCAGCTGAGATTACAATTACTATGCTTGCAGAGATCTAATGGCCTATGACAGAAGAGGAAGACCTGGAGACCGTTATGATGGCATGGTAAGAACTTTGATACTACTTCATTAATGTATTTATGAGAGCTAAAGGGTTTAAAAGTTAGCTAACATTTTATTGAACGTGTTAACTGAAGAACTTGTCTTACAAATATACTCTGTTAGTCACTTAAATCATTGTTTCTGTTTGTCTGCTGGGATACTATGACTTGTTCCACTCTTTGTTTGCCCCTAAAATACATGATTACTGCAAACTTTTATGTAGAGTCATGAAGTAGAAATTGATGTATAAAAATGGTGGCTCTGACAAATACCATGCAAGTTTATGTTAATAGTTTTCTCTCTCTCAACACAGGTTGGTTTCAGTGCTGATGAAACCTGGGACTCTGCAATAGATACATGGAGCCCATCAGAGTGGCAGATGGCTTATGAACCACAGGTTGAGTATCACGGGTGTTTATGTTAATAATCTTAAAGTGCTTATTTACTCACCAATTAAATATTTTATTTCCCCCATCAACATTTTTGTTTCTTGGAACGCTGTGTACCTGAATGGTTTCTTCCCCTGAAGATTGTTTTCTGAAATTGGCTTACTAGGGAATATATGGGAGGGCTTTGGTTACTTATAATAACTGGGGGTTTTTTAGAAATGTGTTTAATTACCTAAAGTTTGGAAGGCAAAGTAATTTTCTGTTTTTGTCTGTTCTGTTTTTAGGGTGGCTCTGGATATGGTAAGTTTTCTTCTTTCTGAAATCAAACATTATTTCATGCTTTGTATATGAACTTAATACTCATTATTTAAATCAGATTATTCCTATGCAGGGGGTCGTGGCTCATATGGTGATCTTGGTGGACCTATTATTACTACACAAGTAACTATTCCCAAAGATGTAAGTATTTTTAATATTATAAAAGACATTTTCTGAGTCATTTTTATGAGTTTTCTGACTTAACAAAGGTTTTAACAAAAGTATTCCCTTTAAGGATTAAAATTGTGTTTCAAGGACTTCAGTGAAGTGTTCTCCAGTTTAAGCCTTGTCAAACAGTGTTCAGTGCTATTAAAAGCAATTATCAGGGGTTTGAGCCCCTGGTTCATTTATTAAAGCAAATGTCAGTTGGTAGTATAAATAGGTTGTAATTCAAACTGACTGGTTGGAGGGCATTAAATTAACAGTATAGTCAATAAGTTGTACAAGAGTGTTCTTGATGGTCACTGAACATACAGGGTAGGGTTTTTGTTTTTGTTTTAAGTATATCATAAACACTTGCTTTTAAAAATCTTTGCAGTTGGCTGGATCTATTATTGGCAAAGGTGGTCAGCGGATTAAACAAATCCGTCATGAGTCAGGAGCTTCGATCAAAATTGATGAGCCTTTAGAAGGATCCGAAGATCGGATCATTACCATTACGGGAACACAGGACCAGATACAGAATGCACAGTATTTGCTGCAGAACAGGTCAGTTTGTTTAGCTTTATGTTATTAGCCTACACATACTAAAACCTTAAAAAGCTTCTCTTTCTCAGCTGATTTTTCTTTTAGAAGCCATGGTGTCTCAAGCTTTTGGGGACCTAACTTCTAAACATTCTAATAGCTTTGCTTTAATTTTCTTCTGCCTTCTTGCTAAAACACGAAGACATTCGATACTAATCTTACTGGAAGAAGCCTTAACCAAGCAAACTTCTCATTTTTCTGGTGAAAACTGCTGCCAAAACCACTTGTTACAAATTATACAGAGCCTGTAGAAAATGTAGAAGATTCAGTGGATGTTGGTCTAGTTCTGTGTGGAAGACTAGTGATTTTGTTGTTTTTAGATAACTGAATCGACAACAAATCACAGTCTGCCATATGGCACAGGCCATGCCTCTACAGGACAAATGATTGGTGCTGTAAAATGCAGCAATTCACACCTTAACTGGCATTTCTTTGTCTTTTCTACCATATATTAACAATTCTGCTCTACTAATGTCTGATTTACTATTAATCTTTTTTCTTGGACTTTACATTGCTCTAATTTGTAATTACTAATGTTTTAGTTCTTATCTCTAATTGTGTAATGGACATGTTTATCATTTTAATTTAGCATTGAAATTGTCTTAATGTTGATTAAGATTGATTAAGATGTTACGAACAAAAATTCTAATTCGTACTTTTTTTTCTTTTCTTTTATAGTGTGAAGCAGTATGCAGATGTTGAAGGATTCTAATGCAAGATATTTTTTCTTTTTTATAGTGTGAAGCAGTATTCTGGAAAGTTTTTCTAAGACTAGTGAAGAACTGAAGGAGTCCTGCATCTTTTTTTTTTTATCTGCTTCTGTTTAAAAAGCCAACATTCCTCTGCTTCATAGGTGTTCTGCATTTGAGGTGTAGTGAAATCTTTGCTGTTCACCAGATGTAATGTTTTAGTTCCTTACAAACAGGGTGGGGGTGGGGGAGGGTGTGCAAAAACTAACATTGAAATTTTGAAACAGCAGCAGAGTGAGTGAATTTTAATTTTTGTTCATTGTTGGTGGTTTAAAGAAGTCCCCCCATGTAATTATTGTGAACACTTTGCTTTGTGGTCACTGTAACATTTGGGGTGGTGGGACAGGGAGGAAAAGTAACAGTAGTCCATATGTCCCTGGCATCTATTCAGAGCAGTGTGCAGAATGTAATGCTCTTTTGTAAGAAACGTTTTATGATTTTTAAAATAAATTTAGTGAACCTATTTTTGGTGGTCATTTTTTTTAAGATGGTCATTTTTCAAATGGCTGAATTCCCTCCAACCTACCCCCAAACGGAACACTAAGTTTAATTTTCAGTCCTCTGTTGGATATAAATAAATGGCATCTCTTCTTGGACTTAGGCAAAATATCTTGACAATACTCAGTTCTGGTGATTCTTAATGATTCGAAGTCCATTGCTTGGGAGGAAATTCCACCACACATTCATGCTTATAATAAGCTGGGGATTTTTGTTTGTTTTTGCAAATGCTTGCCCCTACTTTGCAACGATTTTCTGTTCGTAATTCTGAAGAACCAAGGTGGGGAGCAACACAACTGATGGAATAGTGGTATAAGTTTATACCAGAAGCTTAATGACAAGTTTTATCAATCAGAATAATACTTGGTTATGGAAGTGACTGATGCTAAATAAATTCTGAGTATTTTTTATTAGATAATTTCTCACATATAGACTTAAACTGTCAGCTTGGTAGTGTCTATTAGTTAAACTTTGTAAAATATATATATATTCTTGTTTTTCCATTGTATGCAAATTGAAAGAAAAAGATGTACCATTTCTCTGTTGTATGTTGGATTATGTAGGAAATGTTTGTGAACAATTCAAAAAAAAAGATGAAAAAAATTCCTGTGGATGTTTTGTGTAGTATCTCTTGGCATTTGTATTAATAGTTAAAGTTCACTTCCAAATAAAACTCCCATAATGCTAGATTTGATGTGTGCCCAATTTTGAACAAGGGTTGATTGACACCTGTAAAATTTGTTAAAACGTTCCTCTTCTAAGGAAATACAATAATCTTAAATTATGTATTTTTTGTGTGAAGTGTTTTTCTAGCATTTATAAATCAGATTTCATGGGGGTGGTAAATTGAAAACTTCCAAAGAGGAGTTGAACATAGAGCTGAGTCATACCAATTTTACAAGTCTTCCTGTTCTCATATTACCTGTGATATGCTTGCAGATTCTTAGGTTTCTATCTTTAAAATAGCTCTGGTTTGTTGGGAGAATTTTTTTCCCCCCCTGGTTCTTGGCTCATAAGTCACGTGCTACCGGTTAACTTTGAATTTGTCTAGAAAGCCTGAGAACGTGGAAAATAATTCATGGATGCAATTCTAAGTTTCAAGAAAACATGTATGATAGGCTGAAGTGAGCAGAATTTTCTGAAATGTGTGAGCAGTACACGTGAAGGTGTTTAATGTTTTAGTGATAGCCCTCTTAGTTCAAGGAGGCGGGGGTGGGGGTGTGGTGCAGTGAGTGTTCTTTTGATAAGTGACAGTGGTATCACAACATAATGCTACCTGTGACGAGGTTTCCTCAAAGATGATATTAGTCTGAATTGCCACCTGGGTGTTGGTTAGCTTTCCGCTTCTGTATTTTAAGCATGAGTAAGCTTGGGTTGCTGAGGGTAGTGTAACCTATTCATGTTGAAATGAGACCTTCCTCTGGAGAAAGATTATCAGTAATGATATTTTAGTCAAATTGTAATTCTATTGGAGGAAAGTATCCCTGGAGAGAATACAGGCTTTCAAAGTTTTCACTTGTCATTCAGAAATTAATTATATAAATAGACCGATGAAAGTGTTCCTGTTTTTGCCTTTGAAAAATCAGACTTTGAACACAACCTACTAAAAAATAGGTTGAAAGATATCTTGAGGGTAAATCTGGGATACAACTTCAGGGGGAGAGACCTTTGTCATTTCCATTCTTAACCACTAAATAGTGTTTGAACATAAGCTGGCAGTTCTGAGAAAATTTTCAAGCTTGAAAGGCACTGAATGAAATGGAACATGAAACCAGTTGTATAGGCTGATTGAACTTTTAAAACTGAAGTAGTTTCAAAAGTGGTTTTGGCTTAATTTTGTAAATTATCAATATGCTAACAACAATGTTGTAAACCAGATTGCACCAAAATTTTTTCAGAAGTGAGAAAAGGAATTTAAAAATTTTACCTGCTATTCAAATGTTAATAGTTTGCAGAGTCTGTCTTTGCACAGTACTTTAAATATTTTTGAATGAACCAGCAGTTACTCTTGTCTAACCACTGGAATACACAGAATCTTTTAGGAAAATCAAGTTTTTCTCTTAACCCTATCAATGATTGTCTTAAAATGTAAAACACCTTATATTGTTGGTACTCTGAAGGGAATTGCTGTTCCACATAAAAGGAAATTCAGTCTTGATGTGTTGAGTGTAAATTAAAGTAGCCTTAAATGCTGTATTTTATTTATCAAAGTTTGCCCATTGTTAGCAAATTTGAAGTGAAACTTACGACTTTTTTTTTGGGGGGGGGGGGCGCTCTGCCACACACTGCAGGATCGTAGTTCCCAACAAGGTATCTGAACTCCACACCCCCTGCAGTGAAAGCCCAGAGTGGTGTTAACCACTGGACTGCCAAGAAAGTTCCAGCCTAACTTGTTACGGAGGCAATGAACCCTTAGGAAGCAATACTGCAATGTCAAACTATTCTAGGACCACCATCAAAATCAACAGTGCTTGTTAAACGTGAGAATTTTGGGTCACAATAGAGCTCTACTGAACCACCTGTTCTATAGAGAGGTGCCAGGAATCTGCATAACAAGTTCAAGTGAACCATAAATTTCTATCATTTTACTAATATATCAAGTATTTAATTCCTGAGGTGTACATTGTAGCTCCTGAAGAGGCAGTGGTTAGCAAAGCTATTTTGGAGAGACCAATAATTAAACCAGTAAACATGGAGCAAGAAGGTTCATTGTATAGTATGTGTTTAAGAGGCAGAAACCAACATCTGTTCATGCACATGAATGTATATACATTAACAAGCATGTTACTTAAAATGTCAAACTAGGAATTACAGTGTGTTGAATAAAATTACGCCCTGGAATCCTCTTAGATTAAAAAAATGGGGCATTGTATACACAGGTTAACATCATTTACCCAAGCCAGACCTTGGTATTTCAGTTATTTGACTTGTGAGAAATGGATACCTGAAAAATTAAAGCCCAGGCATGTATACGTTTGTCTATATTTAGAATGGGGAGCTAATCTGAATCAAGGTGGTAGGATGTGCAAGTACACATTGGAAAATGTAAAATGCAAACATTTTGTGGGGTTGGGCTTCCCTGTTTGCTAACTGAACAACATGCACTAGCAACAGTGTTGGGGTAAAAAGATACACTAGCTACCCTATGACCTCAAAGCTTTCTATTCTCAACCTCACTTTGTCCAAAACCAGTAAGAATTTCCTAACCTCCCTCTCTATAGCTCTCCCCACTATTTCTCCCTGCTTCCCCAAACTCAGGCCTATAACCCAGGAACCTGTAATTAGGAATAAAGGTTTGGTCACCAAAACCTCACGCTTTTCAAAATTGTCCCCATCCACCTCCCCCCTGCCTTTTTTTTTGCAGGCATTCAGGCGGGCTCTTAGTTCCTGACAAGGGACTAAACCTGTGTGCTTATGCAGTGGAAGCTCAGAGTCCTAACTACTGGGCTACCAGGAAATTCCCCATTTTCCCCTTTGCTCCTTTTTACCCTGAAGTCTTGCTACCATTAAAGACAGGCTTCATTGGAAAGGAAGGGCCACCTTGTTTACCTAGAAAGAAGAAAGGGTATATATAGTAGGGAAGGAAAGCATATAATACCCGCTTCTCAGACCAAAGGAGGATAACTGATTTTGATAGTAATGAGGCAGATTTGGCAGAAACAGTAGAAAGTGCCAGCTAGGTCCCTCCAAGACCTTCCTAGGGTTCAGCATGGGGCAGGGCAAGTGAGAGCAGAAATTTCAGATAGGTTAAGTAAGAAGCCAAACACAAGACTGATTGCTGTCTGGAACCCTGCTAAGTGTTCCTATGACCACATAAACTAGTAAAGCACAGCAGAATGAAGGCATATCACGTTTGGCAGAGAGAACCTGAGATTTCTCTTGTTATCTCAGAATTCCCTTTGCTTCCTATGTGGCATAAGAGGAACACCAGTTAAGTGCTACGGGGCTTTCCATAGGGCCACCATGATGAAAGGGGACAGTTACTGCATAGTGGGAGCAATATGGTAGACAGTTCAGCTGGGGACTGGTTGGAGACAGAGCAGAATCTCAAAGGATTGTCAATACCAGTGAAAGCCAAATGAGATCAAGCTGGTCAAGGAAAACCACTGAGCTGAGTGCTAGAGAAACCAGACCACCAGTTACGCTAGGTTTGGTTATTCAGTGGTAACCATAGGGAGAAGAGATGCCAAAATTAAGACATGAGACAAGGCCCTTCACTTTCATTATCAGAAAACCTAAACCTTCTGCAGTCAGACCTCAAAAAGTCTTAGAAAGGTGGAGATCAAGAGCTTTTAGTGCAAACAGCCTTAAAGGTCAGATCTTGAACTGAATACTTATCTACCTTGAATTAGATCATTTTAAACTGGAAGAGATCAACCTACTTTTGCTTGGCAAGTTTATGTGTTTCTTCTAAAGTCAATGGGAGTTCAAAATTACCAAGGAAGAGGGTATAAGGGAATTTGAGACCTCTAGAAATCTCTTAAAAGCAGAAGAGATCAAGCTAAACTACCTTACCTACATATGTTCCAGGTGGAGGTGGCCCCAGTTGGGTTAGAGCCTTTATTCGGTAAGATCATGTGACCTTTTTAATTGAGATCATTTATTCATACCTGTGTTTCAAACTGGCACCAAATCTGTGTACAGTTTGGACTTCAGAACTCTGGAATCAGACTGAGACCACATCATGGCTTGACTGATTCCCTGCCTTATCCTGCTGCCCTCACTCCGTTTATCTGAGAGCAATTCCCCAGCACATCCCTGGTGCAAGAATCCCTGGGTTGGGCTCTGCTTCTAGGGGTTTGATCTAAGACAGCTGAGCTGGAGCTAGAGCAAAAATTTATTTCACTTAGACATCCTTGACATAGATTTTGATGCAGTAAGTCATGAGACATTGAATTATCTCCTGAAGAAGGAGTGAGAATTTTTTTTACTTAATGAGGAATAGCTGCATTCTATTAGGCAGGAGTATTGTTGAAGGTATATATATATATATGGGAATAAAATTGGTTTTGATGCTGAACAGCCATAAGGGTGAATTTTATTAAATAATACAGCATCAGTTTTTCTTTTCTAATAGAACCCAGGTTTCTTTTTAGACTTTTTCTCTCCCAGTTGTATAGACTTCATGAGATAGAAATCTTGGTCATTTGAGATGCCTTATCACCCAAAAGTGTAGGCATTTGACCCAGGCTTGCCCAACAATGCACTTTGTCCTGGGAATTTGTACCTTGAACAAAATAATGGAAACAAGGTAAAATTATCATATTTTTTCAGCAGCATCAGTAAAACCTTGGGTGGTTCCTGCTCTCAGTATTCTAGAACTGCCTGATTTCTGTTTACATATCTCGTTCCCCAGCCTTCCCTTCCATCCCAAGAGATTTTTCACAACTTTCTCATTTTATTTTTTTATATTTATTTGTTTATTCGGCTGCACCAGATCTTAGTTGCTGCACATAGGATCTTTAGTTGAGTCATGTGAACTCTTAGTTGGGGAATTTAGTTCCCTGACCAGGTATTGAACCCAGGCCCCCTGCCTTGGGAGTGCAGAGTCTTAGCCACTTGATCACCAGGGAAGTCCCATTTGTGACTTTTTAAAAAATTAATTTTCCTTAAATTAATTAGCTGATCACTTGCTATTATATGCAGCCCATCAAATGAAGAGTCTTTTAAATTTTTTATTGAGACATAGTTGAGGTACAATATTATATAAGTTGCAGGTGTACAATATAGTGAGTTACAATTTTTAGTTATACTATATAATTATAAAATATTTGCTATATTCTCTGTGTGTATAGTATATATCCCAGTAGCCTATTTATTTTACACATAGTAGTTTGTACCTCTTAATCCACTACCCCAGTCTTGCCCTGTTTCCCTCTTCCCACTCCTAACCACTGATTTGCGCTGTATAAGTCTACTTCTGTTTTATTATATTCGCTAGTTTGTTGTATTTTTTAGATTCCATGTGTTAGTGATATCACACAGTATTTGTCTTTCTCTGTCTGGCTTATTCCACTAAGCGTAATTTCTCCAAGTCCATCCATGTTGTTGCATTAAGGGGCTTTTCTTGTACAGGCAGCATTGCTAATTTCAAGGGAGGAGAGCCACAAAGTATGGGTGACAGCTTCCTGCTCCACCTCAGCTGCCACTACTGCAACCAGTGTCACTTGGGCCTTCACAGCGATGCCATTTTGGGCATAAATCAGTCATTTTCTAGGAGAGTGCCAGGCCTTATCTCAAGGCTGCCACTGAACATACAGAGCAACTATCAATGTGCCCTAAGTTTCTGGCTTTCTCTTTCACTTTCAGACTTTGATAAAATACCACACCTCACAGGCAGTGGATCTGCCTTCCCTAACAGTCACCGAAGCGCTGGATGATGCAATCTGAAATGCTAGTGGAGTTAACTCCCAGCAGGGAAGTTCAGTGCAGTTCAGTTCAGTTGCTCAGTCATGTACTCTTTGCAGCCCCATGAACTGCAGCATGCCAGGCTTCCTTGTCCATCATCAACTCCCGAAGCCTACACAAACTCATGTCCATCACGTCGGGGATGCCATCTAAGCATCTCATCCTCTATTGTCCCCTTCTCCTGCCTTCAATCTTTCCCAGCATCAGGGTCTTTTCAAATGAGTTGGATCTTCGCATCAGGTGGCCAAAGTATTGGAGTTTTCAGCTTCAGCATCAGTCCTTCCAATGAATGTTCAGGACTGATTTCCTTTAAGATTGACTGGTTGGATCTCCTTGCAGTCCAAGGGACTCTCAAGAGTCTTCTCCAACACCACAGTTCAAAAGCATCAATTTTTTGGTGCTCAGCTTTCTTTATAGTCCAACTCTTAACATGCCCAGCAGGGAAACCTCTGGCCAAAAGGAAATAGAAGAGAGATACTGACTGCCCACTGATAAATCCTCTCTGGCCAACTCTACCTATGCCACTATCTGAAGACACCTGGAGGTAGGTGGTCAATTTCAGCTCAGGGCAACAAGCTACTGAGCTCTGTGTTGTTAGAGATATAGAAAGAATTATTAGGCCACAAAGAGCTGGCATTCATGTTCTTGAAATGAGCTACAGCCTATCAGCTTTAGCTAAGATTATTAATAACATATAGAATCTTGTGCAGAAATTGTTAGCCATTCCAGACAATGATTTTTGTGCAAAGAGGAGGGTTGGATGAGCCAGTTCCATGCTATCCCCTTAAGCTTGATTGACCTGAAAGTAGGGAGGTGTGCCAGCCATTCGATGGCAAAAGCTTGGTCACCTAAGGCCCCAGAAGCCTTGAAGTTTGGGAACTGTGAATGTTATCCATTCTAAACTTAGAAGTTACAGGAAAATTCTGAATCCAAGACCCTGGAACCTCAATCAGGTCACCACTGCATGTATTACTGCACAAATGAGACCAGGCCCAGAGCAGAATTTTGCTTTGTTCCTGATGTCAAAGGAGCAGTGGCTGCTTTTTGACATGTCCTCAAATTTCCCATATAAACCAGTTTGATGTTTAAAAGTTTGGTGTGATTTTTGATGGTGCCCAGAAGAATGCTGGCTCTGTAGGGGTCACGATGGTGATATTTCAAGATATCCTGCTAGGGTTTGCCCTCAGAGAGTGCCCTTCCCTTGTGGAATACAAAGTGCAGGCCGGAAACAACACTTTATTCAACACAACTCCCTTCCTTGTTTCTACAGCATCAGCTTGGTCTTGGAGTAGATCAAGAATAACAGTGGCAAAGGACTTCCCTGGTGACCCAGTGGTTAAGACACCATGTTTCCACTGCTGCTGCTACTGCTGCTAAGTCACTTCAGTCGTGTCTGACTCTGTGTGACCCCATAGACGGCAGCCCACCAGGCTCCCCCGTCCCTGGGATTCTCCAGGCAAGAACACTGGAGTGGGTTGCCATTTCCTTCTCCAATCCATGAAAGTGAAAAGTGAAAGTGAAGTCGCTCAGTCGTGTCCAACTCTTAGCGACCCCATGGACTGCAGCCCACCAGGTTCCTCCATCCATGGGATTTTCCAGGCAAGAGTACTGGAGTGGGGTGCCATTGCCTTCTCCGATGTTTCCACTACAGGGGTGCAGGTTTGATCTCTGGTCAAGTAAGTCACCCCCTCAAAAAAAAAAAAAGAATAATAGTGGTGAAGCAGCCATGAAGCTTAGTTCCATCAAATCTCAAATGATTTATCATATTATTGATAATTCTGAAGGATTCTATGTATATCTAGTGAAACCCAGAATAGAAGCAAGATGAATATTTCACTCTGCATTGGCAATGCCAATGGAGATGCCGCTTTAGAATAAAAGATTTCTTGATAAAGCTCTTGAATTCACTATAATTTCCTTGAAAGGGCATGGGTCTGTGGGAGGTATCATGGCTTCTTTGAATAATGATGGCAGGATAGAAGATGTTCAGAAGTTGGTAGCCTCCATGAAATATTCTTTGGAGATGTATCAGTGACGAACACATCCCAACCAATATGCACTCTGTCCTTGAATAACGTACAAAGTTTAAAGTAACTTGGGAATTGCTCCAAAAAACCTTAACAAACATGGCATTTTTCTTGAATGGACATGTTTATTATGGCTTCCCATGTGGCTCAGTAGTAAAGAATCCGCTTGACAATGGAGAAGAGAAACGTTCTGTCTCTGGGTCAGGAAGATAGAGATTCTTCTTTTTCAAGGAACAACAGCAAAACATCCACAGCTGGTGGGACTTGCATGCATGTCATCAGTTGCTTCAATCGTGTCCAGCTCTTTGCAACCTCATGGACCATAGTGCACCAGGCTCCTCTATCTGAGGGATTTCCCAGGCCAAGAATACTGGAGTGGGTTGGGTTGCCATTTCCTCCTCCAGGGGATCTTGCCGACCCAGGGATCAAACCCACATCTCCTGCATTGCGGGCAGATTCTTTATCACTGAGTCACCAGGTATTCCCCACTTGAACTGAAGTGTTTGAGAAATCTTCCTCTTGCTTTTCTAACAAACTAGCTTAGGTTGCCTTTGCTGCTACTTTTTCTAGCTAGATCTCAGTATTCAGACTTGATTGTGGACTTAATTATGCAAATTACAGTTATTTGTATCTAGAGGCACACAAACACAAAGCGTGGGGGTGGGGTGAATGGTGTCTTCTAGGAGCGTGATTCGTGATCCTTTACAAAATGACAGCAGTGGGGTCTTCTGGGTTCCAAAGCTGTTAGTTCAGGGCAACACCAACGGCATGCTAAGTGTTCAGGAATTCCAGACTAAAGGGCAAACTGGAGATTGTTCTCTGTACTGTAATTCTCATCAAGAGATTAAAGTGACATCCTACATGTTTATATAGCAAAGTCTTTTTACTACCAAATAGTTTATATCCCTATGCATTTATATTTCCAATAATGTGGTTCTCGGTAATACATTTAGAGATTTTTAGAATTTGATAGAATCCTTGACTTCTTGGGTTATAGTAATCTTAGCAACAGTGGTGGCCCTCTCCCCTTCCACCTTCCCTTCCTTTTAAAGAAATATTTGGATACCAAACCCCCCCCCAAAAAAGATTTAGAAGTTCTCAGGTTCACTTTTGTTTTCCTTTGAAAGAGTAGAAAAGAAGGTTGGTTGGTTGGCTCTTTTTTAGTTAAGCCATTGAACTAAAACTCTCTGTTAAACTCTTGTATCCTTTGTTCACTTGAACGTTCTCTTTATAGTATTTGAAGAGAGGGATACGGTGAATTTTGGAAGATCTTTCCTGAAGAGTCTTTTCCCCTATTGTTTAGACACAATCGACACAATCAGAAGTTTATGTTGAAAGGTAAAGAACATTAAAATCATAAAACATCAAAAAAAGAGAGAAAGAGGAGAATTTCCTCCCTTTCTCCCTCCACAAACCTCTCTGAGAGACAGTATCTTTGAGTAGTTTGTCCAGTGTGGTGTAGACTGTTTCAAAGTTGCGTCTGTTCCAGGCTCCCCACAAAGCAGTAGCCAGCACACATCACTTGCCAACCAAACTTCCTCTTTCCCTCTCCTTCACTGTCAGTGCCCTCAGACTACACCTCATAGATAAAACATTAGCACTTAATCCCTGCCTCAGGTTCTGTCACCATAGTTTTCTTTCGTATCTATTTATTTTTGCACTTTTTAAAAGCAGATTTTTCACATATGTTAGCGTTGTGAATCTCCTCTCTGCCCACACCGTTTTTTCCCCCACTACTATCTAAGTGATCTACTGCCAACTGGCACCAATTCTCCAAATCAAAGTATGCATTGCAAACACAATTGTGTGATCCTTTGCCGGGGTCCAGCCCCGGTGGATCCAGGGAATTTGAATCGGGGACGGTGTCAGCGAGGATCTGCAGGAAGAAAGCCTGGCTTACTGCAATACTTTACTAAAAAATACACCAATCTGTCTACTTCTGTTCCTCAGAGTCTCTCCCGAATATTTCGGTGTCTTTTTTTTGGTTGTTTAGTTTCTTCCAGTTTTATTGAGATATAATTGACATGCAGCACTGTATAAGTTTAAGGTGTACAGCATAATGATTTGATTTACATACATTAATTTTATTGTGAAGTGATGATCATAAGTTCAGTTGAACATCCATTACTTCATATAGGTACAAAATTAAAGAAAGGAAATGTGTTTTTCTTATAATGAGAACTCTTAGGATTTACTCTGTTAACAACTTTCATATATAACATCCAGCAATGTTAATTATATTTGGCATGTTGTACATTAAAATAGTACTTATAACTGGAAGTTCATAACTTCTGGCTGCCTTCATTCAATTTCTCCCCCCTACTTCCACATATTTGAATATCAGTTCTGGAAACTTCTTTAGCTTGTCTTTGAGCAGTGCAACAACCCCTTTCTTGATGATTTCCAGACTCCATTCCACTGACAGCTCAGCTCCAGCTTGTAGCAACCTTGAGCTAACGGTGATTACCAGACCAATATTTTGTGTTATATCCTGAAATGAAGTGTGGTGAGTTCAATATTGTTCAAAGAGACCGCATGTGCAAAGCAGTGCATACACCAAGTCTGGATGGTGGTGAAGAGAATTTGGCAGACAGGCAGGAACTGATGATCTCTAATATCATTCAAATCACTTCTTCAATGACATTTAAGTCTTGCTTGGAATCTGCTAAAGGAACATCACTGGAACTCAGCAAACTTCTCAAGGACTGTCTAGCTTATTCCAGAACTTTGTTGTGTAATCTGTACACAGCAAGGAAAGTAATTATAGACTATCAGTTTACTGTAAAAGGATACAACACGGGAACAGCCAGACACAAGAGATGGATAGGGCAAGGTATGTAGGAAGGGATGTAGAAGGCTTGTGCTTTCCCATCCTGTTACTTTCCCTGAATCTCACCAATCTGGAAGCTCTGAACTGAGTTGTTGTTTTGTTTTGTTTTGTTTATAATACTTACTTCTTCCTCCAAAGTAGGAAATATTAATATTTCACTAGCTAAAAGTAAACTATGGTTCAAAAAAATTCTAATTGGTTTTGAACAATAGTAAGAATGTTAATGCTCTATAATGGAAATGATAGTTATCCTCAAGAGTTTTCATCAGAAGGAGTCCATTCTGTCCCTAATCCAAGCCTGGAGGTGGGATATTTTACATACAATAAGAATAGAGTAGGAAGAGAAGAGTCTTTTCTTTTCTTTTCTAAGAAAACTAGGATAATTCCCTGTAATGCAGGAGACCTAGGTCTGATCCCTGGTTGGGAAGACCCCTGGAGAAGGGAACGGCTACCCTCTCCAGTATACTGGCCTGGAGAATTCCATCAGTCCATGGGGGTCACAAAGAGTCAGACATGACTGAGAGAATTTCACTTACACTTTCACAATGCCCTAGAAGTTGAGAGTGAATTTTAAGAAAGTAGTCAATTTTAAGGGGCTTCCCAGATGGTGCCAGTGGTAAAAAAATAAAAAATAAAAAACCCACCTGCCAATGCAGGAGATGTAAGAGATGGGGGTTCTATTCCTGGGTCAGGAAGATCCCCTGGAGGAGAGAATGGCAAGCCATTTCAGTGTTCTTACCTGGAGAATCCTGTAGACAGGGGAACTTGGCAGGCTACAGTGTATAGTGTCGAAGAATTGGACACGACTGAAGCAACTTAGCACTCACGCATGCAGTCAATTTTAAATGCGATATATGGATAAATCAAGGAAAAACTGAACTGGAAAATTACACAGTAGTGAACTATATCTCTTTTCTGTTGTCTTCTTGGGGCTTTAGTCTATTGATCACTTTGGGAGAGTCATGAGAAATGAAAACAACAGATATCCTACCTTCACAAAATCCATTTTACTTCTTTGTTTTTCTCCTTCTGCATATATCAGAAACTACTCCTATCTAGCCATTGTCCACTACTCCCATCTAGTCTATTGTCCATCCATTGCTCCAGCCAACTTTTGCAACTTATGCTCAAGAATGCATTTTAACTCATTTTCTTTAAGTATCTGTCATAATCAATCATGATAGAAAATAGAAGATGTAGCAATGATTGTTGCCAATGCCTGAAATTTAATTCAGCTATTCAGACTGACGGTTCACTGATAATTGGAATAATCAAACTTGATTACTGGTCAGGAAGGGGAAAATTGATAGGGACACAACATCACTGATCATGCCTCCCTCTCTGATCTTCTCTTCAAAAGCCTATGCCTAAGGGATAGAGCTTCTGGTAAAGGTTTTCAAAAGAAACATACTCACTTGGTATGTTTCCTTGGCCCTTTAGAGCCATCTTACAACTATAAAGCCACATACTAATGATAGAAAAAGAGGAGCCTAGTTCCTTGCTGACATTCTCAAATAGCTGCACCAGCCTTGGAGTGTCTACTTCTGTGGTTCTTACTGTATGATAATAACAATCTCTTTTTCATTTAGTCACTGGAGTCTGGTTTCTGTTGCTCACGTATAACTCTACCCAGACATTTGATTGTCTACTTTTCCCACTAAATCATAAGATATCAGATAGGATCTGCTACCTGTGTAAGCTAGGATGCTTTCATAGAAAATAATAGAAAACCTAACTCAAAATGTCTTTAACTATAAAGAAGAACTGTACAAAAAGATCTTCATGACCCAGATAATTACGATGATGTGATCACTGACCTAGAGCCAGACATCCTGGAATGTGAAGTCAAGTGGGCCTTAGAAAGCATCTCTACGAACAAAGCTAGTGGAGGTGATGGAATTCCAGTTGAGCTATTTCAAATCCTGAAAGATGACGTCGTGAAAGTGCTGCACTCAATATGCCAGCAAATTTGGAAAACTCAGCAGTGGCCACAGGACTGGAAAAGGTCAGTTTTCATTCCAATCCCAAAGAAAAGCAATGCCAAAGAATGCTCAAACTACCGCACAATTGCACTCATCTCACATGCTAGCAAAGTGGTCCTCAAAATTCTCCAAGCCAGGCTTCAGCAATATGTGAACTGTGAACTTCCTGATGTTCAAGCTGGTTTTAGAAAAGGCAGAGGAACCAGAGATCAAATTGCCAACATCCGCTGGATCATGGAAAAAGCAAGAGTTCCCGAAAAACATCTATTTCTGCTTTATTGACTATGCCAAAGTCTTTGACTGTATGAACCACAATAAACTGTGGAAAATTCTGAAAGAGATGGGAATACCAGACCACTTGACCTGCCTCTTGAGAAATCTGTATGCAGGTCAGGAAGCAACAGTTAGAACTGGACATGGAACAACAGACTGGTTCCAAACAGGAAAAGGCTGTATATTGTCACCCTGCTTATTCAACTTATATGCAGAGTACATCATGAGAAACGCTGGACTGGAAGAAGCACAAGCTGGAATCAAGACTGCCGGGAGAAATATCAATAACCTCAGATATGCAGATGACACCACCCTTATGACAGAAAGTGAAGAGGAACTAAAAAGCCTCTTGATCAAAGTGAAAGTGGAGAGTGAAAAAGTTGGCTTAAAGCTCAACATTCAGAAAACAAAGGTCATGGCATCCGGTCCCACCACTTCATGGGAAATAGATGGGGAAACGGTGGAAACAGTGTCAGACTTTATTTTTTGGGCTCCAAAATCACTGCAGATGGTGATTGCAGCCATGAAATTAAAAGATGCTTACTCCTTGAAAGGAAAGTTATGACCAACCTAGATAGCATATTCAAAAGCAGAGACGTTACTTTGCCAACAAAGGTCCATTTAGTCAAGGCTATGGTTTTTCCTGTGGTCATGTATGGATGTGAGAGTTGGACTGTGAAGAAGGCTGAGCGCTGAAGAATTGATGCTTTTGAACTGTGGTGTTGGAGAAGACTCTTGAGAGTCCCTTGGACTGCAAGGAGATCCAACCAGTCCATTCTAGAGGAGATCATCCCTGGGTGTTCTTTGGAAGGAATGATGTGAAAGCTGAAACTCCAGCTTGGCCACCTCATGCAAAGAGTCGACTCATTGGAAAAGACTCTGATGCTGGGAGGGATTGGGGGCAGGAGGAGAAGGGGATGACAGAGGATGAGATGGCTGGATGGCATCACTGACTCGATGGACGTGAGTCTGAGTGAACTCCAGGAGTTGGTGATGGACAGGGAGGCCTGGCGTGCTGTGATTCATGGGGTCGCAAAGAGTCGGACACGACTGAGCGGCTGAACTGAATTGAACTGAACTGATAAAGAAGTTTATTAACTCAGATAATTGGAGATCTAGAAGTAAGACAAACTTAAGAGTAGACATAATCCCATGATTCCAGTTTCATTTCTCTCTCTGCCGTTCTTTTGACTTCCCCTATATGTAGACTTCTGTTCCAGTTACCATCAAAAGGACTGTAGTGGGGGCTTCCCTGATGGCTCAGTGGTAAAGAATCCACCTGCCAATGCAGGAGACATGGGTTTGATCCCTAATGCAGGAAGATTCCATGTGCTGCGGAGAAACTAAGCCTGCTCACCACAACTATTGACCCTGTGCTCTAGAGCTTGAGATCTGGCAACAAAAGAAGCCACTGCAATGAGAAGCCCGTGCATCTCAATTAGAGAGTAGTCCCCTGCTTGCCACAACCAGAGAAAGCTTCACAAAGCAACAAAGACCCAGCACAGCCAAAGATTAATTATTTTTAAAAGAACTGTAGCAATTTCAAGCCTCACATCCAATAATAACTATGTCCAGAAGAATTGTCAATCACTTCTCAAAGTTCTCCTGGAAAAGTTTTTCTGGAAGCAGCCTTCAAACCTATTCTTGCAACTCACCGAGGTGAACTGGGGAACATGCATGATCCTAATCCAATCTCTGGCAAGAGGGTAATATTACCCTTAGACCAGTCCAGACCTCTGGAGCTGAGAATGCTGTGCTACATCAACTGTGAATGAGAGAGGGATTTCTGAACATCAAAATCCTGTTGGGAAGAAATTCTGACAAAGGAAGGCAAGGATGTTGAGTAGGTAAAGAACTCACTTTTTGTACTCCCAGCATCTTGCAAACATACTTAAAAAAAAAAAAAACTCCACCCTACACATGCAAAGTTTATACTTTATCTCAACAAGTTCCTTGAGAGAAGAAATAATGTTTTACTTCTGTTTATACTACTCCTGTGTCTAACTCAATAGCCTGAACATAGTAGAATTCACGTTGTTGATTTTTCTGTCAACAAGCCTCAGAAAATAGCCTAAATTATTTAACCTCTTGGATTCTTTTGTAGATTGCTAGAACTTCTTGCTAATCAATCAACTTTTTTTTTCTTTTGGCCACATGGCTTGCAGGATGTTTAGTTCCCCACAAGGGATTGCAGCTGGGACAACGGCAGTGAAAGTGCCAACTCCTAACTACTAGACCACCAGGGAACTCTGTACTAATCAACTTCTTTGACTCCCAAGACTTAGAACTGCTGGGATAGTCAACAGGTCGACATTTATTCAATAACTGTGTTACTGTATTAGTTACTTTTTCAAGGAGAGCAAATCATCAGAGAAGGCAATGGCAGCCCACTCCCGTACTCTTGCCTGGAAAATCCCATGGACGGAGGAGTCTGGTGGGCTGCCGTCCATTGGGTCACTAAGAGTTGGGCACGACTGAGCGACTTCACTTTCCTTTTTCACTTTCATGCATTGAAGAAGGAAATGGCAACCCACTCCAGTGTTCTTGCCTGGAGAATCCCAGGGACGGGGGAGCCTGGTGGGCTGCCGTCTATGGGATCGCACAGAGTCGGACACGACTGAAGCGACTTAGCAGCAGCAGCAAATCGTAGTGAAGTTCTTTTTTTTTTTTTTCGTAGTGAAGTTCTTAAAAGCTCCTTTTTCTCATCCAAATGGAGAAGAGGGATGAAGATGTTCTGCTTTTCTAGGGGCACAGTTGTCAGATGTAAAGTTCCAAATCCTCCCCAAATTCATAACTAGAGATGACTACTGATGATTGTTTTTAATAGTTGATTTTCAAAGATGTGAACATGTAATATCATCCATGGAAATAAAAGTCTCTAAAGGAGAAAAAAAATATTTGCTTTGTTTCTAAAATTTCATCACTAGGCAAATTTGGGTCATTGACTTCTAAAATTCATTCCTCATCCTACTAGAAAGTTTGTGTTTTTTTTGTTTTTGTTTTTGTTTTGTTTTTAAAGTTTGGGGTTGTGAGGGGATACGTATATCTTCTAATAATGTCTCCTCAGTTGATTAGAGCCACTGACATAGTCCCTACCTGACCAGGATAGTTGGCATTGCTAAGCTTGGTTCACAGAAAGTGCCTTTGACTTGGAGATCTCATCTCAGCCTAGACCACTGCTGTGAACAGGGACTAAGCACTGAACCACTCAGTTTCTCTTGCAAAAACGGGGATTACAGTTGCTGCTTTTGACATGGCCCAAGACTAACTGGGATTCAGTATTTCAGTATTTAAGCACAAATCCAGACACACAATATTAATTTAACAATTTAAATGGATGTTTCCTCATTCACTTCTCCAAACATTCCAACCAGTCCTAAATCTCCCAATGGGCCTGGTGTGCTTATTTGCTCAGTCCTGCCCGACTCTGCAACCCCATGGACTGTAGCCTACCAGGCTTCTCCGTCCATGGGGATTCTCCAGGCAAGACTATTGGAGTGGGTTGCCATTTCCTTCTCCAGGGAATCTCAACCCGGAGATCGAACCCAGGTCTCCCGCACTGCTGACGGATCCTTTACCGTCTGAGCCACCAAAGGGGCCAGGAATACAGCAAAATGAAGAGGACTGCCTGGGGGATAGGGGTTGGGGGGACCGCCAACCCGTGTCGCAGTCTTGGGGTGGCTCGGTCCCCGACACGATGACCCACGGCCATAAAGTTCCTCGAGTCCCAGGAACTTGGCTGCAGCGTGTCGCCAACGGTGTCCTGCCCAGACTTCGCCCTCAGTAGGCAGGAGAGGCGCGAGAGCCGAGTGAGAGCAACACAATACACCGGTTGGAGTAGCTGAAACTCGGGCCACAGCGTTCTCGCAGGCCCACCTGCCCGGGGGAGGGTGGGCGCACGGGCAAATCAGCTAAGTCCTCAGGTCTTAGGTTGGGCAACTCACAGTAGGCGCGCGACCGACTCTCGGAAGCGGTTTCCGGACCTTCAGAACCGGAAACGGGTCTGGGCGCGCGCCCGGGCCCGAGTGGGCGGAGCCCCCCTCCCGGAAGTGCCTGCAGCCTCGGGCTGGTTTTCGCTGTGCCCCAGTGGTGCTCGCGGGGCCGTAGGGGTTTGGGGACCGTCGGTTCTCTTATCCTCTCTGAGAGGGCGGGAGCCTGTTAGGGCAACGATCCCGCGGTGGCAAGGGAGGGAAAGTCGTAGGGGACCCTGGCCTTTGTCCCTGCTAGAGAGGAAAGGGCGTTTGGCCAGCCCGCGGGCAAAAGTGTCGGTTCCTGTTCCACAGAAGTGCGGGATGGATGGGCTTCTGACTCCCAGGGAGTCTGCAAAATTCATTGCCGAGAACAGTCGAGATGTGTTCATTGATGACGGAGGCGTGCGGAGGGTGGCCGAGCTGCTGCTGGCCAAGGCCACGGGGCCCGAGCTGCGCATTGGGGGCTGGAAGGCGATTCACGAGCTGAACCCTAGGGGCACTGACGAGGCCGCCGTTAACTGGGTGTTCGTGACAGACACGCTCAACTTCTCCTTCTGGTCGGAGAGTGACGAGTATAAATGTCAGGTGGGGTTCGGGGGGAAGACGTACAGTGGGTACTGGTCCCTGTGCGCCGCGGTCAACAGAGCTCTGGACGAAGGTTGGTACCTCTACTCCCGGTCAGACCCAGTGGCGTTGAGATTTCATTTTACTGGGAGGGTCCCACAGAGTGGGCTGGGACATGGAATAATGTATTGATAAGATGAATTTATTGCCGGTACCTCTGCTTAAAAGTACGAGAAGAAGCTGGCATAAAATCTTTCTTCAGTGTGAAGTGATTCTGATTTTAATACTTAGCACTGTCGCAGCTAAGACTGAAAGTCGGTTTTCTTAGGAACGCCACTCTGATGATATCTGAGGAGCAAAGGGACAAATATTATCCCACACTCTACACAGTCAAAATACATTTGGTGTAATATTACAATTGTTAGAAGTGATTGAGGAAGTACAGACGAGCAAATACAGAATGAGGGATCTGTTCCTGATTTTTAATTATTCATCTACTTTTAATTCATTCCTGTAATACTTAAGTGGTTTCATTTTAATTGTATGTTGTAAAAGCAAGGGCCTAATGAATATAAAAGTATGACATTGTTCCTCTGCATGTGCTTTTCTTCCTAAGGGATCCCAATAACTAGTGCTTCCTACTATGCAACAGTGACCCTTGATGAGGTTCGGCATATACTCCGGTCTGACACAGATGTCCCCATGCCTTTGATAGAAGAGAGGCATCGGATTCTCAATGAAACCGGGAAAATTCTGCTTGAGAAGTTTGGAGGCTCTTTTCTTAATTGTGTCCAAAAAAGTGATAAAAGTGCTCAGAAGTTATTGCACCTGGTAGTTGAAAACTTTCCTTCTTACAGAGATGTGACTCAGTTTGAGGTGAGTTGCTCCCCTTCTAGAGATTTTAGAGTTCTTAATTATCTTCCCATAGATATCTCTTTTACTTTCAGAACTCCTTTCGAGAATAAAAATTTAAATTCTGGAATTTTTTCCTAATGGAACCAAGGAACAGTAACAAAATTGTTAAGCAGTTTTTCAAAGACATTACTTCTCTTAATGTTTTCTAATCAGTGTATTTCCTTTATTCTTTTGTCCTTTACAATGTTTCAAACCTAAGAAAACGCTAGACTTAACATGATGTCACTTAGGGATAGTGAGGTCCTTTTAGTACTTCAAAAACTTTACTTCATTGGATAAGAATCAGAATGTATACTAAATTTTCTCTTAAAAAAATTTGATGTTGAGTTCTAATGTATATATACTATGTATTTCCTTTTTCATGCACAGGGTAGTTTAACAGTATCATTTACTCCGTGGTACAAAGACTTCCCTGGTGGCTCAGACGGTAAAGCGTCTGCCTACAATGCAGGAGACCCAGGTTCAGTCCCTGGGTTGCGAAGATCTCTTGGAGAAGGAAATGGCAACCCACTCCAGTATTCTTGCCTGGAGAATCCCATGGACGGAGAAGCCTGGTAGGCTACAGTCCATGGGGTCGCAAAGAGTCAGACATGACTGAGTGACTTCACTTCACTTCTTCACAAAAAAATTTAAGTAGGCATACTTTTTAAATGGTGAACATTTTGTATACTCTCCTAGTATACACCTGGATTTTATTTTTGTATAATTCTTTTAGAATTCATTATCACTGTGTATTTTAACTGTTGAATAGAATTAAAAGTAACAAGAGGGACCATATATATAAATCTCTTGACTAAGTTAATAAGTACTTATGTCAACTTGGAATTTTAAAGCTACCCTTTTGTAATCACAACAACTAAAATGGTAGTATTGTTCAAATCTCTCTTTATGATTTACAAGGTATTTGCATGCACACTCATTTGATCCACAGAACAATTCTGTAGGGCTAAGGACAAGGAGCATTATAGTCCTATTTGTAGACTTGGAACCAAAGTCTCAAAAATAGAAAGGTTAGCTAATGTACAATATCTTAGGTCATTTAGTCAAGAAATAGCTAGCTTTTCAGTTCTACTGTAAAGTGAAAGATGCCTGATTATGTTAAGATTCTTTTAATTGCAAGTGACAGACACAAAACAAGATTTGGAGATAAATATCCAGGATCAGGGACTCAAAGCCATGGGGATTCAGTCCTCTCTTCTTTGTTTCTGTTGACTCCATTTTTCTCTTACTGCAGACCAACTTTCTCCATGAAGTAGAAAAGTAGATAACTGATAGGACCTACTGTATAGCACAGAGAACTCTACTCAGTGCTCTGTGATAGCCTAGTCTGTAACTCTACTCAATACTCTATAGTAGGAAAAGAGTTCCCCATTTTATCACTTTAGCCACCAGGGAGAGAGGGAGGAACTCTCTTGCTTCCAGTTCTAAAACTCCTGGACAAGGACTGATTGACCTGGCATGGATTATGACCAGTTAAGTGTGCCTGTGGAGAGTAGTACGGATGGGACACAGGCAGTTCCTAGGGAAGAGACCCTAGGCCACTGTTGAACTTCATTCTCTTCTGAGGAACCATTTTATTAATGCAGAGGTTCCTATGAGCTTTATCTTAGTCTTCAAAGTATGTCATTTCAACCTTGTTTTTCAGGAAATTTAGATCAAGTTCCTTATTTCATACTGGCCATTTAAATATATTAAACAGTGTATAAAAGAAATCAAACTGTCATTCATGTTGCTTGGAATCTGTGTATTCCAGAATCAACGTGGTTGTTGTAGAAGAAGGGCTAAGATTAAATTTAACATGACTTTAGGATGGTGGCTAAGTTGGTGAAGAATCTGCCTGCAATGCGGGAGACTTGGGTTCGATTCCTGGGTTGGGAAGATCCCCTGGAGAAGGGAAAGGCTATCCATTCCAGTATTCTGGCCTGGAGAATTCCATGGAGTGTGTAGTTCATGGGGTCTCAAAGAGGCGGACACAACTGAGCGATTTCACTTGCTTACTCCCTTACTAGGATGGAATGAATTCAGGACATCAGGTAGTTGTTTACTTTCAAGTTGTCCTGAATTTTTGTTTCTGTGAGAGAAAGGAGTGAATTTTTTTGGTAGATAAGATTGAGTTAGTAAGCGTTTGCTGAAATTCTCTTTTATTTATAGCAGAGTGCTTTCTTTTCATTTGTTATATATGCTGAGAAGTTCAGTTAGAAACTGTACCAGGATATAGATTAATTTTTAAGGCTGATAACACATTTTTTTTTTTTTTCCTTTTTGGCCACACCATGCGGCATGTAGGCTTTTAGTCCCCTACCAGATATTGAACCTGTGCCCCCTGTATTTGAAACTCATAGTCTTAACCACTGGACTGCCAGGGAAGTCTGCGACTGATACATTTTAAAATGAAAATTAGTACCTGAGCCATTTCCCATCAGTACTCATTTCTAAAATACATTCTTACAGAAAATTCCCCAAAATGTAACAAAAATCAAATTTAAATATTTTAGTACTTTCTTAAAGAAGCTTCCCTGGTGGCTCAGACTGTAAAGCATCTGCCTGCAATGCAGGAGACCTGGCTTTGATTCCTGGGTTGGGAAGATCCCCTGGAGAAGGAAATGGCAATCCATTCCAGCACTCTTGCCTGGAAAATCCCATGGATGGAGGAGCCTGATAGGCTACAGTCCATGGGGTCGCAGAGTCAGACACGACTGAGCGGACACGACTGAGCGACTTCACTTTCACTTTCACTTAAAGAAGTATTACTACATTTTTTCATTTTTCATTTATATTTTCATAAGATTATGATTATTGTTACCCCAAGGCACTATATTTCTTGAATCCCTGTGACTCCTCACATAACACTGAGTGTATAGTGAGGACTCAATCCTTTGATTAGTTAATTTTAAGTTACCTTTGCATATTTATTTATTTTTAAAATTTTTTATGGAGTATAGTTGATTTACAATGTTGTGTTAGTTTCTGGTGACATAAATAATTCACCAAAGCGAATCAGTTATACATATGTCTACTCTTTATTATTTATTTATTTTTTTGTCCACTCTTTTTTAGATTCTTTTCCCATTGCAGAATATTGAGTAGAGTTCTCTGTGCTGTACAGTAGGTCTTATTAGTTATCTACTTTATATATAGTAGTGTGTATATGTCAATCCCAATCTTCCAAATGATCTCCCCCCCCGCCCAATTTTCCACCCCTGGTAACCATAAGTTTGTTTTCTACATCTGTGATTCTGCATATTCATTTAAAAGATAAACAAATAATTAAAGCACTTTGCTCAATTCCAAGTCTAAAGGAATTCTGATGAACTTTTGGCACTGCTGCTGAATTCAGAAAGTGATAAAATCAAATGTATTTTTAAAAATTTAGTTGATTATTTATTGGCTGCACTGGGTCTTTGTTGCTGTGCTCGGGCTTTTCTCTAGTTGTGGCAAGCAGGGGCTATCTCCAGTTGTAGTGCAGGGCTTCTCGTTGTGGTGGCATCTCTTGTTGCAGAGCACAGGTTCTAGGTGTGTGGGCTTCAGTAGTTGCCGCACTTTGGGCTCCGTAGTTGTGGCTCATGGGCCGTAGAGCTCGGGCTCCGTAGTTGTGGCACATGCGCTCAGTTGCTCTGAGGCATGTGAAATCTTCCAGGCCAGGGATCGAACCCATGTCCCTTGAATTGGCAGGTATATTCTTATCCACTGTACCACCAGGGAAGTCCTTTCTATACATATTTAAATTTTTTTTTCTAATTGCAAAAGTAAAACAAATTAATTACAGAATTTGGATAGTACAGAGAAGTGGTCTTTATTCTGCCAAGAGGTAACCATTGTTCACAATTTGGTCTTTTTCTGTGTGTGACTATATGTATATATATGTATAGAGACTATAGATATATATATAAGCTGGGAAGAAATATGCTATATAAACTGTTTTAAAATTTAATATATTATGAGCATCTATGTCAGTAAAAATTCTTTCACAGCACAACTTTTTTCCATGCTACTCTTCTTAATGGCTTCATAGTACTCCACTGTATTGATGTACATTACCATAATTATTTGCCCAAACTATTTTACCACAATAATTGTGATATATAGTTTTATTTTTAAATTAAATTTTATATCTTATTGTTTCCAGTTTTATGTAAAAATAAGCAATATTGCACAGCAGTTTAACACCCGTAGTTATTTCCTTAGAATGAATTCCCCGTAATGGGATTACTGAGTTAGAGTGTGGCCAGGATTTTCAGACTTATAATACATAAAAATGGTTACACTTCTCCAGGAAAACAATAACAAAGAGGATCAGCAGTAGCATATTTGAGTGTCCTTTTCCCTACTCCTTCATAATATTGTAGTAGTATCAATTGCTGTATTTTTTAATCTTCAGCAAGTTACTAAAAATAGTTATAATTGTTTTTAATGTTACACTTATTTACTGAGATTATCATTCGTTTTTAGACATTGTGAACAAGTTAGTGAAGTTAGAGAATTTGTCTAAATGCAACAGTTTAGATGAGTGATTTCTCAACCTGGCTGTGCCCCAGAATCAGGAGACTTCAGAATTCAGATACATTTCCAAAGCACCACCATCAAAGATTCTGATCACTGGGTAAAAGAACTTTATTTTTTAAAGCTCTTAAAGTGACTCTGATTTAGAATATTCAGTAACTATTGTTGTTTAGTTGCTAAGTCATGTCCGAGTCTTTTTCAACCCCAGTGACTGTAGCCCGCCAGGCTCCTCTGTCCATGGGATTTTCCAGGCAGGAATACTGGAGTGGTTTGCCATTTCCTTCTCCAGGGCAACTTCCAATCCAGGGATTAATAAACCTGCATCTCCAGTGTTGGCAGGTGGATTCTTTATCACTGAGCCATCAGGGAAGCCCATTCAGTAACTATATAAAAGCCCTAATTAACAAATCAACTTCCTTTATGCTAACATACTGATAAATATACATGAAAAGCTTGAGCTTTTCTCCCCTGGTGGTTCAGAATCAGCCTGCAATTCGGGAAACCTGGCTTTGATCCCTGGGTTGGGAAGATCCCCTGGAGGAGAGCATGGCAACCCACTCCAGTATTCTTGCTTGGAGAATCCTCATGGACAGAGGAGCCTGGTTGGCAACAGCCCGTGGGGTTGCAAAGAGTCAGATAGGACTGGGTGACTAAGCATAACTGATAACATGTTACGTTATGATTAAGCATTTGTAATTCTTGACCTTTCATTTGTTCATGATAAGTTTGTTGCAGAAAATCAACTCATGGTTATAGTGTTTTACATTGATTATTATTTTATAAAGGTACTATTTTGAAAATATTTTATTTGCAAAGCAAAGCTTTAATGCAAAGCATTATGGTACATATGTGTTATGTACTTAGTTGCTCAGTCATGTCTGACTCTTTGTGACCCCATGGGCTGTGGCCCACCAGGCTCCTCTGTCCATGGGATTTCCCAGGCAAGAATACTGGGGTAGGTTGCCATGCCCTCCTCCCGGGGATCTTCCCAACCCAGGGATTGAACCCAGGTCTCCCGCCTTGCAGGAGGATTCTTTACCATCTGAGCCACCAGGGAAGCCCTATGGAACATATAGGGAATTGTTACTAGAGAATTTACTGGTATTTTCAGTGATAGCAGTTAATATTTTAGAGATGTAGATTTGGTTACTAAAATTATTTGACTACTAAAAACCATATCAGCTTCTTAAAAAATGCTTTATAGGTGATTTGAATTTATTTTTAGATTCTTCACTTGAATTTGTTTTTGTTTTCATTTTAGGGTTTTATAATCTAACCTTCATGATATCCTAGTTGGCTACCATGGAAACAGTGCTCATGATGTGACAATTTGTGTTTTGTTAGATGCTGGCACTGATTTTGTTATATAAGTCTGGCTCCTAGATTTTTCCTGTTTGCTCTATGCATGTATGCATGTTAAGGTGTTTCAGTCATGTCCAACTCTTTGCAACCCTATAGACTGAAGCCTGCCAGGCTTCTCTGTCCATGGGAATCTCCAGACATCGTGCTCTCCTCCAGGGGATCTTCCCAAGCCAGGGATTGAACCCATATCTCTTATGTCTCCTGAATTCGCAGGAGGGTTCTTTACCACTAGTGCCGCCTGGGACGCCCTTGCTCTATGAATCTTGTTAAAAATAGGAGACAATAGCTTCTATTATAATATATATTATGATGAATACTTCTTTTTGGAACAGTTTTATTTTGTGAATTAAGTTTTATGCTTGCTATTCAATAAAGTTTACTTGAATTAGAAATCTAGTTACCATCTAAAAGTCCAGCATCCATAAAGGAACAATTTCCAGGTTGTCATATTTTGGTAGGTTTGGGAATATAGATTATTCCCAGATGATATAGAAATATTTCTTAGTGGTAATTTCTTCCCCCATCACTCAATGTAATTTACAGACTTTACACCAAAAAATGAGTATAGGTATTTGCCCTAAAAAACAAAATACTCAGTTTCTTAGTGGTGGCTTTAGAAAATTTAGTTAAAGAAAAATGGAAAACTTAGTTTACTTAGAAAAAGTACATCTGGATTGATTGCAGGGGGTATTCTTTAAGGTTAAACAATATTAAGTTATTTCTCATTAGGATAGTATAGCAATATTTTTAAAAGAAGTAGTTTTAATAGAGTTTTTTTTTAATAAATAAAGGAATCTATATTATCATCTTAAAGAATTTTTATATGGAGTCTATCCTTGAAGAATTTAATTTCATTTTTTATTTACTTCTTTATGTCATTTACTTATTTAAACATTCTCCAAGGTGGTGAGAATGTGTTTTGGGAGCCAGTGATACTTTTTCACAGTTAGCAGACTCACAGTTGTAAAAGATGATTTGAGGTCATTAGCCTTGGTATTAAGACTAGGAGTAGATTGTAATTATATTTTTCTACAGTCCATGCTAATCTAGCCCTTAAACATAGTAAGCAGATAAATTATAGTGGCACAGAAATATGTATGTATATAAAGTAATGTCATTGAAAAAGAACTAAGTAGTACCATGATGACATGAATTGTATTTTATGTGTTTTGAAAAATAAAGGAAATAAACCTGGAGTGATAATTTAGTATCTATAGACTCCCTTTTTTTCTATAAAAGGTCTATAAATTCTTACCAAAGAGTAAGATTATTTACCCTTGAAAAAATGTTTTCGATGTGTACCTTTTTTTAATAGCATACATAAGGCTTTCAGATACCCAGGTAACATTCATATTCTCTTCATTCATCAGGGGAAAAGAATTTCTTTTTACAAAAGGGCCCAAATCCTGGTGGCAGATACGTGGAGTGTATTAGAGGGGAAAGGAGATGGCTGCTTTAAGGACATCTCCAGTATCACCATGTTTGCCGACTATAGATTACCTCAGGTTCTCGTTTACCTGGGAGCCCTGAAATACTCCAATGAACTACTGGAGAAGCTTCTCAAAGGTTTGCTAGCTTAATTAAGACATTTTTTGTTATACTGTGAATTGTTCAGTCTTTGTCATATCTTTCACAAAAGGTCTTCCCTTAAAAAAAAAACAAAACACTATTATTGTTAAAAGCACATGTAAAGAATGCAAGGGCAATTAAATTATAGAGAAAATTGGTTTTTGTTTTTTACACCGTGGAATATGGTTATTGCTGGAAATCACACTATCTGGACATCATCATTTCAGAGACTTACATTAAAATGACACCTACATTTATGTCACATGAAGGTGTGCAACACTAAGACAGTTCAGGTTTGTATTCAGAGTGTTATTAATTAAGCTTAAGAGCACACTACACTGTGAAATAAAAAGTGGGCTGACAGATAAATATGTACTGGATTTTGAGTGAGGAGGCTCCAAGGTCTGCTGCTGGTTTATCTTGCACAAGTCACTGACTTTTCTAGGCTGATTTATTTGCCATAAGTATAGATGATTGTGTTTGTATGAAAAGTAACTTTTCGCTTTTTAAATATCCCTTTGCATAAGGAAAATAATTATATTGTACAATTTTCATGTTAATTTCTCTTTTAGGGGCAATATTTTCAGCTACTTTTTTCTTTATTTTTAAAAGAAGTTGTTTTTATGATGAGTAATTTTCTCCTGTGAAATAGATTTCAATCACCCAAAATAAGAATGACACAGCATATAAAGGTACCATTATTCCTATGGTTGCTTCTACCACATTTTTATGTAGCCTTGGGCAATCCATTTTGCTCATTTCCTCATTTGAAAAATAGCAAGCTGTTCTATGTCATAATACTCATGTCTGGGATCATTAATTGTTGAATACCTTTAAAGGGACAACCTTTAGCAGTCAGGGCTTCTTCTACATACAGCCATAATCAGTTGATTTTTTTGAGGGGAGGGTATATGCAATACACATTCCTATCTTTATAAACACTTTCTTGCCTGGTTTCCCTCACCCAAATTTTCTTCTATTCAGTTCAAATCCTACACATCCAAAAAGGCTTAACTCAAATGCTGAGTCAGTGTCTGTTCTTCCACTTGCCCCAAGGATCAGAGATAGAGATATGGAAGGGACACAAGTAACACTATTTAAGATCCCAAGGGACAGAATGGAACCAGTGTGGGTAGGGCATTTCCTCTAGGTCTCAGTGGATCACAGGGCTTCTCAGCTACTGCGAAGCTCTGTGCAAGAGTACCGATTGGTGGCCTGAGGCCAAATATAGCTTGCAGATGTGTTTTGTTTGGCTTGAACAGTGTTTTAAGCAATTTTTAATTAGTTATCAACACTTGACAATTAGATTTCACATGAAATTCAATTTTCTGATTTCCAAGAGAAGAAAAATGCTCAAACTTTGGGGTCTACCTTGACGGGGCAGCATTTTGCATCCAGCTGCTGCATCCACTTACTCTGTCTGCCTCATCTTTAACGACAGTTGAGTTGCTAAGCCCAATTCTAGTCTCCCTGGCAAAGCACTGCCAGTGTCCACCTTGTAGGATCAGATATACTCTGGAGATAAGCACTGAATACCTGTAGGATCTAGTGGCTCTGTATTCAGGCCGAGCTGACAGAAGGATCCTGACTCTGAAGAACAAGCATGGTTTTCCTTGCTCAAGCTAAGAACTTTGATCTCCTAGGTTTTTCTTGATGTATCTGGAGTGTCCACAAGACAACATTAAGTTCTCAAGGGTAAGGGAGGTGCTCTTTATTTGGCCCCCTGGGAGTCCTCCAAATTTTGCAGTAATTTTTTTTCTCCAACATCAAACCCAAATTTTAAATCCTCTCTTTTAAATAATTTAATAATCTTGCTGTCATATTTTCAAATGTATGGCTCACCCATATTCAATTAGCAGATATTTATTGGGGAGCTAGTATATACAAGGGATCATGCTAGGTCCTATGAATATTGAGACAATCAAATCAGACACAATCCCTGTCCATGTGGAACTTAACTTGCAATTTTGAATTAATGCGAGTTTAGACATGGTTTAAATTACCAAAAATAAATAAAGTCTGAGATTTACAATTTGAAAATGAGTACTGTTTACTGCATTTTGTCCTACAGTAAAGTTTTGAATACATTTTATTTCATTGACTATTAGTGCTTATTTTTCTTTTTCTTCCTTGCAGGAGAAATGCTCTTTTATGGGAATAGGCAAGAGGTAGAAATCAGAGGGTGCTCAGTTTGGTGTGTCGAGCTGATCCGGGATTGTCTTCTGGAGCTTATTGAAAAAAAGGGTGAAAAAACTACTGGAGAGATCAATTCCATTCTTTTGGATTATTACTTATGGGACTATGCCCGTGATCACAGGGAAGATATGAAAGGAATTCCATTTCATCATACACGTTGCATATATTATTGACCCATAGTGTAAACTGATCCTAAGAAATTCCTTGCATTTTTGTACCATAATTATTTATACAATTCTGCTTTGATATTAAGAGAAAGTGGTAGAGGTTACAGCAACAAGAAAATTGATTAGCCAGACTCTCTTAAAATCTTTTCCTGATATATCACCCTGTATTCCTAATTTTATCCTTTGTTTGCTTGTTTAATTTTGACTATATTTTCCCTTTCTATAGATACATGAGAGAAATAATGAAGAAAATTTAATGCTTTCTTTAAATCTCAGATTTCTTAAAATTAATCATGTCTTATAATGATCTTTAGTGATAATATTTCATCCATTCAATCGGTATCTTTTTTCATGGTATAGTAATTTTCTGTGTACCATAATCATTTGATATGAGAGAGAGTAGGGTCTTTGCTGTATTGAATGCTGCCACTCTTATAGAAATCAATCTTGACAGATATTTTAAAACTTTTTGTTGATTAACATAATGATTTTCAATTTAGGATATCTTTTTTTTTTCCAGAGTAACTATATTGAAATTCATTGAATAAAGATTTTTTAAACATTTCTTAAATATGGAATGAATTGTTTCATTAAATAGAATTTGCCACATATATTTTTTTAAAGTTTACTTGAATTTGATTATCTATATTGTAGGACTCTCATTTCTCAGCTTCACCACCACTTTTGTCTAATGTGGTTAGTCATTCAGTCATGTCCAACTCTTTGTGACCCCACATACTGTACCCTGCCAGGCTCCTCTTTCCATGGGATTCTCCAGGCAAGAATACTGGAGTGGGTTGCCATGCCCTCCTCCAGGGGGTCTTCCCAACTCAGGAATCAAACCCAGGTCTCCCACACTGCAGGGGAATTCTTTATAGTCTGAGCCACCAGGGAAGCCCATCGTCTAACATAATCTTGATTTTTGTTAATTATCTACCTTGTCACCTCACTGTGTGTAAATTAGGGAAAGCTCGGAGAAGGCGATGGCATCCCACTCCAGTACTCTTGCGGGAAAATCCCTTGGGTGGAGGAGCCTGGTAGGCTGCAGTCCATGGGGGTTGCTAAGAGTTGGACATGACTGAGCAACTTCACTTTCACTTTTCACTTTCATGCATTGGAGAAGGAAATGGCAACCCACTCCAGTGTTCTTGCCTGGAGAATCCCAGGGATGGGGGAGCCTGGTAGGTTGCCGTCTATGGGGTCACACAGAGTCTGGCATGACTGAAGTGACTTAGCAGTGGCAGCAGTCATTTCTCCAAGCACTTTACTGCCATCTGCTGGAAACTTGTCGGAGTAACTTTACAAATGACAAAGTGGGAATGTGAATGGGGCATCTGAGTCCTATACTGCCCTTTTTTTTTTTTTTTTAAATTGGAGTGTAGATGCTGTACAATGTTGTATTAGTTTATATTGTACAGCAAAGTGAATCATCCATATGTTTACGTATATCCCCTTTTTAAATTTCCTTCCCTTTTAGGTCACCACAGAGCACTGAGTAAGAGTTCCCTGTGCTATACAGTAAGTTCTCATTGGTTATCTATTTTATACATAGTAGCATATATACTGGAGAAGGCGATGGCACGCCACTCCAGTACTCTTGCCTGGAAAACCCATGGACGGAGGAGCCTGGTGGGCTGCAGTCCATGGGGTCTCGAAGAGTCGGACATGACTGAGTGACTTCACTTTCACTCTTCACCTTCATGCATCGGAGAAGGAAATGGCAACCCACTCCAGTGTTCTTGCCTGGAGAATCCCAGGGATGGGGGAGTCTGGTGGACTGCCGTCTATGGGGTCGCACAGAGTCGGACACGACTGAAGTGACTTAGCAGTAGCAGCAGCAGCAGCATATGTACATCAATCCGAATCACCCAATTTATCCCACTCCTTCCCTGCTTGGTGTTCATACATTTGTTCTTTACATCTGTGTCTCTGTTTCCATTTTTCTGATAGGTCCATCTGTACCACTTTTCTAGACTCCACATATATGTGTTAATATACAATATTTGTTATCTCTTTCTGACTCACTTCACTATGTATAACAGTCTCTAGGTCTGTCCACATCTCTGCAAATGGGACAATTTTGTTCCTTTTTGTGAGTGAGTTAAAAAACTCACACCCTAGAAGTAGTGGTCTTGTATCTGTCTCTCCCCTTTGTGACTAAGGGGAAGATGATCTTGTCCCTAGTTCTAGGAGTGGACCCAAGTTAATAAGAATGGTTTATTATTCATGGTAATCCTATTCTCTGTCTGTTATTGCTCTAGTAATGGATATATAATCTAGCTCTGGCTAGTACACTGAAGGGCAAGTCTGCAGGGAGGCATATGGCAAAAGGTTTCTTCACTTTTAAGAAAGGGCCATGGAAGGAGATCACTGTTCTTCCCCTGAGCAACGTTCTGTCTAAATGTGATACCTGAAGGTGTAGTAACCACTGTGTGAAGCCAGAGCCCTGCAGTACCTGCCCTGCCTGAGTCAAACTTAGCTCTGGCTTTCATCCCTGACATGATGAACACAGCACCTTATTATTGCCATCATTTTGAATTAGTGTTCTGTAGAAAGTATCATAGTTAATAATTTCCAATGAAACCCGCTCTTTTTAAGGCTCTAGGAACAACAAGCAAAAGAGTTGCTTAGACCTTGGGATTAACCCAACTCCTCATCCTGTCCCTTCCTACTCCTTTCCTTCTCCTGCCCACCCTGTACCCTTTTCTTCCTTTCCTGTCTTTCCCCTTTCCTTCCTCCCCACTCTTGTCCCCTTCTTCCTTCCTCCAGGTTCAGCCAGCTCTAGCCTTCCTGCTTTCCACGTTTACTTCATCATGTAAAAGACAGGGAAGGCAGTTTAGGACTGTATGGTGCTCTTTGATGTCCAAGACACAGCTGTCTTTTCTCTTGTTCCACTGAGTGTAGCCTGGACTCATGATCTAAGATGTCTGCATTCTATGCGACAGGATTGAAGAAGATATGAAGTTGAAGAGTGTAAGAGTTGCAGAAAGGCTCTAGCAGCTCTACCTTTGGCTATCTCAAATCTTACCTATAAGGAGGGCAGACTAAAGCAAGGAAAAGCTGAAATTGGTTAAGAAGCAGCAATCACTCATTTTAACCAAGATAGCAGGATGTTTGGTACTGTGTGTGTGGCACAGTGGCCTAGGCCAAACTAACCTGTGGCCTTATTTGGCTCACTTTAAGGTCTCCTGAGATTGTGTGTGTGTATATATATATATATATATATATACACACATACAGGAGAATACCCTGTGAATGCCAGGCCAGCTGGTGTCAGGGGCTGCTTTTGTTCCTTTCTCAACCTTTAACTTTCCCCTGATTAGCACTAAAGAAATGAATAGATTTCATTGATTTCAATCCAGAAATCAGTTAATGAACTCCTTCACTGGTCCTCTGAAGCCGAATGGGTAGTGGTTTGATAATTCGGTTGAGGAGGTACAGGTTTAATGAGCCACAGTATATGACCTGAAGCAACTACACCTTCCCCTTCTTTGTAACTATGACCCAGCTGTCTCCCCATGTGTTTAGACCCCTTTTTTTCCCTTTTTCTTATTTATGTGGTTGCCCTGATCTCATATGGCATGTGGGATCTAGTTCCCTGACTAGGGATCAAACCTGGGTCCCCTGCATTGGGTGCACAGAGTCTTAACTGCTTGACTACCAGGGAAGTCCCTCTTTTTAAAAAAAAAAAATTTTTTTTTTTTAAATTTTCAGCCCTTTGATGGATGTTATTGCCAAAGACAAAACCTGAACAAGTGAGGAAATTGATCTCATCCAGTTAATTACAATATGGAGAACACCCCAGATACCAAGATTAGAGCTTCTTGGCAGGTGGTATTACCCTACTGTTTTACAGGTGAGGGATTCATAGGCGGTTGTTCTGCAGTCATGAGGCATCTCAGTAAGTTGGCTGAACAGAAAATGTTTACTTTTGTGTCTAGCTAATTTGAGGCAGACCAACAATTCTAATCTCAGCTAATCATTCATGAGACAAGGAGGAATTGGAGAGTGTGTCTGGCCTTGTTAGCAGGTTTAGGTGAAAGGGGAAAGATCTATGTTTGGTCTTGTCACAGTCACAAGTCAACAAGGGAGACATGAGACAGAGTTGTCAGTCCTATCTAAGTCACACAAAGAAGGGTGATCCTGTTGGGTACTGTTTCCCAGAACACAAAAGGATAGGGGGTTTCATAAAACAAAGTTGGGGGAGTTTCTTATTGTCATTATTTTTCAAAAGTACAGAGCGCAGCCAAAATTCAACGTTTTCATCATCAGCCCTTTCTTAATGCGCTTGTGTGTTCACTGGGAACAAAAAAGGCTGTTGTGGCGTAGGTAACATTTTTATTTGCTCTCAAACCATGGGAGGTAATCACCCTCAAAGTAAGGAAGTCCAGAGTTGTGAGTTCTCCACAGAATAAAATGCCTAGTGTTAAGATCCAAGAGTCTGGGTTGTCCTAAGGAGAATCATCATATGTTCATTGTCTTGGTTCTATTATCAGCTTTTGAACAAATCAGTTAAAATCTTTATGCCTATTTAATTTACATAGGCAGGAGGATAGTCTGAGTCTCTGGTTCTGGTTCTAATTTTCTTTTTGTATCATTTTATAAAATATATGCATGTCTCTAGTTATTTACCGGTTGAGGTAGGACAACACTGTGGTGGTTAATTTTATGTCAGCTTGATTAGGCAAGGGTGCCCAGCTGGTTGGTCAAACATTAGTCTAGATGTTGCTGTGAAGATATTTTTCAGATATAATTAATATTTATAATCAATAGACTTGAGTAAAGCAATTACACGCCATAATGCAGGGGCTTCAACCAATCAGTTGAAGGCCTTCAGGGCAAAGACTGAGCTTTCCAGAAGAAGGAACAAACAACTCTGCCTCAAGGCTAAAACATAGAAAACCTGTCTGAGTTTCCCACTTGCTGCTCTGCCCTGAAGATTTTAGACTCAAGACATCAACTCATCTGAAGTTACAATTTGCTAGTCTGCCCAATGGATTTCAGACTTGATAGCCCCCACAATCACATGAGCCTATTCCTTAAAATACATCTCTCTTTCTCTCTAGATAGATGAATGGATGGATGAATGATTGGATGGATGGATGGACAAACATATAGATTATAGGTCTAAATTTCGATCTACATCTATCTCTCTGTAAATATATTGGCTCTGTTTCTCTGGAGGACCCTAATACAAGCATGAATAAATAATATGGCAAAGTAATTTTTGTCTAACTTAGGGATATCAAATATAAAGTAAGAAATTAATAAAATATAATGGGGCTAAGTAATTTGTATGATTCCTTTCAGGTATAAGACTCATTGACTAAAGCAATTGGAAGTTTGGAGAATTTATTATAGTGGCATTCATCCAAGTTTCTCTTTTTTCCCATTCACTATATCCCTTCTTTTCCTTTTTCTTTTCTTTTCCTTTCTGTTTTGATTTCTCCCATTGGGTTAAGGGTGTTTTAGTTTTGAGTGGAAAAAACCAGACTCAAACTAGTTTAATGAAAAAGGAAATATAATGATTAAGAAAAATAAATAAATCCAGGGAAAGAGCTGGCCTTAGCAATGCCCAGTTATGGTCAATAGATTAAAATGCACAAAGATTACACATTTTTGCTCTGTTGGAAGAGATGACTCTAATAGCTAGTGATGTTCTTGCCTGGAGAATCCCAGGGACTGGGGGGAGCCTGGTGGGCTGCCGTCTATGGGGTCACACAGAGTTGGACATGACTGAAGCGACTTAGCAGCAGCAGCAGCAGCACAGGCAACAGAGTGCAAATCTTTGCCAATAGTCCATACAAAAAACTCTGTAGCTGGCTAATTAGCCTGGCTCGAGTCCCAGGTCCCCTGCCTGGGGCCTGGGGTAAGAGCCAAGTGATTGGCTGGCCTAGCAGGTGGAGTAGGGATACATTCAGTTCAGTTCTGTTCAGTCACTCAATCGTGTCCGACTGTTTGTGACCTCAAGGACTTCCTGTCAAGGCTTCCCTGTCTATCACCAACTCCTGGAGCCTACTTAAACTCATGTCCATCAAGTCAGTGATGCCATCCAGGCAACTCATCCTCTGTTGTCCCCTTCTCCTCCCACCTTAAATCTTTCCCAGCATCAGGGTCTTTTCTAATGAGTCAGTTTTTTGAATCAGGTGGCCAAAGTATTAGAGTTTCAGCTTCAGCATCAGTCCTTCCAATGAATTTGCAGGGGTACATCTGTGTGTGCTAAGTCGCTTCTGTCGTGTCTGACTCTGTGCGACCCTCTGGACTGTAGCTGCCAGGCTCCTCTGTCCATGGGATTCTCCAGGCAAGAATACTGGAGTGGGTTTCCATGACCTTCTGGAACCCTGGGTCTCCTGTATTGCAGGCGATCCTTTACCATCTGAGCCAAGGAATAGGGGTAGTTCTTGAATAAATAGGGGAGGTCTGCTTATAGAAAGGAAAAGAGATGGTAGGCAGTCCAAACAACTTTATCTTCTATACCTTTGTGTAATCAGAATTTGTCACCAGGTGGGGATCATTTCAATTTGGGAACCGTTGAACAGCTAGGAAACAAGTAAGTCTTATATTCTGAGTTGGTCTAAGGAAAGAACTGACTGAATTTCCTAATGGAGTTGGAAATAATATAATAACTCTCTCCCTTCCCTTGCCATTTCTATTTCAACATTCTCAGGAAGACTGAGGGTTGGTTGGGATATGAATTAATATTATTTGGTTGTAGGAATGGAATTCAATGATTAAAACTTGACAATATTCATGAAGCCTGGATTCAAATGAAAAGAAACAGTAAGTCACAGTGGTACTTAATAAGAAGTCTAGAAATATTTGAAGGGTGAAAATGGTATTTGGAAAGCAAATAAAAAGTATAAAATTCTATGAGTTGATAATCACTCCTACTGAATCCAAAAAAAGAAACCCTGTTGGTCTACTTTGGTAGGGATCAATTCATTATTCTCAAAATGGATAAATAGAAGAGAAAAAAAATCAAGCATGGGTCCTCTACTAACTGCATTTTAGGATAATTTGATAGAGGGAAACTTCTTTATAGAACAATTCTAGCTAATAAATGCAAAAAAGAATATTAGAACATTACCATTTTGGAATTCCTAATGAACTCCTAATAATGGATCTGTAAAATAATCATCAATGGTTGTTAAAACCGTTAGGTAAAATATTGATGGGGAAATTTTAAATGGATGGATTAGGCTGAAAGCACCTGAACTCACTAGTAATCTTAACATCACCGGAAGTGGGACACTCAGACATTATATGCCTCCTGATGTGTTGAATAGGGAAGTACACAGCTCTGTCTATGAATTATTCTTGCCAGAAAAATTGAGCCTGAATCTAATCAAGAATCTAGATCTACAGGAAATGTAGTTTACAGGAAATGTAGGAAAGAGAGGAACCTGTTAAATGGTAACACAAAGAGGCAATTGCCAAATCTAGAATGTGAGACATTCTAAAGGACAAATGGCACAGTTTCTTCAACAGGCAAGTGATTTTAAAAAGTGGGGTGGCAGGGTTGGTGAGGATGTGGAGAAATTGGGTCCCTTGTGCACTGTTGATGGGATTGTAAAATGGTAGAGCTGCTATGAAAACAATTTGGCAGTTCCTCAAAAAATTAAAGATAGGACTACCACACAATCTAGCAATTCCATTTGGAGTATATACCCCAAAGAACTGAAACCAGGATCTTGAAGAAATAGTTGTACAGTTTTGTTCTTAGCAGCATTATTTACAATAGCCAAAAACTGGAAGCAACCTGTGTCCAACAAGAGATGAATGGATTAACAAAATATGCTGCTGCTGCTGCTAAGTAGCTTCAGTCTCGTCCGACTCTATGCAACACCATGGACTGCAGCCCACCAGGCTCCTCCGTCCATGGGATTTTCCAGGCAAGAGTACTGGAATGGGGTGCCATTGCCTTCTCTGAACAAAATATGCTACATCCATACAATGGAATATTAGCCTTAAAAAGGAAGGAAATTCTGACATATGCTACAACATGGGTAAAGCTTGAGGATATGATGCTAAATTAATAAGACAGTCACAAAAGAACAAATACTATAAGATTCCACATATATGAAGTACCTAGGGTAGTCAAATTCATACAGACAAGTAGAACTGTGGTTTCCAGAGGCAAAAGGGATGAATGGGGAATTGTTTACTGGGTATAGAGTTTCAATTTTGCAAGATATAAAGTTCTGGAGATTGTTGAACAACAATGTGAATGGACTTAAGACTACTCAACTGCATACTTAAAAATGGTCAAGATGATAAATTTTATGTTACTGTGTGAAGAACTGAAGTTGCTTAGTCACATGTGACTCTTTGCAATCCCATGGACTGTAGCCTACCAGGTTCCTCTGTCCGTGGAATTTTCCAGGCAAGAGTACGAGAGTGAGTTGCTATTTCCTTCTCCAGGGGATCTTCCCGACCTGGGGATTGGACCCAGGTCTCCTGCACTGCAGGCAGACACTTCACCCTCTGAGCCACCAGGGAAGCCCAATGTTATTGTGTATTTAATCATAATTTTTAAAAAGGTGGCGAATGACTAAAAGAGAATTAAGGAACATGTCAACGAAATGCTACATGTGGATCATGTTTGGATCCTGATTTGAGTAAATAGGGGAGAGAGAAAGACACAGAGAGAAAGAGAGAGGCGTGCCGTGCATTATGTAGAAAGCTATAGCTGACCTCAGTCTCTGAGGAGGCAGTGTTGACTTTGTCAACTGCCACGTATAGGCTTCAGTCTCGCTTCTGCCACTTACTGACCATGTAGCCTTGAGCAAATTACTTGTTCTCTCTCTCTCTTTTTTTTTTAATTCCCATAAATATTTACTGTGTCTCTGAGATGAGCTTAGTATTTATTGTGTATTAAATGCTGACTATGCTCAACAATGATAAAATATAAATAAATAAATGATAATAAAAAATAAATGACATAAAAATGAATGATATATAGTTTCTGCTGATGCTGGAGAATTAAAATGTGAGGCAAGAAATAGCCGGGGGACTTCCCTGGTGATCCAGTGGTTAAGAATCTACTTTCCAACGAAAGGGATGCAGGTATGATACTTGGTTGGGGAACTAAGATCTCACATGCTGAGAGGGAAGTAAGTTCCTGTGCTGCAACTAGAGAAGCCTGAGTGCTGCAACAGAAGACCCAGTGCCGCCAAAATTTTAAAAATAAATATAAATAAGTTACTATATCTTCTTGAAAGAAATTTAGAAATAGCAGGGCATCTAGAAAGGTAAGAAAAAAGTAGATTATGAAAGGCCTTGTATATCATGTCAAGAAGAGTGGACTTTATCATGAGAAGCATTTTATCTTTTTCATAAAGAGCCATTTATAAAGGTAAAGTTATAGGTTTTTAAAATTTAATTGAAATTCCAATTAAAAAATCTCAATGGAACTTTCTTCTGGAAATTGTCAAACTGATTCAAAAGTTCTTCTGGAGGAGAAATGCCAAGAATAGTAAAAAAAAAAGTTAGAATAATGAGGAACAGCTTCCCCTATCAGCAAAATATAGGGCAAAGTTATAGTAATTAAAGCAGTACGGTATTGGTGCAGAAATAATAAATTAATGCCACAGAATAGAGGTCCTCATGAATATGTAGGAATATGTTCTATTTTACCAATTCTAAGACTGATTTTTCATATTTCATTTCAAGTTATATGAACTGAAATATAAAGTCAAGATATGACTTGGCATTGCCACTACTTGTAACATAAAGCATTTTAGTGATACACTTTTCAATGAAGTCTTTTTTTTTCTTAAGTATTCCAGAATTGGGTTTTGTTCATTGAATCAAGACCCTAGTTGATTAAATTATAAAATGACCTTTAACTCAGTTTTAATGATGGTTATTTTGATGAACTTTGTTGAACATTTTAACTATTTCTTGTTTTTATATATGTATATATATGTGTGTGTTTCTCCCCTGAACAAGTTTGAGAAAAATGCCACCATTATTCTAGGTACCTAATAATTTTTGAGTCCTTGCTTTACAATTAGTTCCACCTTTCAAACTTTACAACAATTCTATGAAGTAGGGATGACTTCTATTCCAATTCTTCAGATGAGAACACTAGATAGTATTTTATATGCTTAATTTGTAGGCATTTTCCTATATCAAATTCTTGTAAAATTGAATTTCAATATGTACATAACATTCTCTTTTATAAATGTACTATTGTTAATTTAGGGATACCTTTCCTTGAACATACATGTAACTGATTCAAAGTTTTTGCTGTTACACATAATACCATAATGAATACCCTTCTGCATGATTATTTATATTTTTATTTTCTTTGGAGAAATGACAAGAGGTGGGATTATGTATAAAAATCCATCTTGGGGACTTCCCTGGTGGTTCAGTGGTTAAGACTGCTCACTGCCAATGCAGGGGACATGGGTTTGATCCCTGGTGGGGACTAAGATCACATAAGTCGAGTAGGGCAGTCATGTGGCGTAGTCAAAAGGTTTAAAAAAAAGTCTGTCTCATTGAATGCTTGCCTGTTACTTATAAAAAGTTGTTACCAATTTTATAGGTAAAATGGTTTATTATTTTAATTTACATTGCTTTGGTTTATTAGTGAAGTAAAACATCATTGACATGTAAGCCAGATTTCAGCTTTCTTCTCTGCCTTCTAGGTTCATGTGGTTTTTGTCCAACACCAGACTTGACTTAGAGGCTGGCAGATCCTCAAGTTGTTACAAACAATTTGTGTCACAAATACTTTGGTTAGTAATGTAGACTTCACTGAATATTTTGCAGGGGAGAGTGAGGAAGGGGTTATACAACCTAAAGATCCCCTTTAGCCATGTCTGTTCTCCCTGGAATTCCTTTATCAGCTAGCCTTTCCTTCCTGTCTGATTCATCCTCTCAGCCTCTTCCTGACATCTCAGGCTTCCTCCAAGTCTTTCTCATTCCTTCTCAAGAACAGTCAAATAATTCCTCTCTAGGTTCATATGAGCATCACCATCCTCTTCTCTGAAGCCTGAATACCTACCAAGTCACTCTCAGGAGGCTTAACTTCCTCCTGCTAACTGCTGCTAAGTCACTTCAGTCTCGTCCGAGTCTGTGCAATCCCATAGACGGCAGCCCACCAGGCTCCCCATCCCTGGGATTCTCCAGGCAAGACCACTGGAGTGGGTTGCCATTTCCTTCTCCAATGCAGTAAAGTGAAAAGTGAAAGTGAAGTCGCTCAGTTGTGTCTGACTCTTAGCGACCCCATGGACTACAGCCTATCAGACTCCTCCATCCATGGGATTTTCCAGGCAAGAGTACTGGAGTGGGGTGCCATTGCCTTCTCCATAACTTCCTCCTGGGTGTAGGCTAACAAAGCATCTTCTCAGCAAAATTGTGCCTCTTCATACATGGATTTCTCATTCCAGCTGCTAAGTAGTAATATTCTCCATAACATTGCAAAAACAGTATAGGCAAAAGGCAGATTTGTGGTCAGGTTTGTGTCCTGCATAGCAGGTGTACAGGATGGATTTGTGAGGGCAAGATGGAAAACAGGAAAATCACAGGTTCTTACCCTAACAAATGGTGGTAGTGTAGGCTGTTCCACTCCAGGGCCCTCCCTGTGCTGCCATTCAATTACTTTGCTTCAGGCTAGAGATACAGACAGCTTCCTCCCCAAGTCGTGTCCAACCAGAAGGCCATTTTCCACTTGGTGCCATTTCCCTAGACTCTCTGGGTCACTCTTACAGCCTCTTGAGAGAGAAGGTCTTAAGAGGCCTCTTAAGACCTCACCTCTTATTGTGAGGTCTATACCTTAAAGAACTGAAAGACATTAAACAGATACCTGTATATCATGTTCATAGCAGAATCATTTATAGTATTCCTGAAGTGGAAATAAACCACGTGTCCATTAATTGATAAATGGATACATAAAATGTAGTATGTCCTCATGACGGAATATTATTCAGCCACAATAAGGAACAAAAGTCCTGATACTTGCTACTACAGGAGTAAACCTGGGAATTGTTTTTAGCAAAAAAAAAAAAAAGAGCCAGCACAAGGCCACAAATTGTATGATTCTATGACTATGAAATGCCCAAATCAGGTAAATCCTTAGAAAGGTGATTAGTGGTCTCCAGTGACTGGGGGAGAGAGGAATAGGAGGAGTATTGCTAACCAGTATGGGGTTTTCCTTTTGGAATAATGAAAATGTTTTGGAAATAGAGGTGATGGTTGTACAACACTGTGAATGTCTAAAATGCCGTTGAATTGTACACCTTAAAATGGTTCATTTTGTATAATAGGCTCCAGTTTCATCCACCTCATTAGAACTGATTCAAATGTATTCTTTTTAATGGCTGAGTAATACTCCATTGTGTATATGTACCACAGCTTTCTTATCCATTCATCTGCTGATGGACATCTAGGTTGCTTCCATGTCCTGGCTATTATAAACAGTGCTGCGATGAACATTGGGGTACACGTGTCTCTTTCCCTTCTGGTTTCCTCAGTGTGTATGCCCAGCAGTGGGATTGCTGGATCATAAGGCAGTTCTATTTCCAGTTTTTTAAGGAATCTCCACACTGTTCTCCATAGTGGCTGTACTAGTTTGCATTCCCACCAACAGTGGGAGTGAAGTAAGCCAGAAGGAAAAACACCAATACAGTATACTAACGCATATATATGGAATTTAGAAAGATGGTAACGATAACCCTGTATACGAGACAGCAAAAGAGACACTGATGTATAGAACAGTCTTATGGACTCTGTGGGAGAGGGAGAGGGTGGGAAGATTTGGGAGAATGGCATTGAAACATGAAAAAAAAAAACAAAAGTTTCTCCTCAGTTTGTTGAAATACGTGAAATGATATCAAAGAATTTCATAAGATGAATTTCATAAGCCATACAAATGTTATTTTATGAATAAATGTATTCTGGTAAATTTTTAAAAATGTATTTAATTTAGTTCAGATAGAATTGTATGCTTTTAATTCTTCCATTTTAAAAGTGTTTATATACAAAAATAAATAAATAAATAAAATGGTTCATTTTATGAACTTAATTAACTTCAATAAAAATAAACAGAATTGGTAGCTAAAATACTGAAAGCAATGTGAATCTTTCTCGTAATCACCTTATAAACTCGTGGAGGGTTACTTTGCCTGATCACTATGAGAGGGTTCAGTGGGTTTTACTTTGGAGTGAATCTGGGAGGCGGCCGGTTCTTGGCTCCTCCCTCACGGGGCGGGTCCAGGAGCGGAGCTTGGGAGACAGGGGTGGGGCCCGGGAGCCGCCGACGCCCTGACGGGCGGGGGCACGTCAGCACGAGCTTCGCCGGTTGCCGGGAGAACCCATAACAACAAAAGGCGCGGGCAGCGGCGGTAGCGGCGGCGCGGCCGAGTGAAGTGAAGCCGAGAAGTCCTGCGCTGCGCTGGCCGCCTGAGACGGGCTTTCTCGAACCGGTCTGTGAGTGGCAGGCGGTCCGGGCCGGGCTGGAGGTCCGGGTCTGGTGCGGCGACAGCGCGTCCTCTGCGCCGGCGTCCTCGGCAGGCCGTTGGGAGGAGAGGGACTGGGACCCGCCGAGGCTTGGCTGGCGGGGTGGGCGGCTGGGGCGTCAGCAGGACGGAGGAGGGCGCCCGAGGGGCCTGAGGTCGTTGTTGGGGTCCCCCGGCGAGTGGCCGGGGAACTTGGGTGCCCCGTGAGATAGAGGGGCTTGAGGAATAGGGACGCGCGGGAACCCCGGACCGAGCCGCACGGGGGGATCTTGTGTATTATCTTGTGTATTATCTTGTGTTCATACTTCCAGCTGTGGGATCTGAAGAGGGACGGGAAAGGCCCACTCTTCTTGGGAGTTTCGTTTTGTCACAGGCCTCCTTTTTTCCATTGTTGGAACTTTGCTGCATTCTAAGCTCTGCAGAAGTCTGAAAGCCCTCTCCCTTACAGCAGGAGATACTTGAGAGAGTAAGGGTGCCCAAATTCTTTCTTTGAAACATTTTTTAAAAGAAAACTTCGCCCCCTCCCAGTTTGAAAAGCTTCGTAGTTTCCCTATCTTTGCTTCCTGTCTTCTTCGTCTAGTTCTTTACGCATTTGCGGCCTTTTCTGAGATCCTTATGAGACTCACTACTCATTTGCCAGAAAGTTTTTTACGAAAAAATTTATTACTTACAAACTACAATTTCTAGATAATCACTACTGTTGAAAAGCCAGAGGCACAAGATGACTACGGTATTTGGAGACACTTTTCTAATCAGTAACGGCATCAGTAATCAAACATTTCTCCTTCCTTTGCTCATATTTCAGAACTCCATTGAGTGTGCGTAAATATCACCAGCCAATCATATTTTACCTTTCTTCAGATTTATTGGTGAGATAATATATATGCTTCTGATGGCTGTATTTGATCAGTATCTAAAGAAGTATGAGTACTATGGATTTTTAAAAAAAGAAAAATAAATTCTTTTATACTGATTTTTTTTTTTTTGGCTAGCTATATTTTATGGGCCTTTATTGGTTTTTAGTGATTATAGTAGGTGGATTTCTGTGGCCTTTAGATTCAGATTGTTTATAGATACTCCTATTTAAAAAATCAATAAAGTGAAAACATCTCAATTACACTTGTACCTTTTATTAGCAATTTTATTGGAAGTAGTTAGGTTTAGCTTAACATAGACTGTTTTGTTTTAATGTGATGGTATTAAAAAAAACTAATCTGTGTGATAAAAACTCCTAATATAGGTGTTCAGAGACATTTGGAAGAACTAAATCATACTACATCCCTGTAGTTTCTTTGGAAAATTTTCCAATACCAAATGTTCTATAGTCCTTTATTATCCAAGAAAAGATTCACCATATTTATGAGTATTTGTTTTTTCAGTGCAGAATTTGACTAGAATGATTAAAACTGCCAAGGTTAAGTGCATCTCTTTGGCCATTAAGGATAGTTTGTTGACTCTGTTTTGGGATTTTATAGCCCAAGGGAGCTGGGCTATTTTAACTCTCATTGGGCTCTTAGTACAGTGATGTAAATGTTTTTTTGTTACTGTGATCCTTTTCAGACTGTCCACTCCCCGAATTATAAATGCACAGTACTACTGCAGAGTTCTTTTTAAAGGCTAGTGAATACTAAATGTGTCTTAATTAGCATTTTCATTGCATGTAGTGCTGAAAATATTATTTTAGTCCATTAGTCTGCTCAGTTACTAGAAAGCCCTTCTCCATAGGGCTCAGCCCCACCCCAAATTGATTACTTTTCATCTGCATTTAAACATAGATAACTTGTTTGTTACTTCCTTTTTCTCTTTTATACGAACAAGACTGTGAACATTCTTTTACAACTTTTTATGTCAACATATGTTTTTGTTTCTTTGGGAAATACACTTGAGAGTAGCATTGCTGGGTGAAGTGATAACTGTGTGTTTAACATTTTGAGCGCCAGCCTGTTCCCACTGGAGAGGGCATGGCAACCGACTCCAGTATTCTTGCCTGGAGAATCTCATGGACAGAGGAGCCTGGCAGGCTACAGTCCATGGAGTCAAAAAGAGCCAAACACAATTGAAGCAACTTTGCACACTCACACAGACTATTCCAAAGCGGCTGTATCATTGGTATTCCCATGCTATGCTAAGTCACTTCAGTCGTGTCTGACTCTGTGTGACCCTGTAGACGGCAGCCCACCAGTCTCCCCTGTCCCTGGGATTCTCCAGGCAAGAACACTGGAGTGGAGTGCCATTTCCTTCTCCAATGCATGAAAGTGAAAAGTGAAAGTGAAGTCGCTCAGTCGTGTCCTACTCTTCGAGACCCCGTGGACTGCAGCCCACCAGGCTCCTCCGTCCATGGGGTTTTTCCAGGCAAGAGTTCTGGAGTGGGGTGCCATTGCCTTCTCCGGTGTATTCCCATAAGGGTTCCATATTCTCTACCTTCTTGCCAACACTTACGTGATCTTTTTTATAGCTATGTCAGTGGGTATAAAGTGATATCTGATTGTGTTTATATATATATAATTTTATATAAATAAAATTTATTTATTATGGTCTTCCCTGGTCACTGAGATGGTAAAGAATCTGCCCGCAAAACTGGAGATCCAGGTTTGATCCCTGGGTAGGGAAGATCCCCTGGAGAAGAGAACAGCAACCTGCTCCGATATTCTTGCCAGGAAAATTCCATGGACGGAGGAGCCTGGTGGGCTACAGTCCTTGGGATCTCAAAGAGTCGGACATGACTGAGCAACTAACCACTACACTACATAATTTTATTTATTTATTATTTATTTTCTGCTTGGTCTTTGTTGATTTGCCCTGGATTTCTCTAGTTGCGGTGAGCTGGGGCTACTTACTCTTTGTTGCAGTGCAAGGGCTTCTCATTGCGGTGGCTTCTCTTGTGGGCTCTAGGCCAAGGGCTCAGTAATTGTGGCACATGGGCCTAGTTGCCCCGCAGCATGTGGAATCTTCCTGGACCAGGGATTGAACCCGAGTACCTTGCATTCCAAGGCAGATTCTTAACCACTGGACCACCAGGGAAGCCCCCTGGGCATTTTTATATCATCGTTGAAAAACTCTCTTTTCAGATCTTTTGCCCACTTTTAAATTTGTTTTTTTTTTTTTTTCCTTCTGAATTGTAATAGTTCCTTATATATTCTAGACACAAATGGTTATTAGATATATGACTTGCAAGTATTTTCTCCTGTGGCTCAGCAGTATAGGATCTCCTGCCAATGCAGGAGATGCAGGTTCGACCCCTGGGTCAAGAAGATCTCTTGGAGAAAGAAATGGCAACTCAATCCAGTATTCTTTTCCTGGAGAATCCCAATTCATGGGGTCACAGAAGAGTCAGACATGACTGGGCGACTAAACAACAGTAACATTAAATTCTTTTCACTTTTTTTTTTTTCTGTTATCAATATTGTATTTTTTTTATATTCCTTTTTAAAATTTTTATTGGAGTATAGTTGATTTACAGTATTATGTTAATTTCTGCTATATAGCAAAGTGATTCAGATATATATATATATATACACACACACACACACTTTCTTTTCCATTATGATTTATCACAGGATATTGAATACAGTTACAGTGCTATACAGTAGGACCTTGTTGTTCATCCATTCTATATATAATAGTTTGCATCTACTAACCCTAAACTGGAGAAGGCAATGGCACCCCACTCCAGTACTCTTGCCTGGAAAATCCCATGGACGGAGGAGCCTGGTAGGCTGTAGTCCATGGGGTTGCGAAGAGTCGGGCATGAATGAGTGACTTCACTTTGACTTTTCACTTTCATGCATTGGACAAGGAAATGGCAACCCACTCCAGTGTTCTTGCCTGGAGAATCCCAGGGACGGGGGAGCCTGGTGGGCTGACGTCTATGGGGTCGCACAGAGTCGGACACGACTGAAGCGACTCAGCAGCAGCAGCAGCAACCCTTAAACTCCCACTCTGTTCTTCCCTCATCCTCTCTCCACCTTGACAACTGCAGATCTGTTCTCTATGTCTATGAGTCTTTGTTTTGTAGATGAGTTAATCTGTGTCATATTTTAGATTCCACATACAAGTGATACCATATGTACTTGTATTTTTCTAACTTACTTCATTTTGTATGATAATCTCTAAGTCTATCTATGTTGCTGCAAATGGTATTATTTTCCTTTTTTATGGCTGAGTAGTATTCCATTGTCTATACATACCACATCTTCTTTATCCATTTATCTGTTGATGAACATTTGGGTTATTTCCATGTCTTGATTGTTGTGAATAGGGCGGCTATCTTTTCATTTTCTTGGTAGTATCCTTTGGGGTACAAACTTTTAATTTGATTGAGTTCATTTTATCTACTTTTCCTTTTACCACTTCTTGCTATTGCTTTTGCTTTTGGTGACATAAATGAGAAACCATTGCTAAATTCAATTCAACAATGAATTACCCTTGTGTTTTCTTTTAAGGCTTTTGTAGTATATACTTGCTTTACAATGTTGTATTAGTTTCTCCTGTACAGCAAAATGAATCAGCTGTTTTGTTGTTTAGTCACTACATTGTGTCCAACCCTTTTGTGACCCAGTGGACTGTAGCCTGCCAAACTCCTCTGCCCATGGGATTTCCTAGGTGAGAATACTGGAGTGGGTTGCCAGTTCCTTCTCCAGGAGATCTTCTCAACTCAGGGATTGAACTCATATCTCTTGCATTACAGGCAGATTTTTTACCACTGAGCCATCAAGGAAGCCATATATCCCCTCATTTTTAGTTTCCTTTTCCATTTTGGTCACCACAGATCATTGAGTAGAGTTCCTTGTGCTGTACAGTAGGGTCTCATTAACTATCTATTTTATACATAGTTTCAATAGTGTATATATGTCAATCACAATCTCAGTCTCCCAATTCATCCCACACACCCCTCTTCCCACTGGTATCTATATGTTTGTTCTGTCTGTGTCTCTATTTCTGCTTTGTAAATAAGATTGTCTATACCAATTTTTTCAGATTCCACATATATGTATTAATATATGATATTTATTTTTCTGACTTGCTTCACTCTATAGGTCTCTAGGTCCATACACATCTATGGAAATGTCCCAATTTTGTTCCTTTTTATGTCTGAGTAATATTCCATTGTATTTTGTATGTACCATATCTTCTTATCCATTCCTCTGTTGATGAACATTTAGATTGCTTCCATATCCTGGCTGTTGTAAATAGTGCTGCAGTGAACATTGGGGTGCATATATCGTTTTGAATTATGGTTTTGTCCAAGTGTATGCCCAGGGTGGGATTGCTGGATCAAGTATGGTACTTATGTTTTTAGTTTTTTAAGAAACCTCCATACTGTTCTCCATAGTGACCATATCAATTTACATTCCCACCAACAGTGTAAGAGCATTCTCTTTTTCTTCACACCCTCTCCAGCATTTATTGTTTGTAGATTTTTTGATGATGGCCATTCTGACAGTGTGAGGTGATACCTTGTTGTAGTTTTTATTTGATTTGCACTTCCCTAATTAGTGATATTTAGCATCTTTTCTGTGTTTTTTAGCCATCTGTATATCTTCCTTGGAGAAATGTTTATTTAAATCTTCTGCCCATTTTTTTGGTTGGGTTGTGTTTTTTTTTTTTTTTTTTAATTGAGTTGCAGGAGCCGTTTGTATACAGTTTTCGAGATTAATCCTTTGTCAGTTGCTTCACTTGCAAATACTTTCCTCCCTTTCTATGGGTTGTTTTTTTGTCTTGTTTATGGTTTCTTTTGCTATGCAAAAAGCTTTTAAGTTTAATTAGGTCTCATTTCTTTATTTTTATTACTCTGGGAGGTGAGTCAGAAAAGATCTTACTGTGATTTATGTCAGAGTGATCTGCCTATGTTTTTCTCTAAGAGTTAGGTCTTTAATCCATTTTGAGTTTATTTTTGTGTATGGTGTTAGGGAGTGTTCTAATTTCATTCTTTTACATTAGATGTCCAGTTTTCCCCTCACCACTTATTGAAGAGTCTGTCTTTCTCCATTGTATGTCTTTGCCCTCTTTGTCATAGAAATTAGGTGACCATAGGTGGGTGAGTTTATCTCTGAGCAGTTTATCCAATTATTGATCTATATTTCTGTTTTTGTTCCTGTACCATACTGTCTTGATTACTGTTGCCTGGTTATGAAATTGGGGAAGTATATCCTCCAACTTTGTCCTTTTTCAGTATTGTATTTGCTATTCTGTGTTCCTTGAATTTAGAATCAGCTTTTCAATTTCTACAAAGAAGTCAGCTGGGATTTTGATAGGCATTCTGTTTAATCTTGAGAGCAGTTTGAGGACTATTGCCATTTTAAGCTTTCCAGTTCATGAACAGGAGATGTTTTTCCATTTATTTAGATCTTCTTTAGTTTCAACAATATTTTGTAGTTTTCAGAGTGTAAGTTTTACATGTCTTTTGTTAAATATATTCCTGAGCATTTGATTCTTTCTAATGTTATTGTAAATGGAATTGTTTTCTTAATTTATTTTTCAGGTTCATTGTAAATATAGCTACCAATTTAATTTTTAGTGTGTTAATCCTACCAGAGAATTTTAGAAAAAGTACCACATAATTTATGAATGAAACAACAGTTTTTCTGTTAGTTTTGGTTATCTTTGAATAAAAAGTTTCATTTAAAATTTACATTGATTTATAGAAATCCTTTAAACTGTTTTCATGGATTAATTTCTAACATTTGTGACAAAGGGGAGATGTTATTTTTCAGTACATAGCTGTGAAGTCTAATATAAGGGTTTGCTTTGTACTACTTGCGTTCATATGTACAATTACCAGTTATTTCCTTGCCGTATGTTTCTAACTCCCCAGTTATTCAATATTTAAATAAATGAGCTGGGAAACATATTAACCGTTATAGAAAGAATGGCATGATTGAATCCCATTCACTTATCACTTTGCTTTATCATTTACTAACTCATGGCTCCCACCCCCTAAATTATTTTGCTGCAAAGCTGGACATTGTATTGTTTCATTTATAAATTATATAGGTATACTTTTTCTAGACAGATTTACTCTTTGTAGCTATCTTATATTGGAATAAAGCCTGCTCTAATTGACTTTGCTTTAGAAGATGGTTAGTGTATTAGGAAAGAAGAGTCAATAACTAAATTTTGTTTTTATTTTGATACACAGGGGTCCAGATCTTACGTAAAATGGATGTGTCTCACACTAGATGATGGATATTAAGTAGAAAATCTATTTAGTAAAATCTAAGCTGCCATGGAAGAAATACCAGTTAAAGTTGCTATAAGAATTAGACCTCTGCTGTGCAAAGAAGTTCTTCATAATCATCAAGCTTGTGTGAGAGTTATTCCAAACACCCAACAAATTATCATTGGGAGAGATAGAATCTTTACTTTTGATTTTGTTTTTGGCAAAAATTCCACTCAAGATGAAGTTTATAATACCTGTATAAAGCCATTAGTGTTGTCACTCATTGAGGGCTATAATGCAACTGTTTTTGCCTATGGACAGACTGGATCTGGGAAGACATACACCATCGGAGGAGGCCATGTTGGTAAGATTCTCGTACTCTGACTTTTATTTTAGATAGTAGAAAGAAGTTGAAATACTACAGTGCCCGACACATAGTGGGTGCTTAGCATATTGATTGAATGAAATAATGAATAGGATAATTAGATGTATTCATAAGATCATTTTTGAAAGATTTGTTTTTCAATATTGAAGTTTCATTAAACAGTTTAATTCATCATTATATTTGCTTGAGAAAAGACCTTTAAGACAATATTCAGTGTTCAGCTCTTTGTCATTTTTTCACAGTTTTGAGATATAATTGACTTGTAACATGGTGTTAGTCCAAAGTATATAGCATAATGATTTGGTATACCTATATATTGCAGAATGATATAGCTTAACATTAGTCACCTCACGTAATTACATGTTTTTCTTGTGATATGAACTTTTAAGTTCTACTGTGTTAACAGTTTTCAAATATACAATACATATTGTTAAGTACAGTCACCATGCTGTACATTACATCCCCAGAACTTAATTATCTCATAGTTTTTACCTTTTGAGCACCTTCACCCATTTCGCCACCTCCCAACCCTGGCCTCTGGCAACACGTTCTCGTTTTGAACAGAATTTAAAATAAGAGAGAAATGAGTTAACATGATCAGATTTTGCATCTTTTAGTATTATAAATGTTGAGGGTCCTGCAGCTAAGACATAGAGGCAGTAGAAGAAACGTATTATGTAAAGTGTTTTTAAACATTTTCTAGCCAGATTTCGATTTTATTTTTCTAGCTTTAATGAGGTGTAATTGACAAATACAGTTGTGAAATATTTAAAGTGTACAAGACTTAGGGGCAGTAGGAGAAATGTATTATGTAAAGTGTTTTTTAAACATTTTCTAGCCAGATTTCTATTTTATTTTTCTAGCTTTATTGAGGTATAATTGACAAATACAGTTGTAAAATATTTAAAGTGTACAGCATCATTATTAGATAAATGTATACATTATGAAAGGATTCCTCCCATCCAGTTAACATATCCATCACCTCATGTATAAGCAAATTTTTACTTTTAGAACTGAATATTTTTGGATAGAAATTCTCTTGTTTGTAATTCTAGTTGAGAAAGGTGGGATCATAGGATTTTCTTTAGAGCTGGAAGGAACCTTGAAAATAGTTTCTCTTTCTTTCTTTGGCTCCAGCCAAAGAGCAATGAAGGGCTTGTTCAGTTAGGTGGCTGGTAATGGAGCTGAGATTGAAAGCTAGGTTCTCTGCTAAGATCGTTTACTCTATTGGTTTTTTCTTTCCCCCACTAAAAACAAACTTTGAATGTTGTGCATATGTATCATAGTCTAAAATTATTGTTAATATTCTATGTGTAATGATTATCAGTGTGTTTGCTTTGATGCTTCTCAAACACTTAAATACGTGACTTTCAGGAACATCTCTTTTTATAAGCAGGAACTGGTAGGGAGAGTTAGAGGGCAGCTGTGTTGTCCAATGAAGCTCTTATTCCAAGATTAAATGGAGGAGTCATAAGTGCCCAATATCTCCTACCCCTTCCCATTTTTTAGAATCACAGTGATATACAATTAAGAGATTAAAGATACTAGATTATTTTAGGGTCTCATGATAAATAATTCAATTTTTTTTCTACTACAAGTTGTGGGTTTTCTTGAGGACTTAGCTTTGTTTTTTTTTGATTGGCAAATGTTTTATGTTCTTTAAGACTCAGTATATTAAAAAAAAAAAGACTCAGTATATGCCTTATACTAATAAGAGTTATAAAATTTTCACAGCTTGGTGACATACAGCTAAATTGTTTTTTAAAAGGCCATGAATCCAATTTTAATTCCTTAAGGGAAAAAGTTATTAAAGTTATTTATTGTCCTAAAACATTTAAATTGGTCTAAAATACTTCATTCCAGAAGAAATATCACCATTAGGAACAGTTTTTGATTCCCCCCCCCAGTTAAAAAAATTAATGTTCATTGTAAAAAGAATTGCATATGATGCTTAAGAAATCAAATTGAACAAATGAAAGCTTCTTTCATTCCTAGGAAATAACAGCTTGCTGTGTACATTGCTGTCTAGAGTCCTCTAGACATTTTCTAGGCTTATTACAAGTATTCACACATGTAGTTTTTGTTTTTTGTTGTTATTTGTCTGTTTAATGAGGTATTTTATACCTATAATTCTATAACTTTCTTTTTTCATTTAACAGTATAAAGTATCATTTCATTTTTTTCCCGTTTAGGTCATAGAATTTCAACTTTTTTTTTGACTGCACATATAATATTCCATCGTTTAAATGGATCATAGTTCATCCATTCCAGCATTAAGGGACAGTATTAATAATTAGGTTTGATTTTTACTGTTATAAAAAGTTGCAAGGGGTTTCCTGGTGGTCTAGTGCTTATGATTTGGTGTTTTCACCACCATGGCCCAGGTTCAGTCCCTGGTCAGGGAACTTAGATCCCACAAGCTTCTAGGTGCCCCCCAAAAACATTGCAGTGTGTATCTTGTTACATTTAACTTTGGATCCATGTGCTAGTATTTCTGTAGAATAGATTCCTAAAAGTAAATTTGTTGAGTAATGGGTGTGTGCTAATTTGCTTCAGTCGTGTCCAATTCTGTGCGACCCTATGGACTGCATACTGCCAGGCTCCTCTGTCCATGGGATTTTCCAGGCAGTAATACTAGAGTGGTTTGCCATGCCCTCTTCCAGGGAATCTTCCCAACCCAGGGATCAAACCTACCTCTCTCATGTCTCCTGCATTGTCAGGCCGGTTCTTTACCACTAGTGCTATGTGTGTGTACATTTAAAATGTGAATAGTGACAAATTATCCTCCAAAAAGACTGTACCTGTGTATATTTCCACTACCAATATATGAAAGCCATTTATTTTCTCTATTCTTGCCAATCACAGGAACTCATAAATTCAAAATATTTCTCTCACCATCTGGTAGGTGAAAAATTACACTTTGTTTGAAGTTGCATTTCTTGATGTATTTGTGAAAATAGCATTTTCAGTTTCCCAGGCTACCTATAGAACACCAATTCTAGGTCAGCCATCTACTGTTTGATTATTGACCATGCAAATAATGTTGTTTTTTTCTCCAATAAATGATTGCATTTGCAGTGGCTAGGGCTTGCCACGGAGAAGGCGATGGCACCCCACTCCAGTACTCTTGCCTGGAAAACCCCGTGGACGGAGGAGCCTGGTGGGCTGCAGTCCATGGGGTCGCTGAGGGTCGGACACAACTGAGCGACTTCACTTTCACTTTTCAGTTTCATGCATTGGAGAAGGAAATGGCAACCCACTCCAGTGATCTTGCCTAGAGAATTCCAGGGATGGCGGAGCCTGGTGGGCTGCCGTCTATGGGGTCGCATAGAGTCGGACACGACTGAAGCGACTTAGCAGCAGCAGCAGCAGCAGCAGGGCTTCCCTGGTGGCTCAGATGGTAAAGAATCCGCCTGCAATGTGGGACACCTGGATTCAATTCCTGGGTTGTGAAGATCCCCTGGAGGAGGGGATGGCAACCTACTCCAGTATTCTTGTCTGGAGAATCCCCATGGACAGAGGAGCCTGGAGGGTTATATAGTCCATGGGGTCGCAAAGAATCGGACAGGACTAAGCAACTAAGCACAGCACAGGGTACCATGTTAGGCACTGGGGTAAAATGAAAATCTGTTATTTTTCAGTGTAATACTTATTGAAAGTCACACTCATTTTCCTGCTTTTCAGAACCTTGAATTTACCAACTTTTACCAAGCATAATGTCTAAAAACTTTCATTTGCATACTCTTTAAATAGTGTATAAAAGCTAAATGATGGCTGTTGAAGTATAAAACTTTATAGTTCCTTTCTGAAATAGTCTGTTTCAGGAATATAAGTGTGACATTGAACATGTAATCTTTCAGTTACCAGAATACATTTTGAAGCTTTAATTATAAATATTATTTGTAATTCAGCTTTTTGATACATCTTTTGAATTGCTGTGCTTTGTTATCTGTTGAAATGGGAAGTGAATGAGCTATTTCTGATCAGCCTCATATTCTGGCTAAGCTAGAATGCATATATAATGCTGGAGTTTATAAATAGTGCTATTGGCTAGTTCCTGGAAGCTCTCGAAGGAATTTTCACTTTCTTGTATTGGAAAAACCTGCAGTTTCCTTCACTTGCCACACGATGGTGATCTTTCATCTTTTTCGGGTTTTCTGGTGGTGCCCTGGGCAGTGAAAGCGCAGTCCTAACCACTGAACCACCAGGGAGTTCCCCTGTCTTGCATCTTGAATTAAGTGAATGACTGTCCAGGTTAATTTGGCTCAGGTTTTCAGGATGTCTGTTGCCTAAAATCTGAACATTGATAATCTTCAACTTGGAAGCACGTTGTTTTTAAGGTTCATTTGTAAGCCATTTTTTTGTAGCTTGGAATGTATTTTCCATGAAAGTGAAGGTGTTAGTTCCTCAGTCGTGTCCAACTCTTTGCGACCCCATGGACTATAGCCCACCAGGCTCCTCTGTCCATGGAATTCTCCAGGCAAGAATACCGGAGTGGGTTGCCATTTTCCTGCTCCAGGGGATCTTCCCTACCCAGGGATCGAAGCCAGGTCTCCCGCACTGCAGGTGGATTCTGAACCACCAGGGGAAAAAAGCTCAAGCTTTTTTCAAAATGTGCTTTTTGGCTAAGTGTCAAGAAATATGACACCAATATATTTTTTTGTTTGTTTTTTTTTAAATTTTATTTTATTTTCAATATATTTTTTTAAAGGGTTCTTGCTAACATAAATGAGTTGCATTCCATTCATTTGGAATACAATAATAAATAGTCTACCTGGATTATAATAAATAGTCTAAATAGAGATATTTTAGTGCATCAGACTGTGAGATAAGTTGACCTAACCTGGGCTTAGTTTCTACTACCTCTGTCTGTTTTGAACTTCATAGGCACCAGTTATGCCTGTTGCATTCCTGGGGCTTTCAGTGTTTCTTTATTAAATCTTTTATTTTTGCCTTAAACTGTTACATAAGTATCATTTAGGTTTTTGTTGTCTTGTCATTTGGTTGTCAGATTTTTGTTTTGTGCTTTTTCCAATTCTGTACAGAATCTTTATTTTTATAATCTATATTTAAAACTTTTAGACTATATGTGTATTTCTGAAGGTAAAAGTTCAAGTATTACAACTATGAAAGTTTTCCTTTCTTTTTTCTCCCTGTCCTAACTCCCAGAGGTAACCATTTTTTGTGAATTTTTCAGAAGTACCCTTCACATAGATATGTATATATGTTTTCTTTTACCCAAGTGAAATTTGCTCTGCAGTTTCTTTTTCTACTTTGTGGATCTTAGATATCTGTTTAAAAATAGATGCATGATATACCATTGTTAACCATTCTCCTACTAATGGATTTGTTAGTGTTCGGAATTTTTTCTCAATTACAAGACATCTTTCAGTTCAGTTCTGTTGCTCAGTTGTGTCCGACTCTTTGCGACCCCATGAACTGCAGGATGCCAGGCCTCCCTGTCCATCACCAACTCCCAGAGTTTACCCACACTCAGGTCCATTGAGTCGGTGATGCCATCCAACCACCTTATCCACTGTTGTCCCCTTCTCCTCCTGCATCAGGGAGTCAAATGAGTCAGCTCTTTTCAAATGAGTCAGCTCTTCGCATCAGGTGGCCAAAGTATTGGAGTTTCAGCTTCAACATCAGTCCTTCCAATAAACAGCCAGGACTGATCTCCTTTAGAATGGATTGGGTGGATCTTCTTGCAGTCCAACGGACTCTCAAGAGTCTTCTCCAACACCACAGTTCAAAAGCATCAATTCTTCAGCGCTCAGCCTTCTTCACAGTCCAACTCTCACATCCATACATGACCACAGGAAGAACCATAGCCTTGACTAGATGGACCTTTGTTGGCAAAGTAATGTCTCTGCTTTTTAATATGCTGTCTGCTGCTGCTGCTGCTAAGTCACTTCAATCATGTCTGACTCTATGCAACCCCATAGACGGCAGCCCACCAGGCGCCCCCGTCCCTGGGATTCTCCAGGCAAGAACACTGGAGTGGGTTGCCATTTCCTTCTCCAGTGCATGAAAGTGAAAAGTGAAAGTGAAGTCGCTTAGTCGAGTCCGACTTGTAGCGACCCCATGGACTGCCCGCCCATGGGATCCGCCCATGGGATTTTCCAGGCAAGAGTACTGGAGTGGGTTGCTATTGCCTTCTCCGAATATGCTGTCTAGGTTGGTCATAACTTTCCTTCCAAGGAGTAAGTGTCTTTTAATTTCATGGCTGCAGTCACCATCTGCAGTGATTTTGGAGCCCAGAAAAATAAAGTCAGCCACTGTTTCCACTGTTTCCCCATCTATTGGCCATGAAGTGATGGGACCGGATGCCATGGTCTTAGTTTTCTGAATGTTGAGCATTAAGCCAACTTGCTCGCTCTCTTCTTTTACTTTCATCAAGAGGTTCTTTAGTTCTTCTTCACTTTCTGCCATAAGGGTGGTGTCATCTGCATATCTGAGGTTACTGATATTTCTCCCAGCAATCTTGATTCCAGCTTGTGCTTCCTCCAGCCCAGCATTTCTCATGATGTACTCTGCATATAAGTTAAATAAGCAGGGTGACAATATACAGCCTTGACATACTCCTTTCCCAATTTGGAAACAGTCTGTTGTTCCATGTGCAGTTCTAACTGTTGCTTCCTGACCTGCATATAGGTTTCTCAGGAGGCAGGTCAGGTGGTCTGGTATTCCCATCTCTTTCAGAATTTTCCACAGTTTATTGTGATCCACACAGTCAAAGGCTTTGGCATAGTCAATAAAGCAGAAACAAGACATCTTTGCTAGTTCTTATGTAACACATTTGGTTGTATGTACATGTATTTCCATAGAACTGTCTCTGAATCAGAGAGTGATTATGGTTTCAACTTTTGATACTATTGAAACTAATGGTTCTCCAAAAAAGCTGTCCTGAGTTTACATTCTCATTGTGTTTTAGAGGACCAATTTGCTCACCTTGAGGAAATGGGGCATAATCAATTTAAAAAAATCTTTGCTTACATGGTCTTTTAAACAGTGAATAATCATAATGATCAGATCATTGTGAATACAGTTTCATCAGTTACAACAGTGTGATTTTAATAGTATTCTAGTGTTAATAATTGAGAGAATGCTGGGTAATTCAGTCTTTACTGTATCTTAAAATAATTAACAGCATTGCCCACTTCCCCTCTTCTCTGCCCACTCCACCTGCCATCCACCACCCCACTTCTGCTCCTCTGTGTAGTAGAACTTTGAAAGTGTCATTCATCTGTGACTCACGGTGTCAGTTCTCTCCATCTGACACGGCAGTTGTCAAGATATCACAGATGACCTTCACTTTATTAAATTCGTTGGTCATTCCAGTCAAACTGGCCTTTCAGCAAACTTGGTACATACTCTTCACTTGGATTTCAGGTTACCACATTCATAGTTTTCCTCCTACTCTCTTGCTAGTAGTTCCTCTTAAGTGAACCCACAAATGGTTAAATGCCCAGAGCTCAGTCTTTGGTGCTCTTCTCTTCTGACTCTCAGCTTTTCCTCTTGATCTCATCCAGCCCCATGATATTAAATACCATCTATATGTAGCTACCTGACTTCCAATTTTTAACCTCCAGTCCAGATTACTGTCTTGAACTCTTATCTTGTATATCCAACTGCACCCTTCTTAGTTGTATCCTTAATAGATATCTCACACTTAATAAATCAAAAAATGAACTTCTGCCATTTTTCCCTTAAACTAACTCAACACACACTCTTCCCCTTCTCAGTTGATGACAGCTCCACTTGCTCAAGACAAAACCTTGGAGTTGTCCTTGACTCCAAGTACATCACTTTCTCTCACATTCTCATTGTCCATCACTTTCTCTCACATTCTGCGTCCAGTCTGTCAGGGAATCGTAATGGCTCTCCCTTCAACATAAATCTGGAATCTGGTCACTTGTCATCTTTCTCTGCTGCCAACTTTGTGTCACCATCATGTCCTCCTCTCCCTTGAACTCTCTAGATTCTTGGGTTAGTGCACTGGTCTCCTAAGTGGTCTTCCATTTCTACCCCTGCCCTTCTATGATCGAGTGGTCTCTTTTGAATTCCAACTTACTGCTCTGCTCCAGTGAGACTCATGTCACTCAGAATACGACCTAAAACCTATCGTGGTCTACAGGCACCTACATGCTCTGATTTCTGTCACCTCTCTGTCCTTGTACCCTGCCTGTCTCCCCTTGCTCCCTCTGCTCCAGCTTACACTGGCTTCCTTTGTTTCTGGATCACACTATTTTAGCACATTTGCCCTTGCTGTTCTGTCTGGGACACTCAGATATATACATGGCTCCTCTGCCACCTCATTCAAGTTTCTCCTCAAATATCAGCTTTTCTGTGATGCCCACAATATGACTTTCCAGTTTAAAGTTGCAATCGCCTTCCACCCAAATACCCTTACACTTCCAGTCCCCCTTACCTTGCCGTATTTTTTTCTCCAGGCATACCTAATGCTTTTTAATATACAATATAATTCACTTATTCTTCTTTTGCTGTTGTCTGTCTCTCCTAGTACAGTTCCATAAGGGCAGGGATCTTTTCCCTGATTTGTTCACTGATGGTTCCTGGGGTCCTAGAATACTGCCTGGCACATAGTAGGTACTATATAAATATCTAATGAATGCATGAATGAAGTTTGAGTAAGCGCACGCATGTGAAAACTTTTGCTTCTGAATTTTATAGTTACGGTTTTTAAAAATTTATAATAGAAATTTGAGAAAGTAAATTTATTGATGGTAATTTTTTTTAATTTTTAAAAATTTATTTTGAATGGGAAGATAATTGCTTTACAGTGTTGTGTTGGTTTCTGCCATACAGCAGTGTGAATCAGCCATAAGTATTCATATGTCCCTTCCCTCTTGAATTTCCCTCCCACTCTCCCCACTCTATTCCCACCCCCTAGGTTGTCACAGAGTTCTAGATTGAGCTCCCTGATTGTAAATTTATTGCTTGTAGCTTTTCTTATATCTTAAGTTTCAGATGGGCTTTCTTTTTCTAAATTTTCAGCTTCAGTTGTGGAGGGTCAAAAAGGTATTATTCCTCGTGCTATCCAAGAAATATTTCAAAACATCTCTGGAAAGCCTAGCATTGACTTTAATATAAAAGTATCTTATATAGAAGTATACAAGGAAGACCTAAGAGATCTTCTAGAATTGGAGACATCAGTAAAAGATCTTCACATCCGAGAAGATGAAAAAGGAAACACAGGTGAAGTAGCCTACTTAATTAATAGCCTTCATTAGCAAATGAATATGATCTAGTTCAGTTTCTGGACATTTTCCAAGGATTCTTTAAAAATAGACATAGAAACAAAATTAATTTGTTTTTACTTTTAAATGGATTAACTTACTGATTATCAGTAGCAGCTAATTCATCTAGGTGAAAAGTAGAAGTTCAGACCACTTGGTATGATAAAGTTATTAAGTTGTAATTCAAAATATAGCTGACCCTTGAACAATGTGGAGGGGGTATGCAGTTAGGGGTGTTGGGCCCCAGTGCAGTCAGAAATCTAAGTATAACTTACACTCGGCTTCTGTATCCATGGTACTGCATCAGTGGATTCAACCAACCTCAGATCGTGTAGTACTGTAATATGCTACTATTGAAAAAAAAAGCCACGTGTAAGTGGACCTGCACAGTTCAAACCCATGTTGCTCAAGGATCAACTGTATTTATTTCCAATAATCTGCCCCCTTCCTGGTCTGACCTTAAGAAAGACTATGACATAGGCTAAATTAGTTTTGTACTTTTTTTTTTCTCACAGAGTTACCCTGAGATTGGGGATGGCTTCTCCCTTTTGTGTTCATCCAAGTTGATCTAGAACTGTCCTTTTTGCCTTTCTAATTTTTGTCCCAGCACACCTGTTGCTTCCTCTTTTTTAAAAAAAATTTTAATTTAGAGTTTTTGTGTTTGCTCCTTCATACTGACATTTATCTGTCCTTTGTTGTGCTTCTCAAGGTCTGACTTTCTGTGCTGTCAACTTGTTAATACCATTAAATGTCTATTTGTTTGGAAGTAGGAGAAGGTGAGAATGGGAAGGTCAAAACACAAGTATTTTAAAGAATAATACTTTCCACTTTTTTGTTTTAAAAGGTAATATGTTCAACATAAAACATTTAGAAAACATAGTAAAGTATAAGGAAGAAAGTTAAAGGTCAGAACTCAATTTTGGTGTGTTTTCTTCCAGATTTCTTTCTCTGTTTCTTTCTCTTATTTTAAAAAATTAGACTTGCAACTCCACATATCATATTATATCTTATATTTTTACTTAATATTTATATTGTAAGAATTTTCACATCATTAAATATTTTTCAAATTTATGACTTTATGTGGTAATTTTATCCTCTGAATATATAATCTATTTGACTAACAGTCCGTTGTTGGACATTTAAGTTTTGGATTTTCCCGATTATTAGTACAGTAAGTGTTATTGCATGTCTTCTGCTAGAAAACACATTTAGTAGAATCTTGCTGGAGATAAAGGATTCTGCCAGAGAGGGATTTCCTAGCAGTTAGGAAAATAAGATGGTTAGCTCCTTCAGTAGCCTGCAGGGGGCAGTAAAGCTTGGCTCCTTGTAAGCCCTGTCTTTGCAGCCCTGGCATTCCTGAGTGTTTGAAGGAATTGGTTTTTGTTTTTTTTTTTTAGAAAGAAAACATACATGGTACTCTGTGGCCTTATTAGATAATTTTGTGTAGTTTATCTTTTCTAGACAAAATTCAGACTGATGTTTTGAGCTTCTGTATCTTATAAAATGTAATTATTGAATGTTTTTAACTTTTATTAAAAGTTAAAAAAATAATACATGTTTGTTGTAAAATAGAAAGTACAGAAGTGTACACTGTAACTCCTGATAAGCTTAATGATCAAAATACTTCATAACTTATAGCAATCCTGCAAAAATGTTAGTAGAATGTAAGTCTTAAGACAAATTGCTGCTTACCTTATAAAATGTCCCACTCACAACCCCAATGCATTTGTTTGACATATGTATTGAGTTTCTCTGTGTCAAGTGGTAGTTGGTATCCAGCCTGGATGCTACACAATTAACATCACCTTGGAAGTTTTCTTTTTTTTTTTCAAGCATTTTAATTTTGGGGGACTGTGCTGGGTCTTCATTGCAGCATGTAATCTTCTCTAGTCATGGTGCAAGGGTGACATGTGGGATCTAGTTCCCTGCCCAGGGATTGAACATGGACCCCTTGCATTGGGAATGCAGGGTCTTAGCCACTGGACCACCAGGGAAGTCCCACCTTGGAAGTTTTTTTAAGAAATATTGATTTCTGGGCCCCACTTTTCACAAATTCTGATGAAGTAGTATAGGATAGGGCATGGGTGTTGGTACTTTCCCTTTTATAAAGGTCCCAGGTGATTTTCAGCTGGGTTTGAGGACCATAGTTAGTGCCAAGCTATAGCCTAGCATTAGAAAACTTTTTAAAAGTCATGCTGTGATTTTTGTTTACATTGTCATATTTTATAATCACCATAGTTTAGCACTCCCTGTTATAGTACAGGTACTTTAGAAATTTAAATGAACTGGGCTGTTAAGAAGAGTTGTCATGTTGAAAACAAGGCAAAAAGGTGAATATTGTTTCAGGAAAGAGTGACATGTTAGGATCTGATTAAAGAGGAAGCATGATGCTGTAACTTGAGCACAGATTTATTGCTGTGATTCAAATCCCAAATCTACCTAGTCCTTTTTGAAATATTTTTGGATATAAACAGATAATGCATGTAGTAAGCTTCAGTTATTTTGGGTTCTATTCTGCCATTGAAATAGAAGCTGTTTTGCTTTTTTTGAGTTGCCTTGCACACTGATGTTACATAGGGGAAACCTGTTTTTGGAATGAATAACCAGCTTTATTTATACTGAAATATCGGAGAAGACAATGGCACCCCACTCCAGTACTCTTGCTTGGAAAATCCCATGGACGGAGGAGCCTGTTAGGCTGCAGTCCATGGGGTCGCTAAGAGTCAGACATGACTGAGTGACTTCACTTTCACTTTTCACTTTCATGCATTGGAGAAGGAAATGGCAACCCACTCCAGTGTTCTTGCCTGGAGAATCCCGGGGATAGGGGAGCCTGGTGGGCTGCCGTCTATGGGGTCACACAGAGTTGGACACAACTGAAGTGACTTAGCATAGCATTCATTTATCACGGGGTATGTGCTAAAAACCTTAAACCTTAGGATGGCTTGAATATTAAAGAAACTCAAAAGAGACTAATTTCTTTCAATTAATTTACTACTGATTAATTCTTTTGAGTTATATAGCTAATTAATCTATAATCTTTTAATCAGTATATTAGGCTCTACAGATCAAAATACTGGAATCAAGAATTTTTCTTTTGTCAGCCATCTTAAAGAATTGAATGTGATTCCAAAAAAAAAAAAAAAAACCCAAATTGTTTAAAACATACATGCATATTATTACATCTTTTAGAATTTAAACATCAAAATGAATGCCATCTATTAAAATAATCCTGTTAGAAGGTTATCTAAAATTATTTAATGATGTTGCTAATGTTACTTTTTTCTTTTAATGCTATTGATTTTTTTTTTTTTAGAAAAGCTTTGTATTGGAGTATAACTGATTGATAAACAATGTTGTGATAGTTTTAGGTGAACAAGGAAGGAACTCAGCCATACATATACATGTATGTATTCTCTCCCCTGGATCCCATCCAGGCTGCCATATAAATTGATCAGAGGTCCATCTGCTACACTAGGTCCTTGTTGGTTATCCATTTTAAATACAGATACTGATTTTTTTTTTCAAAGGGCCTCTCAGCTGGGCAGCTTAGCAAATGAAAATTGTTATGTGGTTAACTTTACTGTATTTTGATTAAAACTTGTTTTACAAACTTGCTGTTGCTCTTTTAAGTGATTGTTGGGGCCAAGGAATGCCAGGTGGAGAGTGCAGATGAAGTGATGAGTCTCCTGGAGATGGGAAATGCAGCCAGGCATACGGGTACGACCCAAATGAATGAGCACTCCAGTAGATCACACGCGATTTTCACCATCAGCCTTTGTCAAGTGGACAAAAATAGAAAGACAGCTGAAGATGGATCATGGCATTCCCATCGGCATATTGTCTCAAAGTTCCACTTTGTGGATTTGGCTGGATCAGAAAGAGTCACCAAAACGGGGAATACCGGCGAACGTTTCAAAGAATCCATTCAGATCAACAGTGGGTTGCTGGCTTTAGGAAATGTAATAAGCGCTCTTGGGGACCCACGAAAGAAGAGTTCACATATTCCATACAGGGATGCTAAAATTACCCGGCTTCTGAAAGACTCCCTGGGAGGCAGTGCCAAGACTGTCATGATCACTTGTGTCAGCCCATCCTCCTCAGATTTTGACGAGTCCTTAAATTCCCTCAAATATGCCAACAGAGCACGCAACATTAGAAACAAACCCACCTTAAACTTTAGCCCCGAGTCAGACCGTATGGACGAAATGGAATTTGAGATTAAGTTGCTTCGAGAAGCTTTGCAAAGCCAGCAGGCTAGTAGCAGCCAAACTAGCCAGATCCATCAGGAGGGGACTCCTGATAAAAATAAGATCCATTCTCTTGAGGAGCAAGTCACTCAGCTACAAGGAGAATGTCTGGGTTACCAAAACTGTTTAGAGGAAGCCTTTACCTTCCTGGTGGATTTAAAAGATTCTGTGAGACTAAATGAAAAGCAGCAACACAAACTGCAGGAATGGTTTAACATGACCCAGGAGGTCACCTTGTTCAGAGGACACAGGGGCATTGGAAACCTGGAAGAAGGACCACAGCATATTACAGTTCTCCAGCTGAAGCGAGAGCTTAAGAAATGCCAGGTACGTAGACACCACCTTAGTAGGTAACTTGTTCATAGACTAAATTTATTTGGGCAAGTAAGAGTCATTTTGGGGTTTCAGAAGTTTTGGTCTTTTTTTTTTTTTTAAAGAGTTATATGTAAAATCTCATTTGCCTTTTCTCTGTTTTTTTCTCCCTTTTCTTTGCCTGTTGCTTTTCCTGTTACCCTGTTTTTTCTGTTTTCTTTTCTTCATTTTCTTAGCTCCTCTTCTTTTCTCCTGATATTTTTTTTTCTCTTGATATTTTAATTTGTTGTATTTATTAAGTAGACTCTTGTGAACCTGGTTATTAATTTAGAGAATGAAAAAAAACACAGTTTCAGAAACAAAATTAAGTTAAATTTTTTTGTTTTTAATCCCTCTTTAGGTCAGTGCTTTTTGAAAGAAAAATACTTCATCTCTTGAGTTTGGAGTTTTGATTCTTTAGAGAAATCATCATGTTTGATAATATTTAAGGAATATAGCTATGTACATGTATACATATTATATATATGTCTAAACTAAGAATTACATTTCTCTTTTCATTCATAAAGACATTTATTATTTAAAGATTATGTGTCATTGGGGAAATAATGGAGAACAGACATATCTATTCATGCTTATGTGGCATTTGCATTCTGGTAGGCAAATGGATATTCCACCATTTTTTTTTAAATAGGAAAACATATAGGTAATAAGATAGCTTTCTAGTTAGAAATCTTTCTTCAGTATCTTTGTTAATGTGTATTAGAAAGAAACCTCTATTACAGCAATTCTCAAACTTTTTTCTCACAAGGCTACTTTCTTCAAATTGAGGTCCCCTAAAGATCTTTTGTTGATGTAGTTTGTATCTACTCATATTTACCATATTAGAATTAAAACAAAAAATGTAAACTACTAGTTCACTCAGTACTAAAAATGATAACCCAGTTAATGTTAACATAAGGAACATTTTTTCATGAAAAATAATTATTTTCCAAAACAAAAAATTTAGTAAGAGTGGAATTGTTTTATATTTTTGCAAATCTTTTCATGTCTGACTTAATAGAAGACAGGTGGATTCTCATATCTCTCAGCATTCAATTTATTGCAATATATTTAGTTGAAGTGTGTGAAGAAAATCCAGCCTCATCTAGATTTGTAATTGGAGGGGAAGAATATATTAGTGATTTTTTCAGGTAATTGTGAATATCCTTTGATATTACATCAAAACTCAACAAGTAGAAATTTCCTAAAGGTTACTTGTGATGTGGGATTTGAAACCATTTTGTTATATTAAAGTTCACTGATTTTTATCTTACATTTTGAATGGATCTTTTATCCAAACGTGATTTTTGAATCAGCATGCATTGGACACTTGATAAATATTTGTTTACTAAGTTATGAAGATTTTTCAGTGTTAACATATTCAAAATATAATATTAAAAAATCACATTAATATCACCTCTGATCTCACCTCCTGCAAAATCTTTAAGTATTGGGAGCTGGCAAGTTTATAGTAGCAGAAATGTTTTCCAAAATTCTGATTTTTGTATGAAACTTGAATTTTATCATTTGCAGTAAATACTGTTAGTTGTTTTCCTTGAAATGATGTCACACACCCAAGTGTGAATAGCTTATCTGTTGTTCTTTAGAGTAAAAATAGCACCCTATGAAAAATGTGGCTAGTTTAGCTTGTAACTCAACAATTGTACAAGATTTTTTTTTTGTACTCACCCTTCAGTATACAGAAGAACTACTTTATGCCTGTCCATTTTGACACATAGAATACTGAAAAAAATGCTCATGTGCTGAGATTTAATAAAATCATTTTTATTGCTTCATCAGGATATTCTAAAGTGGTTCTCCATCCTCTCATAAATACCTCTTAAGGGACTTTGTTGCTTTTTTCCTCCGTGATTTGAACACAGGAGCAGTATGTGAACATGAATATACTCTACAGATAAACACTTTTTAAAAACACTTTTAAATAAAAAATAAACAATAAAGCTGTAGTTTATAAAGTATATATAACAGCACCATATGAAGTGCTGGGAAAGCAATTACATTGTAAGCTCTCAGACTGACAGTTAATTGCCCAGAGCAGAGGATATGGGCCAATGAATGTTTTATTTTAAAAAGAGAAAAGTCATAAAGGTCACATAAACAGGGTTATAAGGACCATCAGGGTCAGGCATCCTGTCCTATTTGGTCATTCGAACACCCCAAGCAGAAAAAAGAAGGAACTCTCCCAAAGCCCCAAGGGAAGGCTGTGGCAAAGTCAAGCCTGGCCTCAGTCCATGGGTTCCCAGTGGAGAGGCCTGTCCATCTCCATGCCACCACCTGAGGAGTCATGTGCGTGCTGTGTTTTTGAGAATGCAATTTTGTTCGTAAATCAGCTACTCATTCTTCTCTCTTCCTGTGTCTTAGTGGAAAGAGCACAGGCTTTGGATCCAGACAGGCCCTGAGGTTGACTGTCAGAAGTTTGATTTATCCACTGTGTTGTCCTGGAATGGTGTTCACTCACTAAACTTTAGTTTCTTCATGAAAATGTTTAATTTCTTCAATGAGATATTTTTAAAATCCCGAGTTACAATCTAGTATAAAGTAGGCCCTTGACCAATGTTGATTTTCTATTTAGTTCAAAATTTTAAAGTATTATTTGCATATTCCAAGTTTATTTGGTGACAGGAATAATTCACTAGGAACTAAGAAAACTATATGTTTAACCATATTTCCAAACATCTTCAAAATATATCTGTTTGTACTGAAAGGGTGCAAAGTTAGCAAAAGTTCCTCTTTTAAATATCCATAATAAATATAGAACATTCTTATACTATATAGGTCAGTTTGGGAAATGTGACCTTTTTGATTTCTGAAGACCCACATTAAAAATCTCATGGCAGTTCTAGAAAACTTGTAAATGCCTTATTGAATGTACTATAGACTTTGAATAACTGGCTTCAGTCTTAAAATACAAGAAATAAAAATAAGGACTGCCTTTCTATCTCTTTGGTGACTAATTCTTACGTTATACCAGTGATAGGTCCTTTCAGCTATTTCTGCCTTCCTTATAATAGAGAAACAAGAAAAAAAGGTTAAGAAGATTTTAAGAGTCATTGTCAGGCTGTCATTAAACCACAGTTTTTGTGGTATTATGTGGTTTCTTTTGAATATTTTCCATGGTGACTCTCTCTTGTGCTTTCTTTCCCTTCTCCCAGTGTGCTCTTGCTGCTGATGAAGTAGTATTTAATCAGAAGGACTTGGAGGTGAAGGAGCTAAAGAATCAAGTGCAAATGATGGTGCAGGAAAACAAAGGACATGTTGTTTCTTTGAAAGAAGCACAAAAAGTGAATAGATTGCAGGTAGAGTTAATGTACCTTGCTCTGTGTATTTCACTGGAACAGTACCTGACTAAAATAGCATTGTAAATGATAAGTAGGAATGTTTGCAAAAATAGGTTTCAGTTGAAGAGTTCTGAACACAAGCACCTGAAAGAGTTATTAGAGTTTTCCCCTAAATTGGTGTGAAGGGAAAACATTTTTATTGTTAGCTTGATTTATATTTCACAAATATAGAGCCTAATACCCAGGAATTTAATTTGCAAGTCGTGTTGTAGTTATCCTTTCTTTATACTTTCCCTTCTGTTACTTGCCAGAGTAATAGGCAATGGGATATTGTTAAGTGTTGGAAGGTAAACACATCATTTAAAATTTTGATTTGTTAGATTACTATTTTATACGCCATCAATGATTTGCTCATTCGGTTTGGCCAAATCTTTTAAATTCTCTATCTTAGGTTTTCTGTACTAACATGCAGTGTAACATGGTATGTCGCTAAGTATTGGGTTGGCTAGAAATTTAGTTTGGGTTTTTCCATAAGATATTTTGGGCCAACCGAATATTATACACCCTGGCTGTGAACCCTCCCATCCCCCATACAGTTCATTTCATTTAAAGCCTTTAGCTTCCTATCAGGGAGGAACTACTGTCCTGAATAATGATCGATCCAGGAAAAATTAGACTTTGATTTTGACATTACTTTTTTCTTCTTCTTTTTTTAACCATTCTATCTCTGAATTAATTTAAAAACATAGCGAAAGTAGTGTTAGTCATTCAGTTGTGTTGTGTCTGACTCTGCAACCCATGTACTGGAGTCTGCCAGGCTCCTCTGTCTGTTGGATTCTCCAGGTAAGGATACTAAAGTGGGTTGCCATTCACTTCTCCAGGGGATCTTCCCAACCCAGGGATCAAACCCAAGTATCCTGCATTGAAGGCGGATTCTTTACTGTCTGAAAACGTATATAAACTAAAATATGTTGTTCAGTGAAGTGAAGTGAAGTGAAGTCGGTCAGTCGTGTCCGACTCTTTGCGACCCCATAGACTATAGCCTACTAGGCTCCTCCGTCCATGGGATTTTCCAGGCAAGAGTACTGGAGTGGGTTGCCATTTCCTTCTCCAGAGGATCTTCCTGACCAAGGGATCGAACCCAGGTCTCCCGCCCTGTAGGCAGGCCTCTGAGCCACCAGGGAAGTTGTTCAGTGAATTATCACAGAGAGAACAGCTATGTAACCACCACCAGTTCAAGAAACAGCAAACTGCTAGCCCCAGAAGCCCTTAGTCTCTCCTCAGAGAGAGCTGCTCTCCTAACTTTGATAGTGATAATTTCCTTGCTTTACTTTGTGGTTTTACTATGTATCCTTGAACTCTGCAATTTAAGTTTTGAAAATTTAATAAATTTAATCATTCAATATACATTCTTTAGTATCTGATTGCTTTTATTGAATATTTTGTCTATTCTGCTTCATCCACGTTTTTGTGTGAAGCTGTAGCTTGGTTAGTTTATAGCTGTATAGGATATCATTGTATGACTATTTCACAATTTATTTTTCTTTTTCCTGTTGATAGATTTTTTCTCCTATGAATTTTCTCATACATGTCCCCTGGTGCACACACACATGCATTTCTTTTGGATTTGTGCCTAGACGTTGAATTGCTAGGTCATACATAGGGTAGGCAAATCTTCAACTTTAGTAAATAATACCAAACTTGTTTTCCAGTTTAAACTTGCACCAGCACTGTATGAGCATTCCTGCTATTCCACTTGCTTGCCAGCATTTGTTATTGTGAATTTTTTAGATCTTAGGCAATCTGGTAGGTATGTAATGTTATTTTATTGTGTTTTTAAAAATGTATTTCTTAATTTAAGATATTTATTTATTTACTTATTTTGGGCTGGGCTGGGTCTTTTGTGCTGTGCACAGGCTTCTCTAGTTGTGGAGAGTGGGGGCTACTCTATAGTTGCAGTGTGTGGGCTTCTCATTTGCAGTAGCTTCTCTTTTTGCAGAGCCTGGGCTCTCGGGTGCGTAGTTGTGTATGGCAGGTATGTAATGTTATTTTATTGTGGTTTTAATTTTCATTTCCCTGATGGCTAGTGAAGTTGATCACTTTTTCATGTTTTTTCTTTTTTTTTTGGTCTTTGGGTACCTTCTTTTTTTAAAATTATTTTTGGCCACACTGGTCTTCGTTGCTGCCCCTGGGCTTTGTCTAGTTGCGGCAGGGTGTACTGTTCATTGCAGTGAGGGCTGTTCTTTGTTGCAGTGGGTAGGCTTCTCATTGCAGTGGCTTCTCTTGTTGCGGAGCGTGGGTTCTAGGCACTTGGGCTTAGTAGTTGTGGCACACGTTCTTAGTCGCTCCATGGCATGTGGGATCTTCCCAGACCAGGGATCGAACCTGTATCCCCTGCATTGCAAGGTGGATTCTTAACCACTAGACCACCAGGGAAGTCCTTGGGTACCTTCTTTTGTGAAATACTCATTCAAGTCTCTTGCTTGTTTTCCTACTGGACTAAGTCTTCCATTATTAAGTTTGCCTTTCACATTTAAGCTTTATAGTCCTAAAATTGATTTTTGTATGTGGGATAAAGTAAAGGTCAAATTTCAGTTTTTTTCCAGGTAGATATCCATTTATTCCAGCATTACGTGTTGAAAAGGCCATCTTTTCACCACTATTCTGAGTGCTGTTTGTCATAAGTCAGGGTTCATTCATGCATGAATGTATTGTGTATTTCTGGGACTTCTGTTGTACCCCATTGGCTTGCCTGTCCTTGGACCAGTGTCACATTTCTTATTTATTGTAGATTCCTGATAAGTCTAGGTATATCACTAACCCATGAACTTGGTATATTCCTCCATTTACTCACGTTTTCTTTGGTTTGTCTCAGTAATGACTTTTTTGGGTTTATGTTTATGTATTGAACATCTTTTGTTAGATTCATTCCCAGGTGCTTTATTTTTTTATGTGACTATGAATGGAATCTCTTCAGATTTCCATTTTCTTAATTGTTTGTTGGTATATGTAACTGTATTGGTTTGTGAATATTGATAGCTTATACCAAGCAACTTGATAAAATTCATTTTTAAATTCTGATATTTTATGTAAATTCTTTTGGATTTTCATTTATGATTGTGTCATCTGCAAATGATGATATTTTTATTCCTTCATGATCTTTATGCCTTCTTTTTTTTTTAACCTTTCTTCATTGACTTTGATCTTCAATACAGTATTGAATACAAGTGGTGATAGAAAATGTTCTTGTCTTGTTTCCAACTATAAAAGAAAAGCTTTCACTGTTTCACTATTAAGTATCATGTTTGCTGTAGGTATTTTTTAATTTATTCTTTATCAAACCAAGGAAAAATTCTTTGCTGAGAATTTTTATTATGAATGGATATTACATTTTATCAAATTTTTGTTTATCATGATTTTCCCACTTTATTCTGTTAATGTGAATGAATTGTAGTGATTTTTCCAATTTTTACACCAATCTTACATTCCTGAAATAAACCTTTTTTTTTTTTTGGTCATGATGTATTGTTATGCTGGGGGTCCCCAAGACCACCTTCAGGTTGGAGGCTGTACTTGGAGGACTCAGCATAGAGTTGTGCTCATCAGTTCAGTCACTCAGTCATGTCCAACTCTTTGTGACCCCATGAACTGCAGCACGCCAGGCCTCCCTGTCTATCACCAACTCCCGGAGTCCACCCAAACCCATGTCCATCAAGTCAGTGATGCCATCCAACCATCTCATCCTTTATTGTCCCCTTCTCCTCCTGCCTTCAGTCTTTCCCAGCATCGGGGTCTTTTCAAATCAGTCAGCTCTTCATATCAGGTGGCCAAAGTTTTGGAGTTTCAGCTTCAACATCAGTCCTTCCAGTGAACACCCAGGACGGATCTTCTTTAGGATGGACTGGTTGGATCTCCTTGCAGTCCAAGGGACTCCCAATAGTCTTCTCCAACACCACAGTTCAAAAGCATCAATTCTTCGGTGCTCAGCTTTCTTTATAGCCCAACTCTCACATCCATACATGACCACTGGAAAAACCATAGCCTTGACTAGACTTATTAGGCATGGGCCTGATAAAAGAAAGCAAAGGGAACAGGGACATAGAGTGAAGTCTAGAAGAAATCAGGCACAGGCTTCCAAGAACTGTCTCCCAGTGGAGTCACCCACATGTACTTAACTCCCCCAGCAAAGACTGTGACAACTCACGTGAAGTGTTGTCTACTGAGGAGACTCAGGTTTTATTGAGAACTGGCCATGAAGGCATTCTCTGACCACCATCTACAGAATTCCAGACTAGTGGAAGGAAAGGAAAGCAGGTGTTCAACATAAACCACCTTGTCTGCACGAACACTTTGAGCACAGTGAGCCACTCTCACTCAATAGGGTATTGGGAACCCTGTTAGGATCCGAGTTCCCAGACACCAGCCAATGAACAACCTCGTATGCAGGTCCTTCAAAGGATAGCAGTCAAGTCTTCTGTGTTAATTTACTCTTTTCTACAAATGTCCTTGATTTGGTTTGTAATTATTTTGTTTAGGATTTTAGCATGTCTATTCATGGGTATATTTTCTTTTCTCAAAATATTCTTGTCAGATACTTCTCTATACTTGGGAAGAGTGTGTGAAGAATTGGTGTTATTTCTTCCTTAAATATTTGGTTGAATTCACTTGAAAAATATTTGGGCCTGGAAAATTTCTCTGTGGAATGTTTAATTATGAATTCAGTCACACTTTCCTTTTGCCCCCTTTTTGGTAAGGTCTGTTTTTCTAAGAATGTAACAGCTGTTTCATATTTCAATAAATATGTTGAAATGTTTATAATAATCTCACCTCTTTAATGCTTTTAGACATGTAATGACATCCCGTTTTTCATTCCTGGTTATTTGTGCCTTCTCTCTCTCTTTTTTTTTTTCCTTGATCAACTTCACAAGAGGTTTCAAATTTTTTTAGTCTCTTCAGAGACTAAATTCTTTTTTAAGAATTATAATTTTATTTATTTACTTATTTATGGCTGTGCTGGGTCTTCGTTGCTTTGCTCCAGCGTTTCAATCTGGTTGTGGCAAGTGGGGGTTACTCTCTAGTGCACAGACCTCTCGTTGCAGTGGCTTCTTTTGTTTTCGAGCACAGGCTCTAGACCGCATGGGCTTCAGTGGTTGCAGCCCCTGGGCTTTGTAGTTGCAGTTCCCGGGTTCTAGAGCACAGGCTCAGTAGTTAATGTTTCGTGCGCTTAGTTGCTCCCCAGCATGTGGGATCTTCCCAGATCAGGGATCCAACCTGTATCTCCTACATGGGCTGGCAGATTCGTTACCATGGAGCCACTGGGGGAAGCCCACAGAGAGCCATTCTTGACTTTGATGATCTTCTCTGGTATATGTTTGTTTATTATTTAATTAATTTCTACCCATATCTTTATTATTTAGTTTTTTTCTGCTGTTTTTAGGGGCATAGACTCCTATGCTATCTTTCTAAATTGTTTAGATGGGTGCTCAGTTCATTGATTTTTTAGCCTGTCTATATATTTTTAACCATCTATAATATATGCATTTGAAATTATATGTTTCCTCCTAAGCTTATCTTTGTCTGCATTCCTCATTTGGCTCAGATTTTTCCTAATTTTTATTGTGAGTTTTTTATTTGACCTGTGGGTTATATAATTAGTTATTTTATTTCCAACACATGAAGGATTTCTTTTTATTAATTTTTAGCTTAATTGCATTGTTGTCCATACGACTTCAGTTCTTTGTGTTGAGACTTGCCTTATGGCTCAGCATAAGGCCAGTTTTTGTAGATATTACAGATATGCTTGACAAGAATTTGTATTCTGTAATCATTGAGTTCTCCTAATTCTGTTAATCCTCTTACTCAAATCTATATTTTTACTCCTCTTTTGATCTTTTTTTTTTTGTCCTATCAGTATTTTAGAGGAATATTAAGATCTCTTACTATAATTTTTGGATTTGTATTGCAAATACAATTTTTGCATTTTATATATGTTGAATCTGGGTTATTAAGTACATAGAAATGTAGAATTGTTACAGCATCCTGGTGAATTGACTTTTTTTTTTTTAGTCTTTTTTTAACTTCATTTTATCTCCCAACAGTTTTTGCATTTAAGTCTATTTTAATTAACATAGCTATACCAGCTTTCTTTTGATTAATATTTACATGGTATCTCTTTTTCCATCTTCCCTTTAATCTTTCTTTATTGATTTTAGTTATGTTTCTTGCAATTAGCAGGTTAGACAATTTGATAGTTCTTGTAGTTTTTAATCCTTTAACTGGATTGCGAGTTCATTTTTGAATTTAATATAATTACTCTTATAGTCTGGTTATAATCCCACCATTGTGGTTTTTACTTATCCTATCTGCTCTATATTCATTTTTCTTTCCTTCTTACCTTTCTTTGAATTTAATTGCTTTAAAAGTTGTACTTTCACTGTTTTTAGTGATTATCCTGGAGAGTATATACCATGCACCCTTGACTTAAAACAGTCTGATATTAATTGGTATTTTTACCCTTTCCCTGGAGAATAAAAGGACTCCATTTAGTATCCCCCTTCAACTTATATGCTATTGTTTTATATTTGAATTATCTGAATATGTGGTTTTTAAAATAAAGTTACATTTTGTAGTTCAGCATTAACACAGTGAAACTTTAGGGTTTGCTTTTTTTCCCTATCTAAACATTATAGTACATGTGAAGTATTTAAGATGAATGACCTTTCTTTTTATATAATTTTGTGCTTATAAAACAAAGCTTATGTACTTGAAAATTTTTCTTTAGAGGATACACAGAAAGCTAAACCACACATAGTGTCTCTCTTTCTGTCCCCCAAGCACCCATAAACAACTTATTCTGCCTTTGATTTCCAAGTTCTTTCTCCCACGACTCTAAATTGCCTATCTTCTATCTCTGTGTTTGTGGCTTTCTTTTTCACTGAATAAAGGCTTTCACTTCACTGCACCTGTTACCACTTTCTGTCTCCTTTGCTGTCATCTTAGCTGTTTGCCGTTTTCTATACTTTTCAACTTTCTAGTCTTTTGTTACTTCTTGGATTTCACTCTGAAAGTTCAGACTTTTATAAAGATCAGCTAATCATAGTGCTTCAGGTGGGCAAGCTAACCAATCACAGTGTATGGGGCAGTGTCTTGTACTAACTCATTAGCTGTATTTGTTCCTGCTTACTATTCAAAAGTTTTTAACACTCAGGACAATCCTAAATTCTTGTGAACAGCAAAAGGCTAGTCTTTGGGGCTTTTTTTGGTTGGTTGGTTGGTTGGTTTTAGAATTTTTTTTTTTTTTTTTTTGGCTGCACCTTACAGCATGTGGGATCTTAGTTTACTGACCAGGGATTGAACCCATGCCCTCTGCAGTGGAATTGTGGAATCTTAGCCACTGGACCACCAGGGAAGTCCCAGAAGGCTAGTCTCTGGATAAGTTAGGTTTTATTGTTTTGTTAAGGTAGTTGTGATTTTGTGATCAATGTACAGTTTATTTTTAATCATTAACCCATACTGAGTCTCTCCATTTTTTAAATTCTTCTCTTTCTTCTATAAAGAATGAAAAAATAATAGAACAACAACTTCTTGTGGATCAACTGAGTGAAGAACTAACAAAACTTAACCTGTCAATGACTTCTTCAGTAAAGGAAACTTGTGGAGATGGGCCAGATACCAGGATACTTGAAAAGAGACCATACACTGTACCATTTGATACTCGTTTGGGGCATTATATTTATGGTCCAGTAAGGTTGGATTCCAGGAAGGTAAAGTCTAAGCATTAGTTTCTTTCTTTTGAGATTGTATACAATATAATATCACAGTGTATTTATATAGTCTTAGCAGGTTTTTTTTTTTTTTTCTGTTTGGTTTCATAGACTTTTGTGTATACTCTTTTTCTGTTATGTATAGTCTCTTTATAATCATGCTTCTTTTCAATAAAATTAATGATTAAGAGAAGGTATAGTTGTATTTGAAAGGAAGAGTTGAAGATAATGCTTAGATTTATCAAGGAGAAGAAAAAGCTACTCTTTGCCATCATATTAATATTTTCAGGTATGACTAAGTCCGATATCTTCATAAATTTTTTTCTTTCTTTAATCACACCAAGTTGATGAGGTTGGAGGTATTTATTTTGACTTATTTGGTCTGTCTATTTTCAAAATGATATCCATGTATTAAGTCAGTCTTGTCTGATATAATTGCTGCTGCTGTCGCTAAGTTGCTTCAGTTGTGTCCGACTCTGTGTGACCCCATAGACGGCAGCCCACCAGGCTGCTCTGTCCCTGGGATTCTCCAGGCAAGAACACTGAAGTGAGTTGCCATTTCCTTCTCCCTCTGACAATTAATTAAGACTGTATAAAAATCAGTATGAAGTTTCATTTAATTTTTAAATTTTACTTTATAAATTTTATTTATAAAATGTGTATACATATGTGGATGCACAGATTTCTCTTGAAAAATCAAAATCAAGGAATCTCTACCGTGGAAAAGACTAATTAACAGACTCATGAATTTTGGTTTCTGTTTATTAATTTTAGGAAAGGAAATGATTTATTTGAGATATGTTGGATACAGTCCAAGGGAAAAGAAATGTGAGAGGTGTCATAGACTTTGCAGTCAGGCAAGCTTGGGCATGAACACCAGCTCTATGATGTAGGCCTGGAGGGATGACTAAACCTGTGTGAACCCCAGGCTCCTTATCTGTCAGAATGGGGGACCTGTGAGAGGGGTATAGGGAGGACTTACACGAGATGGTGACTCCAAACGTGCCTGGCACGCTGCGTCCTATAACATACACGTTTATGGGGTACCTCTCCTGTGTCCCAGGCTCTGTGCCTCAGAGTGAGTAAGACAGATGCTACTATTACTGTATAGTTTTCAGTTTTGACTGGTTGGATTTAAAATTTAAACTTTTGCTGCTATTAATTTCAGTTGAACTTTCTAGAGTTATTGATGTTTTCTTTTGGTTGAATGTATGGTGAATTTTCATAGAACATTTAAGAAAGATAAGTTCTTTATAGAATTGAAATTAGATATCTATTAATTCTACTTAATAATTTTTTTACTCTTGGCTAGTAATGTGAATTTCCTCTTTCTGTGCATTCTTTTATTTTATAAAAATAACATTTTTTTCTGATTATAGAAGTTAGACATTTATTAATCTCTCTCAGTGTCTGTTTCTTTCTCTTTTTTACTAGACTTTCACACACACACACACTTGGACACACATTCTTTGAGGAGACAGCTCCATAGGGTATTGAGAAGGAGCTAGGCCCCTCTGTTCTTATCTCTAGTTGTTTAATTAGACCTGAAGCAGCCATGATTGGAATAAAGATTTCCACAGTTATTATTTCAAATTAACAAATTTTTTTAAATTTTTAATTAATTTTATTACCCCCTTTCACTTTCGAGGGTTCTAGTTTGGAAAACATATTGTGTGTGATTACCACAGCTTAGAAGAGGGCAGATACACTAAGACTTGTAGCTCCTCTGTGGTTACAGGTGATCTCCAAGTTTGCTTGTGACCAAGTGGGATTAAAATGTAACAGGAAGAAAGAACCAGTGAATTTGCCAAAAGATTGCTATGACACGGAAGGAAAAGATCCTGACCAGAGACAGCCCCTGATGTTGACAAAGGGAAACACTTATTCCCGGTGCTGTTTCCTTCACTATGGATGGACATATGTATTCAAATTAGCAACTTTTTTGTTTTGTTTTTAAAATTTAGTGGCTTCCAGCCATTAAAAGAAGGGGGAAAGGGAGAAAATGCAAAGGTAATATAACCAGCAGTTTTGAGAGTTCTCTTTCTCCTGTTGTGTGTCCCGGACTCTTGGCCCCTCTGTTGCTTAGAGTGCTGCAGCAGACACAAAGGCTTGTATGGGAAAATACAAAGCACACCAAGCCTTGTTCAAGTCTTGTTTCCTGTTACATTGTTCTAGAGTGAGAGGAGGATTTCATATTGAATACCAAAACTAGCTAAATTAAGCTAAAGAAGACATCTGAAACACTATTTCATTTTTTCCCTGGGTTTCTGTCTCCTTGGCAGAAGTTGGGCTAATATTCTCCAGCTCTAATATTTTCTTTTGAAATTTAGCTCTACTATTTTCTTGAAGTAAAAACAATCTGACAAGGGAAATATTTCCTCAACTTAAAATTCTCTCAAAGAAAAAGGGGGACAATGACTTAATCAGTTTTTTAAAAATATTTATTTTTGGTTGTATTGGGTCTTCATTGTTATACTTGGGCTTTCTCTAATTGCAGTGAGCAGGGCTTCTCTTATTGCAGAGCACAGGTTTTGGCACATAGTCTTCAGTAGTTGCAGCATGCAGGCTTAGTAGCTGTGGCTTGTGGGCTCCAGAGTGTGGGCTCAGTGGTTATGGTGCACAGGCTTAGTTGCTCCATGGCATGTGGAATCTTCCCAGACCGGGGATTGAACCCATGTCCCCTGCATTAGCAGGAGGATTCTTATCCACTGTACCACCAGGGAACTCCTTGAGTAAGTTTTTAAATTGATTACGAAGAGAGTCTGATTTTATTTCCTATGGTTTAGTCGCTAAGTTGTGTCCAACTCTTGGACCCCATGGACTGTAGCCCTCCAGGCTCTCCTGTGCATGGGATTCTCCAGGCTAGAATACTGGAGTGGGTTGCCATTTCCTTCTCCAGGGGATCTTTTCGACCCAGGAATCGAACCTGGGTCTACTGTGTTGCAGGGAGATTCTTTACCAACTGAGCTGTGCTGTGCTGTGCTTAGTTGCTCAGTTGTGTCTGACTCTTTGCGACCCCATGGGATGTAGCTCGTCAGGCTCCTCTGTCCATGGGGATTCTCCAGGCAAGAATACTGGAGTGGATTACCATGCCTTCCTCCAGGGGATCTTGCCAACCTAGGGATCGAACCCAGGTCTCCCTCATTGGAGACGGATTCTTTACTGTCTGAGCCACCAGGGAAGCCCACCGACTGAGCTACAAGGGATATATTGGAGGGAAACAGTGAAAGGATCTTATTTATTTTAAAAGCATATTACTGAGACTTCCCTGGTGGTCCAGTAGCTAAGATTTTGAGCTCCCAATGCAGGGGGCCTGGGTTCGATCCCTGGTCAGGGAACTAGATCCCACATGCCACATCTAAGACCCAGTGCAACCAAATAAATAAATATTTCTTTAAAAAACATATTACTTAGGTGTGTATGTATACATATATATGTACTTTTTACATTTTATTTTTAATTGGAGGAAAATTGCTTTACAGTGTTGTGTTGGTTTCTGCCGTTCAACAATGCAAATAAGCCGTAACTATACATATATCACCTCCCTCTTGAACCTCTCTCCACTCCCCTGATCCCGCCCCTCTAGGTCATCACAGAGCACCAAGCTGGGCTCTCTGTATTATGTAGTAATTTCTCACCAGCTATCTATTTTACACATGGCAGTGTATATATGTCAGTGCTATTATACACACACACACACACACACACACACACATATTTTTGTTTGCTAATACTAAATTGCTATTTAGATGCACCTACTTGAGACACTTTTTAAAATTTATTTATTTTTTAATTGAAGGATAATTGTATATATACTTTTATAGCTAGCTTTTCTCACCTAATGTATCACGAACACTTGACAATCATTAAATATTCTGGAATATATCATGATTTTGATGGGTAATAACATTCTGAGTGCATGTCATTTTGTACTTTTTTCTGTTGTCACTCATTTGTTTTCAACCATCTCTTAATCTAAAAGGTTTAATACCAAAATGGAATTTTGGGATTTATCTATTTAAGTAGAAATCCTAAAGAAACTACCCCTTACAATTAAATATAATAATATAACATCAAATTAATAGAAAAAAAAAGAGTAAGGGGCTCATTTAACAGATACTGGAAACTCATCTAATGAAATGTAAAACTGACCTAGATTTAAACTTAAGGAAAAAATGTAACAGAGGTTTCTGTTTTCTTAATATGATATATTAAGATTAATATGATTAATATGATATAATTAAAGCCAAATGCCACTGTTATACACACCAAAATGGTACTTTGGAAGGAAAAAATTACGAAGCTGGTACCAGTCATTACATAAGTTTAAAATAACACCACATGTGCTGATGATGCTACCATTTTTCATTGATTATAAGCCTCACATTTTTTTTTTCACATTTTATCAACTATGATGGTAGGATATGTTTTACAGTTGATGGTATTTCATAGATGATAGCTTTTCTTCTTGATGGTTTAAAAATAGTGATGTGTCTTAGTTGATGACATTTTAGATGAAATATGGCATTATGAAAAGGAAATAAAAGCAGTAGGTAAATAATATCACTTTCAGTACTTGACATTATTGTATAGTAAGAAAACCAACTGGAATGTTCTTAAGGGATATATTTTTAAAACCTGTGGAATCTCCAAATTCACAACAGTGGTAATACCTGTATAATCTTTTCTTTTTCCTGAATGAATTACATTTTTATTGAGTCACAAAATTCTTGTGCATTAAATCCCTTACACTGAAGTCAGCTGCCTTTTTAGTTTTCACTAAGATTTTATCTTTCACACAATGGCCATTTCCTCCCCCCCAAATAATTAATTTTGCTTTTTAATCACTTTTTTGCATACATGGTTGCTCATGATGAAGCAGAGCTGTGTGAGATGTGTCTGCAGAGGTTCTCTTGGAAGGTTCCCTTGCCAACTAAACACTCATTCCAGCAAAACACACCAACTTCATAGTAGCAAAATGACAAATTGCATCTCATGAACCTTTGTGGAACTTTCAAATTCAACTACAAAATTAAATATGTGAAAGCCACAATCTATGGTAAATGAGTTGCAGCACATCTAATGAAACACAATCAAATGCATCACTAGTGAGAAGAGATTATCTTAATGTATGATGATCAAGAATATTACATTCAAGTCTGGGTACAACACCTTAAGTCAAATTAGATTATTTTTGGAAAACAACCAAGTTATAGAACCTTGGGGAAAATCTTGGAGTAGCTCTAGATTTAGTCCAAATTATAGGGGACATAATGACTGTGTTTAGGTATTTGAAGGCTTATCATTATTGTTAGACTTTTGTCTCTAGAACTAGGACCAGTGAGAAGCAGTGCTAAGGGAATATAAAGAGGGATTTATTAGTGAAAACTCTCAAAATAATATTAGAGGTCTCAGGGCTTAATAGGGTTCCCACAGTGAATTTGTTCAAGCAGAGGCTAAATGATAATTTCCAGTATTACAGAGAAGAGTTAAACCTGGGATGAGTTGAACTCTACTCTTTAAAGTTCTGTCCAGTCCTGTTGCTGTGTAATTCTCAGAAAACACAATTAGAATAAAAAGTTGTTTTCTAGTTGGATACACCTCAATTATCTGAATTATTACCCAGCTTATTGAGTACTTACATTATAACCAGTATTATTTAGGATATGGTTGAAAATGCAAGCATATTCTTTGGGGAGCAGGGAGTGCAGAAGCAACTAAAGAAAACAGAACCCAGCACTTAAGGTAGCAAGGGGACAGATTATGGAAGGCTTTATAAGCCTTTATAAGCCAGAAGGGGTTAAAAACCATTCTTTTGTGTGGAATGACTGCTAAGGAATTAATTTTCTGAATGTTACTCATTATGGCAAAACCTGTTTCATTATATTTTAAGCTGGGTCATTTGATGTTCTTTGTAAAAAGAACATTTGAAAGCAAGTTGAAATCCTGGAGAACAAAACATGATTCTAAACAAAAAGTTTTATTTGCTCCTGAAACCCCTCCTCAGCCCCCGACCCACACCCCCAGCAAAGAGAAACCTTGAATTCTGTGGGTTATAATGCAAATGGCCATGCTTGGTACAATGTGCTTGTTAGATAAATACTTCTTGAGTTGGTTCTTCTGTAAATAAACTCCCTTGCCCTCCCCCATATCCCAGAATTGGGAGGCCACCTAGAAAACTTTACCCCTATTCATCATGGTGCTGATGTGACACATGGCCTTATTAGGTGACCAACAGTGGAGGCACAAAAATCAGGTATTAAGAGATATCCAGTATCAGATAGGCTTTTCTGGGAGGGGATGTGTAAGAAACCTACATCAGTTGACTCTTGAACACCATATGGTATATACATTTTTACTCTATGTTGTAATGTTAATAGCTTATAATAATTTACATTAATAAATTGAATGCCTCCTTTGAGATCTTATTGTTTACCTTTTTGGATAAATTGCCTTGAGGTTTGGTTATAGTGACAGATAGGTGGCTCAGATGGTAAAGAATCTGCCTGCAATGCAGGAGACCTGGATTTGATCCCTGGGTCAGGAAGATCCCTGGAGAAGGGAATAGCAAACCCACTCCAGTATTCTTGCCTGGAGAATTCCATGGACAGGAGAACCTGGTGGGCTGCAGTCCATGGGGTCACAAAGAGTCAGACATGACTGAATAACTAACACTTTCATTTATAGAGACATGGTTAGAAAGGAAACATATGGTAACAGAAATGAAAATACAGGCAATTTCTAATTCATTGTTGTTTTCCAAGGTGAATTTTTGAGAACTTAAGGTCAATAGAAGCATGTTATAATATAGAAAGTTACAGGCAGTCCATGAAAATCTCCTTATCCCATGATAGATATTAGGTATGTCACTAGGGCCATTAATCAACTATCCCTGACTACCACATGTGAAGTCTGAGTCTATACTTTTGAATCCAAATCAGGAATATCTTACCCTGGCAGAGCAAGTTGCAGTGGTTCTGGATTTATTCATGTGGTGGGATTTGGATTAGTGGGGGAATTGCAGATCCTTAACAACACTGCAATTCTCCAAGTGTTCAGAACTGGGAAGGCTGGGGGCAGGGCAACAGTTGTGCCCTATTACACTGTGTATGGGCTTCACATTGGTTGGGAAGTGCCTGAGCTATGTTCAAGAGCTGTGATGTTTTCACTCATGCCTCTTTTTGAGTGCTGTTTTTCTCTGAAGCTATAACTGAAACCAGAAGAGCTTTCTAGAAGAAGAAGAACTGTGTAGATTCTGAAAGAAGTGTATACCCATGAGACACAATAGTATTGTGAAATGAGTGTTGACTTTTTTGTAGGCAGTACGGGGAGGGAAATGTATGTTTTCAGTGATTGGCTATTTTAAGAGTACCTGTCTAATAACCTCTTAGAAAACACATTTTCAGCAATATGATAAAAATAGACACTTAAAAAAAATCACTTTTTTTTGTTGTTGGGTGGGGGAATCACTTGTAAGGTCCACACAAGTCCTTCTGTATACTCTCTGGATCGACTAGTTGCGGGATTTCGAACACGAAGTCAGATGCTTCTGGGTCGCTTAGAAGAACAGGATGAAGTTCTCCAGTGCCAGTTTTCTGATAACAGTGATGATGAAGAGTCAGAAGGCCAAGAGAAATCGGAAATTAGGTATGTTAATATATATATTAATATTGACTGATTTAATAAGCATAATTACATGGTACAGTAAATATATACAGAAATAGGGGTTTTTTTACATTAAAAAAATTTTAGTAGAAGAGTTAAGTGGTTTTTGCTACATATACTGTCAACTAATGTGTTTCAAAACCAGTATTTGAACACGTCAGTCTAACAACTATAAAATACCTGTGTTTTTAGAATGTTTATGGTGATTGGAGTTTAATTTTCAGAGAAAAAGATTTTGGATTTCCTAATTCTGCTGCCACAGTGGCAAAAAACATGATGAATTTTCCATTGGGTCCAACATTGTGGGGGGTATCTCTTTACTTGGTGAAATATTAGTAAATTCCATTTATTTTATGTAAGCCATAATTTAAAGAGTAATTTGGGCGAAAACTAATTTGAGGGCAGATTAAAAATGACTAACAGACAAGTTACCTTTGGTCCTGGCCTTTTCCTTTTTTAGACATAGAAGTTGCTCATGGATTCAGAAGCCAGGCTCTGTTTGTTCACTTGTTGAATTGAATGATATTCAGGATCAAACACAAAAGTCAGGATTGGAGAATGAAGGTACACAGACTCTCTCAAGTACTTTAGATCTAATATTTATAAGACACTTCTCTTTTTCTTCAAGCAATAATTTAAGAAGCATCTAGGGATTCTCAGAGACAGAAACTTGGTTTGGAGTGCTTTCCTGGCTTTTCCTTTATGTTCTCTGCTCTGTGCTCTGATTTCTTGTTCTTTTTACTCCTTAGTAAAGCTTTTTCACCAGTCAATTCTAGATAGAGTTATAGGCTAAATCTCTCAGAATGGGGATTTGATATTCAAACTTGAGTTTAACTTCCCACTCTTGCCTTCTTTAAAATCCATCTTAAGTAATTTACTGGGTGTTTCTTCACTGCTTCACTGGCACCCATGCCTACCATTAGTGGTGTATTTGATATTAGAGCCAACTTAGTCTAGCAGATGCTTGTAATGTTCACAACTGATGAGAATTTTATGCATTAAAAAATGGCATAAAAGATGTTTATGTTGCAAAAACTGTATGAGGAGATTTTAGCTCATTTTTCTTGGCTTATGAGTGGTGAAACACAAAGAATACAGAGAATATAAATAACATGATAAATAAGTCCTACACTGTGAAAATAGCATCTTTTTTAAGAGCCTAGGCATGTAATATTAAAACATGAAACGAAAATAGATTTTAAAAGTGTATAGTAGTATAGATAAGTGCTACAGTCACCATCCTTGAACCATTTGTCACTGGTCTACAACCAGGTAAGAAACTTATATCAGAATGTAAATCAGTGCATCAACTCCTTCATTGAAGAAGTCTATGAAAAAAGTCTCAGCTGAACTAAAACAGTGAGGTAATTGATCTATATTCTGGTACAAGACAGTAACAAACAGTATGGGCCCTGTTCTGATTAGTCTGGAATAGAATGCATTCTCTGATTACAGTAAAACTACAAGTTAGTAGGAAAAAAATGAAAACCTCTACCCATCTGGAGATTTAATAGCTTTTTTAAGTAGCTCAGATTAAAGAAAAAGTCAAATTGCAGAATATCTAAGAGCAATGAGAAACTGTGTCAGAACCTGCAGGATATGACTAGAGCATATACATGTTTTAAGGAAAGGAAAACTCACTGTAAGCTGGAAAACTAAAATCACAATTGCCATGTTTTTTCCTTCTCTGTCCCTTCCTCTGGTACTTCTAGACTGCTTCTGTGTCTGCTTTTTTTATTTTTAAACTCTTACTTTTGTTAAATGTTTCTGAGCAGATAGTTTTATTTCTCAGCTTTGTTTCTTTTATTTTGAAGATTTAAAGATTGAATGTCTCCAGGAGAGTCAAGAGTTAAATTTGCAAAAATTAAGAAATTCAGAACTCATACTTACTGAAGCTAAACAAAAAATGAGAGAACTTACTATTAACATCAAGATGAAGGAAGATCTGATTAAAGAATTAATTAAAACAGGTAATAGTATCTAGTGAACTTATGAGAAAGAAAAGGTTCTAAAGGTGCTTCTCATGTTGTAACATTTATTTTAATTTCTGATGCTCAGGACTATCCACGTCAGTCTGGAATTTGGTATAGCAAGGTGGGCTCTAAAGCCAATACGTGGAGGTTAATTATCAAAAGAATTTTATTATGTTCAATTTTATCTATGAATTGTCCTAACCAGTGTAAACTCTGTGTTGTCCTGAATCTCTGTGGCCCTTAATGTTTTTTGTCACTTTTTAAAGAAACGTTATTCTTGGCATCTGGAAATAAGATGTCCAAGATGTTTTCCTAACTCATTTTAGTAAATACCTATTTTAAATTATTGATCTTTACTTTCTTGAATAATTTGTTTTTAACATTAATTACAAGCTTTGTATTTTAACTGTAGATAACTTTTGTTTTTCTGAAGATGTAAGGATTTGTCCTTGAGAGCTGTCTTCTTGAGTGAGCCAGGCTTTCAGCTCCTCCCCTTAGTCTCAGATTCTACCAGGTTGGGTGTATATACCACCACCTTTCCTCACCATCCAGCTCCATTAGGCTTGCTCTAAAATGCACACCTCAAGTTTTTTTGGTTCCCCCAACTAATATACTCAAAGTATAAGCCTTGACTACTATGAAATTCAGTAAAGAATTGAAGGAATTAGACCACTAACATTTCTTTTCCCAGTTCCAATGCAGAACAACTCTCTGGTCTCCTGGGGGAACTGAAGGAGATACTACTAATACCTTCCTCTTCTTCAAGCCCAGGGCTATAATCACACTCAGACTACACAAATTATGGGTACCAGATCCTCTGCCAGCAAGGAGAAACTTGGCTTCGCTCTCCCTCCTCTTTCTTGAAGTCTAGCTTTTTAGCTGTCAGTCTTCCTTTCTCAACTTCCTTTCCCCTACAGTTGGATACAACTGAGCGCGTGCACGCGCGCGCACACACACGCAAACACACACACACACACACACACACACACATAGATGCTGTCCAAAGCATTTTTGTTTCTCATTCCTGGCAGTGCATCCTTCCAGCTCCAGTTATTTCACGTGTTTGATTTTGATTGTGCTCCTTCCTCGTAGGCAGGATCGATGCCAATAAACCTCCCTTAGGTGAATCTAGGAAACAGTTTAGAAGTTTAAATGGCTTCTGCATTCCCATGATTTCAGGGTAGTGTGCAGGGAACTTGAGGATATTTACTGCTCTAAAATAAATGATTTTCTTTCAGATAGGTTATCCCACCATGAGATGTCTAGCAAGCACACTTTTGTAGCCTGGTATACCCATCCGGCACCCCACTCTAATACTCTTGCCTGGAAAATCCCATGGATGGAGGAGCTTGGTGGGCTGCAGTCCATGGGGTCGCTAAGAATCGGACACTACTGAGTGACTTCACTTTCACTTTTCACTTTCATGCATTGGAGAAGGAAACGGCAACCCACTCCAGTGTTCTTGCCTGGAGAATCCCAGGGATGGGGGAGCCTGGTGGGCTACCGTCTATGGGGTCGCACAGAGTTGGACACGACTGAAGCGACTTAGCAGCAGCAGCAGCAGCATACCCATCCTGGTTGCCTTAAAATAGAGGATATCTGCACTTAAACTGAGCAGGTTCTCTTCTTGCTCATTACAATGGAGGGCAATTTGGAGCTTCCTGAAGACCCTTAGAGATGGTGTTTAGCAGAAGGGTCAATGTGTACTTCCTTTTCAAAGCCCTTTCCCTGAAGACTTCCCCAAATAGTAGCTACTTCAGCCAAAATGAATAACAATGACAATTATTCATCAGTTTTAATATATACTTTTTTCACATTATAATATCTCTGAAATCAGAATGCATCTTAAAAATCAGTGGCATTTCAGCATTTAACATGGTGTAATTGGTACTGTAGTTTTTCTTAGTGGTTCATAAAATATTGGTGTGTTAAACAATTTTTGGGACTTAGAGTCACTAAAACATTGTCATATATATTTTAAAGTTAGTCAGAATCAGAAATGTAGAGCCAGAAGACAACTTACATGTACTTATTTATAATTAATTAATTTTTTTAAATTAAAAGGTTTTTATTGAAATTTTGTTTTGTTTTTATTTTTATTTTTATTTTTTTTTAAATTTTATTAATAATTCAATGCCATTCTCCCAAATCTTCCCACCCTCTCCCTCTCCCACAGAGTCCATAAGACTGTTCTATACATCGGTGTCTCTTTTGCTGTCTCGTATACAGGGTTATCGTTACCATCTTTCTAAATTCCATATATATGCGTTAGTATACTGTATTGGTGTTTTTCCTTCTGGCTTACTTCACTCTGTATAATAGGCTCCAGTTTCATCCACCTCATTAGAACTGATTCAAATGTATTCTTTTTAATGGCTGAGTAATACTCCATTGTGTATATGTACCATAGCTTTCTTATCCATTCATCTGCTGATGGACATCTAGGTTGCTACTTGAAAAAAATTACTAAAAATTAAAAGATTTTATTAAAAAGTTAAAGAATTTTAAAATTCAGAGATTTATTTTAAAATTCAGAGATTTTAATTTATTAAAATTAATAAACTTTTATTAAAAATTAAGAGACTTTCAGGATACCAATATAACAACTGGACCCTATGATTATTCCTTCTATGAGCTCTAGACTCTTACTTCCCACTGCCATGGGTTTGCTAGTCCAGGAATAGCTGACTATTCAGAATAAATCAGAATCAAATTTTCAGGGTCAGTAGCTGGGCTTAGTGATGCTTTCTAAGGCCCACTAGACTTCACATTCCAGGATGTCTGGCTCTAGGTGAGTGATCACACCATCGTGATTATCTGGGTCATGAAGATCTTTTTTGTACAGTTCTTCTGTGTATTCTTGCCACCTCTTAATATCTTCTGCTTCTGTTAGGTCCATACCATTTCTGTCCTTTATCAAGCCCATCTTTGCATGAAATGTTCCCTTGGTATCTCTGATTTTCTTGAAGAGATCTCTAGTCTTTCCCATTCTGTTGTTTTCCTCTATTTCTTTGCATTGATGGCTGAGGAAGGCTTTCTTATCTCTTCTTGCTATTCTTTGGAACTCTCCATTCAGATGCTTATATCTTTCCTTTTCTCCTTTGCTTTTCGCTTCTCTTCTTTTCAAGGCTATTTGTAAGGCCTCCTCAGACAGCCATTTTACATTTTTGCATTTCTTTTTCATGGGGATGGTCTTGATCCCTGTCTCCTGTACAATGTCACGAACCTCCATCCATAGTTCATAAGGCACTCTATCTATCAGATCTAGTCCCTTAAATCTATTTCTCACTTCCACTGTATAATCATAAGGGATTTGATTTAGGTCATACCTGAATGGTCTAGTGGTTTTCCCTACTTTCTTCAATTTAAGTCTGAATTTGGCAATAAGGAGTTCACGATCTGAGCCACAGTCAGCCCCCGGTCTTGTTTTGCTGACTGTATAGAGCTTGTCCATCTTTAGCTGCAAAGAATATAATCAATCTGATTTCGGTGTTGATCATCTGGTGATGTCCACGAATAGAGTTTTCTCTTGCGTTGTTGGAAGAGGGTGTTTGCTATGACCAGTGTGTTTTCTTGGCAAAACTATATTAGTCTTTGCCCTGCTTCATTCTGTATCCCAAGGCCAAATTTGCCTGTTACTCCAGGTGTTTCTTGACTTCCTACTTTTGCATTCCAGTCATCACTGCAGATGGTGACTGCAGCCATGAAATTAAAAGACGCTTACTCTTTGGAAGGAAAGTTATGACCAACCTAGATAGCATATTCAAAAGCAGAGACATTACTTTGCCAACAAAGGTCCGTCTAGTCGAGGCTATGGTTTTTCCAGTGGTCATGTATGGATGTGAGAGTTGGACTGTGAAGAAGGCTGAGCGCCGAAGAATTGATGCTTTTGAACTGTGGTGTTAGAGAAGACTCTTGAGAGTCCCTTGGACTGCAAGGAGATCCAACTAGTCCATTCTGAAGGAGATCAGCCCTGGGATTTCTTTGGAAGAAATGATGTTGAAGCTGAAACTCCAGTACTTTGGCCACCTGATGCGAAGAGTTGACTCATTGGAAAAGACTCTGATGCTGGGAAGGGTTGGGGGCAGGAGGAGAAGGGGACGACAGAGGGTGAAATGGCTGGATGGCATCACTGACTCGATGGACGTGAGTCTGAGTGAACTCCGGGAGTTGGTGATGGACAGGGTGGCCTGGAGTGCTGCGATTCATAGGGTCGCAAAGAGTCGGACACGACTGAGCGACTGATCTGATCGATCTGATCTGATAATGAAAAAGACATATTTTTTGGGTGTTAGTTCTAAAAGGTATTGTAGGTCTTCCTTCTTGTAGGTCTTCCATTTCCTTCTCCAAGGGATCTTCCCAACCCAGGGATCTAACCCAGGTCTCCTGCAATGCGGGCAGATGCTTTAACTGCTGAGCTACCAGGGAAGCCCGTAGGTCTTCATAGAACCATTTAACTTCAGCTTCTTCAGCGTTACTAGTTGGGGTATAGACTTGGATTACTGTGATATTGAATGGTTTGCCTTGGAAACGAACAGAGATCATTCTGTCGTTTTTGAGATTCATCCAAGTACTGCATTTCGGACTCTTTTGTTGACCATGATGGCTACTCCATTTCTTCTAAGGGATTCCTGCCTGCAGTAGTAGATATAATGGTCATCTGAGTTAAATTCACCCATTCCAGTCCTTTTTAGTTCACTGATTCCTAAAATGCCGATGTTCACTCTTGCCATCTCCTGTTTGACCACTTCCAATTTTCCTTGATTCATGGACCTGACATTCCAGGTTCCTAGGCAATATTGCTCTTTACAGCATTGGACCTTGTTTCTATCACCAGTCACATCCACAACTGGGTATTGTTTTTGCTTTGGCTCCATCTCTTTATTCTTTCTGAAGTTATTTCTCCGCTGATCTCCAGTAGCATATTGGGCACCTGCTAGTGGAGGTGATGGAATTCCAGTTGAGCTATTTCAAATCCTGAAAGATGATGCTGTGAAAGTGCTGCACTCAATATGCCAGCAAATTTGGAAAACTCAGCAGTGGCCACAGGATTGGAAAAGGTCAGTTTTCATTCCAATCCCAAAGAAAAGCAGTGCCAAAGAATGCTCAAACTACCACACAATTACACTCATCTAACACGCTAGTAAAGTAATGCTCAAAATTCTCCAAGCCAGGCTTCAGCAATACGCGAACTGTGAACTTCCAGATGTTCAAGCTGGTTTTAGAAAAGGCAGAGGAACCAGAGATCAAATTGCCAACATCCACTGGATCATGGAAAAAGCAAGAGAGTTCCAGAAAAACATGTATTTCTGCTTTATTGACTATGCCAAAGACTTTGACTGTGTGGATCACAATAAACTGTGGAAAATTTTGAAAGAGATGGGAATACCAGAGCACCTGACCTGCCTCTTGAGAAACCTATATGCAGGCCAGGAAGCAACAGTTAGAACTGGGTGTGGAACAACAGACTGGTTCCAAATAGGAAAAGGAGTACGTCAAGGCTGTATATTGTCACCCTGCTTATTTAACTTATATGCAGGGTACATCATGAGAAACGCTGGACTGGAAGAAACACAAGCTGGAATCAAGATTGCCGGGAGAAATATCAATAACCTCAGATATGCAGATGACACCACCCTTATGGCAGAAAGTGAAGAGGAACTAAAAAGCCTCTTGATGAAAGTGAAAGAGGAAAGTGAAAAAGTTGGCTTAAAGCTCAACATTCAGAAAACGAAGATCATGGCATCTGGTCCCATCACTTCATGGGAAATAGATGGGGAAACAGTGGAAACAGTGTCAGACTTTATTTTTTGGGGCTCCAAAATCACTGCAGATGGTGATTGCAGCCATGAAATTAAAAGACGCTTACTCTTTGGAAGGAAAGTTATGACCAACCTAGATAACATATTCAAAAGCAGAGACGTTACTTTGCCAACAAAGGTCTGTCTAGTCAAGGCTACGGTTTTTCCAGTGGCCATGTATGGATGTGAGAGTTGGACTGTGAAGAAAGCTGAGCACTGAAGAATTGATGCTTTTGAATTGTGCTGTTGGAGAAGACTCTTGAGAGTCCCTTGGACAGCAAGGAGATCCAACCAGTCCATTCTGAAGGAGATCAGCCCTGGGATTTCTTTGGAGGGAATGATGCTGCAGCTGTAACTCCAGTACTTTGGCCACTTCATGTGAAGAGTTGACTCACTGGAAAAGACTCTGATGCTGGGAGGGATTGGGGGCAGGAGACAAGGGGACGACAGAGGATGAGATGGCTGGATGGCTTCACTGACTTGATGGACGTGAGTCTGAGTGAACTCCGGGAGTTGGTGATGGACAGGGAGGCCTGGCGTGCTGTGATTCATGGCGTCACAAAGAGTCGGACACAACTGAGGGACTAAACTGAACTGAACTGAGCTGGACTTAGAATGAAAAGAGATACAGAAATAATATTTATATTCTGTTTTTCTCTATGTTCTAAATATTCAAAAGAAAAGCATTTCAAAAAAATTTATCTTTAATAAGTTCAAATGAGATGAAAAGGAGAGGGAGCCAGCTCTAGATTAAAGGATTCTTAAGAAATATAACAATAAGATGTATTGTGACCTTATTTGGATTGTGATTAAAATAGACTAATTAAAAAAAAAATAGGCTAATTGTAAGACATTTTGAAACCATTGGGAAAGTCTGAATAGGGACTGGTAGGTATTAACATTGTTGGTATGATAATGACTTTTTGGTTATTTCCATATTCTGTATAAGTGCTTGTTAAAGTATTAATATATATAGGTAATGTTATGACATCTGGAATTGTTTTAAAGTTTTAAGTAAATTAAAGAAGAAAAAAGGCATAGATGAAAAAGCAGTGGCAAAATCTTGGTAACTCTTGAATCTGGGTGATGGAGATTCATTATCAGGATTATTCTCCTACTTTTGGTATGTTGAAAAATTTTCATAATAGTGAAAAAAAGAGAATTCAGAGATAGATTATCAGTAGTAGGAAGACAAATTATAGTAAGCCAGGGGCCGAAGAGTCACCCCAAATACCTTTCTAACTGGAGTTTGATGCCTGCATAGGTAAACTGCAAATTCAGAACAAAAGATGAACCAGAAAGAAGATTGAATGGCACCAGATGGGGACAGTCATTAAGGGTCTAATTCTCAAGAGGCCAGATGACAAGTTGTGTTTGGAATGTGAAGGGACAGCTAGATTTTTAATGCTATGCCTTAAATAGTTACATGGCCAGCATTTTAAGAGTAGGGAAATTTTATGTTTTTGGTGTTTTACTTAGTTTTTAAACATAATTTACAATTGTTATTACTATTATTATTATCATGAAGGTAATGATGCCAAGTCCGTAAGCAAGCAGTATTCTCTGAAAGTAACAAAACTTGAACATGAAGCAGAACAGGCAAAAGTGGAATTAACTGAAACAGAAAAGCAACTACAGGAACTGGAAAACAAAGATCTTTCTGATGTTGCTTTGAAGGTAAAATTACAGAAGGAATTTCGTAGAAAGATGGATGCCGCTAAGCTAAGAGTCCAGGTAATTTAAAAAATGTAATTGAGAAAACTTATTTAAGGCTTCCTGCTTTTGAGGATTCTTATACCCAGTTAGGAAAGAAGTAGGATTCAGTTTTTACTGGAAGAACTGGAAGGCAAGCTTTCTTTTCCAGTATGCTGGTGGGTTTGCATAGTTTGTCTGTGTAGTATATTTCTTCATTCAAGAAGTGTATTTTAACCTTTTTATCAAAACTACATGATTATAAATGAAGATAACCACAGAAATAGTGTTATTTTCTGAAGGATAAAAATTAACTAATGATTAAATAATCATATATAAAATATCTGGTATGTATATAGCACTTTCTTGACATTCAACAATGATACCTTTTAGATAGTTTACTGAAATTATAAGTGATTGGTTTAAGAAAGGTTAATAATTGAATACTAGTTGTGCTTGTTGAAGTCGCTCAGTCGTGTCTGACTCTTTGCGACCCCATGGACTATAGCCTACCAGGCTTCTCCATCCATGGGATTCTCCAGGCAAGAATACTGGAGTGGATTACCATTTCCTTCTCCAGGGGATCTTTCCGACCCAGGGATCAAACCCGGGTCTCCCACATTGGAGGCAGATGCTTTAACCTCTGAGCCACCAGGGAAGCCTACCGAGTATTACTGCATCTTATTCTTAATTTCCTAATGCTGGACTTTGCTACAACCTCAAACATAGCTAAAGACTTATATTCTATGAGAAATACTCCATTACAGAGAGTTACTGTGTATGAAGTTATTCCCAAATGCTTTTGGTATGGTCAGAGTGCTTTGTTAGTCTGCTTATAGTGAATTTGCTAAAATGCCTTTTCCATTTCTTTTGATTCATAATCTGTTGCTTTCATATTGTTTCCACTGTAGGTAGAATGAAATTGTAGTCAACCTAGTCAGCGCATTAGTTGTCTGTTTTTTAACTGTGCCACAGTTATTTTCTTTCTTTTTTTTTTTTTTACTTTTATTTGCATTTATTTTTTGCGGCATTTATTCCTGGGCCATAAGTTTTTGTTTCTTCAGTTTCTTCTGGGATATCTTTTTCTTCTGTGCAACCTCCTCTTCTGGTTTAGGAACAATCTGTTCTTTTTCAGAAAGGATCCTCTCAGTGTGGCAGGGAGAGCTCCTGTAGGGGCTCATCCGACCGTGAGCTCTGTAAGTCCTGCGCTGCATCTTGGGGGCTTTGTTCACTTGGATGTGCTCCATGACCAGAGAATCTACATCTAAGCCCTTAAGTTCAGCGTTACTCTCTGCATTTCTGCGCATGCGTAGTAAAAATTCAGCACTCTTTTTGGGCCACCGACCCTGCGTCCAGCCCCACTCTTTGGCCTGTGCACACCTACCAACTCCACTGTTGTAACGACGGAATGGCACACATTGCTTCTTTAAAGTGACATCCTTCAGGTACTTGGTGGCTTTTCGGATATGCATACCCTTATGGCCTGGGCAGTTTCACGAGTGTTCTTAAAGCGAACACGAAGATTTGAACCTCTTGATTTGCATGATTTTGTGGGGTTTTCTGGGTCAAGTGAACAGCGCACCATTTTTAGGGGTCACCTCAGGCCGCTTACCGAAAAAGCCACAGTTATATTCTTTAAACAAGATAAGTGTTCATTGCACACCTCCTGTGTACCAGGTTCTATTCTAGATGGGGATGCAAAAGTGAATAGAGCAAGAGTCCCTCCTTCTAGAGTTTTTAATGCTACCTCAAATATATGGATGTTGCCATTAAAGGTTCTTTTTACTTAAGTAGCCCTCAAGTCAACACCAAGTTAAAATAACATGACTTGACACTTTGCACTTTCCTTTTGAATACATATTTTCCCTTAGCAGTTCACCTCAGAGAGTCTTGGGATCAATTCTTTTTTATTTCTCAGCCACTTAAATTAAGGCTATGATATCTAACAAAGTACTCATTTTAACAAAACATTAATAGAACAAAACAATTAAGAATTTTCCTTTGTGATTATTATGAAATTAATAATTTCATAGGTTTATATCCTACTTTTAGTACTGATAGTAATTTTTATACTCAAAATCAACAAGAACCAGTCTCGTGGTAATCAATCTACTGAGCTTCTCTATTTCTTCATAATTCAGTCCTGGAAGATTGTAGGTATCTAGGAATTTATCCATTTCTTCTAGGTTATCCAATTTTTTGGTTTATAATTATTGATCATAGTCCGTTATGATCCTTTGTATTTCTGTGGTTCAGATCAGTTCAGTTGCTCAGTCATATCCGACTCTTTGCTACCCCATGGTCTGCAGCACGCTGTGCCTCCCTGTCCATCACCAACTCCCAGCATTTACTCAAACTCATGTTCATTGAGTTGGCGATGCCATCCAACCATCTCATCTATCGTCCCCTTCTCCTCCCACCTTCAATCTTTCCCAGCATCAGAGTCTTTTCCAGTGAGTCAGTTCTTCGCATCAGGTAGGCACAGTATTGGAGTTTCAGCTTCAGCATCAGGCCTTCCAATGAATATTCAGGACTGATTACCTTTAGGATGAACTGCTTGGCTCTCCTTGCTGTCCAAGGGACTCTGAAGACTCTTTATACCACAGCATTTCTGTGGCATCACAATACAAATTCAGAAACAAATTCTCTTTCCTTTCTGATTTTATCTCTTTTTTTCTTGCTGAGCCTGGCTAACTTGTCAATTTTATTTATCTTTTCAAAGAACCAGCTCTTAGTATTGATCTTTTCTGTTGTTTTCTTTTAGTCTCTATTTCATTTATTTCTACTCTGATCTTTATTATTTTCTTTTTTCTACTAACTCTTGGCTTTGCTTGTTCTTTTCCTAGTTTTTTTAGGTGTAATGTTAGAAGATTGTTTATTTGAGATTTTCATGTTTCTTGATGTAAGCCTGTATCACTGTCCACTTGCCTCTTAAAACTGCTTTTGCTGTGTCCCATAGATTTTGGACAGTTGTGTTTCCATTTTCATTTGTCTCAAGGTACTTTTGATTCTTTTCTTTGTTGGCCTCTTGGTTGCTTAGTAGCACATTGTTTAGTCTTCATGTGTTTGTGTTTTTTCCCAATTTTCTTGAGATAGCCAAAATTATTATTTTTCTAAGTAGGTTATAGCCAAAATTATTATTTTCCTATGGAGGTTATTATATTTGCCATATAAATCTATAGCTTAAGCCTTATTTGTGGATTTAGCAAAGATTATTTTTATGATTGAGATTAAAAGATTACATGAAGGATTATTTACAGTGTTTGTGAATTATCATGTCCTTTTTTGTTTTCCATGTTTCTTGTTGTGTAACTTTTTCTGCTGAAAGTACTGATAAGGAAAGGAAAGAACTTACTTAAGTTCAAAAGAAATTCTGATAGGCCAAGGACTGAAATAAGTTTCCCTTGTAGTTGTAGAAATTTCTGTACCTTTGCCATATACATGCACAGCTGCGGATGCTCAAGATGACAAGGATGGTGGTAGGGAGAAGAAGGAGGGTGATAGTTAAGTGTCTACAAAGTGCTCTATACACACAAGATGTTTTATATGTATTATTTAATCATTATTTAATCCTTTGAAGTGTGTATTTTTACACGCTTACAAATGAGGAAACAGGTTTATGAAGGTAAAATAACTTACTCATCGTCATATAATTGTGATGATAAAAGTGGTTTTTGGTACACTAACAGTTCATACCATTTAAAAATATTGAAATACTAGTTGTTTTATTGGTATAATGAAGTTATTTTAGTTTTTAAAACTTAAATTTGTATTAATTAAAAAATCTGAAATCTGTGTTCTTTGCCTTTGGATATATATATAGCATTATATGTTGTATTAATATTTTAATGCTAACAGAGTACACATTCCACATTTGAGCATCTGTGGAATAAGCACAAAAGACAATGACAACCTATCTCACTTGTAAATAAGATTATCAGTACTTATACTGATGTTTTCAATATCATGTGGAAAAGGCACTACAGTACTAATATTAACATTTTTGCTCCAATATTGCAATTACTGTCAAAAATAAGTGACAAAACCAGGGACCAAATTCAGGCTTGGGAAACTGCAGAGTCCTGTGGCATCCAAGCTAGTAGTACTCAAAGCAGTCCACTGCAGATTATTCATTATTGGTCTGCAGCGGGATAAAGGTAAATAGGAGCACAGCTTCCCTCATCAAAAAAAGTCTTGCATGGAAACACCATCAGCTGAATCTAATAATGACCTTCATGGTGCAGGCTGACCGCAGTCTGTGACGGGTACTGGTCCACAGACCACCCTTTGAATAACCCTGCTCCTAAGCTACAATGCGTCTGTGAATACTTAATTTAATTAAAACAAAATGTGTTTTTTTTCCCCCCAGCAGTTTATTGCCAAGATAAAAGAAATAATTAATTGTAATCTACATAACTTACAAATAACCTCACCTTAACTTTATTTCATGTAAGATGTACTTAGTGCAATGCTAAAGTATTTAATACAAATCTGTTTGTTTGATCAAGATTAAATTGAAACACTGGTATTTTATATTAATATAGTAAGCTCTTCACAGATGTTCACAGATTTTTAGTGCTGTCTATGGATAACTTTTGCTAGAGAGCAAAAGCTTTACTTATGATAATTAAAATAATAATTATAACGGTTACTGTCTGGGAAAATGGTATAATTTCTGGTCATTTTAACTCAGGGATTAATGATTTAGGCTATAGCTGGATTTTAAATATGAGTACAATAGAATACTATGCAGTCATATAGAACAAATCTATGTGGAAAGACCTCTAAGATAAATTATATAGAAAAAAAAGGAGGTGGAGAATAGTCTACCTAGAATATATATACATAAAGTTATTTATATGCATATAAATTATTTCTTCAAGAATACTTAAGAAATTGGTAATTTTGTTTCAGGAAGCAGGACAGGTAGATTAGAGTCTTTTTAAATATAAGTTCAGTTTTGTATTGTTTTAATTTTTATTATGTACATAAAGTATTTTTAAATTAAAACACTCAAAAAAAGAAGCAGCAATGTTGGTTTTGTTCTATTTGGCTGCCAGCACCAGGAAGGTTCATCATTCTTTACATCTTGTGAAAATTATGATAGTTGACTGATTGTAAAAGTAGAAATATAGAAAACAATTGTGAAACTGTCAAGAATAAATTAAAATCTAGGAAGAAATGCCAACATGTGTAATTTTTTTTTTGTAGAAATATCAAGTATATTAATAAGAAATGCATACAAGTTTGACTATCACGTTTCACATATTGCAAATATATATACACAAATAGATGATAGAAATCCCTTAAAATTGTTGAAATAAATTTCAAAGTAAAAATAATGTAACTGATATGAAATATTCAAAGATTATAAAAAACTGTTTAAAGGCATTTTTCACATTTTAATTGAATATTTTTTAAATTAAAAAAATAATTTTAATTCATTTTATTTTATTTTTTTTCTTTGTTTCTTTTTTTTTTAATTTTATTTTATTTTTAAACTTTACAGTATTGTATTGGTTTTGCCAAATATTGAAATGACATGTGTAATTAAATGAAAAGTTTTAAGTTCACTGGAAGGATATGAGAAATGCAATTTTTTATTTTTAAATATTCCATGTGATCCAGGTCTTACAGAAGAAGCATCAAAATAGTAAGAAATTGGCATCACTGTCAATCCAAAATGAGAAACGTGCTAATGAACTAGAGCAGAATGTAGATCACATGAAATATCAAAAGGTACAGCTGCAAAAAAGACTTCGAGAAGAAAACGAAAAAAGGAAACAACTGGATGCAGAAATTAAGCGGGATCAACAAAAAATCAAAGTAATATTGTCATACTTTCCTGCTAAGCATAATATGAAATGTTCAATGGCTCAGAGCTAATGAAACCAAGGTCTTGATTCAGTTGGCTTGTGAGGTATCTAACCTTGGCCTGTCCTTGGCTGCTGTTCCCATTCACCTTAAAACTTTGTTGATCTACATAGTAAAAGCTATTTATTGAATTCTGAGTACTGTCTTGAAGGCTTTGACTTCACAAAAGAAAATGCAATGATAATTTCTCTAACTAGGACCTTAACTTCAGTTGAGGCTGTCAAAAACATCAATTTATGAAGCTGACTTTCTAAAAAATATCTAACATTTGACTAGGATTTCCCATTTTCAAAGTGCTTTGACATGCCTTGTCCAGGTGTCAGCATAGGAAAAAGTACAAGGTAAAAATGATGGTACCATTTCATTCCTAGTGTGCAGAAAAGTGGTCAGACCTGTGTGCCTAGCAGTTGTAGGCTGGGAGGAACTAGTGGTATCAGCCCAGACTCTGGAGCTTGGCTAGTGTGTGTTCAAATCCCAACTCTCTCATTCTTGGCTAGACCATTTATTGGGAAAATCACTTACCCTCTCTGTGTCTGTTAATTCTTAAATATCCTTATCATACTTGCCTCAGTAGGGCTCTTCTGAAGAAAAGGAGGCTGATAATAATCATAATAACAACAATAACGAACACTTATCTAGCACTGTGTATCAGGCTCTGTTCTATTGAAATGTTAAGCCGAACCAAAGGTTTGGGACGTAATTGGAGGTTTCCTAGATTTTAAACTTAGGAAAGTAACATATTCTCAGACCTTAGAAAAAAGAATGACAGAATTTAGACACGGAAGGGAACTTAAAGAGCATTTAAGCCAAGTTACTGATTCTTTATTTTTTTTTTAAACACTTTTATTGAGATATACTTCACATATCATGCAGTTTACCAATGTAAAGTGTATAGTTCAGTGAGTTTTGGTATATTACATTATTGATTTTTATAAACTGTGGTAAAATATAATATGAAATTGAACATTTTTACCTTGTTTAAGCATATAATTCAATGGCATTAATTACATTCACAGTGTTGTGCAACCATCGTCCCTTATCTTTTTTTAAACCTTTTCATCACCTTCAGTAACCATTAAGCAGTGAGTCCTTTTCCCCCTCTTTCCCCCAGCACCTGGTAATCTTAATCTACTTCTGTATTTATGAATTTGCCTATTCTCAACATCTTATAAAAGTGAAATCATACAATATCTGTCCTGTGTCTGGCTTATTTCATTTAGCATAAAGTTTTCAAGGTTCAGCCATGTTGTAGTATATATCAGAACTTCATTCCTTTTTATGACTGGGTAATATTCCATTACATGCATATACAACATTTTTTTTCTACGTTTATCTGATAGACACGTGGGTTGTTTCTACCTTTTGGCTGTTGAATAGTGCTGTGATAAACATTGGCATAGAAGTAACTGTTCAAGTCCCTGCTTTCAATTTGGACTTGAAATACCTTGATGTGGAATTGCTGGGTCATATGCTAATTCTGTGCTTAGCTTTTTCAGAAACTACCAACTGTTTCTGATAGTGACAGCACCATTTTACATTCTTACCAACAATGTTTGAGGGGTCTGACTTCTCATCTTCATCAACACTTGTTATTTTCTGTTTCTTTTTTGTTATAGTCATCCAAGTACATGTGAAGTGGAATGTCATTATGATTTTGATTTGCATTTCCATATTGACTAATGATATTGAGCATCTTTTCATGTGTTTATCGGCCATTTGTATATCTTTTTTGGAGAAAAGTCTTTTGAAGTTGTCTTTTTTCATTGGATTGTCTTTTGTTACTGAGTTGTGGGAATTCACTCTATTCTGGACGTTAAACTTTGATACATGACTTCCAAATATGTTTTTTCCATTCTGTAGATTATCTTTGCATTTTCTTGATAATATTCTTTGATGTGCCAAAGTTTTACATTTTTATGATGTTCCAGTTCATCTGTTTCCTTTTTTTCACTTGCGCTTTTCTGTTCCTTTTTTTCACTTGCGCTTTTAGTGTCATATCTAAGAATTCATTTCCAGATCTAAGGTCATAAGGACTTACCCACCCCGTGTTGTCTTCTGGAGTTTTATGGTTTTAGCTCTTGTGTTTAGGTCCTTGGGCCATTTTGAGTTAATTTTTGTATGTGGTGTGAGGTAGGGGACCACCTTCATTCTTTTGCATGTGGAAATCCAGCACCATCTACTGAAAGACAATTATTTTTCTGTTGAATGGACTTGGTACCCTTGTCAAAAATCAGTTGACGATAGATCTATGAATTTGTTTCTAAACATTCAGTTCTATTCCATTTGTTTCTGTGTCTGTCCTTGTGCCAGTACACACTGTTTTGTTTACAGTAGCTTTGCAGTAGATTTTGAAATTGGGAATTAAGTCCTCCAACTTTGTACTTTTCCAGCATTGTTTTGGCTATTCGGACCTTTGCAATTCCATATGAATTTAAGGGTCAGCTTTTCCATTTTGGGAAAAAAGTCATTGGAATTTTGATACGGATTGTGTTGACTGTGTAGGTCTCAAGAGTAGTATTGGCATCATGGCAATATTAAGTTTTCTTATCCAGGAGCATGGGGTGTATTTTTTTATTTTTAATATTTTCTCCATTTTATTTATTTATTTATTTCATTTTCTGGCTATGCTGAGTCTTAATTGCTCTGGAGTTTTTTCTGTAGTTGTGGTAAGTGAAGGGCTACTCTTCATTGCAATGAGCGGGCATCTCATTGCGGTGGCTTCTCTTATTGGGGAGCAGGGCTCTTGGCACAAGGGCTTCATTAGTCGCAGTGCTTGGGCTCAGTTGTTGTAGTTTCTGGGATCTAGAACACAGGCTCAGTAGTTGTTCTGCAGGGGCTTCGTTGCTCCACAGCATGTCAGATCTTCCTGAATTGGGAATTGAACCTGTGTCTACTGCACTGGCAGGTGGACTCTACCACCCAGCCATGGGAGAAGCCTGGGGTGGTCTTTTCATTTCTTCTTTAATTTCTTTCATAGTATTTTAAAAATTTTAGTGTGCTAGTCTTTTACCTTCTTGGTTAAATTTATTCCCAGATATTTTATTCTTTTAGATGTTACTGTAAATGGAATTGCTTTCTTAATACTCTTGAGTTACTCATTCTTAATATTGTGATAATTATTATTTATAGAAAATAAATAAAATTTATTATTTATCTTCATTCAATACTGTGCTAAGCACTTACATGCTTTATCTCATTTATGTCTTTGTCTGTTCCTATATTTCCAGCTTTTCTTTTTCTGCTAGATTCTTTCTTTAAACAGCTTAGATTTTTCTCATCTGAAAATTATTCTTCATCAACTTTATACTTCTGTCTCTCTCTCTTCTTCTCTTTATAACCAAACTGCTTGGAAAAGTTTACTATATTTGATTCTGTTTCTTTTCTTTTCATTTGTTCTCTTGTCTTCTCCAGCCTGGTTTCTGGGTCTTGGCTGTACCATTCACTTCAAAGCTCTTGAGAAGAACATCAGTGCTCTCTCTGTGACTGAAGTCCTTAACATTGCATTCAACATAGTTAAGTACTTCCTCCATCTTGAGATATTTTCCCCTTTGCATTTGTGAAGTTATATTTACCTTGTTTTTCTTCTCTGATTGCTTGTTCTTTGTCTTTGCTAGCTTATCCTACACTATCGTTTCTTTACTTACGGGAATTACTCCAGACTCTAGCCTATGTCCTCTTTATTTTCCATACTTTGGCCTGGGTGTCTCTTTTCCCATGACTACAGTTTAACTCTGACAACTCCCAGGTTTAATCCTTAATACCAGATTTACCATTAGAGCTATGGATTCACACATCCAACCATTGGCATCTTTATTGGGTTGTCTTATAGGTGATCCACACAGTCAAAGGCTTTGGCTTAGTCAACAAAGCAGAAGTAGATGTTTTTCTGGAACTCTCTTGCTTTTTCGATGATCCAGTGGACGTTGGCAATTTGATCTCTGGTTCCTCTGCCTTTTCTAAATCCAGCTTGAACACCTGGAAGTTCACGGTTCACGTACTGTTGAAACCTGGCCTGGAGAATTTTGAGCATTACTTTGCTAGTGTGTGAGATGAGTGCAATTGTGCAGTAGTTTGAGCATTCTTCGGCATTGCTATTCTTTAGGATTGGAATGAAAACTGACCTTTTCCAGTCCTGTGGTCACTGCTGAGCTTTCCAAATTTGCTGGCATATTGAGTACAGCACTTTCACAGCCTCATCTTTTAGGATTTGAAATAGTTCAGCTGGAATTCCATCACCTCCACTAGCTTTGTTCATAGTGATGCTTCGTAAGGCCCACTTGACTTTGCATTCCAGGATGTCTGGCTCTAGGTGAGTGATCATACCATTGTGATTATCTGGGTCATGAAGATCTTTTATGTATAGTTCTTGTGTGTATTCATCCACCTCTTCTTAATACTTAATACCAAAGCCTTTGATTGTGTGGATCACAACAAACTGTGGAAAATTCTTTAAGAGATGGGAATACCAGACCACCTGACCTGCCTCCTGAGAAATCTGTATGCAGGTCAAGAAGCAAGTTAGAACTGCACATGGAACAACAGACTGTTTCTAAATTGGGAAAGGAGTATGTCAAGGGTGTATATTGTCACCCTGCTTATTTAACTTATATGCAGAGTACATCATGAGAAATGCTGGACTGGATGAAGCACAAACTGGAATCAAGATTGCCAGGAGAAATATCAATAACCTCACATATGTAGACGACACCACCCTTATGGCAGAAAGCAAAGAAGAACTAAAGAGCCCCTTGATGAAAGTGAAAGAGGAGAGTGAAAAAGTTGGCTTAAAGCTCAACATTCAGAAAACTAAGATCATGGCATCTGGTCCCATCACTTCATGGCAAATAGATGGGGAAACAGTGGAAACAGTGGCAGACTTTATTTTGGGGGGCTCCAAAATCACTGCAGATGGTGATTGCAGCCATGAAATTAAAAGACACTTCTTGGAAGGAAAGTTATGACCAACTTGGACAGCATATTAAAAAGGAGAGACATTACTTTGCCAACAAAGGTCTGTCTAGTCAAAGCTGTGGTTTTTCCAGTGGTCATGTATGGATATGAGAGTTGGACTACAAAGAAAGCTGAGCACTGAAGAACTGATACTTTTGAACTGTGGTGTTGGAAAGGACTCTTGAGAGTCCCTTGGACAGCAAGGAGATCCATCAAGTCCATCCTAAAGGAAGTCAGTCCTGAATATTCATTGGAAGGACTGATGATGACGCTGAAACTCCAATACTCTGGCCACCTGATGTGAAGAACTGACTCTGGGAAAGACCCTGATGCTGGGAAAGATTGAAGGTGGGAGGAGAAGGGGACGACAGAGGATGAGATGGTTGGATGGCATCACCAACTCAATGGATGTGAGTTTGAGTAAACTCGGGGAGTTGGTGATGGACAGGGAGGCCTTGTGTGCTGCAGTCTATGTGGTCACAAAGAGTCGGACACGACTGAGCAACTGACCTGACTGACTTATAGGTGAATTCAGGATCTTTCTTATCTCCTCACTACTCTTCCTCCCTGCTCCCTTAATGGGGGGGAAGTAAAGTTTTCCAGTGTACTTTACATGACATTTCAGTGCATTCAGTTGAGTAGACTAGAAATTTATCAATCATTCTTGACTGTGTCGTCTTCCTCCTTACCCATATCCAGTGAACCAAAAAGCTGTACAGGCTGAATCTTCTGATGTCAGTTCTTGTTTCATTGCCAACAGCCTGGTCTGTGTGTTGCGGTCCTTCCTCCAGTCTGAGGAGCAGGCCCACCTCTTAGTCCTGTGGTCTTTGGGTCTCAGCTTCTCATCTCTCATGAACCCTGGCTTAAACCAACAAGACATAGCACTCTCTAAATCTTTGTTTAGGGAAAAGAAAGAAGCTTTTGAGTAGAACACATAGTCTGCTGAAATGCAACTCTTCTGGTAACTAAAACTTAGCACTTTCTTATCTGGGGTAATTTTGTTCCTTCTAGCCATCTCTCTCACTATTCCAGGAAAAGAAACAGTCTTCCCTGAAGATATATTGAAATTTCTATTACTTCATGCAAAAACAGCATCTGCTCAGAGTCCTAAGGGACATCTTGTTTGCTGTTGTGGAACTAGCTTTCTAACATTTCATTTTTCACTTGACTAAACCATTTCCAGTGAATACTAGGACTTCTGCATAGGTTCTTCTTAGAGCAGCAGTTCTTAACTGAAATAGTAAAGAAAAGATATGGGAACCCCTGAAATTGTGGATCAGTGTGTGATATGGGACTTTTACTTCTCTAAGCACCAATTTCCTCATCTGTAAAATGGGATTTATAATGGTATCTGTTTCATAGGATTATTGTGAGGGTTAAATGGGATAATTAAATAGATGTGAAAAGCATAGCACAGTACCTGGTAGACAGCTATTTTAATATTATGTTAGGGATTACAATATATGGTAAAGGTAATAATTTCTAGAGCAACATACAGAAGAGGGAATTAGATCACCTGTTACATACTTTGAAAGCATGTGTAGAAAAACGAATAGTAGAGAGGCAGCCTTGGTATAAGGTGCCTTTATTTCAGCATCCTAAAGTCACTGTGACTGTGACAGGAGCTGAATTACAGCTGTGAACAAACAATAGGGAAGCATGAAAAATTAATGGTTAGTAAATATAAGAGGGTCTAAATTCACTCATAATTCAACTCAAGTGGGCATAGAAAATTTCTTTATTGAATCTATAGTAGCCTCGTGTTCTTTATGATACTCCTCCCACCCTGCCCAGCCCAATCCATGTCATAATAATTGCTGGAAATATCATAGGAACTAACCAAATATTCAATCTGTTCAAACCTTATTCTGATAGTTTAGACATTTCCTTCAAATAATTCTCAGTTCTCTTGAATAAGAATATTCCATTTTTTCCTCCCCATGCTTCTCGAATATAGGCTCCAGTGTATGTGGTGTTCCATTGTGCAGCTTTATTGCATCACATGGAGTTGAGGAGGAGGGACTCCCTGAGTTTCACTTGGTTCTTTCCTGTGACTGGCTGGAATCTGCTCTCCCTTGTCCACCTTTCCCGCCTGGCCCCTGGTGTGAAGCCAGTATAGTCTACACACTGGTCTCACTTTCAGTGTAGAGTGTAGAGGAGCTCTGGCTTCATCTCTTTTCCCTAGTTGTCCTCAACTCATCATCCTCATTCTCCAAGTGCAAGGAGTCCAATTAGTTGCTGTTCCCTGATCATAGTTCTGTTCTTTCAGCAAGACTGCGTGGACCTATGGTGGGTATGAAGCCTCTGCACTGCAGTCCCCATTCTCTCTGCCCTCAGTGACACGTTTACTTATCATCCCCTTCCTAGGTCAAAACTCAAGAGTAAAACTGGGATACACATATTTCTTACTCTCTTTTTCCTCTTTTCGGCCATTTCCAGACCTGGAAAATGGTAGACTTCCCTTTTACTTCCTTTTTTTCAGTACTTCCAAAATTCCCTATGGAAAAGGTACAATTTGGGGGTCTTCCCTGGTAACTCAGATGGTAAAGAATCTGCCTGCAATGCAGGAAACTCAGATTTGATCGCTGGGTGGGGAAGATCCCCTGGAGAAAGGAATGGCAACCCACTCCAGTATTCTTGCCTGGGAAGTTCCATGGACAGAGAAGCCTGGTGAGCTATATAGTCCATGGGGTTGCAAAGAGTTGGACAGAACTGAGCAACTAACACACACACACACACAAGGTACAATTTTCATTTTATTATGAATTTGTCAGAGCCCAAGACCTTTGTAAAACAAGAACTAGTAGAAAAATGAAATAAAAATTAAAATATACAGTAAGTCTATCTTTTAATTATTAGATTCAATAGACATAAAATTATTCTGTTAAATTGTTGTAAAAGGTTCTAAACACTTACTTTTAATTTCTGTACTTATCCATCATGGACCAGTAAGAAATAGCAGTGCAGACCAGCCCACTTTGAGTTCATGGCTTCCTTCCAGATTCTTGCTAAGCTTTGGTGGTGGACAGTAACATCGTCTCTAAACCCCAGTAGAACACATGGGCCCTCTTGACTTGACTCTTAAGATGTGAATGGAAACTGAAGGAATTTGGAAAATACTCTGCAGAGGACCATGATCAGTCTTGAAAGACTATTCTCATGCTGAAAAATCTGAGTTTTGAATGCTGGAACCTGAGTATTACTTTTCTTTTTACATTTCTCCTGTGATAAATTCTAATATCCCTGTTGCAGATGGGTACCTTGGGTGGACTCACTGAAGGTAATGAACTCAGAAAGGCAAGAGAAAAGTGGATTTATAATTTTTATACTCTTACCCTTGTTACTCTCATTTGTAACACAGGCGAAAAATGAAAAAAAATACCTAGCTTTTCTGATTTTTGCTGTGAGATTTTATTGCTTGAATGGCTAACATTATTTTCTTCCTTAATAGCCCCAAGCTTCATCTACTTGTTTTCTTTCTCTTTGCAACTAGGAAAGTAAATATTAAAATGATTATCTGCATAAATACTTATTGATGGCCATGTAGTAAAAGCAATAAGGTGATTTAAATTCCTGTTTTCTATAGGAACTACAGTTAAAAACAGAACAGAAAGATCTAAAACTGAAAGCTGAGGACCTTGATGCATTTAAGATGAAAAGGAGAAAAGGTTCGTTTGGAAGTATAGACCAACTCCAGGTTTGTCGATTCTATTTAGTGTTTCCTGGTTTCTTTTCCATGTGATGGTTGTCTAAGTAGAGGTAAAAAGAGGTGGACTCTAAATAAAATCTTCAAACACTAAACTTTACTGCTGGAGTACAAAATTTCTAATATTTCTCCTGAAACTTTTCTGTTATTAAAAAGTAATTTCTCATCTAGAAATGCGCTGTACTTTTGTTTTGAATTTATTTTTAATTGAAGGATAATTGCTTTACAGTATTGTGTTGGTTTCTACCCAACATCAACATGAATGCTGTATTCTTACTTCAGTAGAAATGAGTTTATTTGAATGTTGTGAAATGTAAACATGAAAACTAGATTATGTTTATCCTTATGTCAAGACTGGTTTATTCCCTTGGAAACAGATATATTTCTAAAGATAAGAGCTCTCTTCTACTCAAACACAACCAAATTGTATATGCACAATATGTAATATATTAAAAAGCTGTTGTCTTAATGCCACATTTAAAAAATGAAATTCATAAATTAATATTAAAGTTCAAAGAAACAATTTTATGTAAATTAGGAATGGCAGTACTAAAAGTCTTAAAAATTACTGTACTTAAAACTAGAATTACCCTCAAATGCAAACGCATCAACCTAATTCTGAAAAAATTATTTGCTCTTCTTAAATCTTATATATTAATATTTTAACAGTAGGATTTAGGACATGCATGTATTCTCAGTTATTTTACTAGTGCTTTTTAGAAATTAGTTAAAGAGCTTTCTCTCTGACATGCCTGGTAATAATATTTTTGGGTGGAAGGGTATGTGAAGGAGTAGAAGAGGTAGGAAAGCATAGAATAGTTAGCGCAGCTTTACAAAACGTTAAGAATCTAAATTTAAATGAATACAATAATAGGTTCTCACAGCCTGCATTGACTTTGTTGGGTTAAAAATAATAATAAACAAACAAAGCTTCCTGCTTTTTTTTTTTTAACCTTCCTGCTTTTTAGTGTTCTAAAACAACATTTTCCAGAATTTGACTCTAAATAAGATTATAAATTAATCAATATGACTATCCAAAAAGCTTATAATAGGACCTTGTTTTGATATGAAACTCTTTTATAAGAAGAAAGTATTTAAAATTGGCACTGTGTGGTAGGACTATTTACTGTAAGAGAGAAGAGACAAAGTAAGACATTTTCAGAAAACTTACTAAGATACTGTGAATTGCACGGATCATAACTTTATTATCTCCGGGGCAGGAAAATTCACTCATTTATTATTGTTTCTCTAAAACACCTATTACGTTAGCAGACTGCTACCCAATCCTCAAGGGCTTCCCTGGACCTGGCGGGCTACAGTCCATGGGGACGCAGAGTGTCCAACGCGACTGAGTGACTAAGCACAGCACAGCACCCAGTCCTCAAAGCACAGCTGAAGTATTGCCTACTCTGAGGCAGGCATTGATGTTACTTCCATTTCTCAGACAGAACCAATCCCTTTCTCCATTTTTGCATACATATACCTAGGAGTTAGCTGTATATAATAACATTTATTATCAACAGTCATCATTTTTTGGTTTCTCTTTGATTGGAATGGAGCTTACAGAAGATCTCTTACTTAACTTTCAAACCCCACTCAGTCAAGAAATGTTTGTAGAATATGTTTTAGTTGCTAGTCTTCATAGGGTCTCATGTGTGGAGTTTCTAAGATATAACTGGATATAACAAAACTAAAGTATTTCTATCGTTGTTCTGGGATATCCTTACTGTTCTAGTGATTGTAGAGCTGCTATTTTAGGGTTTAGTATTATTCACATGCGCTGTTGCTTATAGGACCATACTATCTAAGTCTGGATGAAAAACTACGGAGCTCTGGACTCTGGATCTCACTTTGCCTTGGCCACTTTGCTCATTTTTTCTCGTGCATATTCACTGTCTTACTGTCTTAATATAGGTTTCTGGGAACAGGTTTTTTTTTTTTAATCAAGTTTGAGAAGAACTGGAAAATAGTACTATATTGATTTGTTTTTTTTGTTATTTAGGAAGCATTGCTTCATTACTCTGTCGCAGTGCAGATGGGCACTTGGTAGAGTCCATCTTGGACAGTTATTCCATTCACATTTTTGTTTGTACTTATTTCTAGGTACCCTTAGCTTAAGATAATACTGAGATGCTTGTTTTGGAAATCTTTACAGCTCAATTTATTTTGTAATTATTTGATGTTGACAGGTTATAATGCAGAGTAGATTTTCATGCCTTATCACCTATGTCTTTCCACTATGGCTATTCATTTATTCACCTCATTGGTTAATTGAATCAGAAATTCATTCAGTCATTCATATAACGTTTTATTGAAAGTCAATCATGGGCAAGGCAGTATAGCAGGCACTGGGGCTAGAGAAGCAAAAAGCTTTGTCCCTGCAGTCAGGCAAGGAGCTCATTCATTAGTGCTGAGATGGAGGTAAGCACCTCTGGAACAGACAAGATTTCCAGCATGTTCTCAGAATTGACTGTCAGTATATATAAAGAAAATTGTCAGCCTTAAAAATCCCAGACTCAAGCATTTTCAAGGAATAAATTTTAACTCCTTATAAAACAACACAGGAAGATGTTAACTTAGAACCACTTACTTCTTGACAATTTTGGACAGACACTATTTTGTCATTCTCGCTGTTCATTTAAGGTGTTTAGTCAGTCTGAAGTTATATTATTACCATATAAATTTTATGGTGAAGAAAAACAAATTGTAACATTTCTTTGGATTTTTAATTTAGAAATTGGATAAGCAAAAGAAATGGTTAGATGAAGAAGTAGAGAAAGTTCTGAACCAACGCCAAGAATTAGAGGAGCTGGAAGAAGACTTAAAGAAACGGGAGGCCATAGTTTCAAAGAAGGAGGCCCTGTTACAGGAGAAGAGCCACCTGGAAAGTAAGAAGTTGCGATCTAGTCAGGTATTCTATTTAATACGCTCTTTGACTCTGGTTGTAAGCCATAAATTGATATTTATTTTTCTATAAGGTAAATCAAACCACTGTGAAGTTAGAAACCAAAAGAAAACTTTTCTGGTTTTCAGTGTATTTGGCTTATTAGTGCTTACTTAATGACCATCAGTAAAATCTATTGCAGTTTTGAAGTAAAATGTTCAGTGTTCTACCAAGTATGAGTTATCTATTATTAACTTTTGGTGGTATTTAAAAAATTGTAGTGTGTTATACATAACATAAAATTTACCATTTTGACCATTTTAAAGTGTACAACTCAGCAGCATTAATTACATTCAGTGTTTACAACCATCACTGTTATCTATTTCCAAACTTTTTATTATCCCAAACAGAAACTATGTAACCATTTAGAATAGTTTGCTTGCCATTTCCTATGGAAGCCTCTATTATTAGCCTTAATGGACATTTTAAAAATAATCTGTACCATTAGAGAGTGAACATTGGGTGAAGGTTGAGTGATCATTGGTAATGTGGAAGAATAGACTTGAAAATGATCTAACTATACTATTAATCACAATTCCTATAAAAGAAAGAAGACTTTGTATAATACAGATTTGTTTATTTTTATACTTATAAAGAGTTGAGTATCTTTACAAAAATTTTTGTTGTAGGACTTGGGTTTTATGAGCCATTCAGATAAGTGGTTTTATGAAGGACTTTGCCTCAGTTTCAGGTTTTGAAAAATGACTGTAGAAGTATTATAAGGACCAGGAGAAGTTTTTTTGATAATAGCAGTAGCAATAATAGCGTCTGAAAATAAAGCTGACTTGCCCTAGACTTTAAGAAAACTTTCTCTACAAAGAGAAGGACAAATCCCATATGATATCACTTGTATGTGGGATCTAAAATGTGGCACAAATGAACCTGTTTTCAAAACAGAAACAGACTCATAGACTTGTGTTTGCCAAGGGAGAGTGGGGGAGGGAGAGGGATGGACTGGGAGCCTGGGGTTGGTACATCCCAGCTGTTACATTAGAATGGATAAACAACAAGATCCTAATGTGTAGCCCAGGGAACTATATTCAATATCCTGTGATAAACCATTATGGAATATATAAAAAACAATGTATATATGTGTATAACTGAGTCACTTTGCTATACAGCAGAGATTGGCACAACATTGTAAATCAATTATACTTCAATTTTTAAAAATTGTAAAAAAAGACTTTCTGCGCAAACCTTTGCCTCCAGCTGACCTTGAGTCTGGGTCAGTCATGGAATCATGGAATAAGCTCTGCCTCTTTATTAAAAAAACCTGCCTTTCATCCAGCATAGATGTACCACTAGGTCTGGGGTGATGGTGACATGTTCTTAACTTCTCCACCTTACTGTAACATGTGGACAAGATCTGCACTTAGCTCTCCTCTGTCTTCTGTTTCCCAAACACGTCAAGATAGCTTTTAGCAGCAGGCTATTGGACACTGGGGTAGGGGCAGCCCTTCTAACCAGCCTAGTTGCTGTTGCTCCATCCAGGTAGCTTGTCCACACTGGCTGTCAGGGTCAGGTTTTAGATGCTGCCCCTCTCCCCACAAAAAAGAAAGATGTAATGACAGCAAAGAGGATTTACAAATCAATGTATCAAGTGAATAAATAGAAGAAAATACCTGGGACCTTTATGATATGTTCTGTATCAAAAAAGAAAAAAGGACAAAAAGAAAGGAGTGAGAAGGAAACACTTATTCCTGAAATACATTTACTTTATGATGCAGGAAAAACAAAGAAAAGAAAATAGGTGTTTTCCAGTTTCAACGAGATGTAATATTTAGGAAGTAAGAACATACTGAGGTAAGCATAGAATACAAATAAATGAAACCCACAGTAGATCATAGCAAAATTGATTCTTTGAAGATAGTTTTAATTAAACAGAAGAGAAACTTGAGACATATTTCAGGGTTCTTTTTGGACAAAGGATATTATAAAGGATAAAACAAAGCATATTACATATTTTTTCAGTATTTAAGAAATACTATAAGATGTGATCGTATGCATTTCAGACAAGAAACATAGTATAAAAAAGCCTATATTCAAGGCTTCCCTGGTGGCTCATTGGTAAAGAATCCACCTGCCAATGCAGTAGACACAGGTTCGATCCCTGGTCCAGGAAGATCCTACATGCTGTGGAGCACCTAAGCCTGTTTGCCACAACTATTGAACCTGTACCCCGTAGCCCACGAACTTCAACTTCTGCAGCCCACATGCTAAAGCCCGTGCTCCACAACAAGAGAAGCCACCGCAGTGAGAAACCCGCACTCCACAACTAGAGTGGCCCGCTCTCACTACAACTAGAGGAAAGTCCATCAGCCCAGCCAAAAGTAAATTAAAAAAAAAGATTTATCTTAAAAAGTCTATATTCACACCATATACAAATAAAATGAATCAAAGACCTAAATATAAGTGCTAAAACTATAAACATCTTAGAAAGAAACATAAGTATAACTTTTTGTGACCTTAGGTTAAGCAGTGGTTTATTGAATATTACACCTAAAACACAAACAGAAAAAATTAGATAAATTGGACTTCATCAATTTTAAAAGCATTTGTAATATAAAGAACACCATTCAAAAAATGAAAAGATAACCCATAGAATGGGAGAAGGTGTTTGTACATCATTAAGTCTGTATTTAGAACAGATATAGAACTCTTTAAAAGCTCAGTAATAAAAAGGCAACCCAGTTTAAAAACGAGCAAAGGATTCAGATAGAAATTTCTCCAAAGATTTGCGAATGGCCGTTAAGCACGTTGAAAGATGCTCAACATCATAGTCATCCTGAAAATGCAAATCAAAATTTAAATGAGATGCTGCTTCATACCCACTAGGATGACTATAATCAGAAAAATAATTTTAGTGAGAATGTGAAGGAATTGGAACTCTTACACATTGCTGGTGGGATTGTAAAATGGTGCAGTTACTTTGGATAACATGTTGAACATAAAATGAACTAGCATCCACTCCTAGGTGTACATTCAAATCAAGTGAAGACATAAGTGCACACAAAAACTTGTACATGAATATTCATAACAGTATTATTCGTAATAGTCAAAAAATGAAAGCAACCCAGTATCCTTCAACTGATAATGTATAAGCGAAATGTGGTACACATTCATATAATGGAATATTATTCAACAGTAGAAAGGAATGAAGCACTGATACGTGCTACAACATGGATAAACCCTGAGAACATGTTAAATGAATGTTAAATGAAAGAAGTCAGTCATAGTAGACAATTCCATAGAGACAGAAAGTAGAATACTGGTTACTTAGAACTGGATCAGGGCTTGGCGAGGAAATAGAATGAGTGCTAGTGGGCATAGGGTTTCTTCTGAGAGACTGATGAAAATGTTCTAAGATTGATTATGGTGATGGTTGTACAAGTTTGCAAATATGCTTAAAACCATTGAATTATACACTTTAAATTGATGTGTATGAACTATATTTTAGTAAAGCTATTACTGAAAAAAAACCTATAAACACATAAAGGGAAAAAACAGTAGGGGAGATAACAGAAGACAAAAGGTTACCAAAAAAATGTAAGCTGGAAAGCAGATAGATAAGTGGTTACTGGCTTAGCAGAGCAGAAAAAGCTGAAATCCAAGTGCCTAGATGAGGGACACCAGTGAGAGTCAAGCCTTTATCTTTAGCTTTCTTAGTAACAGCTTCACAAGCTATAATTCACATAAACATGAAAAAAAAACTCAGAAATGAAGGGACCATGAATTTTAGAAGGGAGGAGTGAGGCCTGAGAATGAAAACAGGGCATGGTTCGGAAACCATCCTTTTCTAATTCTGGACTAGATGATTTATTTTCTGAAGATTGAACCAGGTACAGCAGAGGGCTGGGGTATGTCAAAATAAACAGGGAATGAATGGAAGTCTGAATCCTGAGATACCCATTTCCTAACCCCTTCATATATCCCAAAATGCAGGCAGCCAGACTTATACTTCCCAGCAGAAGATTGGTAGATTTTTCTGAAACAGTCCCAGGAAAAAATAGCCTAAAAATTTACATTTGGGAGCTCCCAACTAAGTGTCCAGGTTCCAGGTATCTCGTACTGTCATAAATCTTAACCCACCACAATTTCAGCATTTGAATACCTGACTCTTAAGTATGATGGAGATCTCAGGAATGCTACTAACATTAAAGATGGAGGCCAAAACAAAAGAAAAAAAAAAAAAAAGATGATCAGAAAAATTAAAGATAGAACAAGGAGCTGAAAAGACTTTAAAAATCCTAATGTCCTCAAGGTGGTAAAAGCTGATACTCCATCCATAAAGCAAGAACTGCAGGCTATGAAAAACATGAAAGAACTTTTAGAAATTAAAAAGCTCTGAAGGATAATGTTAAGAAACATCTCAAAAAGTAAATAAAAAATAAATAGAAAATAAGAGGAATAAAATTTAATTGACAGATAAACACACAAAGTCTATCATCCAAGTAACAGGAATTCCAGAAAGATAAAACAGAGGAAACAGGAGAAGAGGAGATTATCAAAGACATATTACAAGCAATTGCCAACACTGAAGATATGAAATTCTGGGTTGAAATAGTTTATCAAGGGTATAGCAAAGACTACCAAAAGCATATCATTGTATAAATCTTGAGAGTCAGAATGGCACTGGAGTTCTCAACCTTCTTCATTAGAAGACCTGAAGCAGTCTTAAAACTCATAAGGAAAATGGTATCCAAACAAAGATTCTCTTTTTAGACTACTATAAATGAAATGGTAAGGTAGAATACAGACATTTTCAGGTGAAAAAAATTATCTATAGCCTAGCCTGTCTCAGGAAACTACTAGAGGATGTGCTCCTTAAATATGAGGACACAAGCTATGGAAAAGAAAGACTTGGGACCCAGAAAATGTGCTCTAACTGGAGATTTTCAGTAGTACCAAAGGAAGTCCAGGAACAACTATAGTCTAGTTTGGAGCAGGAGGATGGAGACTCTAGGCAAAATGTTTCCAGAAGAGAAGAGAATGAAAATATTCCCTGATTAAGTTTTGATCAACTGAAAAAATAATGTTGAGAGGAATTTTATAGTTCTATTGGAAAAGAATTAGTTACAAGGTAACAAAAAAAAATTGTTCCAGATGGAAATATGATCATTTTGTCCTAGATAGTTATGAATAATATTCACAAAGTCATGTAAACTATTGATTTAAATAAAAACCGTAATACAACTTAAGTTGGGAGAATACAAGGAGGGGAAATACAGACAAGGAGGCATAAGAGTGCCAAATCCTTATCTTTCCTAATAGACAACCAGTAGACAGTATCTAAAATTGGTAATGTTATTTAGAAACATGGACATAAACCAGAAGACATAGCTTTAAAGGTTAAAGATGGTCATTTCTAGGGAGCAGGAATCAGAGAAAGGGTGGTGTAGGAGACTTCTTTTTAAAAAAATTATAAACCTTAAGGTAGTATATACATGTAATTATTTTGATGAAATACCAAGACCAGGCACAGCCAAATAAATAATAAAAACTTTATTTTTAAATCTCCACTTAAAAAAAGACATTCAACTTAAGGCTTAGAAAATGAAGCCCCCCCAAAAAAATCCATGGGAGAAAATAATAATGTAAGAGCTAAAAATATGTTCACATAGTAGTTTTCTCTCTGTTTTTTTTCTGATTTATTTATAGTCTGTATTTCTAATAATTGACCTTAGGGTGTCTGGTTGATTATCTTTTTAGGCTTTGAACACAGACAGTTTAAAAATATCAACTCGCCTGAGCTTGTTGGACCAAGAGTTGTCTGAAAAGAATGTGCAGCTCCAGAGCAGCACAGCTGAGGAGAAAATAAAGATTTCAGAACAAGTACAAGCCCTCCAGAGAGAAAAGGATCAGCTGCAGAGACAAAGAAACAGCGTGGATGAGAAACTTAAAAATGGTAGCGTGTTGTCACCTGAAGTAAGTCAGTATGCTTTGGAACTGGAAGTACTGTATGATGGATCACTTGGATGATTTCCTTCACCTTTGTTACCGAAACATAAAAATGATAAACCTGATCAACTTTGTTTCCTTGAGACTTTGTCAGATGTACTGAATTTCCTTGGTACCTGTTTGGTGCCATGAGCCAGGCTTGACTAGAGACTGTGATGTCCTCTCATGGAGGTCCATGAATGTGTCCCCTTCCTAGCATTGCCAGGGATAGGGAGACTCACACGTGCCTTGAGTATGGCCTTTCTCAGCTGAGGTTTTCACAGAACACAGAAAATGATTTGAGGGACTCTTTTTCTCATTTCTTCTAAAGAGGGCACCTTTTCTTTATGCATCTTTCTTGTGTGATACTTGGTAATTCATCATCTATAACAAAGGCCTAGAGCATTAAGGGTTGTTTTAGAAAGTACGGGAGCATTGTTCCACACTAAGTTCTAGCCAAGTAGACATGCAAAATTCAACCCCCAATAGAAATACCTTTTAGGAGTTTTCATTTAAGGGAACATGTGGCTTCTCTTTTAGAGAAGGCAATGGCACCCCACTCCAGTACTCTTGCCTGGAAAATCCCCATGGACGGAGGAGCCTGGTGGGCTGCAGTCCATGGGGTCGCTAAGAGTCGACACAACTGAGCGACTTCACTTTCACTTTTCACTTTCATGTATTGGAGAAGCAAATGGCAACCCACTCCAGTGTTCTTGCCTGGAGAATCCCAGTGACGGCGGAGCCTAGTGAGCTGCCATCTATGGGGTCGCACAGAGTCGGACACAACTGAAGTGACTTAGCAACAGCAGCAGTGGCTTCTCTTCATCATTATTTTTTTAACTATGTAAAAGGTGTTGCATTTATTGGCTCCCAAATTGTCCCAGACTTTTTTTCAAAATTTTATTTCAGTTGGCAGTGGTAACCATAACTTATTATTTTATCAGACAAAGATGAACTTTTGAGCCTGGATTTTCTCTGCAAATATTTATGGTCAATGTCCAAAGTAAGGGAAAATTACTAACAAAAAGTAAGTGGCTGGGAATCACCTTGCTGTATCTTGTAGTGTTTTAGATTTGAGCAAGTATGAGAAGTTGAAGGGGCTAGTTAAGAAGGAACAGGGGAGAGGATTTAATGACATTGTTCATTGAGTTGATGAAAGAAATTGAAGACAAACTTGACTGGAGGTTATGTGACATCATGAGCTTCTACTGCCCTATTTTATAATTTAATTTGGGTAGCTTTGCCAAGAACCACAGAATGAGGTTTTCCCCTCAAGGCTGTCAAAGTCAACTCCCAGCCCTGCAGATCTAAAGGTCTGAGAGGCTAAAATTCAGCAAAACATTTGAGCATTTAAGGAATTCTTGAGTGCCCAGGACAGTTCCTGGGCCCTATGGAAGAAACAAAAAAGTAGAAAACATTATGCTTCTGAGGAATTCTACTCCATCTGAGAAGAGACAGAAAGATGAGAAAACTCTAAATCTTGATGAATATAAAAATCAAGTTATAGATAATGTAATAAAGCTATTTTGTTGTTGTTTAGTTACTAAGTCATGCCCAAATCTTTTGCGACCCCACAGCCTGTGGCCCACCAGACTCTGTCCCTGGAATTTCCCAGGCAAGAATACTGGAGTGGGTTGCCACTTCCTTCTCCAGGGGGTCTTCCTCACCCAGGGATTAAACCCACGCCTCCTCAGTGGCAGGCAGATTCTCTATCACTGAGCCACCAGGGAAACCTAATAAAGCTATACTTAATACATTATTTATCCAAAGCAATGCAGTGATCATTTGGTGGAAGATTGAATTAAGGCAGCATTGGTGAATCAGAATCTTGAGCTGGATTATGAAAAACATGGTATGTATTGATAGATATAAGAAAGAAGGTCATTTTAGATAGAACATTGTTAAATAAGGCATAGAGATAGGAATGAGCAAATTGTGTTTGCAGAGTGGTAGAGTGTCCATTTTTAATTTTTATTTATTTTTTAATACAATTTTTAAAGGTTATACTCCATTTACAGTTACTACAAAATATTGGCTATATTCCCTGTGTAGTATAATATGTCCTTATAGCCTGTCTTAGTCCCAGTTGATTGTACCTCCCACTCCCCAGCCCCTATTATGTGCCCTGCCACTGGTAACCACTATCTTGTTCTCGGTATCTGTGAGTCTGCTGCTTTTTTTGTTGTTGTATTCACTAGTTTGTTGTAAGTTTTAGATTCTACGTATAAGTGATACAGCATTTGTCTTTCTCTGTCTGACTCACTTACTATAATGCCCTCCAGGTCTATCCTTGTTGCTGCTGCAAATGGCAAAATTTTGTTCTTTTTTATGACCAAGTAGTATTCCGGCACCCCATTCCAGTACTCTTGCCTGGAAAATCCCATGGATGGAGGAGCCTGGTAGGCTGCAGTCCATGGGGTCGAGAAGAGTCGGACATGACTGAGCGACTTCACTTTCACTTTTCACTTTCCTGCATTGGAGAGGGAAATGACAACCCACTCCAGTGTTCTTGCCTGGAGAATCCCAGGGATGGTGGAGCCTAGCGGGCTGCCATCTGTGGGGTCGCACAGAGTCGGACACGACTGAAGTGACTTAGCAGCAGCAGCAGTATTTCTTTGTGTATATATACCACATCTTTATCCATTCATCTGTTGATGGACACTTAGGTTGCTTCCATACCTTGGCAATTGTAAATAAAGCTGCTATGAACATTGAGGTGCATGTATCTTTTCAAATTAGTTTTTCTTCCCAGATATGTACCCAGGAGTAGAATTGCTGGGTCATATAGTAGTTCTTTTTTAGTGTTTTGAGAAACCTCCATACTGTTTTCCACAGTGGCTGCAACCAATTTATATTCCCACCAACCGTGTATGAGAATTCACTTTTCTCCATATTCTCACCAACATTTGTTATTTGATGATGGCCCTTCTGACAGGTGTGTATCACACTGTGGTTTTTTATTTGCATTTCCCTGATGATTAGCAATGTTGAGCATCTATCTTCTCATATACCTGTTGGCCATATGGATTCTAGAGGGTCAGTTCTTCAAGAAACATTTGAGTTTCTATTTATGAGGAATTCTGTAACTAAAAATGCTGTAATGTTTTGTGGTGAAAATACAGCACAATTCATGATACTTACTTGGCAGCCACCATGGATTGGTTTAAGGGAAGAGTAGAAGAATGATAATGTCCATTAGACCCAAATAGCATAGTAAGATCTTAGATTATGACAAAGTCTAAGTTATACTATTTCATTTAAAATGAGTGATTTCTATTGTATTATATCTAGGAAGAACATGTTCTTTTCCAACTTGAAGAAGGGATTGAAGCTTTGGAAGCCGCAATTGAATACAAGAACGAAAGTATCCAGAGTCGCCAAAACTTGCTCAGAGCTTCATTTCAAAACCTCTCTCATAGTGAAGCAAATGTCTTAGAAAAACTAATTTGCCTGAGTCCTGTTGAGATTAGAGCTGTTCTTTTCAGATATTTCAATAAGGTTTGTTTTTCAGGGACAGAGGGTTTTCTTATAAGTAGGGATCAAGATGGGTATACAGTTCACATATATGAAGACTTTACAGTACTGAATGTTGTCATCTGAAATCTTTGTGCTTATCCAAGTATTGTAGGCCTAAATTCTAGTGAGGTTCTTAAAATTGAAGGGTTTCTTGAAAGGAGGACGCTTTTTGAAATAGTTTTAAAATCCAAAGAATTTAATCCAAGTATTCTTCAGGCACTATTAGTTGGATGTTTTCTAAATTTGGTTGTTCCTACTTAGCATTCATGAAAAAGCAAGGGACCCTCCAGGTTTGAGTTCCCTTTCCTTCATTGCTGGGTAGGGGTACCTGTACTTTCTCATCATACTCTATGAACTGAAATAGAGATGAAATGGTACATCAGTGACAAAGATAGTGATCGATTTTGGCATTAACCTGGGTGTGCTTAATATAAATTAAGATATTTTATACAGATTTGACAGTTTACTGATAGAGATGTTTCATAACATTGAAAATTATATCCATCTTTTCTCCAATGTCTTCTCTTAAGATATATATTATGAAATGTTAAGCAAGTAGATTACTTTTGCTCTCTGAAAAATATATTCAGTTTAAGATAATAGACAATTAATGAAAAATAAAACACTGAAGTTTTAAAATAAAGTTCTAATTCTGTGAGACAAGTGAAATAAAGATGAACAAATTAAGAGAAGTGTTATACACAGCCCTCCTCTTGGATAATGACTATCAGAAGTACATTTCTGTCATTGATGTGAGTGCATCCCATCACTGGGTGTTTGGAGGGCAGAAGTGATGGTGCATATTGTCTGAGGCTTTGATACACATAACTCTTTTGTGGTGGTCTTAGTGCAAGGGCCAAGGTCAGTGGATTTTTCTGATCTTAAGAACCCTTTATAGAGATTAGTATTTTTCTGGAGAGAAGGTCTTTATGTTATTAACAATTACTGTGACACAGATATTGTCTGAAGTGTTTTTATATCAGTGCAAAGAGGAACCCACTGAACTAAAAGTAAAGTCTCAGGCCAAACTCTGTTTATAGCTGAAAAAATTCTGTCACTTATTTATAACATTCACTTTGGAGTTAAAAATGAGAATTATCTAGATGTTACAAGAGTCTTTAGAATTCTTGATATTTTAGACCGGGAAAATAGTTATAGGATTACAAATGTAAACTACAAAGATTATGTCTAAGAAATGATGGTGGGGTGATGGTTAGACCAACATTATATTTAAAATGAAGTTGTTACCAATTCAGAATCCCAACAAATTAAAAAAGGCTAGTTATTTTGTGGGTTTGTTACAAAGCATTTGCCTAGTTATACCATGGTGATTAAGGGCGTTCATCTTTATGAAGTCTAAGGAGAAGTAAATTAATCTATTATATTAGGCTGTCTAAGACAGTTAAAAGGTCAAAAAATGTCTTTGCTAGGTGGTTAATTTGCGAGAAGTTGAACGGAAACTAAAGTTACAGAATGAAGAAATTAAAATGAAAGTTCTGGAACGGGATAACATGGTTCGTGAGTTAGAATCTGCACTGGAACATCTGAAATTTCAGTGTGACCGGAGACTGATCCTCCAGCAAAAGGAACATGAGCAAAAAATGCAACTGCTGTTACATCATTTCAAAGGTAACTGCCCCTTCTCATCAGCTGTGTAAAGATGATGTAGAGGATGGGGATCAGGAGAGGAATTGGGTCAGTTAAAGCCTAACATGCATAAATAATTACTACTAACACGTGTTTTGTGCTTTGTGTGTTTGGGTCCACATGCTGGGATAGCTCTATGGACGTAAGGCACTTCATGCCTGAAATGCCATCTCGTCTGCCTGTCCCCAGCAACACACAGAGAACTGCTGCAATCCTGTTAGTTGTCTAGTTACTGTGTAGGAATGTGGGATGACATCTGGCTTGGTGATATATAGCTGAAAAGGTCCCCATTTCTAGGATATAGAACCTTGATATTTAAGTCACTTTACCTTTATAAAATTAAAGTGATAGGTTCTGTAAGATGTCTGGTTATAGTTCTCCTTTTAGTTATATCATTAAAGATTATAGCTTAGGTCAAAATTAGTCTACCATCGATGGGCACATACTGTTCCTTAGCACACAGTAGTTTAGTTCAACTGTCAACTGTGGTGTGGAAAGACTTGTCATAGCAGTTGGTCTTCACAATACCTGGGCTTATGACTGGTACACAAACAGTTCCTATGGCAACAGAACCACTGCCTGGCGATACTTCAATGCCTGGAATACTTCAGTTCAGGCAGCTTAGCTGTTGAGTCTTCATTCTCATGAATCTAGAGCTGGAAATGTGGTAAAAGGGATCTGGAAGAAGCAACCCAAGTAAGCAGAAAATTGGAAAATCTATGCATTGGAGTGTTGAGGCAGTCTGCCTGTAAGTTAAATTTTATAACCAGTTAATTAGCAACTAGTTGCCTGATGACAGGACTTCCTTGACTGGATTCCACAAGTTATTTCATTCAAACACGTGCTCTTTACATCATGTTATTCTGTCTTACATCTCTAAAAGTGATATTTTAATAGAATTTTTAATATGTTTTTTCAAGTGATTGGCATTTTACAAAAAAGCTCATGCTTTAGCCAAATGAGAACATTTTAAAAATCATTCATTACTATAGCTGGGACACGTTTTTCATAACTAAGTTGTAACTGAAAATATTTATGTAGGAAACATTCTGTGCAAAATTCTTAAAGAGATGGGAATACTAGGCCACCTTACCTGTCTCCTGAGAAACCAATATGCAGGTCAAGAAGCAACAGTTAGAAGTGGACATGGAACAACAGACTGGTTCAAACTGAGAACGGAGTAAGTCAGGGGTGTATATTGTCACCCTGCTTATTTAACTTATATGCAGAGTACATCATGCAAAATGCTGGGTTGGATGAAGCACAAGCTGGAATCAAGATTGCTGGGAGGAATATCAACAGCTTCAGGTATGCAGATGATACCACTCTAATGGCAGAAAGTGAAGAGGAACTAAAGAGCCTCTTGGTGAGGATGAAAAAGGAGAGTGAAAAAGCTGGCTTAAAATGCAACATTCTAAAAACTAAGATCATGGCATCTGGTCCATCACTTCATGGCAAATAGGTGGGAAAACAATGGAAACAGTGACAGACTTTATTTTCTTGGGCTGCAAAATCACTGTGGATGGTGACTGCAGCCATGAAATTAAAAGACGCTTGCTCCTTGGAAGATAAGCTATGACAAACCTAAGCAGCTTATTGAAAAGCGGAGATAATCGCTTTGCTGACGAAGGGGTGGGTCCATATAGTCAAAGCTATGATTCTTCCAGTAGTCACAAATGGATGTGTGAGTTGGACCATAAAGAAGGCTGAGTGCTAAAGAACTGATGCTTTTGAATTGTGGTGCTGGCAAAGACTCTCAAGAGTCCCTTGGACAGCAAGGAGATCAATCCTAAAGGAAATCAACCCTGAATATTAATTGTAAGAAATGATACTGAAGCTGAAGCTCCAATACTTTGGCCACCTGATGCAGAGCTGACTCATTGGAAAAGACCCTGACACTGGAAAGATTGAAGGCAAAAAAAGAAGGGGGTGACAGAGAATGAGATGGTTTGATGGCATCACTGATTTAACAGACATGACTTTGAGCAAACTCTAGGAGACAGTAAAGGACAGGAAGCCCGCATGCTACAGTTTATAGTGTCGCAAAGAGTTGGACACAACTGAGCAACTGAGCTCAGGACCATTTTCTAGATTTACCAGTAGGAGAGGGTAGGTCTGAAGATCAATAAACTGAATTTTACTTGTTGTAGAACATAACTCAAAGGGAACTGTTGTAAACATTACTAAATATTAATTAGAAGTTTTAAGTTATATTGTGGCATAAACTAGAGGTTTACTTATGGCTTTTTCCCCACTTCTCTTTTTCTGGTGGTTTTTCCTTTGTAATTTAATCTTTCAGCCTCTTCTGACAGGTTTCTGGTTTTTCTGGTTGTATATTTCTTTTTTATTTTCAATTTCCTTGGCCATGCCACAAGGCATGTAGGATCTTAGTTCCCTGACAAGGAATGGAACCCACGCCCAGTCTTTTTTTCCTTAAAGCATTGCATTTATTTAAAAAATTAATCTATTTATTTATTTTTGGTTGCACTGAGTTTTTGTTGCTGCACGGGCTTTCTCTAGTTGCGAAGATTAGGGGCTACTCTTCATTGTGACGTGGCAGGCTTCTCATCACGAGGGCTCCTGCTGTTGTGGAGCAGAGGCTGTAGGTGCAGGAGCTGCAGTAGTCGCAGCACACCAGCTCAGCAGTGGCAGCTGATAGGCTCCAGAGCACGTGCTCAGAAGTTGTGGTGCATGGTGTTAGTTGCTCCTCAGCATGTGGAATCTTCCTGGACCAAAGATTGAACCCACGTCCCCTGCATTGGCAGGTGGATTCCTGTCTACTGTGCTACCAGGGAAGTTCCCTGGTCGTATATTTCTTGGGCCTATAAACCTTAGGCTTATGACTTTTATATATCCACAGTTCCTGATACAAACGTTTAAGACACTGATGCAGCTGGACAGGGTTCCAAATGTAGACCTTACTTCTGATGTTCTGAGGATAAATTTAGTTAGTAACCACTCAAAAAGTGCTTATGAAACATGAAAAATACATAGTTTTAGGGGTTAGGATGGGGAAGGGCTCATCCTACTTTGAAAACATTTTACAGGCAGAAGAATCCATATTGTAGCTGAAAACAAATCCATTCAAGGAACAGACACCTGTAACATACTTCTCATCCTTTAAATAGAGTCTGGGAGCGCTGTTAGGATTTTCAGTCATTTATTTTAAACTGATTTTAAATGTAAATTTCTGTTTTATAGAGCGAGATGGGGAAGGCATTGTGGAAACTTTAAAAAATTATGAAGATAAAATCCATCAGCTGGAAAGAGATCTATATTTCTATAAGAAAACCAGCAGAGATCTGAAGAAGAAACTCAAGGAACTGGTAGGGGAAGCAATTCGGCGGCAACTACTACCATCAGAAAGTAAGAGATTTAGCATTACCTGTTGCGCCAACACCATAGCACGGTTTGCCGTGGAGCCTCTCCCAACTGATTGGATTATTTAGAATTCTGTCTCTGTAACAAAAATAGTTGTCTAGTCTATGTGTAAGACAGAACCACTGGATAAAAGAATAAAAAAACAAATGTATATGTGTGTAGGAAATGATCATTTACTGGATTGTCTACCATGTACCAGGGGTTCCTATATTTTCTGCTGCTGCTGCTGCTAAGTCGCTTCAGTCGTGCCGACTCTGTGCGACCCCATAGACAGCAGTCCACCAGGCTCCCCCGTCCCTGGGATTCTCCAGGCAAGAACACTGAAGTGGGTTGCCATTTCCTTTTCCAGTGCATGAAAGTGAAAAGTGAAAGTGAAGTCGCTCAGTCGTGTCCGACTCTTAGCGACCCCATGGACTGCCACCTACCAGGCTCCTCCATCCATGGGATTTTCCAGGCAAGAATACTGGAGTGGGGTGCCATTGCCTTCTCTGACTCACTAAAATTCTTAAAATAACCCTAAATATAGGATAGCTGTTTTTTTCCTGTTTTATAGGAAATGAAGCCTTCTGATTATCATAAAAAAGTAAAATAAATAGAGAATAACAAAAGTAAAGGTAAAATAATATCCTATGTATTTCTAAGATCACTCACGTTTTTCATATTGTGACCTCTGGAAATTCAAAAATATAATAAAACCATTGTTGAGACCAGGATGTTTTCTTGCATAATTATATGTAGATATGTAGAAATACCACCTTCCTCAATGAAATGATAAAACATGACAAAGAACTTTGCAAAAGCAAAAACTGCCATGAAGGTGATATATCTGTGATTAAAACATATTGTCTTTAAGCCCACCAGTAGAGAGCAACCCATATCTCTAAAATAATATATTCTCTTTTTATGAAAGAATTAGCCTTCCTTTAGAGAAAGTATTCTTCTAATAAGTTAAGTACGGTTTTGAAAGTTGACTTTACAGTCTTTTTTAGGAACACAGCTATTTTGTACCTGTAAACTTGGGTTGTTAAAAAAATTCGTTCAGGTTTTTCTGTACCAGCTTATGAAAAAACCCGAACAAACTTTTTGCCCAACCCAGTACTTAAAGATGATTACAAGAGGTAAAGAGTACACCTGAAACTAATATAATGTTACATATCAATTATATTTCAACTTAAAAAGATAATTATAAAAACTGAAACCATAAAAAATAGAGTCCAGTAGAGAATGATACATGTGTACAATGAAAAGATGTGTGCTGAATATATAATGTAAGCAGAATTAACAGTTTTAAATCTTAAAACTCAGTAATATTTTATTTTTCTGTTGCTGTTATTTTATTTTTTAAATTAATTAATTTATTTTAATTGGAGGCTAGTTACTTTATAATATTGTGGTGGTTTTTGCCATACATTGACATGAATCAGCCATGGGTGTACATGTATTCCCCATCCTGAACCCACCTCCCACCTCCCTCCCCATCCCATCCGTCAGGGTCAATCCAGTGCACCAGCCCAGAGCACGCTGTCTCATGCATTGAATCTGGACTGGAGATGTATTTCACATATGATAATATACATGGTTTCAGTGCTGTTCTCTCAGATCATCTCACCCTCGCCTTCTCCCACAGAGTCTAAAAGTCTGTTCTTTACATCTGTGTCTCTTATGCTGTCTCACATATAGGGTCATCATTACCATCTTTCTAAATTCCATATACATGCATTAATATAATGTATTAGTGTTTTTCTTTCTGACTTACTTCACTCTGTATAATAGGCTCCAGTTTGATCCACCTCATTAGGACTGATTCAAATGCATTCTTTTTAATAGCTGAGTAATACTCCATTGTGTATATGTACCACAGCTTTCTTATTCATTCATCTACTGATAGACATCTAGGTTGCTTCCATGTCCTGGCTATTGTAAACAGTGCTGCGATGAACATTGGGGTACATGTGTCTCGAATTTCAATTCTGGTTTCCTCAGTGTGTATGCCCAGCTGTGGGATTGCTGGGTCATAAGGCAGTTCTATTTCCAGTTTTTTAAGGAATCTCCACCCCGTTCTCCATAGTGGCTGCACTAGTTTGCATTCCCACCAACAGTGTAAGAGGGTTCCCTTTTCTCCACACCCTCTCCAGCATTTATTGTTTGTAGACTTTTTGATAGTGGCCATTCTGACCAGCGTGAGATGGTACCTGATTGTGGTTAAAACTCAGTAATATTTTAGAAAAGTAGTTCTAATGCTACATTATATTTATTGTAGGTATCATTTATAGGCATTTATATCATTTATAGGCATTTTCCCAAACAGTTCTATTTAGTCCTAAACTCGGTAAGCCGGTATATGCTAACCCCATTTTTAGATGTGGAAATTAAAGCTTAGCGTGGCCCAGTGACTCCAAAATAGACCAGTAAATGGAACATGGTCGGAGGTCCCTGGTCTTCTAACTCCTGGTTCTGTGTTCTAGTAAAAAGCCATTTTAGGATAGAGATGTAATACAAACATAACCAATTCTGCCAAAGAGACCAACCTTTCTGATTTCAGGGTAGTAATACAGAGGTATTTACTCATATAACTAAAACATTTACTTGAAATTCTGCCTGTGACATATAGCTGAACCTTTTACTTGAAATGCTATCTGCAAAAAGTAAAGTGTAAACAGATATTAAGTAGGAACAAAGCAATTAGCGTAACCCCATATGGCACCCCACTCCAGTACTCTTGCCTGGAAAATCCCATGGACGGAGGAGCCTGGTAGGCTGCAGTCCATGGGGTCACTAAGAGTCGGACACAACTGAGCGACTTCACTTTCACTTTTCTCTTTTCATGCACTGGAGAAGGAGATGGCAACCCACTCCAGTATTTCTGCATGGAGAATCCCAGGGACGACGGAGCCTGGTGGGCTGCCGTCTGTGGGGTTGCACAGAGTCGGACACAATTATACTTTCAAATTTTGGATATCTGAAATTAGCTGTTTACTGTTTAAATGGCCCATTTTTATACTCCTGAGTCCACTAAACATCTCTTAAAATGACAGTGTGGTATATGGTGGTAAACAGGCTTAAAAAACCTAGATCTTCATCATGCTCTTTAATGAAACAAACACAAAAAGATGAAAAAAAAAGTTAAATAATCTTGGAGATGTATAAAGTGAGGATAACTCATATCTTACCAACTTACCTGGGAAGTCTAGTCTTTTTTTTTTGACCTTGTAACTTGCAGGATCCTAGTTCCCTGACCAGGAATCAAACCCAGGCCCCTGGCATTGGAAACTCAAAGTCCTAACCACTGGACTACCAGGGAATTCCTGGAGGTAGACGTCTTAATGATGTTGAAGACGTTATCTCAGCTAATTTGCTATTTCCCCTAGAACTATCTTAAATATCTTTATTTTTTAGCTATAAAAAATAATATATAGTCATTATAGAAAACTTTGAAAATATAGAAAAAAAATCAGAAAAAATAACCCACAATCCTACCCAAAACTATTAATATTTCAGCATAATTCTTTTCAGTTATCTCCTTATGCTTTAAGAAAATTCATTTGAATTCATATTGGTGAAATAGCTTGTACTATATCCTATTTCAAAATGCTGCTCTAATATAATGGAACCCTTCTCCACATTCCAACATGCCAGAGGCTGTTCACCTTGGAGACCTGCTGCAGATACGGGTATGGCCTGGCATGAGATGTTTTAAATGAGACCGTTTGAATTATAAAATATAGCTGTTTAAATATTATCAAATTTTGAATTCCCTAACATCACTTCATGGGAAATAGATGGGGAAACAGTGTAAACAGTGTCAGACTTTATCTTTGGGGGCTCCAAAATCACTGCAGATGGTGAGTGCAGCCATGAAATTAAAAGACGCTTACTCCTTGGAAGAAAAGTTATGACCAACCTAGATAGCATATTCAAAAGCAGAGACATTACTTTGCCCACAAAGGTCCGTCTAGTCAAGGCTATGGTTTTTCCAGTGGTCATGTATGGATGTGAGAGTTGGACTGTGAAGAAAGCTGAGCGCCAAAGAATTGATGCTTTTGGTGTTGGAGAAGACTCTCTAGAGTCCCTTGGACTGCAAGATCCAACCAGTCCATTCTAAAGGAGATCAGTCCTGGGTGTGCATTGGAAGGAATGATGCTAAAGCTGAAACTCCAGTACTTTGGCCACTTCATGTGAAGAGTTGACTCACTGGAAAAAACTCTGATGCTGGGAGGGATTGGGGGCAGGAGTAAAAGGGGATGACAGAGGATGAGATGGCTGGATGGCATCACTGACTCGATGGAGGTGAGTTTGAGTGAACTCTGGGAGATGGTGATGGACAGGGAGGCCTGGCATGCTGCGATTCATGGGGTCGCAAAGAGTTGGACATGACTGAGCGACTGAACTGAACTGAACTGAAGCTATAGAGAGTTTTTTTTTTAAGCTCTTTTTTAAAATAAAAATTTATTTTAATTGGAGGCTAATTACTTTACAGTATTGTATTGGTTTTGCCATACATTGACATGAATCCGCCATGGGTGTACATGTGTTCACCATCCTGAACCACCCCCCCCACTTCCCTCCCATCCCATCCCTCTGGGTCATCCCAGTGCTCCAGCCCCGAGTATCCTGTATTATGCGTCAAACCTGGACTGGCGATTCATTTCACATATGATAATATACATGTTTCAATGCCATTCTCCCAAATCATCCCACCCTTGCCCTCTCCCACAGAGTCCAAAAGACTGTTCTATACATCTGTGTCTCTTTTGCTGTCTCACATACAGGGTTATCATTACCATCTTTCTAAATTCCATATATATGCTTTATTATACTATTTTGGTGTTTTTCTTTCTGACTTACTTCACTCTGTATAATAGGCTCCAGTTTTATCCACCTCATTAGAACTGATCTAAATGTATTCTTTTTAATGGCTGAGTAATACTCCATTGTGTATTTGTACCACAGCTTTTTTATCCATTCATCTGCTGATGGACATCTAGGTTGCTTCCATGTCCTGGCTATTATAAACAGTGCTGCGATGAACACTGGGGGACACGTGTCTCTTTCCCTTCTGGTTTCCTTGGTGTGTATGCCCAGCTGTGGGATTGCTGGGTCATAGGGCAGTTCTATTTCCAGTTTTTTAAGGAATCTCCACACTGTTCTCCATAGTGGCTGTACTAGTTTGCATTCCCACCAACAGTGTAAGAGGGTTACCTTTTCTCCACACCTTCTCCAGCATCTATTGCTTGTAGACTTTTGGATAGCAGCCATTCTGACTGGAGTGAAATATGGTACCTTATTGTGGTTTTTATTTGCATTTCTCTGATAATGAGTGATGTTGAGCATCTTTTCATATGTTTGTTATCCATCTGTATATCTTCTTTGGAGAAATGTCTGTTTAGTTCTTTGGCCCATTTTTTGATTGGGTCTTTTTTTTTTTTTCTGGAATTGAGCTGCAGGAGTTGCTTGTATATTTTTGAGATTAGTTGTCAGTTGCTTCATTTGCTATTATTTTCTCCCATTCTGAAGGCTGTCTTTTCACCTTGCTTATAGTTTCCTTTGTTATGCAGAAGCTTTTAAGGTTAATTAGGTCCCATTTGTTTATTTTTGCTTTTATTTCCAATATTCTGGGAGGTGGGTCATAGAGGATCCTACTGTGATTTATGTCAGAGAGTGTTTTGCCTATGTTCTCCTCTAGGAGTTTTATAGTTTCTGGTCTTAAATTTAGATCTTTAATCCATTTTGAGTTTATTTTTGTGTATGGTGTTAGAAAGTGTTCTAGTTTCATTCTTTTACAACTGGTTGACCAGTTTTTCCAGCACCACTTGTATATTCTTGCCTCCTTTGTCAAAGATAGGTGTCCATAGGTGCGTGGGTTTATCTCTGGGCTTTCTATTTTGTTCCATTGATCTATATTTCTGTCTTTGTGCCAGTACCATACTGTCTTGATGACTGTGGCTTTGTAGTAGAGCCTGAAGTCAGGCAGGTTGATTCCTCCAGTTCCATTCTTCTGTCTCAAGATGTTTTGGCTATTCGAGGTTTTTTGTATTTCCATACAAATTGTGAAATTATTTGTTCTAGCTCTGTGAAAAATACCGTTGGTAGCTTGATAGGGATTGCATTGAATCTATAGGTTGCTTTGGGTAGTATACTCATTTTCACTATATTGATTCTTCCAATCCATAAACATGGTATATTTCTCCATCTATTAGTGTCCTCTTTGATTTCTTTCACCAGTGTTTTATAATTTTCTACATATAGGTCTTTTGTTTCTTTAGGTAGATATATTCCTAAGTATTTTATTCTTTTCATTGCAATGGTGAATGGAATTGTTTCCTTAATTTCTCTTTCTATTTTCTCATTATTAGTGTATAGGAATGCAAGGAATTTCTGTGTGTTGATTTTATATCCTGCAACTTTACTATATTCATTGATTAGCTCTAGTAATTTTCTGATGGAGTCTTTAGCGTTTTCTATGTAGAGGATCATGTCATCTGCAAACAGTGAGTTTTCTTCTTTTCCAATTTGGATTCCTTTTATTTCTTTTTCTGCTCTTTTTGCTGTGGCCAAAACTTCCAAAACTATGTTGACTAGTAGTGGTGAGAGTGGGCACCCTTGTCTTGTTCCTGAGTTTAGGGGAAATGCTTTCAACTTTTCACCATTGAGGATAATGTTTGCTGTGGGTTTGTCATGTATAGCTTTTATTATGTTGAGGTATGTTCCTTCTATGTCTGCTTTCTGGAGGGTTTTTTATCATAAATGGATGTTGAATTTTGTCAAAGGCTTTCTCTGCATCTATTGAGATAATCATATGGCTTTTATTTTTCAATTTGTTAATGTGGTGTATTACATTGATTGATTTGTGGATATTGAAGAATCCTTGCATCCCTGGGATAAAGCCCACTTGGTCATGATATATGATCTTTTTAATGTGTTGTTGGATTCTGATTGCTAGAATTTTGTTAAGGATTTTTGCATCTGTGTTCATCAGTGATATTGGCCATCAGTGATATTTAGTTTTTTTGTGTGTGGCATCTTTGTCAGGTTTTGGTATCACAGAAGAAATCAAAATATGCATAGAAATGAATGAAAATGAAAACACAACCCAAAACCTGTGGGACACTGTAAAAGCAGTGCTAAGGGGAAGGTTCATAGCAATACAGACATACCTCAAGAAACAAGAAAAAAGTCAAATAACCTAACTCTACACCTAAAGCAAGTAGAAAATGAAGAAATGAAGAACCCCAGGGTTAGTAGAAGGAAAGAAATCTTAAAAATTAGGGCAGAAATAAATGCAAAAGAAACAAAAGAGATCATAGCAAAAATCAACAAAGCCAAAAGCTGGTTCTTTGAGAGGATAAATGAAATTGACAAACCGTTAAGCAGACTCATCAAGAAACAAAGGGAGAAAAATCAAATCAATAAAATTAGAAATGAAAATGGAGAGATCACAACAGACAACACAGAAATACAAAGGATCATAAGAGACTACTGTCAGCAATTATATGCCAATAAAATGGACAACTTGGAAAAAATGGACAAATTCTTAGAAAAGTACAACTTTCCAAAACTGAACCAGGAAGAAATAGAAAATCTTAACAGACCCATCACAAGCACGGAAATTGGAACTGTAATCAGAAATCTTCCAGCAAACAAAAGCCCAGGACCAGATGGCTTCACAGCTGAATTCTACCAAAAATTTAGAGAAGAGCTAACACCTATCCTACTCAAACTCTTCCAGAAAATTGCAGAGGAAGGTAAAATTCCAAACATTCTATGAGGCCACCATCACCCTAATACTAAAACCTGACAGAGATGCCACAAAAAAAGAGAGTTATATATATATAACTCTCTCTATATATATATAAACTATATGAATGAAGTATTACATGTTTAATAATCAGTATCTTAGTTAACACATAACTGTTTTACTATTCAGTTGATTGGGTTTCAGTAGTCATCTTTTCATTGCCTGCCTGCCAGACTTTATGTGCTTTGAATATTTTTAGTATTTCCAAGTAGCAAAGAATTACTCTTTTGACTAAAATATCTTGGTTACTTCTTGATCATGCTTCTGGCTCAGTGCATCTGTTTTCTAACATTTTGTGAGGATAAAATCAGTTAATATGGACATGCAATCTATGTACTTGTTTAACTATTTAAAATTATCCTTGTATCAGTTAATTAATTTAAATGTCACCCATTAATTAAAAATCTAATAGGCTTAGCTATGAGTGATGGAGAACCTAAAGCTGAATGGAACTCAGGTCCTTGTCAGAGAGCTGATAGTCTTATGGTGTGTTCAGTTGTAAACTAGAGCAGAGCCAGTAAATGATTGACCAGAGGTTAAAGTCTAAGGACCATAGTCTTCCTCAGTGGGCCTAAGGTGGGCTTCATGGAAGAGATGGCCACCCTGGTGCAATTGATATTGACAGAGTATCGTCATATCAATTTAAGTCACTTATAAAACTGTATGTGTTAGGATATTAGAGTCAGAAGATCTGGTTGGTATTCTAATTTCTTTTACTGCCTGTGTAATTATGGATGAGTTAAATCTTTTGTTTAGTCTGTTCCATTAGTGGTGAAATTCTGGAAGAGGGAAACTGTATTGTGAGGAATCTAAGTGGGCTTGGGAGTGAACATTTCCAATGAACCCATCTCTGCCCTTTCTCTTACAATCTTTAAAAACTAAGATGCCAGGCTTCCTCTGCCAAATACTATGACCTGAGCATCAGGATTTCTTTTTTCATTGAAATATAGTTGATTTACAATATTGTGTTAGTTTCAGGTGTACAGTAAAGTGATCCAGATACACACACACACACACACACACTTCCCTGATAGCTCAGTTGGTAAAGAATCCATCTGCAATGCAGGAGACCCCAGTTCGATTCCTGGGTCGAGACAATCTGCTGGAGAAAGGGATAGGCTACCCACTCCAGTATTCTGGCCTGGAGAATTCCATGGACTGTATAGTCCATGGGGTCGCAAAGAGTCAGACACAATTGAGTGACTTTCACCTATCACTTATATACACACACACACTCTTTTTCAGATTCCTTCCCGTTATAGGTTATTAGGCATCAGGACTTTTAAAAGTTTCCAGGTGACACTAATGTGCAGCAAATTTTGGAAGCCACTGTGATCAACTTTGTACCTACTAATTCCATTTGAGGATCTATGTCATTAGACAGTTCGGGTTTTTTGTTTTTGAGAACTTTAAAAACTAGAAAATCAATCCTTTTTTTTTCAATTGAGGTAGAGTTGATGTATGATGTTAGTTTCAGGTGTACAACAGAGTTATTCACAATTTTTAAAGGTTATATAGAAAATCAATTATATTTTAAACCTAAAATCAATTATATTTAAAACCTATATACAAACTAAAATGGCTGCAGGAGCCAGGAAGCCAGAGTGAGCAGTGGGGCTACAACAGCCATCCACACTGGCAGGGGCAGCTCTGCTCCGGCTGCTGTTGCTAGGCAGAAATTGTCAGTTTCTCTCCTTTTTCTATAAAATCCGGAAATCTGTATTTTTATGTGAAACTTTCCACTTTTTAAATTTTCCATCACATATTATTTTATAGGCTAAGTAAAACAATTCTGTGGGCCAGATTTGGCTTTGGAGCTGCCAGTGTGCACCTTCTGTTTTTAAACTTGATATACACAGGACCAGAAGTGTACTAATTGCACCATCAACATATGTTACACTTGGCATTTTTCTTTGCGTTAGGTCTAGTAACTATATGGACTTCCTTTAAGTTTTGTCTTTGATATTAGATGATTCTGTGATTTGACGGCCTCAAGCTTTGCTATCTTCACTCACTCCTATCACTCATTCCAGCACGATGGTCCCCTCTGAGGGGTATGCTGTCATTTCCATTTTGATGCTGGGAGCTGTGGTATGTACCCCAGAGTACACTCAGATGGAAGAACCCTGCTCTCTTGATTGGAGTCCCAACCCAGACTAGATTTTCACACATATATGCCAAGTCCGAAGATTCCCTGGAAATATGACCAGGATTTGGGACGTAATCCACCAGTGGCAAGCCCAGCAGAGGCAGGTGTGCAAGGGCTCCACAGAGGCCGAAAGCACTCCTATGTTTCTATGGGTGCCAAAATCTCTAGAAAACTCTTTCAGTTTTGTTCCATTAATAAAGAATTCTGAGTTATTCACATGCAAATGCCTCTAAGTGAAATAATCTATTTTTACACTTAAGTCACTTAACAACACAAGCTGGAAGACATAATTTATATTGCACGATATACTATGGTTAAAATACCTGTTTTTAAGGAAACCTCTAATTATTTTTCTGCTTTTTTGATTACTTTTAGATCATGATGCTGGAGATGGAGTTCAGAACCCAGAAAAGGCCGGCATGGTTTCAGAAGAATTAAAATGGGCATCCAGAACTGAAAGTATGAAATTAAGTGGAAGGGAAAGACCATTAGACAGTTCCACAAGCAGTTTAAGAACACAACCAAATCCTCAGAAGCTCTGGGAAGATGGCCCAGAATTAGCTCCAATGTATAGCTCTGTAGCACCCACTAGTGGGCATTTGTTAAGCAATGAGGACAAAACCGAAATAGATGAAAATCAGTTTACAAAATCTAACAGTCGACCATCATCCCACATTCAGCCAGTCGGAAATGTGGGACAGCTGCATGGTGTCACACCTGTAAAGTTGTGTCGCAAAGAGTTACGCCAGATTTCTGCCTTGGAACTATCATTACGACGTTCCAATCTTGGAGTTGCGGTCGGATCTATGACTGCTGATTCCCTTGAAGTAGCTAGGAAAGTGAGTGACTTAAAAACTTAGGCATTTAATAAGAAAAACTTTAATTTAAAAGATGTGTAAAATTCCTTTTTCTAACCTGTTAAAAAAGTTTAAGTTCACTAGCTCTTCTCTCAGGATAAAGAAGGGGAGGAAGGAATCCTTTTGTATACTGTGAATGTGTGTTTTCTTCCAAGATTTGTTTGCTCTAAATATTATTATATAATATAAACTTCAGTTTGGAATTAAGAACTAAATACTGATTTGCCCAACAAATACAGTTTGTACATTTTCATATTTTTCAATCACAGAAAATATCCCATTTTACTATTTTGTTACTTATGTTATTTTTGTTACTTTTCCACACTTTCACTTGTAAAATAAAGCTTTTTCTTAAACTAATTAATGTTTGAGTGGAACAGCAGCAAAACCACCCTGATTTACGGAAATCTGCTCTGTTAGAGTAACGCACTTTCTTACTGACTCCAATTTTTCTTATCTGATGCTGCTAATTTTTTCTTTTGTTCCTTCCTCGGTTGCTATCAACGCTGACCATCTTACCTGGCACCCAAACTGTTGCCCTGTGCTCAAAGACTTCTAATTTCTAGCCCCTAGGGAGTAGGATTCCTTGGTCCCACTGGTAAAAACCAGTTCTTATAGGAAAAGAAAATCAAACGAAAACTAACTTCTAAATTGGTGAATAGTTTTTATATCTCTAAAGTATGGTATTAAAAATAATTTAAATTATGGATTAAATAGATTTCTGTGGACTTACCTGGGAATGGAACCATAATATATAATATCAGCCAATTAGAAACTGCTTTATCCAGCAAATTTACAAACAAAGTTAGAAATTTTATTTGTAACAGGGACTATTTGAAGCCAGACTGGTTTTAAGCCAGGTTTTGTTTTGGTTTTTTTTGTCTTTGTTCGTATGATATATACTTAATATATACCATATATAATGTGTGATATATGTGTATTGTTTTGCTAAGTTATGTCCAACTCTTTTGTGACCCAATGGACTGTAGCCCACCAGGTTCCATTGTCCATGAGATTTCTAGGCAAGAATACTGGAGGGGTTGCCATTTCCTTCTCCAGGGGATCTTCCTGACCCAGGGATTGAACCCACATCTCCTGCACTGGCAGGCAGAATCTTTACCACTGAGCCACAGAGAAGCCTGATATGTGTATAAAATGGCACAAGGCCAGGTCTTAAAAAAGCATATCAATCATATATTTAATAATAAGTACAGGTTTATTAATGAAGGTCTTAATTTTAAATTCCTTATAAGATTAATATTTAGAAATAATTCATATAAGAATGTATTTTGACTTTGGAATTCTACTGCCTGCCCAAGAAATTGACACATACTTGTTTTACCTGTGGAAATATAAATGCATTTTCTAAAAGCCAGCTCACTAACAAAACAATAAAATTTATATTAAACCAGCAATGAGTAGATTTAATAATACAAGTGTGAACTGACTTCTAAATAACAAATATATAATTTTTCCCCTTTTTGTTTAAACATATATCCTTTATATGCTATGATGGATTTCATGTAAATACTCAAACACACATATGTTAAGAATGTCCTGAATAATATATTCTAGGAATGAAACTTCTGTCTTTCTATTTAGTCAGTGCACTTACAAAAGAAAAAAAAAAATTTAAGGCACCTCCCCAAAAGCAAGTACAAGTTTTCTTACATATACCGCTAATAAATTTTACTCTTATTTCACATGCTGTCCTTAAGTCTGAACATTTTGTCATTGTGTTTGCCTTTTTGGATGTGTATGAAATATGTGGGGGGTTTTTTGTTCATTATATTTTTTCCACCTATAACAGCGTTTGGAAAGAAACATATTTGCCTCCATAAAGTACAAGTTCCTTCCCTAACTCCAGAGTGTTGTAGATAACGGAGTTGGAGAACTCTGTGAATATGGGAACCGTGAGTAGCAAGAACATCAATCAGTGAAGGTGCTTTTGTGCTTTAATGTTTGTTTTCTTTTACTAATGTTTTTTCCCCCTTAGTTCTTCATATCTTCATGAAGTCAGGGACCAAGAAGTCAGCAAAAAAAAAAAATATATATATATATATATATATGATCTTCTGTAATGTGGACTTGATTGCCATTGGCTTGTTTGTAACAGCCCAGGTCAATAAAGTAATAAATGCTAATTTAAGCATGGGCGTCTTATATTTTAAAACAAAGGGTCTTATACAGAGTCTTAGAATGAATTGCTAAGGGGTCAAGTCCTTAATGGGATTTTGGTTCTGTAGGCACAAATTCTTACACATTAAATGACATGACATATGTCATTAAAGTATGACATGTTTTGCTCTTTCATTTATTTCCTTAGGCATATACTTAAGATTTTTATAAAACACTGGAGTATTAATAATGAAAGTTCATTGTCCACTCATGTACATAATTCCTCTCTCAACTTCACTGGAATCTTTTAAAGTACTCATGTGTATTTCACATTTATAGATATACCAGGCTCCCTTGACTAGTACTGATAAAACATTTATATTTTCAAAAATTGAGAGTGAAGCTGAGTGAGATCCTTCCATGATAAATACTTCAAATGCATTGGGTATGCAGTATTTTGAGCTCATCTGGGCAGTAGTGTTCAAAGAGTGTGTATGGGAGCATCAGTCTAATGGGAGAAGTATTTTATTGCTGTCATTGTTTCCCTGATGCTGATAATAAAAAAGTAGACTGACTTTTAATAAGTTTTATTGGTTTTAAATTCTCTCCAAATAATGCACCCCTCAGTGCTTGCAACAGGGGTGCCTACTTCCATTCCTTGCTTTGGAATGCAGAGCATGCATGACACCACATACTGGAGTAGTGTTTGACTTTTATAATGCTATTTCCATTTTGACCCCAACAGTACCCCAATGTGGCAGTAATTAGAACGAGAAATTATAAAAAGAAAGCTCGGCAAAACTTGATATTTAGTATTGGCTTTTGATATTTTACATAGTTCTTACTTGTCCCTTTTTAATATGTCTTTTCCTAGGAATTTCCACGGTGCATCAACAGAATAGCCAATAACAGAATCCCAAAGAATAGCCACTATTTGAAATGCTAGCAGTGTAATTTAATTGAACCCAAATATATTGACTTAGATTTAGGTATTGGTTTCTGTTAGTAAATTATTATACAACACACTACTACTGAGTTACCTCTGTACTACCTGAAGAGAAAAATACAACAATCTCACACTTTGTTATAATGAGCAAGATCCTTATATGCCCAAGGAACAAAACCATTCACAACAGAAGACTAGAAAACTAAACATTTAAAAATACTTGTGATTAAAGCAGAACAAAAGTAATATATCAATGAAGTGAAATAATACTTGCACACTGTATTATTGTGTTTTCAAGCTTATTACAGTATATGTTGTTTAGTCACTAAGTCATGTCCCACTCTTGTGATCCTATGGACTACAGCCCTCCAGGCTCCTCTGTCCATGGGATTTCCCAGGCAAAAATACTGGAGTGGATTGCCATTTCTTTCTCCAGCAGATCTTCCCAACCCAAGGATAGAACTTGCATCTCCTGCATTGCAGGCAGATTCTTTTACCACTGAGCCACCAGGGAAAGCAAAATATGATTTCTCAAGTCCAAAGTGGTAAATATTGTGCAAAATTATTTGATTTGAGAGATATCTTAAAAGAAATACTTCTTGGGAATTCCCTGGCAGTCCAGTGGTTAGGACTCCATGCTCTCACTGCCAAGGACCTGGATTTGATCCCTAGTCAAGGAACTAAGATCTCTCAAGCCTTTCAGCGTAGCCCCAAAAAAAAAAAAGAACCACTTTTTGAACCTTACCCCAAGTAACAACAAAATATAGGTAAATTATAGCTTACTTACCCCTCACTCCCCACAGAGTTCCAGGATTCAAAAAGCTCTGATAAAAACAGGAGAAAAAAGAGCTTTATTTTAAAGCATTCCATAGGCCAGCAAGGAATTTTCAGAAATATTTTGAGAGAATATATTTTATCTCTCTTGCAACAACACAAATTTTTAACTTCAATCATGGGCTATCTCTAAATAAACCCTGAAGAATACTCAAGTTGGTACTGAATTTGCCATTTGAAAATAGACACATCCCGGTTTTTACACCAATTCCTCTTCTTATGAATACTGTTTATTCAGGATTATGTGAAAAGACACTCTAGCCAGAATCTGAATGGAAATTGTGGAGCCATTCAATAGAGAATTATAAGAAACATTATTTTGGATAAATTTTGTCAGCCATAACAAACTGAAGACTAGGACTTAGATGATTACCACCAAAGAACCACAAATAGTATCCCAAAGCAAGCACTGGAGGCAGAATTTACAGAATTCATCTTCATAAAACAATACTTAACCATTTTGCTTAATTTTTCTCTGCTAAAATATCCCTAAATTTTCTACTGAAAAAAAGGCTTCCATTCGTGATTACAAACCATCAGCTATTAGCCTTCCTTGAGAGACTGAACTTATTTTTGTTTGTGGCCTGCAGTGGTGTATCACTGCAGTATCCACCCAGAAAAGGAGTGAGGAATTAATCTGAACTCAGCTGACTGATAATTTTGGTAATTTATAAGTATTAAAATTGTAAGATTAGGCAGCATTTGAATTGTTCCATTAGAACCCTGGGACTAGACTAAGCCTGTTTTACAGAACATTTTCCCAGCCAGCACTGGGAGTCCCTTGGCTGTAAGATGACCAGAACACGATCAGAGTGATACAGGTTATAATCTTATTAATGGAGTACATTAAATAAATATATTTTCTAAAGCACCAAATAGACTTTTTTTTTTTTTTAGAAAAAGCAATTTATGAGTCGCTCCTTACATTTAAAATCAAAATCTTTTTTTTTTCAAATGCAACTCTATTTAATAAATGGGGAGCAAAACTACTATTTTTACTATATGTAAATAGCCTGTTGCTTTATCAATTAAATATATAAAAGCCCTTTGAAGACTAAAGCATATATGTTTATGGTATAATTATTAGGTTTTCCATAGAGCTGACTATCAAAATGGAATAACTTTAGGACAAATGTGGTTGTTTATATTAAATATTTTAAACTCTCAGAGGTTTAATTATATATGTTAGCAATAGCAGAAGTAACTATTC